>NC_060129.1:29726982-30348403 GCF_021461395.2 Schistocerca americana | reverse complement strand
AAAAGGTCATTTCTAGCCAAGAGAATTCTACTAGTATCAAACGTAGGCCTTAATTTGAGAAAGAAATTTCTTAAAATGTACGTTTGGAGCACAGTGTTGTATGCTAGTGAAACATGGACTGTGGGAAAACCAGAACAGAAGAGAAACTTCCTGGCAGATTAAAACTGTGTGCTGGACCGAGACTCGAACTCAGGACCTTTACCTTTCGCGGGCAAGTGCTCTACCGTCTGAGCTACCGAAGCACGACTCACTGCCCCTCCTCACTTCTGGCAGTACCTCGCCTCCTACCTTACAAACTTTTCAGAAGCTCTACTGCGAACGTAGCAGAACTAGCACTCCTGAAAGAAAGGATTTGCGGAGACATGCCTTAGCCACAGCCTGGGGAATGTTTCCAGAATGAGATTTTCACTCTGTAGCGGAGTGTGCGCTGATATGAAAGGAGAGCTTCTGTAAAGTTTGCAAAGTAGCAGACGAGGTACTGGCAGAAGTAAAGCTGTGAGGAGGGGCCCGTAAGTTGTGCTTGGGTAGCTCAGTTGGTAGAGCACTTGCACGTGAAAAGCAAAGGTCCCAAGTTCGAGTCTCGGCTCGGCACATAGTTTTAATCTGCGCACACTCCGCTGCACACAGCGCACACTCCGCTGCAGAGTGAAAATCTCATTCCAGAACAGAAGAGAATGGAAGCGTTTGAAATGTGGTGCTACAGACGAATGTTGAAAATTAGGTGGACTGACAAGGTAAGGAATGACGAGGTTCTCCGTAGAATCGGAGAGCAAAAGAGTGTGTGGAAAAGACGGACAAGATGAAGGAACAGAATGATAGGACATGTGTTAAGACATTAGGAAATGACTTCCATGGTCCTAGAGGGAGCTGTAGAGGGCGAAAACTGTAGAGGAAAACAGGGACTGGAATACATTCAGCAAATAACTGAGGACGTAGGTTGCAAGTGCTACTCTGAGATGAAGAGGAGAGGAATTCATTGTGGGCCGCATCAAACCAATCAGAAGACTAATAACTCAACAAAAAAAATCGAAGCAATGATGGCAGAATTAAAAGTGAGAAAAAAATTAAAAGTGAGAAAAAAACTATATTGAAAAGCTATCAATGATAAACTAGCTGATGACATTACTGTTCTCACTGAAAGTGAGAAATAGGTGTAGGACATCTTCACTTGAATGAAAGGTCTAATGAGCACAGTCTATGAAGTGAGAGTAAACCAAAAAAGGATGATATTAATGAGGAATAAGAGAAATATGTTTAGTGATAAACTTAACATCAAAATTGTGGACTGAAGAAATTCTGCCACCTTCAGACCAAAATAGCTCATAACGGACAAATTAAAGAAGACATAAAAAGCAGACCAAAACATTCAAAGAGGGCATTCCTGACCAAAAGAAGTCAACCAGTATCAAACGTCAGCACTAATTTCAGGAACAGTAACTGAGAATATAAGTTTGAAGTATGAAGTTGTATGAATGTGACTCATGGGCAGTGAGAAAATCGGAACAGAAGACAATCAAAGCGTCTGAGATGTGTGCTTTGGAAAGATTTTGAAAATTAGATAGACAGATAAGACAAGAAATGAGGAGGTTCTCAGCAGAATCGCTGAAGAATGAGCACACTGACAGGAGGATGGGACAGCAGTTTGTTCTTGGTCTTCCATTCTTGTTGTTACCTCTTGGTTCTTGTGCCTATTGTATATTATCCGTCTTTCGCTGTATCTCACTCTCACTTTTCTCAGAATTTCGAACATCTTTCCCATTTTTACAGTTCAGAAAGCTTTCGCTAGGTCGACATGTTCTATGTACCTACCTTTTTTTTTTATTTTTCAGGCATTGTTTCCATTATCAATCGCAACGACAAAAGTGCCTCTCTCTTGTGCTATTGTGCTTCTCAGAGGCAAAATGATCGTAATCTATCAGATCCTCTACTTTCTTTTTCATTCTTCCATGTATATTATTCATGTCGACAACTTGTATACATGAGCTGTTATTCTGTCTGTGCGATAGATCTCGCATTTACCTGCTCTTGATGTCTCAGGATTGTGTCTAATGGTATATCACCAGTCACGTATATTCTACACTTCAGCTTGAGTAGTTGCTTGGTTGACAGTTCCCCCAAAGATTTCAGATATTCCAAATGTGTCTTACCTATCCCTTCTTCCGTCGAAAGCTCCGCTGAGCTCTGACTCTCTTATTGGACCTCCCATGTCTTTCACTGCTATTCTCATCTCCTCTTCTGCCAAGTCATCAGACGAATCTTCCCCTCATAGTTGGCCTCAGTTCTCTCTTTCCACCTCTCCTCTGCATTTAACAACAACATTCACTCTTAATGTTGCCGCACTAGCTTTTAATTACACAGAATGTTCTTTTGAGTATTCTGTACATTGAATCAGTTCTTCCGACGAATATTTCTTACTCCCTCTCTTCAGATTTTTCCAACAGCCATTTCGCTTTGGTTTCCTGTCACCTCCTAGTTACTTCATTCCTAAATGGACTGTATTGCTGTATACCTATCTGTCCCTGAACATTTTTGTACCTCCTAATTTTTGCTATTTGTGGAAGTGTTTTTCTTTCTGTTTCCCAAGGATTCTTTGCCCATTACTTTCTTATATCTATGTTTGTTTCTCCAATTTCTGTAATGCTCTATTCAGACATGTCCACTCCCATTCAACTGAACTGTCTACTGCGGTATTCAATCAGACAGTATCGACAGCCTTAGAAAAATTCAAACTTACTTGAGGATTGCTCAGCACTTCAGAGTCCCACTTGTTTGAACATTCATTCTTCCAGAGTATTCTCTTAAACATCTGCCTGCTGTTCATTATTACCCCATCCGAGATTATATCTGGCAATGGGTAGCACTTACAATTCAGTATCTAACTTTGAAATCTCTGCCTGACCATGGTACCGCCTAGCTGGAATTTTCTTGTTCCTCACTCATTTTCTTTGCAACTTCCTCTGAGGAGAAAGTGCTTTCCATAGCTAGCGACAGTTGCGAGTTAAGAAAGTTTCTTGAAAATATGTAATTTGATAACAGAACGACGTAGAAACATGTAAACGTATTGGATTCAAAGCTTGAACATCATTAGATAAATAATTTGTCCTGAAAATGATGTTTTGCGGTGTTTTACATCTGCGTGAGCTGAAGGATACGGGTAGTACATTGTAGTGTAATAAATATGTAATGTACTGAATCGACTGTGAGAAAGCTAAGTGGCAAAGACGTTGTCTGAGAGACTCTATGATAATTGTATCGTAGTCTCGGAATATCACTCTCTCTGTGGTTTACTCGTAACTAAGGGTAACTAGAGCTTTCTGTTCGCTTCTTTTGATGTTATGTGGAGAATTGTACAAGAGACACAATAAACCGTTATTATTTCATGAGAACAAAGGTGAGCGTCACGACCTTTATTAGTATTTTTGGAAGTATTGAAATAGCAGAATTGTTTCAGATTGAATGCGACGTGTACGGGAAGAGCCTGCAACTCAGGTATGAATAGTTGCTAAAAATATCCAGCCGTCTCTCCCAAGACTCTTCATACGTGCAACAAACAGTAATTCTTTTAACAGCACTATCAGAGACACTTTTATCACGTTGTTACGACCTTTTACTGCGAGCATAATAAATCGACAGAATCTACCACATTTGGCGACAGATGATCAGGACACCATACATGACCGCACACACACGGATGTCATAGCAACAAAAGTTTGTATGTGCATTGTGATTAATATTGTATGATGTTAATTGTACTTTCTTTTTCATGTAACCATTTGTGACGAAACGAGAGAAGAAAGTTACCACAAAGGAGATAAATAGTGGAGATATGTCAGTCTATATCGCAGTTATCTACAAGGAGTAAGTGTACGTTGTCATATTCTATTCTGCTGATTCGTCTATCGGTAGCAGCAAAGAGTTAGGTGTAGACGGGCACATACTTCCTTAGTAGATTAGCGGTGGTTTGTGTTACAAATTGTGTGTCAGTTCAATACGACTATTTGTCACAAAACGGTCATCTGCATAGCCATTAGCAAATCATTAGCTACTGAGTAAGCAGTATATGTTACACACGTTTTTAACGGATCATTTAGTATTAGTTATTGTGTAATTATATGGTTAAGACACCATCTTAGACCAAGATGGCTCAATCGGGTGAAACTAGTTTGCCTCAGACTAATGTGCAGGAGGTAGTTGACCCTATGACAGTTTTACTGAAACGAATAGAGGGAATCTCTCGAGAATTTCGAGAAAGTCGAGCTGCGTCTCATAACGAACTACGGTCTGCTCTGCAAAAACAAATAGCAGAATCACAGTCGATATTTAAATCAGAGATTAATATAATGAAAACAGCTTTACAAATGCAGATTGTAAATACGCAAGAGGAACTTAAAACTAAAATAGAACACGTTTCTCTTACGCAGACAGCTTCAATAACAGAGTTTGAAAGTTTTCAGGAAGCATACAAGCACCTACCCGAAGCGGTTAACAATATTCAGTTAGAATTTGACAAAGCGTCACAAAAGCAAGAGCAGCTATCGGCCACTGCTACAGAACTGTCACAGGAATTACATAACGTTACAATAGGGCAAGCTAACGTGGTTAAGCAACAGCTTACACAGCCGGCCGACGTGGCCAAGCGGTTCTCGGCGCTTGAGTCCGGAACCGCGCGACCGCTACGGTCGCAGGTTCGAATCCTGCCTCGGGCATGGTTGTGTGTGATGTCCTTAGGTTAGTTAGGTTTCAGTAGTTCTGCGTTCTAGGGGACTGATTACCTCAGCAGTTGAGTCCCATAGTGCTCAGAGCCATTTGAACCATTTGAACAGCGTACACATGAGCTGGAACAGTTTTCCGATGTTTTTAATCAGTGGGTCGGTGAGCGTGATTCACAATTAGCGGACTCTGTTGAGCAGAAAGTTCAGTCTGCAGTCACCGAAGCTATAAATGACAGAGATTCTCGGAACAAAGAATTATCAAACGACTTATTGAAAATTGGGAAACAATTCGAAGAAGTATTGACAGACACAGAGCTTGCACACCAAGAATTTTTTAAATGTCTGCAAGAGGTGCGTAAACAAATTGACGATATGCGTCAGTCTGACCAAGATTATCAGTCAGTAGGTTCCGAGAACATCTGCACAAGCGAGAGAGTTAACCCATCTCGCATCCACCAAAATGCTGGTGTACATGAACATCGACATACTGACAATTCCCCACATAGTAGTGGCATGTAGGATCGTGTATCAGATTATGCAATACTTGATATGGAGGAAAAACTTATTAAATATAGACAATTTCCAACTTTCAATCCAGAAAAGAAAACTATTCATCCCATCGTGTTCATAAAATCGTTTAAAGGAGTTTTACCCAGGATTTGGCCAGAAAGACAGAAAATTAGTTATGTAAGTGGACATATGGTAGGAGACGGAGCTATGTGAAGTACCGAGGCAATAGACACTTATCTTATGTACTCAGATTTTCAGCAGGCTTTTATCGACAAGTATTGGTCTCCTGCAATACAGGAAAGGATAAGAAAGCAAGAATTATAATTCAAGACTTGGAACACTCAGTAAATATTTTGAGCGATATCTCAACAAAACAAAACATTTTTCTGAAGCAGTTTTTCCAAAGGCTTGATTAGAGTATTAAAATCCAGATTGCCGATTGACATACAAACAAAATTGCTGCAGGTCAAAGACAATAACCTGGAAGAATTCTTAACTGCAGTCGATGCAGTCGATATTCTATTAGAGGATATTAAAGCTAGTTCCTACAATCCACACGAGATCAATGGTTTAAATGAAAGGAACCATAGCAATAGTAATCACAACAACAGCAGGCAACAACAATCAAATAGCGATAATGGGCAACAAGGACAGAGCTACAGATCAAATAGTAATTCTCGTCAGGATAATGGTAACAACCAGGGTTACAAGTCCCATAACAACAGGAAACAGGGATATCGCCAAAATCCCAGAACATCAGATTGGAACCAGTCACACAATAACAACAATGCTCCACACAATCACAACAATAACAGCAGTAATTGGAGAGATTATTCCCCAACAATTACTGATGTTAGTGATGAACACAACTTACTAACAATGGACAGGAAAACTAAAATCGACCAACTTTAGCCCCGAAAGGCTGGTCAGAACTTGTGAATGGGGTCGTGACAATAAAATAAAATTGATTAGATACAACCATGCTGATATCAGGGAAGAATTGCTTGAAGGTGATAAAACTTGTAACTTTAAGCCACGAAGCATGCCACAAGCGGCTATAGAAGTTAATAATGAGGGTTTTAATTCACAGTAATATTAGATACAGGCGCAAGTGTAAATGCTATCTCCACGGCCCTCATGAAGAGGTTACAGGAACGAGCAAATATACCGACCTTACCCATAGCAAACTGCAAAATATTAGGTGCTGTAGGAGGACGTTCCAAGTCAGTGAAGCTACAGACAAGAACTAAAACTAATTTAGGTAATGGAGTCATTGATTGCACGAGCCTAATTGTCTCAAATCTTGCCATAGACTTAATTTTAGGACATGAATTACTAAGAGAGTTAAATGCAATTATTGATTTCGCCTCCAGTAAACTCATGTTGACTGTTGATGGTGTACCTCTGACAGTTAATTTAATTCAAAAGCAGGAATTGCATGAACGCTGCTGCCTTAGGATCGAAATTAAGCTGATAAAGATAAGTTTCAACAGGAAGATTTCTAACCCTCCAACCGAAAAACCAGAGTTAACTATAGGAGAACAGATTGATGTTAAAGTAACTGAAGCAAATGCCCTGATATCTCCACAGAAGCATGAGTTGAAACAATTGTTAAGCAATTACACCATGGTATTTGATAACAAACTGGGTGTTATCAAAAATTATGTTTGCCATTTAAATATTAGGCCACACAAAACTTACTGTCGCCGATATTACTCCATTCCATGGGCATTAAGATCTGCTACCGATCGGGAGATGCAGTAAATGATTAGCTGGTACATCATTGAACCATCCAACAGTCATTATTGCAGTCCACTACATGTAGTACCAAAGTTAGATGGTAGTGTACCTTTGGTTTTGGATTCGAGGCAGATTAACAAAATTAATCTTCCTGTGAGAACCCAACCTCCCAATATAGAAGAACTAATCCATAATTCCTGGTGTGAAGATTTTTTCTACAATTGATTTGCGATCCTCATTTTGGCAGGTTGCATTAGACATGGAATCAAGGAAGTACACAGCATTCCTTTAAAAGGCTGCAGTTATCAATTCACAGTATTACCATTTGGATTAAACGTGAGTTCAGATGTTTTTATTTCAGCATTGGATACTGTCTTGGGACCTGAGCTGTGTGAATTGGTTACCCCATTTGTGGATGATATGTTGATTGCTACAACCAACTGGGAGCAACATATTGTAATCCTAAGAAGAGTCTTAGAAAGTTTTAGGTTATCAGGAGTAACTGCTACCTTGAAGAAATCCAAGTTCTCCTTGAATGAAATCAGTTTCCTAGGACACCTAATTACATCCTATGGGATTTTGCCAGCTCAAAAGAAAATTGCCGCAATAGAAAACTCGCCATCACCACGCAACCGAACACAATTAAAGGCATTTCTGGGATTAACTTCATTTTATCGTCGTTTTATACCGACACAGAATCTTAATTCAGAAGCATTAGTATCCTTACTTAGGAAGAATGTGTCATGGCAATGGACTCCAGATTGTGAAGAAGCATTCAACAGAATCAAAGTGGCACTTGTCAATGCACCCTTACTACACCATCCGGACATGACAAAGGAGTTTGAACTAATGACAGATGCATCGTCATATGGTTTAGGAGCTTACTTATTTCAAATTCAGATGGTTGACAATAAATCTATTTTTTGTGCCATATCTTTTACAAGCCGGACACTCACTCACTGTGAACGAGCATACACAATCACAGAGCTTGAGGCCTTAGCAATTATATGGGCATTTAGAAAGTTCCACTATTACCCAGCTGGTGCTTATACAACAGTGTACTGTGACCATCAGGCAATAAGTTTTCTAAACAACTGTAAACTCCTTCATCCAAGATTAGCAAGATGGATACTAATACTTCAAGAGTACCAGTTTGAAGTGATATATGTCAACGGGAAAGAGAATATTATAGCTGATGCTCTTTCCAGACTACCAGAAAGATTAACTGAATCTGAAGAAATAGAAGATCAAACAACAGAATTCAAAATCTTATTAATGAAGGATGTTGAAAACAGAAGCGGTTACATTAAGATGTGCAAAGATATGACCCATTTACAACTAGAAGATCCTCGATGGACACAAATAATTCAGAAGATACAGGCAAATGACTCACCTAAACTGAAAGAGATGTATCAGTTACATGACAATGTCTTATTCCACAGAAGACATTCCCAATAGAACCCATGGTGTGTCTGCATTCCACACGATTATGAAAGGAAATTAATATGGCGTACACATATAGTCTGGGGACATTGTGGGGTAAGTAAATGTACAGAGAAGTTAGGTAGATACTTTCACATTCCTAACTTGAGAAAGGTTGTACAAACTACCATAAGGAGCTGTCAGATTTGCCAAAAGGCAAAGTATTTGAATCATGGAGCAAGAGGACTGTTGCATCCGATTGTGGTTGAGGAACCTTTGAAGGTTGATGTAATGGGACCCCTACCACGAGTCAGAGGGAATGTTAAGTACATTGTCGGATTTTACGATTTATCCACCAAGTGTGTAAAATTGTACCCAATCAAGACTTGTACTGCAAAGGCAATTATTAAGAAAATCATCACTTATTACATCCCAGGTGTTGGAAAACCCAGCGTTTTATTATCTGATAATGCATCAAATTTTACCTGATACAGATGGAAAAGATTCTTGAAGGAAAGCTGGATTAAACAACTATTAATTCCTAGATTTCATCCAGAAGCCAATCCAATTGTGAGGCTATTCTGAGAAGTTAACAGATTTATAAGGACTTATTGCCAACATAAACAAACTTTATGGGTGGATTATTTAAAACAATTTGAAGAAGTTTACAATAATTTACCACACACTTCAACCAACTATACACCCTCAGAATTGATGTTTAATAGAAAAGAAAATAATGAGTGGATAAATTGTCTGCTGGCCTGTGTGTCCAAGCGGTTCTAGGCGCTTCAGTCTGGAACCGCGCGACCGCTATGGTCGCAGGTTCGAATCCTGTCTCAGGCATGGATGTGTGTAATGTCTTTAGGTTAGTTAGGTTTAAGTAGTTCTAAGGTCTAGAGGACTGATGACCTCAGATGTTAAGTCCCATAGTGCTCAGAGCCAGTTTTGATAAATTGTCTACCTAAATTATCAATCAATGAAGAATCTAGGGAGGCAAAGATTCGTCAGGCACTATCAGTGACTAAAAGAAAAGCTCAACAGAGAAAAATTTGTTATAACGAAAGTTTAAAAATTGCAAAGACATGTACCTGCATAAAAATTTAAAACTACATTTCTCAGAAGACTGATACAGTCAATTATCTAGGATAACTGTGAAAAGTTTGATTTTAATTGGTATATTGTACTAGTGGTATTGTGTTATTTGATCTTGTATGTTAGTGTTAAATGTTTTTAAGGTGATGTTTCTATAATTTAGTAGTTATGAATATGAGCGCTTTGCCATTGAACTTCATACACAGCACATAAAGGAGACTAAGTTAGGCATGTGTCTATCTATCCTTAACCTAAATGGAAACGAGATGGATACTTATTTGACTCTCTTGGGGAGGAGTTAATCCTTTTGTGACTTGACGTATTAGGAAGTCTTTTGCCCTTGAGATGAGTCGGTAGACATGGATATGGGGACGTACACAATGTAGTATCAAAGGTATTCATGTTATTTAAGATTTAATTTAATTATATGACAGAGTAATAGACCATCCGAAAATTGTGAATGTGGGACCATCTGTTATCTACAGATATTCGGACACAGTGTTTGATAAGGATTGTTGTGTTGTTTGTATTCCAGTGCAATGACTTAAATGGACACATTATTATGTGTTAAAAGTTTGTACAGTGGATGACTTCAGTGTTTCAGTGGAGAACTGTATTTATGTCCAAAGTTTGAACAGAGTATTGGTGGTAGAATGTGCTGCCACACAGTCTGATGTGATTTGACATGAACGCTCATACAGTGCCATGAGATATGATTCAAACTCCATTCACACAAACTTGAGTGAACAGTCGTGTTGCAATAATCATCGCATTTCCTAAAGTGATAAGCTATAATTTCTTACGAAATCTATAATAGTGACATTTGACAATTTTTGGTTTAATTTTGACTAACTTTATTGAGTTTTGGTTTCACTCAACTGTGCGAACTGAATATTAACACTTACAGTGTTGTCTGGGGAATTAATGACAATAAACTCTGAATCCGAATCTCCCAAGATCACAGATTCGTCATTTGAGAATGAATTTGATATGTAAATTCATCCATCTCTTACAGGTGTATGGAGTACTATTGCCAAACTCTAATACTTAATTTCGAATGTTTCATGTCCTGTCCGTGAGCTGAGTCCCAAACCAATCCCATGCAAGAGTAGAGTTCATGTATGTCATCAACCCTGAACCAGAACTTCGATCCCGATCCTGGTCTCATCTTCCCATCGTCTGCAACGTCGCCATCCACGACCAGCATCGTTCGTTGACGTTTGAAGCGAATAATTTTATGTACTGGAGCAGAAGATTGTAAAAATCTAAAGTTTTCCTCTATTCAGCATAATTAAAGATCAATGTGTCATGATGCAAACAAATATAGAAAACCACTGCAATTCTCGATACTGAAGGCCTCGATGCGGTTTTTTGCTTGGTTTTCCCGTTATCCATGCTCGAATGAGGAGGTAAGATATAAATCTAAGATTGTCTTTTTGTTTTCCAGTGTTGAGAACTGTAGTGGAGACACAATCATACACACACACACACACACCATACAATACCATCATTCACAAAACAAATATTTTTAAAGTGTTATCAGTCTGTTGATATTATACATGTGTGTTAAATAATGAACAACTGTGGGAAGGAGTTCATAATCGATCTTCAGTACTCTTATGTACTCCTAGTGAGGCATGTGTAGTGTAATAAATATGTAATGTACTGAATCGACTGTGAGAAAGCTAAGTGGCAAAGACGTTATCTGAGAGACTCTATGACAATTATATCGTTGACTCGGAATATTACTCTCTCTGTGGTTTACTCGTAACTAAGGGTAACTAGAGTTTTCTGTTCGCCTCTTTTGATGTTATGTGGAGAATTGTACAAGAGACACAATAAACCGTTATTATTTCACGAGAACAAAGGTGAGTGTCACAACCTTTATTAGTATTTTTGGAAGTATTGAAATAGCAGAATTGTTTCAGATTGAATGCGACGTGTACGGGAAGAGACGTGGACAACAGCACTCGAACCTGCAATCTCATGTATTAATAGTTGCTAAAAATATCCAGCCGTCTCTCCCAAGACTCTTCATACGTGCAACAAACGGTAATTGTTTTAACAGCACTATCACAGAAAATTTTATAACATTGTTACGACCTTTTACTGGGAGCATAATAAATCGACAGCAGACAAACAAAAAATAGACAAACACATAAAAGAATCTACCACAATGTGTATTCTGACATAAAAACATAATGTATAGAATTTATTAAGCTCCATACATTCATTTATGTCAGCAATGACAAAGGCGCTACAGTTGTAAAATTTTTCAACTGTAGTAGGGTTGAACATTGATGATGAATGTCAACATGTGTTCATTTTTGTGTCCATTATTATTGTTATTGTTATTATTATTAACAGTAGTATGACTATTATCACATGTGCTGCTTATGTACTATGCATGTTGTAATGTTGACTCGCTATGTATGTCAGATTATTTACAAGAGAGTGTACGAAGGCCTCTTTGTCAGGTGAAATAAATACATAGGGAAGTATGTGCGAAATCCGCTATTGTTTGTTATCCACGTTAACTGGTTTTAAAGACACGGGGTCTACCTCATCTTTCGACTTACAGTGTTTATTCTGTTAGCGTTGGCGTCGTGTAGCCATACTCTCCGTAGCATATATGTGTCAGCGGGCCACCAGCGGTATCAAATGGTCTCAAAGGTATAGGAATTCCGGAAGAAAACGGCAACACCTTTCTGCATTATCGCTCTTGTCAGAACGACAATGGGCGAGAATGTTGAAAAGTCAGGTGTCGCAGATTTGTATGGAAGTTTTGTGTATGTGCATTCTGGACGGAATCACATCACCCAGTGATTTTTGGTTCCGGGCTTGTGCCCTACCTTCAAGTGTCCACAGGGCCGCGTGGACGTGATCCTGACCTGATGGCCACTCAGGTGTCCTGTCGTATCTCGACGTGCCCTCTGAACCAATCGATCTATCAGTCTCAGTCTCACAGGAAATGTCTGGGAACAGCGAGTGGAATGAGGCTGTCTCCCTACGATTTGGCTGCTCTACGGTTTCTCATGAGTGACCTCAGCTGAAAACGCCATATCTGGAGACACTTGTGGCGAACTCAATCCGTCACCAAGGCTGGAGGCGGTGTGCTATACTGTTGTGTTAGCACTATTTCTCGTTATCTGACATTAACTGATATCTGTCCTTAACGCTGTAATAGGCATCTTCCAAGCAAAGATCACCAAGTTGAGCCAGTGATGTAAGTAGAAAAAGGTACATTTACCGTAGCAACCAATCCACCCGGCGCCCCCCGCCCCCCTTCCCACAAATTAAACAAAAATTTGACCACAATTCTGATGGTATGGTACGTACTTACGTCCTGCTGAATGTACAGTTTCTAAAGGAACCCACGCCATTTGTCTGTCACTGTCTCCACCCCACTGTAGCAGCATAATGCCCGAGCACAAGTACCGTACAGTGGAGTGACAATCAGAGCCCTGACACTGAGAGGATGTTGAAAGCGAGGGAGGAGGTGGGCGAAACCGGTCATTACTCCCCTATGCATTTCAAAATCTCGCTCTAGAGGTAGAACACATGTTCTTTAACACGAAAAAGATGTAAGTAATATGAGTACGTAATATGTCAATGTGCCACAAATATACGTTCGACTTTAGAGAATGAAATTTTCAATCTGCAACTGAGAGTGCGCTAATATGTAACTCCCTGACAGATTACAACTTTGTGCCGGACCGAGACTCGAAATCAGGACCTTTGCCTTTCGCGGGCAAGTGCTCTACAGTCTCAGCTACCCAAGCATGGTTCAGGACCTGTCTTTATAGTTCTTTTTTCTGCCAGTATCTCGTCTCCCAATCGCAAACTTCACAGAAGCTGTCCTGAGAAAGTTGCAAGACTAGCATTCCTGGAAGACATGGATAAATGGAGACATGGCTCACCGTTTTAGTCTGCCGAGAAGTTTCATATCGGCGCACATTCCGCTGCAGAGTGAAAATTTCATTCTGGAACCATCCCCCAGGCTGTGAGTAACCCGTGTCTCCGCAATATCCTTTCTTCCAGGAGTGCTACTTCTGCAAGGTTTGCAGGAGAGCTTCTGTGAAGTTTGGGAGGTAGGAGATGAGGTACTGGCAGAAGTGAAGCTGTGACGACGGGTCGTGGGTCGTGCTTGGATAGCTCAGCCGGTAGAGCACTTGCCAGCGAAAAGCAGAGGTCTCGAGATCCAGTCTCGGTCCGGCACGCAGTTTTAATCTGCCAGGATGTTTCACGTTCAGCATTAATTAGCAGTATTCCTGTACTGATATCCTGCAGAACTTTTGTTGTTACAGACAGGGGGAAAGTAGTATTCGATCATATTACATCTTCAAGGTTCATAGTTAATCACTTCCTGATTTTACATCCCTGTCGTCGTACCGATGGATTGTTTGACGAAAGTGACTGTGGTGCAACGGTAGCCTCCTTATCCTCATCGCCATCCTCTCGTAAAGAAGGATCTAACCTCATTTCACTATTTTTCTCTACGTTTAGCAGGTCTTGTCTATGATTTTTGCAAGTAAAGCGAGAGGTAAAAGTAAGTGCACAACGAAACATTCACGCGCTTTCGTTTGCTTCGTATAGTCGTTAGTCGAATAGCCACATGTAACGATGCTTACAGGTAACAAGTTTCAAGAGCTGTGATGTTTAAGCGCTGCGGTCTGATCATCACTGTACGCCGCTCCTAGAGGTGACGCACTATCACCTGTCGGCTCCCAGCCATCATGAACACGAGCCTCTCACCATCTCTACCGTACAATACTTTGGCGCTCCGGTGTTGGCCTGCTTCAGTGCGCGACAAACAAATTATCAGAATCATGGTCCAAAGCTCCGCGATGGACCGATTACTGAGGCTGATATCTTGCGAGTCTGCTTTGTTCACCTTATATAAGAGATAAAATTCATGATCTCCCTTGACAGATGCAGTCAGTTCTCTACAGTTTCTTTTCTCTAGTGTGGTTATTACTTAGCTTTAAGGTTGTTTCCTCCTGTGTCATTTCATTAGGACACAGTTTTCAGCCCCAGGACAACTCCTATCCTGATTTGTTAGTCAACTTAGACGAGATTTTGTTCACAGAACACCTTCATAAGCACATTACGCTTTGTTTAACAATAACGTAGTTCCAAATAAGATACTCACCAGTTTCGTTCGAGTACCTCAGCTTAAAATTAAGCCGATTGTAGATCTCACATCGTCCCCTGGCGAGTATGGCTCTTGTGATTCGTCCGACAGCGTGCAGTGACTGGGAGAGGACACGGTGCCTCAGGTGATCCGCCTGCAGCGCTGTCACGTTCCACTCCACGTCGTTCAACCTTTCAAAATAAAAGGGAGTCATTGTACTTTGTAGAATAGGAGAGCGAATGCTAAACTGAACCTCCTTCATGGTTATACGCTTCCCGTTGATAGAGGCGGCCATGTCATCAGAGACGAATGAATGTATTAGACTGAGTCAGTCTGCCTGACACATTTTGATGAACTGAGTGGTCTCTATTGAAGAACAAGAACGTTCGTGCACACGTTCAGCCGTAGCTGTATCAGGACAAGCACGTGCTGTTGTTCCTATGGGCCAATATTATCGTTTGGCTTTACAGAATGCACGTCAATGAAGTGAAATGGAAAGAAGACAAGGATTTGTCGTCAGATGAGTACAGCAGCAGAAAATTGTATAACGGGAGTAGGATTAGTTATGAATAGGAACGTAGGGCAGAGAGTGTGTTAGTGTGAACAGTTCCGAGATAGGATTGTTCTTATCAAAATCGACAGCAAGCCTACACCGACAACGATAGTTCAGGTATATATGCCGACGTCGAAAGCTGATAATGAAGAGACAGAGAAAGCACATAAACATATTGAAAGCGTAATACAGTAGATAGATACAAATCTAATATTCACAGGGGAGTGGCATGCAGTTGTAGGGGAAGGAGTAGAAGAAAAGGTTACAGGAGAATACGAACTTGGGATAAGGAATGAGAGAGGTGGAGACTAATCGAGTTCTGTAATAAATTTCAGCTAGTAATACCGAATACTCTGTTCAAGAATCGCAAGAGGAGGAGGTATACTAGGAAAAGGCCAGGTGATACGGGGAGATTGCAGTTATATTACATCATGGTCAGACAGCGATTGTAAGGTGTACCCAGGAGCAGATATAGACTCAGATCACAATGAAGAGTAGGCTGAAGTTTGAGATATTAGTCAGGAAGAATCAATATGGAAAGTGGGATACGGAAGTAATAAGGAATGACGAGATATGGTTGAAGATTCTAAGGCTACAGGTACAGAAATAAAGACTACCTCAGTCGGCAGTACAGTTGAAGACGAATGGACATCTCTAAAAAGGGCCATCACAGAAGTCGGAAAGGAAAACATCGGTGCTAAGAAGATGGCTGCGAACAAACCATGGGTAACAGAAGAAATACTTCAATTGATCGAAGAAAGGAGGAAGTGCAAAAATGTTACAGGAACCTCAGGAATACAGAAATAATAGTCGCTGAGGAATGAAATAAATAGGAAGTGTGCGGAAGCTAAGACGAAAGGGCTGCAGGGAAAATGTGAAGACATCGAAAAAGAAATGTTTGTCTGAAGGACAGACTCAGCATACATGAAAGTCAAAACAACCTTCGGTGACATTAAAAGCAAGGATGATGACATTAAGAGTGCAATGGGAATTCCAGGAGTCGAATTAGAAGAGATGGGGGATCCAGGATTAGAATCAGAATTTAAAAGTGCTTTAGAGGACTTAAGATCAAATAAAGCACAAAGTACAGATAACATTCCATCAGAATTTCTAAAAACATCGGGTGAAGTGGCAACAAAACGACTACTCACGTTGGTGTGTAGGTTTATGAGTTTGGCGACATACCATCTGACTTTCGGAAAAGCATGAGCCACACATTTCCGAAGGCGGCAAGAGCGGACAAGTCCGAGAAGTATCGCACAATCAGCTTATCAGCTCATGCATCCAAGTTGCTTACAAGAATAATATACATAAGAATGGAAAAGAAAATTGAGGGTGCGCTAATTGACGATCAGTTTGACTTTAGGAAAGGTGACGGCACTAGAGAGGGAATTCTGACGTTTCGGTTGATAATGGAAGCAAGACTACAGAAAAACGAGACACGTTCATAGGATCTATCGACCTGGAAAAAACGTTCTACAGTGTAAAATGGTGCCTGACGTTCGAAATTCTGAGAAAAATAGGGTAACCTATAGGAAGAGACGGGTACTGTACAATATGTACAAGAGCCAAAAGGGAATTATTAGGAGAGCACGACCAAGAACAAAATGATCGGATTAAAAAGTCTGTAAGACATGAATGTAGTGTTTCGCCCATATTGTTCAATCTGTACATCGAAGAAGCAATGATGGAAATAAGAGGAAGGTTCAGGAATGGAACTAAAATTCAAGGTGATGGGAAACGAATGATACGATTCGCCGATGACGTAGCTATCCTCAGTGCAGGTGAAGAAGAAGTACACGATCTGCTGAATGGAATGAACAGTCTAATGAGTACAGAATACGGATTGAGAATAAATCGAAGAAAGATGAAAGTAATGAGAAGTAGCAGAAATGAGAACAGCGAGAAACTTAACATCAGCAGATTGTCACGACGTAGATGAAGTTAAGGAATTCAGCTAATTAGACGACAAAATGACCAATGACGGACAGGGCTAGGAGGACAACAAAAGCAGACTAGCGCTGGCAAAAAGGACATTCCTGGCCAAGAGACGTCTACTGGTATCTAAAATGGGCCTTAATTTGAGGAAGAAATTACTGAGGATGTATACATGGAGCACAGCATTGTACGGTAGTGAAACATGGACTGTGGGTAAACCAGAAAAGAAGAAAAAAATGTTCAAATGTGTGTGAAGTCTTATGGGACTTAACTGCTAAGGTCATCAGTCCATAAACTTACACACTACTTAACCTAAATTATCCTAAGGACAAACACACACACCCATGCCCGAGAGAGGACTCGAACCTCCGCCGGGGCAAGCCGCACAGTCCATGACTGCAGCACCTCAGACCGCTCGGATAATCCCGCGCGGCCGTATAGCGTCCCCAGTGAAATAATACGAAAATACTTTAAAAACAGTATTTATAAAGAAGAGACATTTAAAAATTGAATAATATATATTTTTATCATGTACCCATAAAATAATAATTTCTCTGTGTAAGTTTCGAGTGGAAAGAAATATAACAAAATGATATAAAGAGACGACAAGATACGCTCTTTTGTTAATTTTTTTAGTCGTCTTCACTTCTTCTCTTGTGTTGGTTGCATGTAGACGGACATCTTGCGAGAGCTGGCAAATGTAAGCATATTTGTACTAATTAAGCAGATAATATATTGATTTAATATTATTGTTCACTTTTAATTTGTAAGAGGTGATCCACATTTCATGTCCGCCTTCCTTTGAATTACCTTGCATTCGAGTAATTTACAGGTCAACAATCGCAGCGGCCGATGCAGCCAACGACGCCATTACGTGGCGATATTAACTTACAAAATTTAGCGGAAGCGAAAAACTCGCCCGCTATTAACATAATATACATTTTTCTTCACAGCCGCCCGACGTTGCAGAAAATACGTAGCTTTAAGGTTCTTATTTTCAGTACAACAGCCGAGAGCCAGAGCCAGGACTCCGACTACAATGCAGTGGTTAACGGAGGTGAGAAGAAGAAATACTCTCGCGCGTGTGTGGCCCGCAATTGTAATTAATAACTAAAGATGTTTTGCTTTAAAATGAGCTGACTAGCCGAGGACATTAATATGAAAAGTTTATTCCATTGTTCAACTTATATGTTCATGCTTTAAGATTCAGTGAGTCTAACGTTCATTAACGTAAAAAATAATTTACACTGAAGATTAATATTGTTAAAAAGGAGAACTTCACAAAGCACTGAATTGTAAATCAAAATAAAATGAAATATCATTCTTATTAAGGCCCACCACGTAAGTCGGCAACAATTAACATAATAATAATATATTAAACTACGACGGCTGACGGACGCGAGATTCGGAAAAGAAGAGAATCGAAGCATTTGAGATGTGGTGCCACAGACGATTGTTGAAAATTACGTGGACTGACAAGGTAAGGAATAAGGAAGTTCTGCACTGAATCGGAGAGGAAATGAGTGTGTGAAAAACACTGACAAGGAGAAGTGACAGGATGATAGGACATCTGTTAAGACATCGGTGAATGACTTCCACTGTACTAGAGGTAGCTGTAGAAGGCAAAACCAGTAGAAGACGACTGAGATTGGAATACATCCAGCAAATAATAGAGGTCGTAGGTTGCAAGTGCTGCTCTGGGATTAAGAGGTTGACAGACAAGAGGAATTCTTGGCGGGTCGCCTCAAACCAGTCAGAAGACTGATGACTCAAGAAAAAAGTGCCAGTCGGAACGCTGACTTCGAAGTCATGTCGAGAGACTTGAGTGTTTCTCATCCCGTCGACGAAGATTTTGTCAGAGATGGAAGACGGATTTGGAATGGGAAAGGCTGGATAAGGAGGTGGACTGTGTCTTCTCACGGGAAGGGTAGTAGGAGAAATCCATCGATCTACAGACCTATGTCATTGACGTCGGTTTGCAGTAGGGTTTTGGAGCATATACTGTATTCAAACATTATGAATCACCTCGAAGGGAACGATCTATTGATACGTAATCAGCAAAGTTTCAGAAAGCATCGTTCTTGTGCAACGCGGCTAGCTCTTTATTCGCACGAAGTAATGGCCGCTATCGACAGGGGATTTCAAGTTGATTCCGTATTTCTAGATTTCCGGAAAGCTTTTGACACCGTTCCTCACAAGTGACTTCTAATCAAGCTGCGGGCCTACGGGCTATCGTCTCAGTTGTGCGACTGGATTCGTGATTTCCTGTCATGAAGGTCGCAGTTCGTAGTAATAGACGAGAAATCGTCGAGTAAAACTGAAGTCATATCAGGTGTTCCCCAGGGAAGCGTCCTGGGGCCTCTGCTGTTCCTGATCTATATAAATGACCTGGGTGACAATCTCAGCAGTTCTCTTAGGTTTTTCGCAGATGATGCTGTAATTTACCGTCTAGTAAGGTCATCCGAAGACCAGTATGAGTTGCAAAGCGATTTAGGAAAGATTGCTGTATGATGCGGCAGGTGGCAGTTGACGCTAAATAACGAAAAGTGTGAGGTGATCCAAAATAAATCAGTTGGAATTCGATTACTCGATAAATGGTACAACTCTCAAGGCTGTCAATTCAACTAAGTACCTGGGTGTTAAAATTACGAACAACTTCATTCGGAAAGACCACACAGAAAATATTGTGGGGAAGGCGAGCGAAGGGTTGCGTTTCATTGGCAGGACACTTAGAAGATGCAACAAGTCCACTAAAGAGACAGCTTACACTACACTCGTTCGTCCTCTGTTAGAATATTGCTGCGCGGTGTGGGATCCTTACCGGCTGTGATTGACGGAGGAAATTGAAAGGGTGCCAAAAAGGGCAGCTCGTTTTGTATTATCACGTAATAGGGGAGAGAGTGTGGTAGATATGATACGCGAGTTGGGATGGAAGTCATTAAAGCGAAGACGTTTTTCGTCGCGGCGAGATCTATTTACGAGATTTCAGTCACCAATTTTCTCTTCCGAATGCGAAAATATGTTGTTGAGCCCAACCTACATAGGTAGTAATGATCATCAAAATAACATAAGAGCAATTAGAGCTCGAACAGAAAGGTTTAGGTGTTCGTTTTTCCCGCGCGCTGTTCGGGAGTGGAATGGTAGAGAGATAGTATGATTGTTTTTCGATGAACCCTCTGCCAAGCACTTAAATGTGAATTGCAGAGTAATCATGTAGATGTAGATGTAGATGTAGTCTTCCACGAAAAGAAATCTACTCAAAGCACGGGAAATCCGGAACTGGATGCCCGGGCGTGGATCCGACTCGCCGCGCCGCCTTTGCCCAGTGGGTGCACGACCCGCCCCTCTCTGTGGGAAGTGGGGAGTCTGTGGGACTCCGTCTGCAGGGACGCACCACGGCAGACTTCTGCTTCAGGAATTCCCTGCACACGTGTTGTACGTTGCGAATTATATTCCGTACAGAGAATGTTCAATTTTGTACTTAACATGTGCTTCAACTCTGTACAGTGTAACGTCATTTACCGGAATGAGATTTGTACTGATACTGATTTTCATGATAGTGAGGTATTACTTCCGAAATTAATTAGTAAAAAAACTAGTATGTTATTGAGCGTTGACATCACAGTTGCGTCTACAGCGCATTCCACGTAAATAGATTAGGTACAACACTCCATTCTTCATTTATTCACTTTGAGCTATAGATTTGGGAACAGTACAAAGTAGCAGCAGAGCAACAAATTGTATTGGTCCTAGAACGCAGGCGCTCACGGCCGGTGTCCTCGTCCTTCGTAGACAACTGCCTGAGAGCGCCGAGTCACCAGTGTATGTATTATGGAGCTCCTAAAGGGGAACAGATGACGCTGCTTGCGTATTCAGCCCTAACACCAACAACTCGTCTGATTTCAGTCCTGCTTCTTTTCCAATTATGTTGTTTTCGTGCTTCAGAAATTTTATGGCCTCTCCGTAAATCGTAGCACGCTCGTATTGGATCTTCATAAAACCATTGTATCAGAGAGACAAATTTGGAGCTCTCACAACATATGTAGTTGAAGTCCTTCTTATTCTCCATTAAAATTGTTTTCGTGCTTTACACTTTTTACCTCCTCCGCGTAAATTGTAGTACAGTATTATTGGATCTTCATAAAACCATTGTATTGGACAGACGAACTTGGGGCTTCTCTGTTCCCAGTGTATGTTCTGCTGCTGCTGATTTATCTGCGTTTTGCACGTGACAATTACTCTCCCGTTCCTTAAAGCAAGGACTTAATTCATCTCTTTGTAGTACCTACGTATGCTTGGCCGCGTGTGAGAGACGATTAATACACTCGTTCTACAGCAAGTGTTGGGTGTACGTCCTTTACAGTGTTCGAACATTCACGTTCCTCTGTTACTGGTATGAACACGGCGTCGATCCCATGTATTCTTAGTACTCTGATGATATGAACTGCGACTGCTTTTACGAATGGGAGTAAGTATTTGGTTCTTTTTCATGAGAGACTCCATATCTTTAAGGACTTATTGCCCTATCTATCTCTTTCTCAGAATAGCCATTTCTTCTGAAAGTAGTGCTTAAATGATCGGATTCTTCCTCCTGCTACTGTGATCACAGATTATTTTAATCCAGTCCAGCG
This sequence comes from Schistocerca americana, assembly GCF_021461395.2. Lineage (NCBI taxonomy): Eukaryota > Metazoa > Arthropoda > Insecta > Orthoptera > Acrididae > Schistocerca > Schistocerca americana. The sequence continues at coordinate 30,326,671 of NC_060129.1, read as the reverse complement.
GGTTTATTTTTATTCGCTGCCCTTCTCAGTTTGTGATGGTGGTAGAAACTTTTGTGAAGGTATCTGTATGTGTGAGTGAGCATTCTGCAGACCTTGTGTGCTCAACATCTGTAGATTTTCTAAGTACCGGTACACTGAAAAATGTTCATCGTCTTTCTCTTTTTCCATACTGGACTTAATGTTATATTAACATCACTCATTGGAAATTCTGAGAATTCTTTTTCTCTGCGAGGCTATGTAATGAAGTATGAGTATCATCAATGTACCAAAACCAACGCTAGTGAATTTCCTTGGTAGGCTGACGAGATGTTTCCTCCAGTTTTACATATTAAAACTCGCTATAACTCCGCCGTGTGTTTTTCCCATAGTCACACTATCATTTTTTCATACAGTTTATTGTCTTATTGAAACTAAGTCGATGTGAGACAATATTTAAAGAGATCGTCCCTGAGCTTTGGAAAAACATATTCTAAGACAGAAAAAGACGAACTCAGCACAAAAGAATAATCCAAATGGAACGGAAATCGGTATATGTGATGCACCTGAACAGGCAAGCATATGATTACAATTTAAGAAGAATTGGATTACTCATTCAAGAGAAATAGCTTCACTAACTGAGAAAGTCAGTAACGCTTTGGTCCACCTCCGGCCCTCATGGAACCAATTATTCGGCTTGGCACTGATTCGCAGAATTGTTGAAAGTCCTCTTGAGGGATATCGTACCAGATCCTATCCAAATGGCACGTGAGGTCATCAAAATCCCGAGATCATTGGAGGACCCTGCCCAGAATGCTCTAAAGTTCTCAATTAGGGAGAGATCCGGCGACCATTCTGGTTAAGGTAAGGTGTGGGGAGTACGAATACAAGCAGTAGAGACTCTCGCCGGGGCGGGCGGGAATCATTTTGTTGAAATGTAATCTGAGTATGGTTTACCAAGAAAGACAAGAAAACTGGACGTGGAATATCCTTGGACGTATCGCTCTGCTGTACAAGTGCCACGGATGACTACTGAAAGAGTCCAACTAAGAAAATAAATGTCACACCAGACCATCATTCTTGGATGTCGTACCTTATGGCGGACGACAGTCGCTCTGGCATCCCACCACTGTCCAGGGGGTCTCCAGACCCGTCTTTGCTGGTCATCGGAGCTCTGCTACAAGTTAGACTTATCACTGAAGACAATTCTATTCCAGTCAATGAGATTCCTGGCTGAGGTTGTGTCTGGAGATGCCTTGGATAGCGCTGGGATACCAACCTGACGGTCGCCCGCCATGCAGCGTTACAACCTGCAACAATGGTCTGCGATGTCATTTGTTTCCATAGCACGACCTCTTTGATCGTCATCTGTGGCACCCTCATAGCACAGCGGTACGTCAGTGGTGCTCTACGCCCCGTTTTGTTGCTCTTCATCGTAAGCCATCCTTGGGTAACTTTTTAGGAAGACAACGCCCACCTGCACATGGCGAATGTTTCTCCTGCTTTCTTTGGGCTTGCCACACCACCCCTTGACCAGCAAGGTCTTCATTACTTTTCTCAGTTGGGAATGACTGGAGGAATATGGACAGGGACCTCCAACCAGGTCGGAATTTTGACGATCGAACGCTCCAACTGGTCAGAATTTGGCATGATACCCCTCAGGAAGACATCCAACAACTGTCTCAACCGATGCGAAGCATGAAGGCCACAGGTGGACCAATGAATTATTGACTTGAAACTTCCTGGCAGATTAAAACTGTGTGCTGGACCGAGACTCGAACTCGGGACCTTTGCCTTTCGCGGGCAAGTGCCCGTGAAAGGTAAAGATCCCGAGTTCAGGTCTCGGTCCAGCACACAGTTTTAATCTGCCAGGAAGTTTCATATCAGCGCACACTCCGCTGCAGAATGAAAATCACATTCTGGGATTATTGACTTGCTTAATCTGTGAAGCTCTCTCTCTCGAATAACCCACCACATTTTTCTGAAACTGTGATCATTTGTTTGCCTATGCAGGTACATCTTCTGATTTCTGTTCCATTTGAATAGGTCCTTCATCGTGTGTCGCTTTTTTCCTTTTTTTTTTCCTGACAGTGTAAGTTTCATCTGTGAGATCGTCACATTAAGAGTAAACATAGAAAGTGGTGATGCAACATCTGAACTATCTAATATCTCTTGGACTCAACCTAAAGGATTTTAATTTTCGATGAAATGAACGATACCTTTTATACGTCTGTTTTTCCTACAAATAGCTGTAGAAGGCCGGCCCACTGTTTGGCAGCCACATTTGTCAGACAGTCCATTGATGTATTACCCTAAGTATTGATGTTGGGAGATTTCTTTTAATGTCTCTGTACCTTCCTGGTTGTAATACACCCTCAGTTTTACTGCAGTAGTTTTAGTACCTCATAGTCACTGTAGCATTGCCCTTATTTGCTAGAAACTCCAGAATGTATCAGGATTTTAATTTCGGAGAGCTTTGTTTCGACATTTCGTTAAGTTGTGTAAAGTTGTCTCAGTGTTTATGGCCTCTGGAAGTGTCTCCAGCATTAGCAGACGAAGCCTTAGGCACAGAAATATGCCTTGGACCACAGCCTAAGACTCATTATGCAAAATTCATCAGTAAATTATATGTTATCAACTATCAAATGGCTCTGAGCACTATTGGACTTGACTTCTAAGGTCATCAGCCCCCTAGAACTTAGAACTACTTAAACCTAACTAAGCTAAGGACATCACACACATCCATGCCCGAGGCAGGATTCGAACCTGCGGCCGTAGTGGTCGTGCGGTTCCAGACTGCAGCGCCTAGAACCGCTCGGCCACCTCAGCCGGCATCAGTTATCAGTACAAGTATCGGTGTTGGTGTTTATAGGAATCCTGAAAGAAAGGAGTATAGAAACGGGAGAAACATTTAAAGCCTCTGCACAGTCACATGCATTCGACTCTTAAAGGTTCATCAGTTGGCAGAGGTGCACATTGGACACATACTGGATGAAGGGTGTAATACTTTCACATATGTCTGTTTTATGTTTTCCAGGAAAATGACGTTCACTAGGTACAAGGGCCCACCTGGCTAGCCGTGCGGTCTAACACGCTGCTTCCCGAGCGGGAAGGAGCGCCTGGTCCCCAGCACAAATCCGACCGTCGGATCAGTGTCGAGGTCCGGTGTGCCGACCGGCCTGTGTTGGGTTTTTAAGGCGATTTTCCATCTGCCTCGGCGAATGCGAGCTGGTTCCCCTTATTCCGCCTCAGTTACACTATGTCGGCGATTGCTGTGCAGACAGTCTCCACGTATGCATACACCGTAATTACTCTGCCACCTACACTTGTGTGATATGAAACGTTCCCGCAGAGGGGGGGGGTGTGGGGGTCCGCCGGGGTCCAGAACGCACAACACAATAGCCCTGGGTTCGCTGTGGGACGGCGGTCGGATTAGTGGACTGCTGTAGCCTGTTGTGGGGTTGCGTACCGCTGAGGGCAGCGGCCGCGACGAAGCGTCTCCGTCGTATCTAGGTACCTGGTTCAATGCACACACACATGCACACACCAGGTACAAGAACACTTTTTGGAAGAGACAAACAACCAATGTGTAGTGCATCAGAATTACATATATTAAAAGAAGAAATATTATCAAACAATAGAGAAGTATCAAGAGCCATCAGCTATAGATAAATTCATGAAACACTGTAATATCTTGAGAAACGTCACTAAACCAGCTGGCAGCATCAGCTATGCTACCAGGATGTGCAGATTTCATATCAATGTCAAAATCAGCTGGTACATAACGAGGACAGTGCCAGGCAGCAACGGAAAGCTTCGGCTGTCAGTTAACTGTTGCGGTAGTGTGAAGACGCTACTGACTTGTAATGGGATATGCAAAACTTTAAATTATAAACTCTGGTATGTCGAAGAAAAACTCAAACTCCTGCGCCACAGCTTCTCCAGCTGCTTGTGATACAATTTTTGAAGGGAAAAAATGCGAAAAATGCTGCCAGTACGGGTTTCTGCACTGTGTACACCTAGGTGTTTCTGTGAACTGACTGATTCCAAATATGACTCACTGATGTGGTAGTTGCAGGATACCTATTATGTGCTTTTTCTGGAGTGTACAATTGTACATTTACACAGTTAAAGAAAGCTGCCAGTCTTTACAGCAGTTTAAACATCGAGTGGGCGACTCTGAGTGTAAGGAGAGCCAACCACAAATAACATTGTCTTGTACAATTCTCTGCATAATAAATGAAAAAAATTCCATTATTGTTACATAAAAGTGAACCGTACCTATTCCTTCACTATTGCTTCAGCTAACTCGGGGGTAAATGTGCTGTCAAGCGTCCAAGTGGGCAGCAGTAATATAAAACAATCTGCCCCCTTAGTATAGAAGGTACGCGACGCACTCGGACACGTAAATAATATTACTTTCATTTCTCTATCTTTTACGCACAACAAAGTACACCATGTGATCGAAAGCATGCCCCAAAAACACACGTTTTTCATATTAGGTGCATTGTGCTGCCAGCTACTACCATATCAGCGACCTCATTAGTCTTAAGACATCGTGAGAAATCAGAATAGGGCGCTCCGTGGAACTCACGAACTTCGGATGTGGTCAGGTGATTGGGTGTCACTTGTGTCATACATCTGTACTCGAGATTTGCGCAGTCCTAAACATCCCTAGGTCCACTGTTTCCGCTGTGATAGTGAATTGGAAACGTCAAGGGACACGTACAGCACAAAAGCGTACATACCGACTTCCTCTGTTCACTGACAGAGACCGTCGACATTTGAAGAGGGTCGTAATGCGTAATAGGTAGAAAACTTGGAATTCACGGTCGAGCGGCTGCTCATAAGCCACACATCACGCTGGTAAATGCCAAACGATGCCTCGCAGGGTGTAAGGAGCGTAAACGTTGGACGATTGAATAGTGGGAAAACGTTGTGTGGAGTAGCGAATCACGGTACACAATGTGGCGATCCGATGGCCAGGCTGTGTAGTCCCAACATTAATATTCGGAGGCGGTGGTGTTATGGTGTGGCGGTGTTTTTCATGGAGGGGGCTTGCACCCCTTGTTGTTTTGCGTGCCACTATCACAGCACAGGCCTACACTGATATTTTAAGCACCTTGTTGCTTTCCACTGTTGAAGAGCAATTCGGGGATGGCGATTGCATCTTTCAACACAATCGAGTGCCTGTTCATAATTCACGACCTGTGGCGGAGTGGTTACACGACAATAACATCCCTGTAATGGACTAGCCTGCACAGAGTCCTAACCTGAATCCTATAGAACACCTTTGGGATGTTTTGGAACGCCGGCTGCGTGCCAGGCCTCACCGAGCGACATCGATACCTCTCCCTAGTGCAGTACTCCACGAAGAACGGGCTGCCATTCCCCAAGAAACCTTCGAGCACCAGACTCAACGTATGCCAACGAAAGTGGAAGGTGTTATCAAGGCTAAGGGTGGGCCAACACCCTATTGAATTGCAGCATTACCGATGGAGGGAGCCACGAACTTGTAAGTCATTTTCAGCCAGGTGTCCGGATACTTTTGATCACATGGTGTATGAGACTCAGCAAGCGGGTTCTTGTCACTCTGTGCAGACCAGATGAAAGCTAACCGACGAGTTTGAGTGGGCACTCAACGAGGATCTAGGGTTCAACACCGTACCAGGTAACCAAAATGACGAAGATTCTGAGGAAGAAGAGGAACTCACCACGCGAACTGACCACGATTCGCATTCTGAAGGAGAACACCGTTCAGATGACGCCCGCGAACAGTCACTCTCCGCAGATGACGCTTTTATTGGGAGGGAGGAACATGAAAACGGAATAAAATATCTGCCAGTATAGCCACAGAAACAAAACAGAAAGAATATTGTAAAAATATTTCCTGGTTCTAAAAGTCCTAGCGAAAATGACAGTACTTAGCCTGGAAATAATTGACGAGATAGTAAGATGCACAAAAGTTTGTATTCAGTGGAAGAAAGAACGTGTACAATGTTCCAGAGAAGAAGACGCTAAACAAACTACAAGATGTGAAATAATAGCATATCTCTGGTTGTTTTACATCTTTGGGATTAAGAGAACAAACTGTACTAATGTCACGGAACTGTGGAGAGCAGGCGGCACTGGTATGGGGATCACGAGTGTTTTGATGAGCTACAGAAGAGTCGTGTTCTTCTACGCTGTATCCTCTTTGACGACAAGAGCTCAAGGTAAAAAAGGAGAGCGGCTGATGAACTTGTTGCAATAAGGCTAGGATTACAATGTAACAAAAGGTCAACTGGGAGGTGCGACTTCGATAGCATGGGTGACAAGTAGATGGCCGATGGTTGTATTCGATGCTCTGACGGATATAGCGGGAATAAAACTGAAATCATTTTTCATGAAAATGAAGTAAAGCCCAAAAAGAAGAGGAATATTTTCTTTGAAGGCCTAGAATTTTCCCCTACGAAGCCTCAGCTAGTGGAAACAGCTTTCTTCCTTCCGATATAGCACTCGTCAAGAAACAGAAAGAAGCACGGGTGGAGAGAATTTGAGGAGCCTGCCAAAGAAAACAGAACAGTGTGTGACACGTGTACGAGCAAAGAACATCTCTGCCACCCTAAGGTGTGGCTCAATCCATAGCTTTTATTGTGAAGGACATGGGAGAACAACGCTTACACTTGAGAAGTTTCAAGCAGTTCTCGAAAGCGCGCAAGCCAGTTCACTATGCAGAACCAAAGAAATTTGTGATATCTGATACTGCCCAACTATAGAGTTAAAACCTTATCTAGATTTGACTAGTTATAAGTGGTGCTTTTGCTTTGACGTTGCACTTTATTACAGACAACTACATCGTCTGCATGGAATCTGTCGTCACTACTGTGTCTGCTAGATCATTAATATCTGACATGTACAACAGAAGCCCAACAGCTCCGCTGGGACACGCCTTTCAGTGACCCTCGGCGTGCTGTCCACACAGCGGTCGAGCCGTCGCTTCTCGGGCCTGTACCGCCACAGTCTTGGACGGCGGCCCCCGCGAGCTCACATGATGAATGTGGAGAGGGTTCCCAACACGACGTACTGACACTTTCAGCCAATCTCAACCACCCTCATCCCAGTTCATGTAGCAGGTGTAGTGCAAGCCTCTTCGTCTCCAAATAACTACTGCAACCTACATCCTTCTGAATCTGCTTAATGTAGTCATCTCTTGTTATCTGTCTAAGATTTTTACCTTCCACGCCTCTGTCCGGTATTAAATTGGTGATCCGTTGGTGCCTCAGAATGTGTCCTACCAACCGATCCCTTCTTCTAGTCAAGTTCTGTCACAAATTCCTCTTCTCCCCAATTCTATTCAGAACATCATTAGTTACGCTATCTACCCATCTGATCTCCAGCATCCTTTGGTAGCACGACATTTCAAAATATTCTACTCTCTTCTTGTCTAAATTGTTCATCGTCCATCTTTCACATCCATACATGGCTACATTCCATACTAATACTTTCAGAAAAAACTTCCTGGCATTTAAATCTACACACTTCAAAAGACTTTTTTCGTCAACTCGGTTCGGAAAGTTCCCGAACCTGTACAGAAAATTGGAACAGAGATCAACATAAACATCAATTCCGCCTTTTTTTTTTACTCATGAAAACCACGCATTGCATGTTGTACCACCATACAGAGAGACCTTCAGAGGTAGTGGTCCAGATTGCTGTAACACCGCTACCTCTACTACCCAGTAGCACATCCTCTTGCATTGATGCATGCCTGCATTCGTCAAGGCATATCATCCATAAGTTCATCAAGGCACTGTTGGTCCACATTGTCCCACACCTCAACGGCGATTCGGTGTAGATCCCTCAGAGTGGTTGGTGGGTAACGTCGCCCATCAAGAGACCCTTTCAATCTATCCTAGTCCTGTTCGATAGGGTTCATGTCTGAAGAACATGCTGGCCACTCTGGTCAAGCGATGTTGTTATCCTGAAGGAAGTCGTTCAGAAGATCTGCATGATGGGGGCGCGTATTGTCGTCCATGAAGACGAATGCCTCGCCAATATGCTACCGATATGGTTGCACTATCGGTCGGTGGATGGTATTCACATATGGTACAGTCATTACGGCGCCTTCCATGACCACCAGCGGAGTACGTCAGCCACAAATAATGCCACCCCAAAACAGCAGGGAACCTTCACATTGCTGGACTCGCTGGACAATGTGTCTAAGGCGTTAAACCTGACTGGATTGCCTCCAAACACGTCTCCGACGATTGTCTGGTTGAAAGCACATGCGACACTGATCGGTGAAGAGAACGCGATGTCAATCCTGTGCGGTCCATTCGGCATGTTGTTGGGCCCATCTGTACCGCGCTGCATGGTTTCGTTGTTGCAAAGATGGACCTTGCCATGGACGCCGGGAGTAAAGTTGCGCATCATGCAGCCTATTGTGCACAGTTTGAGTCGTAACACGACGTCCTGTGGCTGCACGAAAAGCATTACTCAAGGTGGCGTAGCTGTCAGGGTTCCTTCGAGCCGTAATCCGTAGGTAGCGGTCATCCACTGCAGTAGTAGCCCTTGGGCGGCCTGAGCGAGTCATGTCATCGACAGTTCCTGTCTCTCTGTATCTCCTCCATGTCCGAACAACATCGCTTTGGTTCACTCCGAGACGCCTGGGCACTTCCCTTGCTGAGAGCCCTTCCTGGCACAAAGCAACAATGCGGACAGTCTTGGCAGGGTTGAACTACAGACAACACGATCCGTGTACCACCTTCCTGGTGGAATGACTGGAAATGATCGGCTGTCGGACCCCTCCGTCTAATAGGTGCTGCTCACGCTGAACGGTCAAAGGGAATTTGACTGTGATATAATATCCGCAGTCAACATGGTGTTCTGACAACCGAGGTGATGCAAAACTGTTTTTGATACGTGTATAAAACTTCTTCAGAAAACACTTTCCTTGCAATCGGCAGTCTACACTTTATACCCTCTCTACTTTGATCATCCTTAGTTATTTTGCTGCCCAAAACTCATCTCGTCTCGTTTTCTAATCTAATTCCCTCACCATCATTTAATTCGACTACATTCCATTGTCCTCGTTTTGCTTTTGTTGATATTCATCTTATAGCCTCCTTTCAAGACACTCTCCATTCCGGTTTGAGCACATTACCGTATACATTTTTTCAGCTTTTTCAACATGGAATAGGCTTCAGGGTGCAAAACACCGCTATAAACCGTTGAAATTGACTGTAGAAAATCTTGTTCGGTTGCAAAAGCCACTAACTGCCCGTTGTCTTCGATCGCAAGGCCCGCTCAATGTCCAACGTTTTCAAAACCCGCCAAATTCAATAGGCATGGCGATGGCCATGCCTTGTCTGGATGTAAAGCACGCCAGCTGACATCAGACTCACCAATCTACACATTGAAAGCTACCTTTCAGTCTGTTACAATAAGAAGGGATACTTTTCTTTATTCAGAGTATGGTTGGCTGCACTGTAGCGAATGACTACGCAACAATTAAGCTCTTGTTACCGATGCGTTGTCGAAATACACGCCGGTAATCACGGTTCAGCTGATCAGTAGGATGTTTGTTGATGTGTTTTGCGTGAGTGTTTTGAAAAAATAAGTGATTTTGTGGATGGTTTAAATGCACAAGGTGGTACAAACGAAGTGGAAGTAATTGAAATAGAGGGATCCTCCCAGAAAAGAAAGAGGCGTCCTGATCAGTGGAAAAGAAATGTTTCCAAAACAGAGCGCTAAGAACATGAAAAGTATTGCCAAAGCCATGTTATGCAATGAAAATTATGTTGACACTATTTGTTATGGCATCCGTGGAAGGATTAGTGAAAGTTACCTGTAACCAGCAATTCCAGATTCAAAAAGCAAAAAACTCGTGTTCACGAAAAGAAAAAACAAGATGATTTGTCTCGTTCGTGGTGGGCCCTTTTACTACACTGAAGCTGTTGAAGGGAAGACCACACTGAAGAGGGGAAAAAATTTCAGCAGAGGAAACGGCCCAAAACCAATCACATTTGGTGCAGGACTTTCGAAAGCCAAACTGGCAGACGTGAAAAAGCTATTGGAGCTCCACTTCTGTGAAGACTGTGTGACCTTCGACAACTCAAATTCTACGCCGAATTGTTAGACGAGTTCGAAGCACTTCTACAGTCGCTCCTGCCACTGCCAACGATCAGTAAAAGCCGGAAGCAATTTTAAGTTGATGGGCAGTGTTGAAGTCCATGTCACTTAAAAGCAACTTTCAGCTAACTTCATTTTCCAGACTCTTTTGTCGCTGTTTTAACAAAGATGCAACTTGCAGCCACTTTTATTATTTTCTAAAAGTGTGTTGATGTTTCACTAAGATGCAATTTGGAGATTATTAATTTTCTAAAATATTTTCTGATCTCAGAAAGCAATGGTGTATTTTTTAAAAGAATCTAATGTTGAACATTCATATTTGTTCTCTTTTTGACATTAAGTAAGTCAGTTCCACCTGGTAAAATAATGTCACCTTCTTATCTTTATAAGCCAATTTTGTAGAATGTTTAGACTTCTCTTTAAAATGAAACATATTCTGTTTATATTCGCAATACTTAAATTCGACATTTCTGTCAGTCCTAACATAACACCAAATAGCGCGTCGTACAACCGAATGTTTGTTTGTAATTGTATCGATACGGTTCCAAAACCCACTAACTTCATAAATCGGTTGTAATAACTGCGAAGTCAATATTTCACTTAAAATTTTAACGTATAAAACATAATCGCAAATTTCAGCCATTAATACCTGGTAATTAAATTTTTTTACTCAATTTTAGAAAAGAAATGAAATCTTTAACTTTAGTCGTTTTGATGGGACGAGTTTTTATCGATCACTATGCAGTTAGGGACTTTTGCATTTGAGCTACCCAGTTTATTCGCCCAAGGATCACTTTACAAAGCAGCTGAACATTTGGTTCCTTTACAGGTTGATAACAGAAAACGTGACTCGTACATACGGACATGTGGATAATTATTAGTTTGGTAAGGATGGGGCAGGAAGTCGGAAGTGACTTTATAAGAGGAAACGAGTGGGTATTTGCTTGAAGTAGTTTAGGGAAATCACAGAATAAGAAATTCAGAATATCCGGATGGGACTTAGCCACCATCATCCTGCATACAAAACTAGAAACAGAGCAACGTCGTCCTATTTTCTTCTAATGAACAATACTTATTTGTGTATGTATTCTTACAATGAAGTTACTTTGTAACATAAAAATCTAGTGTTACACACTCTACATACTGTACATGCACACCATCAACAGACATCAGGGTCACGATGATGATGTGTAGTCTCACTTTCTCGATTAACTCAACTGAGAAATTGAGCTTGTACCACTCTGTAATGAGTGAGATGTTGAGCTTAGAAAGATGTTCGCATTTCCAGTAAGAAATAGTGCGAATGTGACTTGGAAAAGACAGAGTGATTTTATTATTATTTTCTTGTCTTACTTTGTTCACCAAACCTCTACTCTCTGTTACCTGAGAAATACTACCGTCTAAGAAAAATAGCTAGTTGTTAACTGCCCCTGTGAACAATTGACTTTACTTGTCTCTTTAATCCCCTTAGAGAATTTCTTGTATTATTTTATTCCTTGGTAGTTATGTTCTTGGACAGAACAGTAAAATTTTTATGCGTAAACAACTGAACGTGTCAAGACAGTTTTAATAGGGTCAAATGACATTTGTTATAGTAGCCTGATGTAAACGAAATTACAAATGCAGGTATTGGTTTGACAGTGAAGGAAAACATTTGAAATTAATCACTAATAAGAATATTATTTGTCACTCTGATGGAAAGCTTAATTAATAAAATATAAATATGTTGAGTTGCTGACCCTGATACCAACAAAATGTTGGAATTGCACAAACACTATAGTTATAGATTCAAATTGTGAACTGAATGATGTAGTACATATTATTCTGGAGGGAAGTAACTCTCACTTTATAGCTACTGGGCTGACACTTGATTGGAATAACACTCTGCACATCCTCTTTCTTATGAACAAATCAGTCTTTGCTGACATAAAAATCTTACAGTAGTTTTGCGATCAATGCATCACAACACATTGAGTTTTTGTGACCGAAAGTTCATTCAAAGTAACATTTCGAGAGTCTAAATAAAGCTGCACTTACGATGAAAAGACCGCCCATAGTGCCAGTACTTCCTGGAACACTGTTTATCATCACGTTATGTGAGATAATATTTGAAAAGAACTCATATAAATGAAGCCCAAATGCGAGCTACCCATGTCATTTGTGGAGTAATTCACATATATCATGTACACATTCATTTAATGAGTGTGACATTTTCGCCCTAACACCGACAGTACATCTAATTACTTATAAGATTTTTGGATGCCAATGTGCACTTGTTGAAAGCAACAGCAGCAGGCATCCAGGGTAGACAAGGCAAAAGAAGGAACTGATGTCTGGTAGTGTCGAACCTAAACTCTACAAACGTAAGCTCAAAGATTGCTGCTGGCAATGTATCATTTCTTGCAGAAGTACTTCAGCTCTACTTGCATTGAAAGAGTATAGGTAAGTTAAACGTACGGAATATTCAACAATAAATTTGATACCTGAGCGCTTCAAGTCTACCTCAAGAAGTGTAAGTGTTTAAAATTGATTGGAAAGCTGGTTAACTGTTTATCAAACAAGGATACCTAATCCCACTACCCTGATGTGGGTTTCTACTGTTCACCCAAACCATTCAAAGGAGATGCAGTGAACATCTGTATCAAAACGCCATAGTTGACTTTGTACCATTCCGAGAGTGAGGTGTCAGCGAAAGGTCCTCTTGGAATGGAATCTGTAAGTACAATTCTCGAGTCCTGTCTCGATATTTCGGTTGGTGAGAACAATATCGACAAAAGGGAGACGACCAGTGGTTTTGAGTCCCAGCCTGACACACAGTTTCCATCTATCAGCAAGATTCAGATCTTTGTTTGTCCCATTATTCGCATATCGAATGTGAAACTGCTTCATTATAATTATTGTTATAATTATCGTTGCTATTTGTTGCTGTCGTGTTTATCACGTAGACTGGTTTGCTGCAGCTCTCCATGCCACTGTGTCCTATGAAAGACCATTCATCTCCAAATAACTACTGCAAGCATTATTCATTTGGACCTGTTTACTGTACTCGTCACTTGGTGTTCTTCTACAATTTTTTCTGCCTACAGTTTGTCTCCATTACCAAACGATCGATTCCCTAAGGCCCCAGGAGGCGTCCTGTCAACTGATCACTTCTTTTAGTCAAGTTGTGCTATACTTTTTTGTCTGTAATTCGATTCATACCTCCTTCTTGTTGTACCATCTGCCCACCTATTTTTCAGCAGTTTACTCTAGCATCACATTACAAAATCTTCTATTCTTTTCTTGTGGCAGCTGCTTATCATTCATGTTTCGTTTCCGTATAGGGCTACATTCCAGACAAATACCTTCAGAAATTACTTCCTAACATTTGAATCAATATTACACTTTAATAATTTCCTCTAAACCAGAGATGCTTTTCGAACTGCATCCAGTCTGCCTTTTATACCCTGTCTGCTTCACCTGCAACAGTTACGTTGCTGCCGAAGTGGGATAACTTATCTACTGCTTTAGTGTCTTATTTGCTAAACAAATTATACTTTTGAATATGACAGATCAACCTTTTAGCAACCTTATTAGCTCGCTTAATACGTTATGGGCATGTCAAGATGTATTTCACTAATTAATATAGCGGGGACATAACCACATTTGACAGAAAATTAAATGAAATAAATGAATTATCGTTCGATGATTGACAGAACATAACGGAAACATTTTCCCAATGTTGTGCAGCTGTTATTAACTGAATGGCAACCTGTCCTGTTGTCAGTTAAAGATAGCATAACAAGCTGAATCCCTGTTTGTGATTAAATAAATAATAGCTGCAGAACATCAGGAAACTGTTTCCTTTGCGATCTTAAAGTAAAATTCTTTGCAAAAGAGGAATTAAGACTTGAAGTTTGGAAATATTCAGTAAACAGTACACGTATGCCTCTAACAGTAATAACATAACATGCGCGGTGATTGTAGAACTACATTTCGTTTGTAGAAAGAAATGAAGCCACTGATTATGGTACACAACTTAAAAGCGAAATTGAAAACTAGCAAAGATTGTTTCCTTCAATTCGGCAGCCACAAGCTGATTTCAAGCACTATACTTATCATTAGGCGAGTTAAGTATAGGCTAAAAGTTTACGAAGCCCAAATCATCTCGAAAGCATGACGTAAGCTCATCAGACAAAATGTGGGTCGCCCTTTAGCTGAGCACATGCGTCGCTTTGGAGTGCAGCATGCTGTGGTGCAGGGGAGGTGCCAGTCAGTCATGTGAGCCTCCACCACTGATGTCAGTGGTGAGCGAGGTGACGATCGCAGTCTGTGCATGCAAGTCATTGGCGTGGAATCTGCACGGTCACATGGATCGACGTGGAGAAGTCGTGGAACGGCAGAAAGGAACTATGCGTTCCGACGTGTGCACGACCACAGCACCAGTAGAGTGACACGGTTTGTTGGTGCCTCAATGTGGGCTGTCCAAGTATATACAAGGAATGGTGAACCACTGACAGTGATGTAAGGTAGCATAAAAACAGTAAGGTTAAGAGATCATAGCCGACAGGGACTGGAGACGAATGTTCAAGTCACTGTCGATCAGTTTCAAGCCAGAAGCGAATTGCCGCTGACAGTGTCTGCAGGTCCATCTGAACCAGATACCGAGCGTTCATCGCGAAGTCAGCTGCACAGACTCGACATTTCGCGTCGGAGAGCGTCACTCACACACAGCTGCGCGTGTCGAGTGGCCCAAAGAGCAGAGATGGACCGCGAGGGCGTACAGCGTCGCCAGACGAGTCGCGATTTCGCCTCTTCTGGAATTACCGAGGTGCCCGGTAGACCGGCGGCCCAATGAGGCGTCTAAGCTACAGTGTGTGTAGGATTTGGTCCATGCCGGTGGTGGTTCCATGGTGTTATGGCGGTGTTTCCGTCACCATATCTTGTATTCACTCATTAAGGTTAACTTGAACCAGGAAGTGGACGTAAGTCTGTATTTAAACAATTAGAGGTAGTACTACCATCAACTGTGTTCGTCATCCTCTTGGAAAATCTGCGCTAATTTTGCTCTAAAAACTTAGCGCACATTTTCCAAGAGGATGGCGAATACACTTGATGGTGGTAGTATCTCTAATTGTTTAAATAAAGACCTATATCCATTTACTAGGAAGAGGTGACTTGGGTTAGTGGAGGTAGCCGTGATTTTCTTACGTTAGTGGAGGTAGCCCAATTCACCTATCTTCCCACCAAAAGCAGCCATCTTGAATGACGTCAATCGCGTCATCAGCTGACGTTACAGCCGCCACCTTGGAGAACGGCAGTTTGGGGTGACACCCTACCTGGGGTGACGCTCTCCCTGGGGTTACCCTCTCCCTGCCCTACTAATGAAGTGCTGTACTATCTTCTGCTTCTTCCTGATGAATATGCTGTGGACATTCGAATTGTAGAAGATGGCAACAGTCGTGTTCCCAGGTCTGCATGTGTACGTTCCTCGCTTAACAAACATTCCAGCACCCTACAGCACCTCGAGATGGTCACGAGGCAGTCCGATCTTAGTGCTGCTGACACTGTAGGGTACTGCTTGGAACGGCAACTGAGACACAGTGGCTGACATGTCTGCACATTGGTAGCTCAATGGGATCCAATAACCAGTGAGAGGACAGTGGATGTTGCCTATTTGAAGAAACTTTCGATACTCTCTTCCTCGCCGAACTGCCGGAATTTTCGAGGCTAGAGGCGGTGATATCGTGATGTCATTGTTGTTGTTGTTTGTTTGTGGGGAAGAGACCAAACAGCGAGGTCATCGGTCTCATCGGATGAGGGAAGGATGGGGAAGGAAGTCGGCCGTGCCCTTTCAAAGGTACCATCCCGGCATTTGCCTGGATCGATTTAGGGAAATCACGGAAAACCTAAATCAGGATGGCCGGACGTGGGATTGAACCGTCGTCCTCCCGAATGCGAGTCCAGTGTGCTAACCACTGCGCCACCTCGCTCGGTCGTGATGTCATTGTGTGATCCTTCACGCAAAAGCTGACTTCAAGATGACTGCCTTACTATAACTTAATGACGTATGGAAACAATAGGAATCATACAGCCAGCTATTTGCATGTCAAAAGTTTATTCAGACCTTTACATAGGTTTCGACAGGTATAAAGCTCTCTTCCTCGGAAGAAGTAGTAAGACGCCTTGCATATTGTCTGAAAAGAGACATCAAGTTATAAGGTCCAGTCAACAGGAAAATGATCAATATAAATGCTATGGCATTGCCATAAGGCTTAATCAACAGTATATCTAGGTAAAAGTTTGAATAAACTTCTCTTGTGCCACTGGTTGCCTGTGTCATTCCCATGGCTCCCATAATTTTACAGTTACCGACTAGTGCCATGTTCAAGATTTTAATGACGTATATATAGCAGATGATACGCAGTATTAGTACTACCATATGGTGCAGAATGTTGACCCTACTGTTGCTTCTTTCCCAGAAAGTAATGCACCGCATTTTTTTCTCAGCCGAAAGCTGAGTTGTTACGTATGTATTATTTGAAGTGTACTAAGTGAGCGAGCCAAGTTTCCGTTACAGATAGCGTAGCTTCAGGACAGTTTCAAAATCATATCTGTAGGCGATGTACGTTACAAGTAACGTGCCGTCGTTGAATTTCTCACTGCAGAGAAAGAAACTGTGGGGAATATTCACAAACACTTGTGCATCGTCTATGGAGCATCTGCTGTCGGTAGAAGTACAGTTAGTAGCTGGACACGGAGGATGAGGTCACCAGATGGCGATCGGGGAGACCGTGCACCGCTGTCACACCTGCCATGTTGCAGCGGGCCGAGCCGGACGTCCACTTGTTCGGGGCACTGAAGGATGGCATTCGCGGAAGACATTTTGAAGACGATGGGGGCGTGATCCACACAGTGAAGCACGGCCTCCGCCACCAGGACGAGGATTGATCCGACAGGGCATACACGCCCTTGTTTTGCACTGTAGGAAGGCCATAGAACGGAATGCAGATTACGTGGAAAAATAGGGTGTGTAGATAAAACACCACTCCTTCATGAGTCTAATTCTCATTATGTTCGATAAAGAATTGTTGAAGAAAAGAAAATGCGGTGCATTACTTCCTGGACAATCCTGGTAATTAATTTAGCTGTTAGCGGTGTTTTTTTGTTCACTTTTGAAATTATTTACAGATAAAACCGACATCAAGCTACGCTGTGACTGTTCTCATCTCTAATAACACGGTAATTTTATAGATTTTTGATAAAGGATTGGGAAATAGCTATCTAAATTCAATTTGAGTAAAGCAATTAGTGTCAACCGCATAATATTTTATTGATGGGTACCGGTTTCAATCATTGACGATCATCATCAGGCAATAGAGTGTCTCCTGTAGCAATATCCAGAGATAGCGAGCAGCGTGGTACGAATTCCAGAAGGCACATTCGTCGACAGTTCGGTGGCCACTGTCAACGGAAGAGGCAGCGTATTAGCTTGCTGTCTCCTTGTATCTGACCAATGTGTGGTTATTGGCTGCTGGTTGGTCTCGGAAAACAGGGAAAGTAGGTGATAGCGTACAGAACAAATTTACGGACAGGAGAATGTTCAAAAATGGCTCTGAGCCCTATGGGACTTAACTTCTACGGTCATCAGTCCCCTAGAACTTAGAACTACTTAAACCTAATTAACCTAAGGACATCAGACAACACCCAGTCATCACGAGGCAGAGAAAATCCCTGACCCCGCCGGGAATCGAAGCCGGGAACCTGGGCGCAGGAGAATGTGATTAGGCGTACAGTCAGTAGTTACGGCTTCGAGTGGTGTACTAACCTTGGTACAGGGCAGGAGGCGATACAGTCGGCAGAGATTCGGCAGCGGAGCTCCTTGCCGAGCTGGTTGGCCTCGTCCCAGGAGAGGCGGCGGAGAGCCGCCAGGGCGCCGCCGCAGACCTCGCCCTCCCCTTCTGCTGCAGGGGGCGGCGGCGGTCCGTAGCTGGAGATGCTGGCTGCCAGGCGGGCCACGGCCGGCACCGCGGCGGACGGCGGCTCCAGCGTCCCGCGAGTTCCGCTCAGCGTGTCGTCATCTGTGGAACGTCGTTCAGTCACCTCGAGAGGTCTGCGCTCCGACTACTCACACACGCTGTCACTGAATTCTTCTGCCTCCATCTGTACTAGCAGGCACCCAAAGTGAAACGCTAAGAGAGCACCAGTCGACGAAAGTCGACACTGCTTTCACGAACAAATGACCAGCACTTCAGGTGGCTGTCGGCACAGCGGCCACTGCCGTAGCTCCTCTTGACGAGGAAGCAGAGAGAGGTGCGCAACAGTACTCTGCCCTGGGACACTACAGGACACCGTGTCGTCTTTTCTGATGAGCCCCCATTCAGAGTACAGCATCGCAGTAGACGCACCCGTGTGTCGTGGCTCCGAGCAGAGTTGAGGGTGCCAAGTTGCGTTCGGCATTCTCCTCCTTGCCCGTTACCTGGAGTCAGGGAGCCATTTGATAGTCGACAGG
Source organism: Schistocerca americana (assembly GCF_021461395.2). Taxonomy (NCBI): domain Eukaryota; kingdom Metazoa; phylum Arthropoda; class Insecta; order Orthoptera; family Acrididae; genus Schistocerca; species Schistocerca americana. The sequence goes on along the minus strand of NC_060129.1, from coordinate 30,308,091 downwards.
TAACCAGTAAATTAGATTGCAGCCATTATGTTTCTGAGTCTTCGAGACCATTCACTTGACGTGTCTTTGAGGTCTCTGAGACGTTGCCTTCCCACAAAAGAATTGTAGACCTCATGTCACTAGTGCAGCTCTGCCCTACCTCGATAGAGATTGCATTCGACTGTTGGACTGACTGCAAAGTCCAGTAGATCTCTCGGCACGGTGTCGTGTCCAGAGAGGGAGTGAGATAGACGCATTCCGACAACTCGGGGTGTTACCTCTGCTGACCTCCTCGTCGAGTGGAAGTAGTTTGGGCAGCTTCTGAAACTCCAACAGGTGGTGCAGAGTACAGAACTCAGTGACGATCGGTCTGGGAAGCAGGGTATAAATCATAAGTTCCCTCTCATCTGAAAAATGAAGAATCTTACTGCCACTGCTGCTCATTCCCACTATCAGTCAAATTCCCATCTACTGAATCTACCTCCCTGTAAGGCTAGCTAATAGTTCCAAGTCTCGTGTCTTGTACAGAATGATACAGAGTCTGCGTTGTTATACACCACAGATCTCGACTACTTACTGGGTCCTCATGAGCCCTTTTTATATGGGTCGTATGGCGTCACAGGCAGGATTCTAGAACCTTCTATGACGCTCTAGGCGAGGCTAGTCACGTATTCAGTGTACTTCCATTTTCACAAAAGGTGTGGTGGGGAAATTTCCCCTGGCATGATCTGGCACTGCAGGCTCTGCTAGGCACATAGCCATGTTTGTTCGCTGGCGCCAGTTGGCTGGCGCTGGCCATTATCGCTTCTCAGATATTGAGGCAATGCTTCCACCCCAAGGCTGGCTCGTACCAGCTCCAGTGGAATAATTCTCAAGTGTTCTGCTTCATATGATTTGCTGGATTGAGATTCGCAACACTGGTCACTGGGTGCTGAGACTGAGTTCGGGCACAGAGCTGAAGCAGCACAGAATGACGTGACAATGTCTGTCAGCCAACTGAGGTTTACCTCGATGCCTGATCGGATTACTGCCACTGTTGATGGCTCTGGTGGTAGAATTGTGTACTAAATTACCCTGTATACCCCCTATCACCTGGAGATGTTATCACCCTTTCTGTCTACTCTACTGTATAACCACTATAAGTCAAATTTCGTTATTTCCTGTCCTTTGTGTGCCGCAATGGTATTATATTGGTACACAGTAGCTTGGCGAGCACTGTTAAGTGCTTGGCAGAGGATGCTTTCCATTGTACTTGCTATATGTGGCCCTTTGACTTTCCGTTGACCTTCCATTTCTCTACTATGCACAATAAGAATGACTTCCAAATACTATGCATCTGCACAATACTGTCAACTTGGTCGCTAAGGCTGCAATCCATAGGTTAATCCCAGATTCCTCACCTAATATTGATTACTGGTACTTTGTAGGCTCTCACAGGCTACCTGACTTCTCTCTCCTGCCAGTTTCGCTCAAGCAACTTTCCTGGCAACCTCTTCTGAGACTCAAACAACTCGCAACAGTCCTTTTGTCACTCTTTGCAAACATTTTATATCACCTCTTTTTGCTGTCTAGTGTGCACCCCATATATTTCAGCGGTATTCCAGTATGATTCATGCAACCGTTTTGTAAGAAAGCTCCCATATAGAATGACTGCATTTTCTTAGTATTCTACCGATGAAGCGTAGTCTACCACCAGTTCCTCCTTGACTAAGCCTATGTCATCGACCCATTCCATATCTCCAAAAGCTGTCACACACAAGTACTTCTGTGAAAACACTCGTTTCAGACAGCGAAGGCCACAGTCTTATACTTCTGATCATTTAAAACTAGTTGTCAATGTTTGCACCAATTTGAAATTGTATCAATATGTGGCTGGGTATTTAAGCAGTTTTTTGAGGTAGCACTTCATTATAGATAACTGCACTGTGTAAGGTTACTATTAATATTGTTTGCTAATTAATGTATAACATGAACAGTAACAGTGCCAAAACACTTCCCACGACCCTCCATCTACACTGTGTGCTCCCCATCTCAATCCCGTCGCAAATTTCATTCAGTACCACATAGGATAATTCTCTATTTAATAAATGCTTGTGCAAAATTAGTGAAATTCTGTCCAAAAGTTAATAAATATTTCCGACTTGTCTGAAAAGCTCTGTTTCAGTTTCGCATAACCTGTGTCTTCCAGACTGAAATTGGCGTGGAAGAGGAAACTCTGTTTGAGTATGTGGACTTGTCATTATGGTAAGCATCAAATATCAGAGTCTCAGACGAACAGTTCGAATACTCACTGCTGTCACTGAATAGGATCACAGAGAACTGGGACAGTTCCATGACCTGTTGATACATAAAAGAATGTAGTCATAAGCCAATGTCTTCGGTTCTGAACTTTAATCAGAACTTTTCATATTTTTATTATTTATTTTAGCATATCTTTTAATACTTCAAGGAATTTTACCTCAAATTCCTTTCTCAAGAAATAAAATCATATCATAACTATGCAATAAATCTAATTGAACTTAAGTCATTTTTAACATAAAATCTCAAGCTAATCCTGCTGCAGTAACATACCAAGATGAATCAAGTTTATAAAAAGTTTCGAAAATATTTGCTAAAATTAAAACATCAGATTTGTTATATTGTCTTGTCTATTCATCTAAATTTCTATTCTTAATTTTTTTCCAAACTAGTTTTGCACTTAGATAATCTTCATTAGAAGTATTATCTTAATTAATTCTTGAATAAAAGCGTTCTTTCTTGATAGTTTAGTTTCTTGTAGTTTTTCTTCAGAGCTCATATTTTCATAAGTATAAACTCCTTTTTAATAATTTAATATAATTGTTCATCTTCAAAATATTTTGCTGTTTCTCTAAATTGTTCTTTTGTAAGACTCAACAATAATTTATCAGTACTTGAAGCCATAAATTTACATGTAAATGTATGTAAAAATCTTGCTTCAATATTGTCCTTATAAATGACAATGATCTCTTATTTTCTTTTCTCTAATATCAATTTCTTTTTCACAAATATGACAAATTTCCAGAATTTTATAATTAATTACATCTGCTTTACTCAGTTTAATTGTAACATTATGGCTATATATTCTAGCAATTTCTCTTGATTCTTCTTTTAACATATCAACGAAAATTTTTGTTGCATCTTCACCTGTTTATGTAACTAGATTTTTATAATGTCCATTAGAATATTTAACAGACTAACTCAATTAAATTGGTAAATGTTTTTGTTAATATAATATTTTTCAGGATCTGGTTGGTTAGTTTGAATATCTTTTAATAAACATTTGAAATCTGCATAAATTACAAAAGAAACTCGTAATGAATGGCTATAATTTTTAAATACGATTTTTGATCTTTAAAAGGCATATGTATTTATACATCTTTATGTTCTTTACAATCGATTTCATAAATGTCTAATTCTTCTTGTGAATGAAAATATATTAAATAACGATGAGAAAGATAAATTTGATGTCCATTTGTAACTTTTGGTTCACTAAATAATCTAGAAAGATTTTTTATCCAACAAATTGCCTGAATTATTTTCATTTCGAATTTAAAGAAAATTAACATTTTTTTGTGTTTGTTTTGTGTATGTTAAAGAGGATATATAATTTTATCCTCTTCATTGTTTTCATATGTGTGGACAGTAATTGAAATATTTGATTTCTTTTAAAATTCTTGAATATCTGTTAACTGAAAATGAAAATTTATTTTCTCTTTTTCAAAAATTTTGTCTTATTCTAATCTAATGTTTGTATGCTTACTAACTCCTTCTGCATCATGTTCTATGGGATATAATGCTGATTTTATTGGATAAAGAAAACTTTTTGATCTTTGTTTCTTACATTAACTACAACTTTTTTTAACTTGAATTACTTTTGATAAATCGATATAAGATGAAACTAAATTGGATTATGTCTATTGACATTTAATTCTAAATTATCTGTATGAAATAAAAACCGCCCAGATTTTCTTTTCTTCCATTTCAGATAATAGTTTATTCATAGATTTTTTATAATAATCAAATTCAGTTCTTCTTAATAATACTTGATTAGATGTTTTAACATTAAATTCTTGTATTTCTCCTTGTCTTTTAAAATTGCTATAAGACTTCATATTAAATTTAATTTTTCTTCTTTGAATTAAAATATTCTTTGATTTTGTGATTATTTCTTCCATTCTTTGATTAAAAAATTCTTCTGATTCCACAGTATTATGAGCATTATTATTTCTATTAGTTATTATTCTTGATGCAAAAGCAGAAGCTTTTCTATAAATCTGTTTAGTTGATTTGAAAAATCATCATTGTCTAGAAATTTAAAATCTGGTAAATTTTACTGGCAACTTTATTGTTTAATTTTTTTTATATTTATCTACTAAAAGTTTTGAAAACAGTTCTCATTGTCATTATCATTATTAATTTTTTTCTCAGATCTATTGAGAAATCGATTAATTTTTGTATTTTAAGATCAGAATAATTTTTTAAATTTTTGTGTTTACAGGTCTTTGTAGTTGGCTTAAAGACATTTTTACTCAAATCGTTACCATCATTAATTTTAACTTCAGTTCCTTTAATAAGATCAATTAATCCACGTTTTTTAAGTTTATAATAATTATTCAATTATTCTGTTTTAGCAACTGATTGAAGGTATTTTAAAGTTTAAGATTTTAGTTTGCTCTTCTTCATTTCTCTATTCATTTCTTTCCTATTAAAATAATAAATTAAGTAAAACAAATCTTACATCTGAGTAACCATTGTGCACCTGCTTAGCTGGGTGGTAATGTGCTTGCCTCCCATGCAAGTGGGCCCAGGTTTGATGCCTGGCTCGGTTGGAAATTTCCTCCATTCGGGGACTGGGTGTTGTGTTGTCCTCACCATCGTTTCATCCTCATCACCGATTACCAACATGCAAGTCGCCCAATGTGGCATCAAGTGAAATACAGCTTGTACTTGGCAACTGAACATCCCCGGATGGGGCCTCCTGCCCAACCATCCCATACATTCATTTCCATTTTTTTTGAGTAACCATTTTCTTTACATAATTTTCCAAATCTTCAAAACTAAATTCGTATTTTCCTTTACAATAATTTTCTAAGCTATGAAATAGCTCAGCTTTCTTTGCCTATTTCTTCCATTGTATTTATAGGGAAGGAAATTTGACTATATAATTAAAACGTTTTTGGTTAAATGTATCTTTTGAGATTTTAGGTTTGATGGTTCTTATATACAAAGAATAAAATTCATTAGATCTGAAAATTTTTAAATAAGAAAATGGAAATTTGGTTTTTGATAAGTTTTTTAAATAGCTCAACTTTGTTTGTCATTTTTGTTTATATTGTATTTATGTTGAATTTAGTTTTTTCAATCTGGGGAAATGAGATTTTTTGGCTGAGGGAACTGCGAAATAGGATTGTTGGTTGGCATCCTGCAAATCTGACTCGGAAATGCTCATGACGTCAGAATTGGCATGACATAACTACTGTCCCTGCTCATAGAGGCCTTCAATGTGCTCTTTCCACCTATCCACTCTCTTCTCTGTATTTAACAGTGGAATTCCCGTTGCATTCTTAGTGTAGCCACCCTTGCTTTTAATTTCAGCAAAGGTTATTTTAACTTTCCTATGTGCTATGTTAGTCCTTCTTACAGTCATTTCTTTATCGATTTCTTCACATTTTTCATGCAGCTTTCATCTGCGTTTCCTTTTTATTTCATTTCTCAGCAACTTGTACTTCGGTATTCCTGAATTTTCCTGAGCATTTTTGTGCTTCCTTCCTTAATCGATCAATTGGAAGTATTTCTCGTGTTGACCATGGTGTCTTCGCAGTTACGTTCTTTGGTCCTATGTTTTCCTTTCCAACTTATGTGACTGCCTTTATTAGAGATGTCCACTCAAGTGTACTGCCTACTGAGCTAATCCTTATTGCTGTATCTATAGCCTTAGAGAAGTTCAACGTATCTCATCACTGCTTAGTAGTTCTGTATCCCACTTCTTCTTGTATTGATTCTTGGTGACTAATCTCTTAAACGTCATCCTACTCTTCATCACTAATACATTGTCTGTGTCTACATCTGCTCCTGGGTACGCCATACAAGCCAATATCTGATTTCGGAATCACTGTCTGACCATAATGTAATCTAAATGAAATCTTCACATATCACCTGACCGTTTCCAAGTATACCTCCTTTTCTTGTGGTTCTTGAACAGAGTATTCGCTATTACTAGTTGAAATTTCTTACAGAACTCAGTCATTCTCCTCTCTCATTCCATGTAGCAAGCCCCAATTCTCCGGTGACCTTTCCTTCTACTCATTGAAGATTACCCGATCGGAATATCGCCACAGTTGTGGTCCATGACTGAGGGACTTTGCCTCACAATTTCTGTAACAAAAAGAACCTATTGTAATGTAGATTTGAAACTGTAGTTACGGCCGTTTAGTGCGCCTTCTGAAGGTGTTACCCGACCTGTATGACTGGGTTGAGGCAGAGTCTCTCCTCTCCTAGCGAGCCACGGCCCACACTCCAGGCTTGCTGTGATCACCGCACCGAAAAACTCGCCACGTTGGCTGCTCGCGTTCTCCGTCCGTGGGGACACACCCCCAACACAGCCTGGAATCTCTATAAGTTGCTCCTCGACTAAACACACGGCTTTCTAAAATGAAGGTAGAGATGGCAGACGGCTGGAACCATTTAATGCGTAGCGGTACAACGGTAAGGACTGTAGAACACATAAGAGAAAGTTAAAAAATGTTACATAGTTAATGGGGTATGATTGCATTCGGCCACACGGACAACATCTAAGAGGTAATCCGTTTCAGTTCTTCGTTTACAACACCATCCTGTTCCCTCAAACTGCCGACGCCATCAGCAAAAGTTGTCGCTGTCCGAAAGGTACCTCATTCAACGGCTGCGCGTCCTGTGCGTTCAGTAGCTCAGTGAAGACACAGATAAGAGTTGATTGTCAAAATTACAAATGTATACGTTTAAACAGTCATTCGTCGATTGTTTCTCATATGAAATCATTTTATCTGCATTTTCAAAGTGTTTTTATGGTACGAAAAACTTTCAAGTCGTTTCAATAGCACGCATACAGTGTGACAATTATTGAACGCTCAAACAGCATCGTTGACGGCGGGGCATGATGGGAATTAGTATGTGTATGCATGGTTTGATTTAGAGACGACGCCCACTTTCATTTGGACGGGTTCCTCAATAAGCGAAATTGGCCCATCTGGGGTACAGAGAATCCGCATTTCGCAATCGAGAAGCCTCTTTACTCATAACGGGTGGCTGTGTTGTGAGCAGTGTCCAGTCACGGAATAATCGGTGACTACCTAATGTTACGTGAAGGTTTTGGAGCATAGTTTCATCCCCACTATCGAAAGTGATCCTGATTTCGACAAGATGTGCGTCGTGCAAGACGGAGTTCGACCCCATCGAAGCGGGACAGTGTTTGGCATCCTGAAGGAGCACTTTGGGGTCCGCATTATGGCTCTGGGGTACCCAGAGGCCTCTGGCACGGGCCATGTTCTCCATATCTGAACACATGCGACTCCTTTTTGTTGGGCTATACTAAAGACAAAGTGTACAGCAACAACCCCAAAACCATTGCTGAGCTGGAAACAGCCATTCAGCAGGTCACCGATAGCACCGATGTGCAGACGCTTCAGCATCTGATGCAGAATTTCGCTATTCGTCTGAGCCACATCATCGCCAATGGTGGCAGACATATCGAACCTGTCACATCCTAAATCCGAATATCTGTAGTGACGTTTACATGTTCAATAAAGTCTGTGCACGCCATGTTTTGTAACTAATATACGTTTTTCTTCATATGGTTCGATAATTGTCACCCTATACGTGCCTAAGCGTTGCCCATGCACTGCCAAAGTTCAGTTTCTGTTCTCAACCTCCGTGAGTAAATACATGGGTCTGCCTTCGGCAGGGAAGGGCTAAGGCAAACGTCGTTAGTACCATGTGCACTGGCGCTCGAGACAGCACCAGCTCAGATACGAGTCGGACTCTGACGGAAATGTACGAAGTAATCCGAAGGGAAAGGCTGCAACCCACAGATAAAGCAGTTAGCAAGTGTGCCTTCATCGTAATGGAGTGATTTTCCTGCGATCGCGAAACAGTGTATTCAGGTATTAACGGCGCCTCAGTGTACATATGTATATTCGTCTGTTCTTGAAGTTTGTTTTCAAATAAGAATGAAGAGCATTCATTAACTTTTAGAAACAAAATTTGACAGCTATACGCTTCGAGGACACGTGTGTCTTAGCTCGAATTAAGACAAATGCAAACAAGCCGAGGTAAGGCATTCTGCAGGTCTGTTAATGTAAGTAAATGTAAAAGGAACAGTTGGATTTCCGGCAGCATTCCTATCAATAACCTATATTGCTCTCCGTGTTTGCTGTTGGCAGAGGCTAAGAATACAAGCTGGACATACACTGGCGTGTCAGATCCGAGCCATATCACAGAGATGGGTAAGAAGCTCTAGGAATCTATTGCACGTAAGAATGCTTATTTAGATATATGAATCCTTGGAAAAATAGAAATTGAGCAACATCTTAGCTCAGCTTTCAGCCACAATACAGGCAGACACAATGATAACGTAAGGAAAAATCGCAATTCCTTCCAAGATAATTGGTTGTGTTAATTTCTGCAGCGAGCTTGAACTAACCTGACATGTACACGAGGAAGCAATAGAATCTAACAACCCTAGAATATTCGGAGGGCTGGTTTATTTTACTTCATCTTTAGATGCAGTTGTGAAGGAGCACATGCGCTGTCTTTAAGGTACATCTAAGGATATACCAAATAACTTACTAGAGTGTAGGTTACATGTGTGTCATGAGCAAAATAACTCAGAAATAGCTAAGACAGATTTTGTGCCTGCAGTAGCAGACGAAACTTCTGAAGTAGCTTCTAACTTAATTTGGTTGTAGTATATAGTTACCTGCTATCTACTGATGAGCCTGTTGAAATATTTTGGATATTTCCAAATCAACTGCGTAATGGTGCTTCCTCCTTAGCTGCTACTACTAAAAATTTACTCACCAGTGTCCAAGAACAGAAAGAAAACGTAACATCTCTGATTTATCATGGTGCCTGTGTCACACTTGACCAACAACAGGCATCCAAACACTTGTGAGAGAACAGTGTAATTTCATGTATTATGTGGATTGCTATGAACACCGAGTGAACTTAATTCTTGCCCAAGCTAGAAATCTAGCCAAACAAATAAAACTATTTGTCAGAACTATTGCAGAGGTACTAATATTCTTCTCTCATTCAAAAAGTGGCCGTTCCAGATGCAGTTGTATAACGAAGAGTCCCTTGTGATATTCCTGGCTGTGGCTGCCAGTATTTTACCTTGCTAGAAGTTGGCCTTGATTCAGCTTGATATACGTGAAGTAGCATGTGGTACAAAAGTGGAGTGAGGTACAAGCAGCAGATGGTAGCCTACAGTATGTACCAGTCCTGTGGGAGAATCCGTCAGTTGTACTGAACTTTCTTCCGATTGGTCGGCACATTTTGGCTTCAAAACTTTTCATTGTATTTAACCCAGTTTTCAGAATGACAATCTCTCATGTTTCCCCTACGAGCCTACCGTTTTTGTTTATTATATTTCACTAGTTTTGAGAAACATAAGAGTAATGGTATTACAAGTGAAGCGCTTCGGACGCCTTCAGGTCGCTTCGGCACGCCTGGGAGACGAAGTACTTCGGCTGCACTAGTCACTGTGCTACGAGTGTTCTTCAGAGCCGGACGTGTATTCTGTTTCGTATTCTATATCGGAAGTTGTCTGAAAAGTTACCGTACTATTACCATCATTGTCGGTACTACAGCTCTGGCCCTCTGTAGATACAGAGACTAACCTGGGGTAGTGGCATCCAAAAAGAAGAAAAAAAAATCGAGTTCGAGATGACAGCATAGCAGCCTCCGCCAAAGAAAATCTGACGACTGACGAGCTGTCTTCTGCGCTGGGGACCCAACTTTAGAAGACGACAGGCTGGTGGAAAGAACGAAAAATGGCTCTGAGCACTATGGGACTTAACTTCTGAGGTCATCAGTCCCCTAGAACTTAGAACTACTTAAACCTGACTAACCTAAGGACATCACACACATCCATGCCCGAGGCACGATTCGAACCTGCGACCGGAGCGGTCTCGCGGTTCCAGACTGTAGTGCCTAGAACCGCTCGGCCACTCCGGCCGTCGGAGGAAAGAACGGCTAGGGACTCTTATTCAATCTCTACACATCTCTCCAGCTTGCAGATCTGACTTCCAATACGACAACATACAATTTTTATACATTGCATCCCTTGCCGGGAAACTGTATATAAAGAAGAGGCTACTATCCATTAACGAGAAGTGTGAACCGGCTGAGATGTGAAAATCTTAGTGAGAACAGTGAACTGTAATGATTATCATAGAACGCCCAAACTAATAGTGTAGGAACAGTGAAAAAGATGAAAAGCGACACTGTGTGAACTGTGAAATTATATCTTGTTTGAACTCTTGTAAGTTTCTTTGAACTGTTACAAAACAAAATCGATAAATGCCGCTAATTAACCAGCGTCACACACTTGAAAGTGAAAACGCGGAATCGCAAATCGAAGTGTAAAGTCATAAGTCCGTACGCTGTCCAAACGGATTACGTTTTATTTCACCACTACGAGAATCAGCGCTTCGGGGATCAGTTAGCAGAGCAGCGTACAGCAGGCGAGGCGAATGACTCGGAAGCAATCCCTGTGGCCTCCATCAGCTGCCGTCCAGCGTCAGAGACCGGCGAACGGCAAGGATAGCCGTCTGTGGTCGACTACGGCAACCAAAGACACCCAACGTGACAATGACAATGTGGCGAGCAACAGCATTGCGCCGGAGAAGAAGGTAGCGTGTATGCTAATCACATTACATCTAGCGAGAGGAAGCTAGTATTAACAACCATAGGGATTTTTGAGAATAATGTTAAATGATTTCGTAATCATTTCCTTAATAACAAAATGTCGGGGAAAGCAAAATGCAGTACAATCTTAGAAGTAGAGAGGCAGTGCAGCATCAGGGTAATGAAATCGAAGAGGCAAGCCAATTACAGGGCATGCCAAATGAAATTAGTAATATAGGTAAAGAGGAAAGTATACGAAATCGTACGGATGATAGCTATTTACCAGAATCATCTCATGTAGAAACAGAAGTTTTCTAAGAAAACACAATTACAGGTAGTAGCAATAGTGGAATTAGAGAGGTGGATTCTGATGTGGATGACATGAATGTTGATACTTAGTTAAGTAAGGTGAATGGTGATATGAGAGGTGATGACTCTGACACCATCATTGCTAATGAATCAACAAGTAGATTATGTTATGGAACAGCATCAGCTGATACATTGCCTACACAAGATAATAATAAAAGTCTGGCTGAAATGTTAAAAGAGTTAGTATCTGGACAAAAAGAAATAATAAAGGATTCAAATGAATTAAAGGAAGGGCAAAATTACTTGCTGATCAAATATAAGCAAGAAACAAGGACTCAGCAGAAATTAATAGTAAGTTTAAATACTTTGAGACCAGAGTTGATTCTCATGAAACTAGAATAGGGACTTGTGAAAAAAAATGGAGCATGAGAGTAAAGAATGGGGTCAAAATTAGATAAGTGTAAGCAAGAGGTTAATCATAACCTGATGATGAAGCAGCGAAAATAAATTGTCTCATACAAGCTCAATTGTATTGCCAGTTAGGGATGAAGTCATTAAATTAAGTAATGATCAGTGTAAAACAAACCAAATTTAGCAAAGATACCCACGTAAGGCAAAACAAACAGGCCAGAGACTTAAAGGACGGAAATGCCGTCCTTAGCCGTAAAGTATCACGAATATAATTTGTTTGTAATGGCAATACAAATATGATTCAGGGTCGTTTGACAGAAACGGAACAGAAGGTAGAAAACATACCTCAACTAAGAGAGATGAGTAAAAACATACGTGATGTGGAAGTTGCGTTAAAACAGAAACTCGAAACGTGGACTGAATGAAAAAAATCTAAGTGTGTTGTTCATATTAAAGAAGTAGTCAGTAATGCCAATGCTTACAAATTGCATGACTTTTCTAGTAAAGATACTATACGTCCTGTCGCTTTCATTCGTCAGTTTGAGGGCATCATAGCTGACAACATGACAGAACAGCAGGAAATCCAATTCGTGGACAATAGGCTAGAAGGAGAAGCAAAATTATGGGGTACAGAGGTCAGTAAAACATGTAAAATATATAAAAGATTTGTTCAAGCATTCTTGAATCAATACCGGTCTTGAAACACACAAAACAGACCGAGGGAGGAAGTAGTTATCAACAGGTTTGATAATGAAAATGCCATTACACCACAAATGGATAGGAGTGAGGTACTAGAAGGTCCTGAACCGAAGTTTAGTGGCTTCAAGATATCAATAAACATAGACATGACAGCCACTTTCTGTGAGAGGCCGCCAGCAAAAAATGATCAAAGGTATACTGCATTCTTCTATGAGAGACGAAGCTCTGAGTTCAGTTCTAAAAAGCATCTTATGGGGGTAGATCACGTGTTTGAATTTGAGAGAGTTGTGAATGAAGCGCCACAACAATTATTAGAGGAAATGTCAATCAGCGAAATGAAAATATATTACGAATAGTAACCTCAGGGGCAATAGCACTCTTTGCATTGCTAGGTATCTGACGCCTACCAGGTACCCAAGTTAACTAAGAGTTTACTTTCTTTCTTTTCACGCTATTAGTTCTTCCTTCTTCATCATTCTAAACTAATATCGGCCATCTATCCTTCCTCTATATTCAAAAGATAAAAAAAGGCAAAAAGGGATCAATTGAAGCAAAAGACGTACTAATCGAATAGTTAAGCATTCAACCATAGACTATACTTATGTATCACAAAAGATAACAGGCAGCATAAAGTCTGCAAAACAAGTACAGACCCAGGCTGTAAGACCTAAAAACATCATCCATACAGGCAGAAGAACACCCTACAAACTGCGTACAGAAACTTTTCATACATTTTATGAAACACAAAGGAATTACATATGCCTCTATACAGAGAAAACAATCTCCTATACTTCTTCCTTTAGCTAGCTTGCAGCTGTTGCAGAGGAAGAGAACTGCGCCAAACCAAGTAAGTGGATACAATTAGAACAAACAAAGTGATTACAAGCAGTGATGAGGTTTCCGCTGTAAAATATATATATATATATATATATATATATATATATATATATATATATATGGGCTAGGATGAGTCGAGCCACAGTTAAAATGAAAGAGTTTAGGATCGACCAGACAAGTCGGCCACACATTTAGGTATTAGTAGGCTAGGTATTTCCGCCGAAGCATTATTATTAATTGTATCATGACACAGAAATGGTACCTTCACAGCTAACATGAGTCTCACATAGGACACAGACAATAATAAGTACTGAGGTACAAATGCATACAGCACATGAGAAATGTTTCTATAGTTTTTACATGTTTGAGCAGCAAAGTCCATAATAAACTACGAGCAAATTAAAGTAACAGGATTTGCTTCGCTATTTTTTATGTTATCACGATATATAGTATCTTCAGTTCTCTCAAAAGACCTGTGAATCTTGTTTGAATGCCTAATTAAGTTATCGAATGAAATGAAAATAAAACCTGAAGTGTAAAATGAGAGCTATTCTCAAATCATTTCCATTTTCAAGATAGTGGTGCGCCGTGGGCCGGTATAAACTTGAGTGCTGACTGGGATGAGTCACGCCTGATGCGTAATGGCAGTATACGGGTATTAACAGGTGGTGCGAGAGTGCACTGACCAATGAGTCAAGGTTAGGAACACCAGCCACACGAGGAAACAATTCAAATGAAAGCCCTGTAGTCAGCACAGCAGTAACAGAGAATTTGTAAATAGTATTGTATTACTTCAAAGCAACATTGTGTATACTGTAAAACTGTGTAACATATATGTATGAATTTTATACAGGACACTTACATGATGCTGAATATTTATGAATTATGTGATAGTAAACGATATATATAGAAGACCTAGTACTGGCAAAAGTAAAAAAAAAGTGTCGGTATTATTAGGTGAAAGCGGATACCACTGAACCCATATTAGATAAAGTAAAAAATAAAAATGTGAGAGTTGTCAGGTGAAAGTGGGCGTCAGTGCGCTGATATTAGATGAAAAACATGTTTTGTGTAAAGCTGGACGGCACTGCACCGATAACATGTATTGTTTATTTCCTATGATATATAGACATCAATAAGTGTAGTGAGTGTTTATAAAGAGATTTAATTGCCAAACTGCTGAATAACAAGACTACAGAAAATTTAAAGAATAGCTCTATGCTGAAGATCATAAACGATATTTTGTATTAAGAAGAAGTTCATGATGTGATGTGCGTTTAGTTAAGGTTTTTTGATTGAATTCAGATGAGAAAGTATAGCATTAGTAAGTCAATGGTTTTGGTTAATTGGGATGATATTTTAGCAACAACAATTTCATAGTTTTTGTTTAACGTATTTCCATGAATGAGAGAGTAGGAGAGCTACTAAGAGATTGGAAGCTTCAATTTTTTTTTTAATTTGGGGCAAAATTTTCTCATTTCCAAACTTGTCAGTTGTCTTCGAGAACAGGCCAATTTTGGAAATAAAAGAAGGAAGGGGATGTGTAACATTCCTAGTCGACAAACCCAGCGTTGTCTAGTTATTCATTTTTCCAATTTTCTATCAGAAATATATCCATTTTTATAATATGTATGAACGTCCCACGCGAGGACATCTAGTACAGACAATTACAAAAGCGCACCAGTTATCCCGTTTCAATAAAGCAAGCAACAGAATCATTTGAAAATGAAATTTTGAAAATTAGAGACAATGTTGTTGATATCATAATCGAGGAAGAACCAAATGTAGCAAAAAGAAAATGCGAGGAGATGTGTATAATAAGTAATGTAGCGGAGGAGAAGCACGATATGTGACGTACAAATTCAGAACGGCAGTCAGAGATTTGAATGCTCGAACTACTTATTGGCCTCTAATTTACTTCTTCCTTTCACTGAAAAATAATTTTCCCGAAAGAATTATTTCTGTTGTTGTGCAGTCCTATTCATTTTTCAAATAAAGCTAACTTATAAACAGCCAACGAACTTGTCGCAGATCACAGAAATTAAGCGCTATTGGGCTGCGCTAGCACTTGGATGGGTGACCACCCGCTCTTCCGAGCGCTGATGGCGAGCGTGGTGCACTCAGCCCTTGTAAGGCAAACTGAGGAGCTACTTGATACAGAAGTATCGGCTCGAGTGTCGGAAACTAACATACGGCTGGGCCAGCGGTGTGCTGACCACATGCCCCCCCCCCCCCTATATCCGTGTCCTGTGGGCGTTATTGGACGCGGATTGGGCTTTCATGGCCTGTTCTGGCGGAGATTAGTTTTTAAGAAATCGAATGTGTAATAGCCCTTATCAAGTTTTTTTTCTTTTTTTAAATAACCTGCAACAACCTTTTGGAGACGTCATGAAATTGCTTAAATTAGCAGCTACTATCCCAATGACAACGTGTGAAGTAGAGAGATGTTTCCCCGGTCTGTCGCAGATCTAAGCGTTTGTTAGGAGTACCACGGGTGAAGATAGGCTGTCTGCTTCTGCTGTGCTTTCTGTGGGAAGCGAAATTATTCACAGGCTTCAAGATTTCAAGAGGAGAGTCATAGATCCACCACGAAAAAGGAAAGGAGAATGGATTTTCTCTATAAATATACCGCTACTGTCAATTGAACGCTACTAACGTAGTCACCCACATTTTCCGGAAACTTTAGAGGTACACAAATATTTTAAATAATTTAGAAAATTAAATTATTGGGAAAGGTAAATTGCACAACGCAGTAAAACTAGAGAACCCCGTACCCGACACTTTAGGCATCAGCCGCCACTGGCTCTTCTGTCACTAACCACACGTTCTCTGCACCATGCTGGCAAAATGACGATTGTTAATTTCTGGCACGCAGAATGCCGTCCGCCATTGTCTCTTATCAGACGGAACATTCCACTTACCGCATCATCTCACGTGCACCGGACTGCGATTCACTGTGCTTGCGCAACGATCGATAATTTGTACTTACTGTCTCGGTCTCTGTCATTCTTATCGATGTATCACTAAGCATTGAATAGTTAGAGCACTCTCTCAGGCTCTACGTTAATTTTGAGTTGTTCTGTACTGTCATGTCTGAATCCCCAAAATTATTTAGTGTTTGATCCATCTTCAGAAACTGAAGTTGTGTGTATCGAAATAATCGGCAGCAAGCTGTGTAAAAGAAATTTAATTCCTTAACTGGTTTCAGGCACTTAGAGCCGTTCATCAAAAGGTTACAACTACCGCATTATTTGCGAGCGTCAACGATAACATGCACGCAACATGTTGCTGTGTTCATGTGGTTCATCCTGCCTGTACAAAAATGGCCACACAATGACGTCAGCAATAGGCTGCTTGTATCTTGTTGTTGATGTTCGAAAAAAAATAATGTGATAGTTATAACATTTTGTTGAAGAGCTCTAAGCGCCTGAAACCAGTTAAGAAATTTAATTTATTTCACGCAACTTGCTGCTGACTATTCCGATGTCTGCATAATTATAGAAAACATGATTAAAGAAAATTCTTGATTATGACAAGGTACGTCACAACCTCTGCACGATCATGCTTTGTTAATACAGAACCTATTGTTTACATTAGGGAACCTTCCATTTCCAGCTTTTCCGAAATATCTGGAAAACGTTTTGGACTCAGTTAAGGGATGTAAATGGTTAATTTACGGCCTTCGCCGATCGTACTTCACGATATCTCCTCGCTCGCGAAATGATGGACAAAGTACAGTGACCTAAGATGTTAGGTTGAACATGAAGTGCAATGTGCCCGTAATAAACATAGTCATTGACACAGTTAGACTGAAAACGTATGGTCTTCCTTCACAGCAGCATGTGGAAGCCAAGCCGAGTCTCAAGTCATGCGAATGCGCACTGCACGAAAAATTACTTACACGTATGTTGGCAGTGTTGCCACCATAGTTGATATTCACCCCGACTACCCCTCATTCTCCAGCGTCTGCCTTGATCATTCGAGTTGTTGATGTGACTGCAGAGACAGTCCAGCACCGAGGTCCCATTAGCCAAGAACAGAGCCAGCAGCGAAGGAACTACGGCCGTTGCATTCATCGTCTTCTGCTGGTAGCTCGCAGCAAACACAAGCTGTGCGCATCGCTGGGAGCGCAGCCACAATATAACGGCGAGCGCAGCGGAAGTCTACCGCAGGATGACTGAACCACAGGAAATGCGACGTCGCTCGTCCGGACCACAGCCACGATCGTGTGTGGCGCGAGAGTGACCAGCTGCCGGCACACAGTCTTCACACAAAAGTAGTCGCGCGTCTGCCACACGCTCCTAGGGTGACAGCGAGTTCCGACAATAGACTTGTGGGGGACAGCTACAATACTGGTTTGCTATTCCGACGCAAAAACCGCCACTCCTGCCGTTGTTTACAACTGAAATGCGGACTGAGTCAGACTGTACGTAACTACCCTCGTAGAAAACGTTAATTTCTTCATAACAATGATTAATGATCAACATATTACACCGAAGAGCGAAAGAATCTGACACACGTGCCTAATACCGTGTAGGGACCCCGCGAGCCAGCAGAAGTGGAGGGAACTGACACCACGAATCCTGCAGGGCTGTCCATAAATACGTAAGAGTACGTGCCGATGGAGATCTCTTCTGGACAGCACGTTGCAAGGCATCCTAGATACGCTCAAGAACCTACATGTCTGGAGAGTTTGGTGCCCAGCGGAAGTGTTTAGACGCAGAACAGTGTTCCTGGAGCCAATCTGTAACAATTCTGGGAGCGAGGGATGTCGCATTGTCCTGCTGGAATTGGCAAAGTACGTCGGAATGCACAACGGACATGAACAGATGAAGGTGATCAGACAGGATGCTTACGCACGTGTCACCTGCCAGACTCCTATCTAGATGTATCAGGGGTACCATATCACTCCAGCTGTACACGACCCACACCATTATAGAGCGTCCACAAGCTTCAACAGTCCTCTGCTTAAGTATAGGGTCCATGCATTCATGACGTCCTCTCCATACTCGTACACGTCCATCCGCTTGAGACAATTTGAAAGGAGACTAGCGCGACGAGGCAACATGTTTCCAGTCACCAACACTCAATGTTGACAGGCCCAAGCTATGAGTAAAGCTTTGTGTCGCGCAGTCATCAACGGCACACGAGTGGGCCTTCGGCTTCGAAAGTCCGTATCGATGATGTTTTGTTTAATGTTTTGCACGCTGACACATATTGCTGGCCCATCAGTGAAATCTGCAGCAATTTGCGGAAGGATTGCACTTCTGTCACGTTGGACGATTCTCTTCAGTCGTCGTTGGTCCCGTTCTTGCAGGATCTTTTTCCGGCTGCAGCGACGTCGGAGATTTGGTGTTTTACCGGATTCCTCATATTCACAGTGCACTCGTGAAATCGTCGTACGACAAAATCCCCACGTCATCGCTACCTCGGAGATGCTGCGTCCCATCGCTCGTGCGCCGACCTTAGCACAACGTTCAAGCTCACTTCAATGTAGGTAACCTGCCATTGTGGCAGCAGTAACCGATCTAACAACTGCGCCAGACACTTGTTGTCTTGTATAGGCCGCAGTCCCGTATTCTGCTTGTTTAAATGTCTCTGTATTTGAATACGCATGCCTATACTAATTTCTTTTGCGCTTGAGTGTATATGCTGGTAGGAAAATTAATTCACTGCCCTGACGTAGATGTGAAGAGCAGTATAAGTTAGCTGTTTCTTTTCAAGTTAGTAATGACGAGTGATGGACATCTTATACAATTATGATACATCATAAAGACAAGAAAAGAATTCGTCTTTTGCAAATGAGTCATTTATTTATGTTGTTGTTGTGGTCTTCAGTCCTGAGACTGGTTTGATGCAGCTCTCCATGCTACTCTATCCTGTGCAAGCTTTTTCATCTCCCAGTACCTACTGCAACCTACATCCTTCAGAATCTGCTTAGTGTATTCATCTCTTGGTCTCCCTCTGCGATTTTTACCCTCCACACTGCCCTCCAATACTAAATTGGTGATCCCTTGATGCCTCAGAACATGTCCTACCAACCGATCCCTTCTTCTGGTCAAGTTGTGCCACAAACTTCTCTTCTCCCCAATCCTATTCAATACTTCCTCATTAGTTATGTGATCTACCCATCTAATCTTCAGCATTCTTCTGTAGAACCACATTTCGAAAGCTTCTATTCTCTTCTTGTCCAAACTATTTATCGTCCATGTTTCACTTCCATACATGGCTACACTCCATACAAATACTTTCAGAAATGACTTCCTGACACTTAAATCTATACTCGATGTTAACAAATTTCTCTTCTTCAGAAACGCTTTCCTTGCCATTGCCAGCCTACATTTTATATCCTCTCTACTTCGACCATCATCAGTTATTTTGCTCCCCAAATAGCAAAACTCCTTTACTACTTTAAGTGCCTCATTTCCTAATCTGATTCCCTCAGCATCACCCGACTTGATTAGACTACATTCCATTATCCTTGTTTTGCTTTTGTTGATGTTCATCTTATATCCTCCTTTCAAGACACTGTCCATTCCATTCAACTGCTCTTCCAAGTCCTTTGCTGTCTCTGACAGAATTACAATGTCATCGGCGAACCTCAAAGATTTTATTTCTTCTCCATGAATTTTAATACCTACTCCGAATTTTTCTTTTGTTTCCTTTACTGCTTGCTCAATATACAGATTGAACAACATCGGGGAGAGGCTACAACCCTGTCTTACTCCCTTCCCAACCACTGCTTCCGTTTCATGTCCCTCGACTCTTATAACTGCCATCTGGTTTCTGTACAAATTGTAAATAGCCTTTCGCTCCCTGTATTTTACTCCTGCCACCTTTAGAATTTGAAAGAGAGCACTCCAGTCAACATTGTCAAAAGCTTTCTCTAAGTCTACAAATGCTAGAAACGTAGGTTTGCCTTTCCTTAATCTTTCTTCTAAGATAAGTCGTAAGGTCAGTATTGCCTCACGTGTTCCAGTGTTTCTACGGAATCCAAACTGATCTTCCCCGAGATTGGCTTCTACTAGTTTTTCCATTCGTCTGTAAAGAATTCGTGTTAGTATTTTGCAGCTGTGACTTATTAAGCTGATAGTTCGGTAATTTTCACATCTGTCAACACCTGCTTTCTTTGGGATTGGAATTATTATATTCTTCTTGAAGTCTGAGGGTATTTCGCCTGTTTCATACATCTTGCTCACCAGATGGTAGAGTTTTGTCAGGACTGGCTCTCCCACGGCCGTCAGTAGTTCCAATGGAATATTGTCTACTCCGGGGGCCTTGTTTCGACTCAGGTCTTTCAGTGCTCTGTCAAACTCTTCACGCAGTATCATATCTCCCATTTCATCTTCATCTACATCCTCTTCCATTTCCATAATATTGTCCTCAAGTACATCGCCCTTGTATAGACCCTCTATATACTCCTTCCACCTTTCTGCTTTCCCTTCTTTGCTTAGAACTGGGTTTCCATCTGAGCTCTTGATATTCATACAAGTCGTTCTCTTATCTCCAAAGGTCTCTTTAATTTTCCTGTAGGCGGTATCTATCTTACCCCTAGTGAGATAAGCCTCTACATCCTTACATTTGTCCTCTAGCCATCCCTGCTTAGCCATTTTGCACTTCCTGTCGATCTCATTTTTCAGACGTTTGTATTCCTTTTTGCCTGTTTCACTTACTGCATTTTTATATTTTCTCCTTTCATCAATTAAATTCAATATTTCTTCTGTTACCCAAGGATTTCTACTAGCCCTAGTCTTTTTACCTACTTGATCCTCTGCTGCCTTCACTACTTCATCCCTCAAAGCTACCCATTCTTCTTCTACTGTATTTATTTCCCCCATTCCAGTCAATTGCTCCCTTATGCTCTCCCTGAATCTCTGTACAACCTCTGGTTCTTTTAGTTTATCCAGGTCCCATCTCCTTAAATTCCCACCTTTTTGCAGTTTCTTCAGTTTTAATCTACAGGTCATAACCAATAGATTGTGGTCAGAGTCCACATCTGCTCCTGGAAATGTCTTACAATTTAAAACCTGGTTCCTAAATCTCTGTCTTACCATTATATAATCTATCTGATACCTTTTAGTATCTCCAGGGTTCTTCCATGTATACAACCTTCTTTCATCATTCTTAAACCAAGTGTTAGTTATGATTATGTTGTGCTCTGTGCAAAATTCGACCAGGCGGCTTCCTCTTTCATTTCTGTCCCCCAATCCATATTCACCTACTACGTTTCCTTCTCTCCCTTTTCCTACACTCGAATTCCAGTCACCTATGACTATTAAATTTTCGTCTCCCTTCACAATCTGAATAATTTCTTTTATTTCATCATACATTTCTTCAATTTCTTCGTCATCTGCAGAGCTAGTTGGCATATAAACTTGTACTACTGTAGTAGGCGTGGGCTTCGTATCTATCTTGGCCACAATAATGCGATCACTATGCTGTTTGTAGTAGCTTGCCCGCATTCCTATTTTCCTATTCATTATTAAACCTACTCCTGCATTACCCCTATTTGATTTTGTGTTTATAACCCTGTAGTCACCTGACCAGAAGTCTTGTTCCTCCTGCCACCGAACTTCACTAATTCCCACTATATCTAACTTCAACCTATCCATTTCCCTTTTTAAATTTTCTAACCTACCTGCCCGATTAAGGGATCTGACATTCCACGCTCCGATCCGTAGAACGCCGGTTTTCTTTCTCCTGATAACGACATCCTCTTGAGTAGTCCCCGCCCGGAGATCCGAATGGGGGACTATTTTACCTCCGGAATATTTTACCCAAGAGGACGCCATCATCATGTAATCATACAGTAAAGCTGCATGCCCTCGGGAAAAATTACGGCTGTAGTTTCCCCTTGCTTTCAGCCGTTCGCAGTACCAGCACAGCAAGGCCGTTTTGGTTATTGTTACAAGGCCAGATCAGTCAATCATCCAGACTGTTGCCCTTGCAACTACTGAAAAGGCTGCTGCCCCTCTTCAGGAACCACACGTTTGTCTGGCCTCTCAACAGATACCCCTCCGTTGTGGTTGCACCTACGGTACGGCTATCTGTATCGCTGAGGCACGCAAGCCTCCCCACCAACGGCAAGGTCCATGGTTCATGGGGGGAGGCATTTATTTATGTGTACCAAATATTTTTCGGCTATTCATGGTAGGCATCGTCTGCCACCTGTAACAGATAAGAAAACCATTTAACTATACATATTTCAGTAAGAGGTCTGTACTGATTCTTGGGGCCTAGTTTCAGTTATCTAGTTATTTACAACTTCATGGTTGTGTTCATTACACCTAAATTTGTTTTTTTGCCCTTTTTATGTATTCATGTGTTGTCCTCTGCGTACTAGATATGCAGAGCATAGGTTTTTATCAACAGTAGGTTGATTTAACTGCACATCAGCTACACAATAGAATTCTGCACATGTTCCTGCTCACTTGCTGCATGACTGACTGAGTGATCGTGGGAGCTGTAAAGGCTGAGCGTGGAACAGCGTGTTGGGATAGGGATGGAAGGAGGGAGGGAGGGCGTGTAGAGGGGACCATCTTTCTGTGTGTGCGTGTGTGTGTGTGTGTGTGTGTGTGTGTGTGTGTGTGGGTGGGTGTGTGTGTGTGCGCGCGCGCGCGTATGTGTGCGTGATTTTTTTGTGGCAAAATGTGAATTAGTTTGAATATTATCTCATGTTATTGCTTTTATGCAAATATTGTTGGTAGTGACATCACGGGCTCCACAATATGTCAAACCTCTTGTAACAAGAGACTTCTTGGTTTGTAGCGTTCCCCTGATCAGACCCAGAAACTTTCTGAATGCCAACATCGAGCACCTATTACTTGGCCTCCACAGCTTCGGAAGCACCCTAACATTTATCTGGACACTGAGCCATGTGGGCACTCCAATAAATGAACTTATTCACACATCAGAAGCAAGCACAAAGGACAAATTTGAACTCGGAGTAGCAGGCACAGCCCTGCAATTTCAGCTGCGACATCAGATCTTGAAACCTGATGTATAGAATAGCAGACTGTCACAACCATCTACAACTTGTGCGGAATTGGAGGGTCCACCGGGCTGTAGCATACTTCTCTCCGAGCCTCTCAGAGAGAAACCATCGTAGTGTGCTCACTATGTAATGGCCACAACAGACTTACCCAACTGTTCCACATACATAAGCCAGACTGCCTCCCAGTGCAGCTGTGGTACTCATCTCATTGCCCATATTCTCAAGGAGAGTGTGCTGCTGGCTGAACCACCTTCCTATCCCAGATACTTGTGGACGATGGGACAGCTGCTAAGAAAGTCATATGTTTTCGGAGGGAAAGTGGATACGATAACAAAACGTAGTGCGCCTCGGCATGCTGTGGCAGGGGCGGATGCAAGCAGCGCCTGTGGCTGGGAGCTATGCCTCAGGTGGCCTCAAGCCACTTTCTCCATCCGCACTACCATGAAATGTATGTAGATATTTTACCTCATTAAGTTAACTATCTCATTAACATGTCTAGCCTGCACACTCATCAGTTTTATGAGCACATTTCAGTCACAATGACTACGGTGGCCGGCCGTAGACTATCACTGAGTGGTGTTGACGTGGATACAGCTGACAGCTGTGGACCCACTTCTGCTTCCGCACCGCCGGCACCCCTCTCCGGCGACTAGCCGCAGTTTCCAGCTGCTGACTTCCATTTAACTTTTAAGTACGGGTCTTAAGCTACATTCACGTCAATTTTCATCCAGGACGACAAGGTCACAGACCCCGGAGCTGACCAGTCTCATTTTTCCGTTTCACATTATTTTACGTGAATTTTCAATGAAATGATGGACAGATAACCGACATGTTTAGTGCCTTTCAATCGATGGAAATTATCATGCATGTTTCGACCACCGACCTGCTGTAACAGGAATCGGAATTCATCCGACCAGGTGACACATTCCCGTTGACCCACGATCCAGTCCCAGTGACCCTACGCCCAATACAGTCGTAACTGACGACGCCACTGGTTGAACACAGGCCCCAGGCCACAACAGTGTGTTGTTTGAAAAAGTCGACCACGTCAGTAGGCTTCCCCAAAAGTTACCCATCCCATACTTGGAGTAATGCATTTCTATTCAGTTTAGCACATTTCCCTACCACACCACATGCGCGCAATAGCACCAGTCATCCACAGTGAAGTTGTCATTACAGTTTCGGGTCGTCCGTCTAAATCTTTACATTTTAGATTAGAGGTTAATCTAGCTCGTGACCGTTGTGAATATCAACCGAAAAGGCGTTAGGTATGTCATAGTTTCCTGCGTTTTGGAAGATTATACCTCCATAATTTATGCCAACTAGTTACGGACAGGTATACTGTGTGCGTGAATTTTCTGGGAAATCTGTGGGGCTTTCTTTCACTGGTCATTGGCTACTTTTGGACAGGTACAGTGTAGACAATGTGTATCTTTCTACAATCTGTACAGGTATCGTATGTGATGACACAAAAATTTCGGTATTATCTTACTGTCGTAACATCAGTTTCCTTTTCACTCAAATTAAAAAAACAAATAGTCTAGCATCATTTTAAAGTGTAAATATCAGTGTGCCTGAAGACTACATCCTCCTTGTTTAGGGGTTTCCTTTTTGATCCTCAGCTACTGTCCAAACCTTCCGTGTATGGCAAAGTCTCTGTTCGCTGTGAGATTTCACCTGCAATTTCTGTTCTCAGTAGTCAGTGAATTTTGCTGTGCCCTGTAGATTCAATAAATAAGTTCTTTAAACATGTGAGTTCGAGCCCTACCTTATGCAGGTAAAGATTAAAGAAAACCAAGGCTGAAATAAAAGGAGAGAAATATGTGCTACATTGATAATAAAACTAATGCAGATTTACGGGAACGACAGGAAAGCTGATGCATTCAAGATTAATACTACGAAAAAGTCTATCGGAAAGAAGGAAAGGGAAAACTCGTTTATGTATGGAGTGTCTGCTGACAGTATGAACTATACAAAATTCTAGATGAGATGATGATGAAAATGATGTTTCGTTTGTGGGGCGCTCAACTGCGAGGTTATTAGCGCCCGTAGAAATTCCCAACCTTTGCTCAGTCAAATGTGGCCACTATCATGAATGATAATGATGATGCAATGATCAGGACAAGTCGGACCCCCCCCCCCCCCCGTCCGCGAGCGGAGAAAATCCCCAACCCGGCCGCGAATCGAACCCGGGAGCCCGTGATCCAGAGGCAGCAACGCTAGCCACTGGACCACGAGCTGCGGACACGAAATTTTAGGACAGCATCCTTACCGAAACTTCCTAGTTCACTAAAGCTGTGTGAGGCGGAGAGTAAGTCTGGTACATCTCCACCCTCTTCCTCCTCCCCCCCCTCCCCCCCCCCCTTCCCGCCCGTGCCTCCCAGCCTTACATCTCTAGTGTCTTGACGACTGGCGCTAGGGAAAACTTCCTGTCGATAAAGCTCTGTATGACATCTTATATCCCTAAGTTACTAGTCCTGATCATTTCGGGAGACATATGTGGTAGAAAGTAATATGTTGTCCTATGTTTCTTGAAACGTCACCTTTAGAAATCTCAATAGCGATCATGTCCGTGATGTACAATGCATCTTATTCAACGTGTGGCACTTGAGTCTGTTGAGCATTTCTGCGTAGTTGTCCCACCGAGTAAACAATACCGTGAAGAAATTCGCCACTCTTCTGTTAATCCTACTAGTCGAGGAGGCCATGCTAATGGACACTACTGAGGAGTTAGTTGAACGAGTAAGCTGCGTGTTTTGTGAATCAGTTACATCTTAAGACTGTGTAGTGAATCTCAGTCTGCCACCTGCTTTGCCTGATTCCTGTTTTGTGCGGTGATCAGCCTACGAGTCCGTCTTCACGGCTACTCTTGTGTACTTTCTTGTCGACACTGTTCCCAGCAATTTGCCGCCTATGGTGTAATCGAGCAGTAGTGGACTTAGCCTATTTTTACGCAGTACGCTACACTTATTCGCTAAGACAGAAAGGAATTACAAACATTGGCTGCGACTGGACATTGATTTAAATCAATGGGGAAAGTTGAAAATTTGTGCCAGACAGGTATTTGCAACCGGGTCTCCCGATCACTTGGCAGATACGCTGACCACTGCGCCATCCTGGCACAGGGGCCATCACAACTGCACGGACTACCATGGCACACCTCCCAGCAGACCCAAATTTTCAACCCATCCACACACTACCAATTCAATGTCCCTTGCCCATCGTCTTCATTACTCGCGCCATTTCGCTGATTCCCGTAACAGGCCGAGCGTGGTATGCATCCGCACTCATGAGATCATTGGGCATCCTCGACTTAATTATGAGGTATCTTTTCTTTCACACGTGTCCGGAACAACAGACACCATTTCGATCCAGCAGCTACTATGAATCAAAACACAAAGTAATTACAGACTTTCTCCATCCTCAATGTACCATCACTTAGCAGCAACTTTTTTGGTGACCATGGAGACGTGGTAGAATTACACCTGTAATAGGAAAGGAAATTGATGATTCAGGCACAGTCAGTGCACGAAGTAGGGCAGGAAGTGGTCCTTTCGAAGCCATACAGCTAGGAATGCGTTTCCATATCTTCACAAACTTCACGGCAAGTTGAAAAAGAGAGAGAGGGAGGGATAGAGATTGGCTGACATATACGTGCGCATGATAAACCCCTTCCCTCAAAACATTTTTCTCATCAGTGACATGTCATCTGTGTTACCACAGATGACATGTCACTGATCTCATTTGTACTAAGGCTGCGGTACACACGAGGTGCTTATTTGCTTCCACCCCCTGATTGGAATGCATAAATTGTAACAGACGTTCACCAACCTGCAATCTTCTACAGTCGTGGCCGCGCGGGGTAGCCGCGCGGTCTCAGGCGCCTTGCCACGGTCCGTGCGGCTCGCCCCGTCGGAGGTTCGAGTCCTCCCTCGGGCATGGGTGTGTTTGTGTGTGTCGTCCACGGCGTAAGTTAGTTTAAATTAGATTAAGTAGTTTGTAGGCTTAGGGACCGATGACGTTAGTAGTTTGGTCCCATCAGACCTTACCACAAAATTTTTCTTCAACATTCGTCGTTCCCTGCGCAGAAAACGGCATGTAGGTTGTGAATCCGTCATTTTGAGGCTGTAAGAAACTCTTAGTGAGGAACTATCGCTTAATAAACGATTAAATTTGCCATCAGTTTGTTTATACAGGACGTCACTCGCTTTTCATTAGCAGAACACGAGAAACTGCACAGTCCTTTTTAGAGTCGCAAGTGAATTTTTATTCCTCAGCAAATTACTAGACTGCATATTTCTGTAATTAGTATCACACTTTTCTCAACTATGTGTTCAAATAACCATATACTGCAAACAAAGTCTTAACTGTTACTTCGGCGGACAACACGTCTGTCCTCCGACACTGCCAAACTGGCTCTCGCGTTTACAAACTAGACACTGCAAATTAAGTCTTAAGTGACACCGAGGCGGACAACATGTCCGTCCTCCGAGACTGCCGAACGAGCTCTGATCTTACAGCCGAACCACCTCGCCCGCCGTCCAAGTTAGTCGCGATCCGAAGATCACCGACGTGCTTCGTCTGCCTTTTCGTTTTGCAGTTCTTTATTATTCACTGGCTATTAATACTTGTGAAGTAATGGAATGATAGCACGCTATTGGGAGACGCTTTGATTTGAAATTCAAATAAATACGCTGTTTAATTTTTCAAATATTAATAACAGCAGATTACCATTTTGCCGCGCAACTTCCGAATCCAGCAGTCAAATGGCTCTGAGCACTATGCGACTTAACATCTTAGGTCATCAGTCCCCTAGAACTTAGAACTACTTAAACCTAACTAACCTAAGGACATCACACACATCCATGCCCGAGGCAGGATTCGAACCTGCGACCGTAGCAGTCCCGCGGTTCCGGACTGCAGAGCCTAGAACCGCAAGACTACCGCGGCCGGCGCAATCCAGCAGTCAACCGCGGAGAAGGACCACAATTTAGTTGATCTTTCTGACGACTCCAGTATCTAATATACAATTTGTCATCAATACCTCATCGTGGTCTAGGGGCTAGTGTTGCTGCCTCGGGACCACGGGCTCCCGGGTTCGATTCCAGGCCGGGTTGGAGATTTTCTCTGCTCGGGCACTGGGTAATTTATGGCAGTGGCTAAAACGGACTGTGAAAAAATTGGACTGTATAACAACTGGGATTTTGTAGGGCGCAGTTGAGTGCCCACAAACCAAACATCATCGG
The DNA here is from genome assembly GCF_021461395.2 of Schistocerca americana. NCBI lineage: Eukaryota > Metazoa > Arthropoda > Insecta > Orthoptera > Acrididae > Schistocerca > Schistocerca americana. The sequence goes on along the minus strand of NC_060129.1, from coordinate 30,279,711 downwards.
CACCTCACACCTCACTACGTCATCTTGCAACTGCTGCCTTCTGAACTACTCTAAGAAAAGCTTCTTGGAACCGAATATGATGGCTGAAAAGCCAGGAATACTACACCTTGGCTGTTCCGTGATAGAAAAAAATGGTGCAAATAGCTCTTAGCACTATGGGACTTAACTTCTGAGGTCATCAGTCCCCTAGAACTTAAAACTACTTCAACCTAACAAACCCAAGGACATCACACAAATCCATGCCTGAGGCAGGATTCGAACCTGCGACCGTAGCGGTCGCGCGGTTTCGGACTGTAGTGCCTAGGCCGGCGCCGTGATACAACTTTGCAATCGTGTCAAGACCTGAAATGGGTTTCTATAGCCTGGCGGGAAGTAAATTTATGCACCCTCTCCGAAAGCCTTCTTCACTATTGTGGGGTTGCCATAGAGAAATGTCCATTCATCTGAGAAGCGACCAGAATGCAGAATTGGTGTGGGCGACCATTATTGGTCTGCTTCTACAAAAGCTAACATCAAATGTCACTATCTGAACGTGTTTTTATTTTCTGAAAATATCAAGCAAGAGAAATCTTTGATGAAAAAGCGGTCAGTAGAACAGCAAAAGTGTTGGGAGCTGCAGACCCATCTTTTATTTACGATAACGATGGAAGCAGGAGAAATGAATTAAAATTTGTGCACCGGCCGGAACTCGAATCCGGGTCTTCTGGTTTGGTAGGCAAAAATGCTGATCATTACACCACTGCAGCACTATGGCCAAGACTGCTGCACGAGCTACACAAGTCCAGTGCCCTCCCCAACACAAACTCCAATTCATATTTTCAGCTCATTGTCCCCCTACATTATCATAGTAAAGGTGAGAAACGTCTCGGGGAAAAATTTAATTATAAGGTCTAAAGGATCACCTATTGTATAGGACTTCCCTCTCGCGTCCAATGATGGGGTGCTATACCGATGCCAGAGAGCCCTGGCAATACTCACAGTGTAGCGGGAAAATAAGCTGAGGATTTGAAATTTGTGTTGGGGAGGGCGCTCTACTTGGGTAGATCGTGCAGCACTGTTGACCATAGTGCTGCAGTGGTGTAATGGTTGGTACTCTGCCTAGTAACACTCGGGTTCGAGTCCCGGCTGGGGCACGAATTTTAATTCATTTCTTCTGCTTCCATTATTATCAGAGTAAAGGTGAGACTTAATTGGCTCGGGGAAAATTTATTTATAAGATCTATAAGACCATCTATTATTGTCTGGGCCCCCACAGAGGAGGGACGCCGAGACGCCGGACCGCCGGTCGAGACCCGACGGGGTGCGCTGGAGCGACCCCTGGCACAGGAGCAGCGGAGTCTGGAAGTTTAGCGTCGATACTGATGAGGCTGCACAGTGAACCGGACAAGCAGACCCAAAGAGTCCAGGAGGATGGAGGAGAGCACTTCCTGGTAAAATCGCGACCAGGAAGCGGTGACGCCATCCACCAGCTGCCGCGTGGATCTGACGCTGGCGCTTCTGTCGGTTACAGACGCTATTCCTGGCGCGATACCGCAGACGTCCGGTTTCGCAGATACGATGTGGAGCCGAGAATCCGCCTTCCTGCTGCCCTATCATCCTAGTAAAGGCTGAATGTGTCCTTAAATGGACAGTGCATCGCCTTCCGGGGGAGGTCTCCTTTTCACGGGCTGGTTTGTGTGATCTACGCATTCCGAACCCCCATCCAGTCCCGCCAGACGGTCAGGTATATCGGTTCAGTACCACAACGTGTAACGCATACTGACTATAGTCTGTCCATCCTAAGAATAAACCTGATGTCAAAAAACACAAAAGCGATGATTGGTCAGAATCAGTAGCACACGTACACTGGTGTTGTTCATAGAGTAAATATCTCTGGAGTGAGCATTCACGTGCGCAGAACAGATTTTGTGTTGTCAACATACATTGCCGGGCTGGTCACGTGTTCTCGGGACGTCGTCTGTTTGTCCGTATAGCGCGCTGTATATTTAGAATGTCACTACATTCCTAGTGCAGACGGATTCTTTTCGTACGTGTCGTGGATTATTTATACACTCCTGGAAATGGAAAAAAGAACACATTGACACCGGTGTGTCAGACCCACCATACTTGCTCCGGACACTGCGAGAGGGCTGTACAAGCAATGATCACACGCACGGCACAGCGGACACACCAGGAACCGCGGTGTTGGCCGTCGAATGGCGCTAGCTGCGCAGCATTTGTGCACCGCCGCCGTCAGTGTCAGCCAGTTTGCCGTGGCATACGGAGCTCCATCGCAGTCTTTAACACTGGTAGCATGCCGCGACAGCGTGGACGTGAACCGTATGTGCAGTTGACGGACTTTAAGTGAGGACGTATAGTGGGCATGCGGGAGGCCGGGTGGACGTACCGCCGAATTGCTCAACACGTGGGGCGTGAGGTCTCCACAGTACATCGATGTTATCGCCAGTGGTCGGCGGAAGGTGCACGTGCCCGTCGACCTGGGACCGGACCGCAGCGACGCACGGATGCACGCCAAGACCGCAGGATCCTACGCAGTGCCGTAGGGGACCGCACCGTCACTTCCCAGCAAATTAGGGACACTGTTGCTCCTGGGGTATCGGCGAGGACCATTCGCAACCGTCTCCATGAAGCTGGGCTACGGTCCCGCACACCGTTAGGCCGTCTTCCGCTCACGCCCCAACATCGTGCAGCCCGCCTCCAGTGGTGTCGCGACAGGCGTGAATGGAGGGACGAATGGAGACGTGTCGTCTTCAGCGATGAGAGTCGCTTCTGCCTTGGTGCCAATGATGGTCGTATGCGTGTTTGGCGCCGTACAGGTGAGCGCCACAATCAGGACTGCATACGACCGAGGCACACAGGGCCAACACTCGGCATCATGGTGTGGGGAGCGATCTCCTACACTGGCCGTACACCACCGGTGATCGTCGAGGGGACACTGAATAGTGCACGGTACATCCAAACCGTCATCGAACCCATCGTTCTACCATTCCTAGACCGGCAAGGGAACTTGCTGTTCCAACAGGACAATGCACGTCCGCATGTATCCCGTGCCACCCAACGTGCTCTAGAAGGTGTAAGTCAACTACCCTGGCCAGCAAGATCTCCGGATCTGTCCCCCATTGAGCATGTTTGGGACTGGATGAAGCTTCGTCTCACGCAGTCTGCACGTCCAGCACGAACGCTGGTCCAACTGAGGCGCCAGGTGGAAATGGCATGGCAAGCCGTTCCACAGGACTACATCCAGCATCTCTACGATCGTCTCCATGGGAGAATAGCAGCCTGCATTGCTGCGAAAGGTGGATATACACTGTACTAGTGCCGACATTGTGCATGCTCTGTTGCCTGTGTCTATGTGCCTGTGGTTCTGTCAGTGTGATCATGTGATGTATCTGACCTCAGGAATGTGTCAATAAAGTTTCCCCTTCCTGGGACAATGAATTCACGGTGTTCTTATTTCCATTTCCAGGAGTGTATATGTTGCGCAGACATTTTAACAATATCCATTTGATGCCAGGGATAAACCAGCTACGTAACTTTTAAGGGCAAGTGATATTACATTCTGCTTCTTTGCGATAGGTGTCACAGTTCATATCCACTCGATTTTTGGTAGTTTTCGGTATGATACGGCACTTTATAGTATTACATAGCCTGAAGTACATTTTTGCAGTGATAGTCTTGCAAAACGTCTTGACAGTACGCTAGTACTTTTGTAAGTGTCCGATAAACACCGAATTTGCCACACATTAGCGATTATATCCCTGCTAATTCGTCCTTTTTTTCTGCTATTTCTGCATATTTATTTTCTCGTTTTTGCGACCTAAAGCAATTTTCCTTACTGGTGACACTTTGAAGTATTTATTTAACGGATTTTACGTACTTGCTCCCGGTTTATTAAATAAATAGTAGACTGACTAATCTATATACATAATCGACAAGTCACTGATAAATGCATGGATGATACTATTTGCTGAAACAACTAACCATTCCCTTTCTGCTCCAGTAGCAAATTTACGAGAGGAAGGGATTGTTTGTAAGCTTTTGTACGAGACGTAATATCTATTGTATAGTCATAAAACCGTAGAGAAATAAGTCTACAGAATCAAGCCTTAATTATAATGCGTCTCGAAATTTTTAAACATATACAGTGTATACTGTATACATGATAACTATAATTCGAGCTACATGATATGTATCCATGAAAAGTTACTATCCCTCCTTTCACATAGTTTTCTTTGCATCCGTAGCAACAACAGTAATTCACCATCGCTATCACACTATCAACAAACGGTGAAACACAACAAAAACTCTTGCTGTTATAAACTTCAAACGCTGCAGAAAGCACGCACGCGCAGCGAAGTCCCGAAAACACGTGGCAATCCTGGTTTAATGTTGACAACATGCGTAGAACGCAATGCTCACTCCAGAGATATTTACTCTATGGTGTTGTTACGCACTTGGAAGTAGGTCCTACTTATATATTAGATATATTATTACTAAGTTATGTTAGATGAAACTGTAAGATATACTAATGTATTAACAGCCATCAACGTTTTTCTTAATCACGCTTTAGTTATGTAGGTTTCATTTAAAAACTTGTGTACACACTCACAGTGTCTGTACTGTTGTGCTCTGATTGTCGCGCTGTTAATACGCAATATGAAGATGGCTGAAGCTGCTTCCTGCTCCGTAATGAAACACGCGTGTGGAACACGGTTAAAAGGTGCCGAGAAATATGTTGCTCTCAATTTTTTTTTTCATAAATTTACAGGAAGAAATCGGTTATGAAGTTTTCCGAGGGTCTGTATATGACATTATTGAGATTTAAATACACTCTCGATGTATAGCAAAATCGGTAGCATGGTAGACAGAAAGTCTCGTATTCGTTCATGGAGCGCTGGTTCAAATCTCGTGCTGCCCAGGGTAGCCGCGTCTTGCCACGGTTCGCGCGGCTCCCCGCCTTCCGAGGTTCGAATCTTCGCTCACGGATGGTTGTGTGTGTCGCTTTTAGCGTAAGTTATTTTAAGTTACATTAATTAGTGTGTAAGCTTAGGGACCGATGAGCTCAGCAGTCGGGTCACATAGAACCTTACCACAAATTTCTAAATTTCAAATCTCGCCTTGGCAATCCTTATTTTCCTTTCTTTATCGTTCAATTTGAAATACTTATTCTTGTAAATTTCATCATCATTTTGCATGAATAATGCACGCCTTCTCGTTTCAAATTACAAATTGCAGGCGAAATTCCTGTTTTCATTTCAAATATAAATTGTTAATTGCCGATATTTTATGAAAAATTGTTAATAAAGGTTGCTTAAATTAAGAAAGTATTACAATATGTTAGGACAGAAATTAAAAATCAAATACTATATCTTTGGACTATGTCCATTACTTTATACCTCAGATGTAGTCTCACACGAACCAGGGTCATAAGTCTCGCAGAAACATGGAAAACAATCATTTTCGCAGCATCGACCACCCCATGCATTTTTGCATTTTCCGCTATGCCATTGCATTGGGAAGCAAGCAGAACTGATCTGGAGCCAAGTGAAGAGATTTATCGTGAGTAATAACGAGACTGTTAAACTGCCAGTCGTACTGGAACTAACGCACGCAGCTTTTTCACACGTCACTGCCGAAGGCATAGAAGGGCATGCCATAAAAGAAGAAAAGAAAATGCCGCACCTGGGTGGCTTCGTGGATTCTGTTGTTGATTGACACGTTATGAACGTAGCAGATGACGGTTTCAGAACTGAAACGCATTTCTCGGATTCGGATTAGAAAGGAGCAAAGAGATTTAAATGGCTTTGAGCACTATGGGACTTAACTTCTGAGGTCATCAGTTCCCTAGAACTTAGAACTACTGCAAACTAACTAACCTAAGGACATCACACACATCCATGCCCGAGGCAGGATTCGAACCTGCGACTGTAACGGTCGCGTGGTTCCAGACTGTAGCGCCTAGAACCGCTCGGCCACTCCGGCCGGCGCAAAGAGATTACCAGACGACTAACTGTTGTTAATTAATTCCTTCAGTGGCTTCAGTATTCAACAGTACGGTGAAATCCCTGCAGTACGATTGTGCATTATACATAGCTCGCTCGCAACAATTACCCTCTGTTTAAGTTAGGAATTTTCATCACTCTTGTTTGTAATTAGAATACTATGGTACGTGAGGAGGAGAGCATTTCATGCTTTCGGTCTGGTCAAAGAAGCGTGCGGTAGTGCTGGAGTTTGGCCGAGCATAATTTCACTCTCCTTAAAAATTAAAAGACATTTGAAGCTATATTCTTTCTTTCCTCGTCTCTTTTAAAGTCTGCACTGCAACTGCTCACATCATTGCCGGTTAGTTGTACCGCTGGTTGGCCAGTGGTGTCCATGTTTAATGCGCCGGTAAAGCTGTTGTGCCGCTTTATCGCTCAGTATATGTGAGTGTAACACAGCATAAAACATATCCTTATGATCGTACTTTACTGGACACAGGTTGGCTTCAGCTCCACGTGCAACGAATCCCATGAGATTCTAGCAAACGCGGAAGAATAGATGGTGTAATGTCTACATGAGGTTTATTGTTATGATTATCAGAGTATAGTAGCTACCAGTATCACAACATGTAACGATTACTGTTCAACAGCAAGTCGACCCAAAACCAATTGTCATACACTCTCAAAACTACTTCGTCATTCGCCCCGATAATACACTTTCACACCTACTTCCCCGCCTCAGATGGTACAGTTGCTGAACGATTCAGAAAACGTATCATCTCGAATATGTACCCACTTACACAATTACAGTTGTCGATGACTTCGAAGTATGTTAGGTATGTTGGTGAAAATACATTTTTAAAGTTGGTGGTAGGCACGCAACGTCGTCCGAAACCTTAAAAAATGTTTTCTCTGAAAATTGTTTTGAACAGTTAGTTCAGGAGCGCACTCGAAGGCTTAGGAACAAGAAATTCTGAGCAAATAGGGAGCATCACGACGGATACAGGGATTAGTGGTCGCGAGGTCGCACTGAGACTGAATACTGTAACATTCAAATCCACCAAGAATAACCGCGAACTTCATCTACGAGTAAATGAAAAAGCAGGTAAACGTTCGCTCGATGCTCTCATACGCGGCAGTCCTCCAAAACTGACGATAGAAGTATAGGCCAGATATGGTATAAATTCAAATGAATGTTACTGGTGCCAATTGAGAGATTAACACTGAATTTATGTGACTAAAACTCAGTTGCCGCAAGTATGAAAGGTCCTCACTTGAGAAAGGCTCGACCGATTTGGGCGACTTGTTTTTCGCAATTTTCGGAAAAAGGTTTACATGAAAGAAAAGTGGAATGGTATTTTTTACTGAAAATGTCAATTTAAAAAAATTTGACGTTCAGTTTGACAGTTCCGCTGTCACATGTTTTCACAACAGCAACAAATTTCGCATTAAATATTGAGAAAAGAATGCAATTGAAACCGATATTTCAAAAAAATGGTTCAGATGGCTCTGAGCACTATGGGACTTAACAGCTGAGGTCATCAGTCCCCTAGAACTGAGAACTACTTAAACCTAACTAACCTAAGGACATCACACACATCCATGCCCGAGGCAGGATTCGAACCTGCGACCGTAGCGGTCGCGCGGTTCCAGACTGACGCGCCTAGAACCGCTCGGCCACTCCGGCCCGCAAACCAATATTTCAGTGTGTTATCAATGGTGATCATACTTTTGGTGTGTCAGTTCGTAGTAATTTGGTGTGTTGCATATAATCAATTGAGTTCATTTCGTGGTTAATGTCTTTGGAAAAAAATGCCGCGAGTGAGCCGACGAAATATCTGGGGGTGTAGCGCAACGCAGACCACCTATTTTATCCTCTAGTCAGATAGGATAACGAAGAGTGCAGACAGCGTCTTGGAGCAAATCGAATACGACTTCGTCAAGCGTGATCCATTATGACTTCGAAACAACAAGTTTAGTCGAGTTGGACTGGTTCAGTTGGAGTTAACACACAAAATAATTTGGAACGTGGGGAAAACAGACGGCCGAACAAAACAATTAGAACTGAACGTTTCGCGTGCAGGTATGATCGAACAGTCGATTACGCCGCGGATGAACTGGTCGACTTCGGGACAATCGACAGTGTTTGTCAACACTGTAACGGTTTAAGATTTCGACACGAAGCGCCAGGATTGTGTTGTGCGAGCGGAAAGGTCAAATTACCGCAACAGACACCTACCACCAGCAAAGATACTGGCATCGGTGGTTTCTGTCCATGAACCTCCAGCGAAGCATTTGTTGCTTAATACATAAATGTAGGCCTACAGCAGGTCCTTCCAAATGGGGCCAATATTATCTACGAAGGAGGTTTTAACGTAAATTATTTTTCGACTACTTCACAAGTCAAATACAAAAGCACTTGTCACAGACAATGCTTGAAGTGCCGTGATTTTCCCATGGGTACGTGGCGCACTGAAGAGTCGGTAGGCCATCGCTGCAATTCGTTTTCCCTCCGGACGGAAAGTTAAAATATATCACTCGTCACCAAAAGTTACAATGAATACGTTAAAAACACAAACAAATCACTGCGAAACAAATGAATTCCTCTTTCGTTCATATCAGTTAATTCATAATATAACTGAAACTGGACTGTTTCAGTCCACACACACACTTTAGATAACATGTAGGTGGTAAAATCCCTTCTCGACCAGATGACTGGCTGACTGACAATCAGCGCGCATAGTAAACCCCAGCAAGTATGGGAATGTTATAAAATAAACACTTTCTGTTAAACCGGATCCGAGAAGGAACCTGCTAAGCAGTGCCGTGAAAATGTGCGGTTGGTTTTCCCTTTTGCAGTTGTTTTTAACAGAAAAGAGGAAAGTCGTGTTTATGGCTAACTTTATAATCCTACCTGTTCATAGGTTAAAACTATGCCAAATACTGCCAATGAAGTTACTATCCTCACACGTCCAGCAGGTGGAAGGTCTCTCTCAAACCCCGTGTTCTAAACATTCCAACCGATTTACCCATTCATTTTGACTTATATTCCCAACCAATGTTCCGTTTGCAATAACAATAAATATGGTCAGAGACACGGGAGGAAGTGGTGAACAGAAAAAAAGGGGAGGAAATGGATAGAAAGAAGGGAAGGGAGGATATGGCCAGAGAAATGAGGTAGGTGGAAAAGGATAGGATAAGAGATGTATAGGCAGTGGGGCTGAGGTGATGGACAGAGATAGGGGGAGGAGATCATGGACAAAGAGAGAGGGAAGGAGGAGAGGGATACAGAGAGGGGAAGGAGAGAAGATGGGGAAGGAAACTAGGACATACATGTTGTTGTTGTTGTGGTCTTCAGTCCTGAGACAGGATTGATGCAGCTCTCCATGCTACCCTATCCTGTGCAAGCTGCTTCATCTCCCAGTACTTACCGCATCCTACAGCCTTCTGAATCTGCTTAGTGTACTCATCTCTTGGTCTCTCTCTACGATTTTTACCATCCACGCTGCCCTCCAGTGCTAAATTTGTGGTCCCTTGATGTCTCAGAACATGTCCTACCAACCGGTCCCTTCTTCTTGTCGAGTTGCGCCACAAACTTCTCTTCTCCCCAATTCTATTCAATACCTCCTCATTCTTCTGTAGAACCACATTTCGAAAGCTTCTATTCTCTTCTTGACCAAACTATTTATCGCCCATGTTTCACTTCCATACATGGCTACACTCCATACAAATACTTTCAGAAAAGACTTCCTAACACTTAAATCTATACTCGATGTTAACAAATTTCTCTTCTTCAGAAACGCTTTCCTTGCCATTGCCAGTCTACATTTTATATCTTCTCTACTTCGACCATCATCAGTTATTTTGCTCCCCAAATAGCATAACTCCTTTACTACTTTAAGTGCCTCATTTCCTAATCTAATTCCCTCAGCATTACCCGACTTAATTCGATTACATTCCATTATCCTCGTTTTCCTTTTGTTGATGTTCATCTTATATCCTCCTTTCAAGACACTGTCCATTCCGTTCAACTGCTCTTCCAAGTCCTTTGCTGTTTCTGACAGAATTGCAATGTCATCGGCGAACCTTAAAGTTTTTATTTCTTCTCCATGGATTTTGATACCTACTCCGAATTTTTCTTTTGTTTCCTTTACTGCTTTCTCAATATACAGATTGAATAACATCGGGGAGAGGCTACAACCCTGTCTCACTCCCTTCCCAACCACTGCTTCCCTTTCATGCCCCTCGACTCTTATAACTGCCATCTGGTTTCTGTACAAATTGTAAATAGCCTTTCGCTCCCTGTATTTCACCCCTGCCACCTTTAGAATTTGAAAGAGAGTATTCCAGTCAACATTGTGAAAAGCTCTCTCTAAGTCTACAAATGCTAGAAGCGTAGGTTTGCCTTTCCATAATCTTTCTTCTAAGATAAGTCGTAAGGTCAATATTGCCTCACGTGTTCCAATATTTCTACGGAATCCAAACTGATCTTTCCTGAGGTCGGCTTCTACCAGTTTTTCCATTCGTCTGTAAAGAATTCGCGTTAGTACTTTGCAGCTGTGACTTATTAAACTGATAGTTCGATAATTTTCACATCTGTCAACACCTGCTTTCTTTGGGATTGGAATTATTATATTCTTCTTGAAGTCTGAGGGAATTTCGCCTGTCTCATACATCTTGCTCACCAGATGGTAGAGTATTGTCAGGACTGGCTTTCCCATGGCCGTCAGTGGTTCTAATGGAATATTGTCTACTCCCGGGGCCTTCTTTCAACTTAGGTCTTTCAGTGCTCTGTCAAACTCTTCACACAGTATCGTACCTCCCATTTCATATCCATCTACATCCTCTTCCATTTCCATAATATTGTCCACAAATACTTCGCCCTTGTATAGACCCTCTATGTACTCCTTCCACCTTTCTGCTATCCCTTCTTTGCATAGAACTGGGTTTCCATCTGAGCTCTTGATATTCATACAAGTGGTTCTCTTTTATCCAAAGGTCTCTTCAATTTTCCTGTAGGTAATATCTATCTTACCCTAGTGAGATAAGCCTCTACATCCTTACATTTGTCCTCTAGCCATACCTGCTTAGCCATTTTGCACTTCCTGTCGATCTCATTTTTGAGATTCCTTTTTGCCTGCTTCATTTAATGCATTTTTATATTTTCTTCTTTCATCACTTAAATTCAATACTTCTTCTGTTACCCAAGGATTTCTACTAGCCCTCATCTTTTTACCTACTTGATCCTCTGCTGCCTTCACTACTTCATCCCTCAGAGCTACCCATTTTTCTTCTACTGCATTTCTTTCCCCCATTCCTGTCAATTGTTCCCTTATGCTCTCCCTGAAACTCTGTACAACCTCTGGTTTAGTCAGTTTATCCAGGTCCCATCTGCTTAAATTCCCACCTTTTTGCAGTTTCTTCAGTTTTAATCTACAGTTCATAACCAATAGATTGTGTTCAGAGTCTACATCTGCCTCTGGAAATGTCTTACAATTTAAAACCTGGTTCCTAAATCTCTGTCTTACCATTATATAACCTATCTGATACCTTCTAGTATCTCCAGGATTCTTCCATGTATACAACCTTTTTTTATGATTCTTGAACCAAGTGTTAGCTATGATTAAGTTATGCTCTGTGCAAAATTCTACCAGGTGGCTTCCTCTTGCATTTCTTACCCCCAATCCATGTTCACCTACTATGTTTCCTTCTCTCCCTTTTCCTACTCTCGAATTCCAGTCACCCATGACTATTAAATTTTCATCTCCCTTCTCTACATGAATAATTTCTTTTATCTCATAATACATTTCATCAATTTGTTCATCATCTGCAGAGCTAGTTGGCATATAAACTTATACTACTGTAGTAGGCATGGGCTTCGTGTCTGTATTGGCCACGATAATGCGTTCACTATGCTGTTTGTAGTAGCTGACCAGCACTCCTATTTTTTATTCATTATTAAACCTACTCCTGCATTACCCCTAATTTATTTTGTATTTATAAATCCTGTATTCACCTGACCAAAAGTCTTGTTTCTCCTGCCACCGAACTTCACTAATTCCCACTACTATATCTAACTTTAACGTATCCATTTCCCTTTTTAAATTCTTTAACCTACCTGCCCGATTAAAGGAGCTGACATTCCACTCTCCTTTCCATAGAACGCCAGTTTTCTTTCTCCTGATAACGGCAGCCTCCTGAGTTGTCCCCATCCGGAGATCCGAATGGGGGACTATTTTACCTCCGGAATATTTTACCCAAGAGGACGCCATCATCATTTAACCATACAGTAAAGCTGCTTGCCCTCAGGAAAAACTACAGCTGTAGTTTCCCCTTGCTTTCAGCCATTCGCAGCACCAGCACAGCAAGGCCGTTTTGGTTAGTGTTACGAGGCCAGATCAGTCAATCATCCAGACTGTTGCCCCTGCAATTACTGAAAAGGCTGCTGCCCCTCTTCAGGAACCGCACGTTTATCTGGCCTGTCAACAGATACCCCTCCATTGTGATTGCACCTACAGTATGGCCATCTGTATCGCTGAGGCACGCAAGCCTCCCACCAACGGCAAGATCCATGGTTCATGTGGGGAGGACGTATTTACTATTCCCTTGCATATTTAGCAATTGCAAACACAGACAGTTACGCTAGTAAATTAGTGAAATATGGTATGTATGTATGTATGTATGTGTAGAACTGGTGACCTAGAATCGACAGAGCCGTAGCCCTCAGTGGTTCACAACCCCACAACAGGCTACAGCAGTTCACTCACCCCACCGCCACCCCACACTGAACCCAAAGTTACTGTGCGGTTTGACACCCAGTGGACTCCCCCAGGACCGTCACATACCAGGCGAGTGTAACCCCAATGTTTTCGTGGTAGAGTAATTATGGTGTACACTTATGTGGAGACAGTGTTTGCGCAGCAATCACCGACATAGTGTAACTGAGGTGGAATAAGGGGAACCAGCCCGTATTCGTCTAGGCAGATGGAAAACCGCCTTAAAAACCATCCACCGGCTGGCTGGCACACCGGACCTCGACTCTAATCCGCCAGGTGGATTCTTGACAGGAACCGCCACGCCTTCCTGCTCAGGAAGCAGCGCGTTAGACGGCGCGGCTAGCCAGGCGGATGTGTAATATGGTATTCATTCTACATTGTTCAAGGAACAGATGTGAACACTACGGCAAAAGCAAAGTAAAAAGCATACCAAATTTAAAAGAACGCAAAATCCCCAAAATTAGCGACGTTTTGCAGAAGCTCGAAATTCAACACCATCTTCAATGCGTGATGCTTTCCACAACAAAACTCTGTCTCGAAACCCAGCAGTAAATCCAAAGAGATACTGGTCGTATGGAAAGTACACAAACGACAGTACACAATCAATACCTTCACTGCGTTACATCGAAGCTAATGTTACGGTTTTCAGAAAATCCTTGACCAAAGAAGACGAGGTAAATGTTCTACAGTTCGAATCAAGAACTGCTGCCAAGATGAGTAACTTAGGAGCAGATATCTCTGGTGTAGCAAAGCAATTTAAATCACGTAGTACTGACAAGTCTTCCGGTCCGGACTGTAGATCAATTAGGTTCCTTTCAGAGTATGCTGATATGATAGATCCATACGTACCAATCATGCAAGAGGATCTCATATTGATTCCACATTTTTAGAGTTGGAGGAGGCGTTCACACAATTCCTCACTCGCAGCTTCTAGTCACTCCACATGCCTCACGAGTACCGTCTCTGTCATGCAACTGGATTCGTGGTTCCCTATATCAGAAAGGTCACACTCAGCAGTAAGTCACAGAAAGTCATCGAGTGAAACAAAAGTGATATCTGTCGTCCCCAGGGAAGTATTGTAGGCGCTCTGCTGTTCCTAATCTTTACAAGCGAGTTTGGAGACAATCTGAGCAGCATTTGTTTGCAGATCATGCTGTCGTTTACCGTCTAGTAAAGTCATTACAGGATCAGATACGATTGCAAAATGATTTAGGCAACGTACACAATGTGATCAAAAGTATCCGGACACATGGCTGAAAATGACTTACAAGTTCGTGGCGCCCTCCAACGGTAATGCTGGAATTCAGTATGGTGTTGGCTCACCCTTAGCCTTGATCACAGTTTCCACTTTGGCAGGCATACGTTCCATGAGGTGCTCTAAGGTTTCTTGGGGAATCGCACTGCACTGAGGAGGGGTATCGATGTCGGTCAGTGAGGCCTGGCACGAAGTCGGCGTTCCAATACATCCCGAAGGTGTTCTGTAGGTTTCAGGTCAGGACTCCATACAGGCCAGTCCATTACAGGGAAGTTATTGTCGTGTAACCACTCCGCCACAGGCCGTCCATTATGAACAGGTGCTCGATCGAGTTGAAAGATGCAGTCGCCATCGCCGAACTCCTCTTCAACAGTGGAAAGCAAGAAGGTGCTTAAAACATCAATGTAGGCCTGTGCTGTGATAGTGCCGCACAATACAACAAGGGGTGGCAGCCCTCTCCATGAAAAACAAGACCACACCGTGACATCACCGCCTCCGAATTAAACTGTTGGTACTACAGATACTGATAGATGACGTTCACTGGGCATTCGCCATACCCACAACCTGACACCGGATTGCTACATTTTGTACCGTGATTCGTCACTACACACAACGTTTTTCTACTGTTCAATCGTCCAATGTTTATGCTCCTTACACCAAGCGAGGCGTCGTTTGTCATATACCGGCGTGATGTGTGGCTTATGAGTAGCCACTCGACCATGAAATCAAAGTTTTCTCACCTCCCTCCTAACTGTCTAGGAGTGGATCCTGATGCAGTTTGGAATTCCTGTGTGATGGTCAGGATAGATGTCTGCCTATTACACATTATGACCCTCTTTAACTGTTGACAGTCTCTGTAAGTCAATAGACGAGTTTGGCAATACCTTTTTGTGCTGTACGTGTCCCTTCATGCTTCCACTTCACTATCATTCGAAACAGTGGACCTATGGTTGTTTAGGAGTGTGTAAATCTCGCATACAGATGTATGACACAAGTGACACCCAATTACCCGATCATGTTCGAAGTCCGTGAGTTACTCGGAGTGCCCTTCCTAGGAACTGGTGGGGAGTTTGGACGGAAAATAGGTCAATTGGGCTATCTCTACTAACCTAAAAAAATGGCAGGACAGGAAGGACAGGTTTGCTATCTTCACTAACCTAAGTCATCCGACCACCACCTAGACCTAGGAAAAGACAGGAAGAGGACTCGACATGTGCTGGACATAAATCTTTATTTTGCATGCACTATTTATGTAAACAATTAGAGGCAGTACCACCATCAAGTGCAGTTGCCATGAGGTCCTGAGTCCAACTGACCTAGTACACCGTACTGCCACCAGAGGGCAGTGTTGTCCGTTCAGTGATGTGTTCCAAGATGGTGGGGGAAAATGGAAGCAAACAGTGTGGTTGCCATGGAGTCCAGAGTCAAACTGTCCTAGTACACAGTTCCACCACCAGAGGGTGCTGTCGTCTATTCCATGAGATAATCCAAGCGTTTGCTCTGTTTTCTGTATGTCTGTGTATAAATTGACAGAATATAGACTGCAATGATGTGAAATTGAGGAAGTACTTGCCTATATTCTGGTTTGTGCTGAACACTTTGTACATGGGAACACGTATGCAGCGAGGAATCCAGGAAAACATCGATATCGAAACGAGGGGAATCATGGAGGTAATAAATTATTTTCCATCGAGGTAGTGTTATACTGTATGACTATTGAGGTACCAGTGATATGTGCGAGTTGACTACTGTATTTGATGCTTTTCAGGAGGACAGAGAATAATTCACATCTAAACTTACCTGCATCTGGCTTAAAGGGTAACAGAGAGTGGGTAGGCTGATCGATTGAGATAGAGCTGTAACGAGGTATGATTTAATGGTTGACTGGTTCATTCTAGAGAAGGAAAAGTTGCTGCAGGCCAATTTTTTTCCAGTGTTCTGTCCGCATGCATCACTCACGTGAGATAGCCCACGTTCTACTTGTATATAACCACATGTTCTGCATGCCATTTAAAGCACTGTCTACTTGCGATTGTTAACGGTAAACATGTCGCTCATAAGAGGACTTCCCTCTCATGTGTGATCAAATTGGAAACATAGCTCTAAACGAACTTTGATTTATGTGATTGTATTCCATCCCCCTATCGCATATTGGGTGTAAAATCGAGACTCCAGCGTCATAACTAAGTTAGCGATAGGAGCCTGTGAGGCGCTGCAATCCCCAGGTACACATTTGCCTGAGAGATGTGCTGTTTACAGAGTTAGTGATGGAATGACTTGTAATTTTCAAATGTCGGACGCTACTGCTATGCTTCTATTTGTTTCCTTGCAGGATGTATGCCCTGCTACCAACGATCATTTTATATAGGTCTGATGCAGGCATCATATAATTTCTGAACGCTATAATTTCGGATGTGAACAGTGGACACTATACGTCTCCAGAACGCTATATTGTGCTCGTATCATGCAGAGCAAGTGTTTTACAGTTCGATAACATAGTTTTCTGTAGAGAAACCTGGAAGGAGGATGTTTGTCATGTGCTTGAAATATATTTATCACAAAGGAATATTAACAACGCAACATCCCATACATCTTATAGTTCGGAAACGCACGTGATCTAACATTATAGGCCTGTTTTAAGTGTAGAACGTTGTATCCTTAGGAGTGCATGCGTTTATGTTCTCTCTTACCAATACCTTCCAGGTACCGATCCTAGACTCTAGAACAGTACTTTATTGTTGATAGCTTGGTTTATTTATGTAAAAACGCGTCGAACTCCATCCGTCTGGAGGTCCATCACTTATAAAAATCATTTCTTTCTTGTTCTTCTTAACTGTTCGCTATTACATCACGGCACTTTGAAATCTGTTACTATACATCGATAATGAGTGTTAAACTCCTCGACATGGACGCATCTCGAGATGGGTGAGGACTCTGAAAGCTCGATTCGTTCACGAGAGGTAGAGAGTAGCGGTCTTCTTCTGATCAGTTGCAGATTAATTTGCTAACGGTGTTGCATTGCAGGTTGGTCAGTAACAATTTGAGGAGTGTCTTTCACTCTCTAATTTTACCTTAAGACAGCGAGAATTCTCTGTGACTCCCATGCGTAGAGAGATAGATCGTAAATTAAACACTATGCTCGAGGTGATAGAAATATTTGGAGCATTGTCAGGTATACTTAGATTATTTATTTATTTGAGAATGAACACGGAATGGATGTACTGCACAGTCACCTATCCATGTTCGCACTGATACTCGCAAAGTGGAGAAGGGGTGGTTTATCTATGATAATGGATTGGGAAACATGCTGTCACATCACTGGGTGGTGTTGAAGTTACTGCAAAATTGTTTGCCCTATCAACTGTGACGCTTATTATAGAGTATATGGATGGTGTCTTTTCCATCCCATCTGTGCACTGCTTACCACATAATGATTGACTGATATTGCTTCTTTGAGTTGGCGACAAAGTTTTGCTGAATGGACAGCAACTTCTGGGATGGATAGCACCGAAACATCGATCGCGTACATGAGTGTAATATGAGGAATCAGTAGAAAAGGAATACAGAGTCAGCAGCTATTCCGTCAGTGTGAGAGACGAGCATATATGTAGAGCTTGTGAATCACCTTCGGACTGTAGTTTCGAGACCTATGTCAACGTAGTAAAACTGTTGCAGTTGGCTTATGTTGTAATGTCTTTTATTTAAAATTAACCGGTGTGTGGCATGTTATGCTATCCGTCATAAGAGTATGATTTACACCGTGCAACGTCTGATTTCCTGCGAAAGGCCGTAGATCAGAACTTCTTAATGTCAGTTTAGAACCTGATACTGGCCTCGAAGTCGTGGCAGAAAAACGAAATGTTTGCCATTGTACAAAAGCGTGTTACAAAACAGTGCTTGAACCAGGACCGCAGGGAGTGTCTCATGCGACTTAGCATAGTCTGCGGGATAAGATCGTTCATCTAGAGTATAGCTGGTCGAACTTTGCAGCGCCTGTATATTTAATAAGCGTTAGTAGCAATAACAGTTTGAGATGTAAAATCGGTCAGGGACTTGGTAAACCGTTAGGAACGGTTCGCTGGCTGCACGCTTCGTTGTTCTGGGGAAACGTTGCGAAATCTGTTTCTCCACGCTGGGCTGGGCCGCAGCTCTGCGTCATTGCACCCGCATCGGTGCATAGATGACTTCTAAGTGGGATGAGCGTTTATAGTTCGTAATTTTATAAAAAAAACTTTGAACAGAGCTGCTAAGGTTCAGTGACCGTGTCAGAATTATATTAGAACAAATAAGCCCTCGGTCACAAGTATTAAGTCAAAATTGACCAGGTTTCGACGTTACTATGAGCGTCGTCTTCAGAATTAAACTAACTGTTCTAGAACATGACACCTGAGTGAGCACGGGTTGCAGGTACGAGCAGCCCTTACCGGCTCGCCATCTTATCTTATTTACAACTTTTCATGACATCGCATTTCCGGCTTAGATTTTTTTTTTAGAATGTGACTTGTAAGTACTGCATCTCTTTCCAGTCAGTACACACTTTAGTTTATTAATGCTTTATATACCTATCATGATTTAGAACAGTTAGTTTAATTCTGAAGACGACGCTCATAGTAACGTCGAAACCTGGTCAATTTTGACTTAATACTAATGACCGAGGGCTTATTTGTTCTAATATAGCTTGTAATTTTTCTATGTTGGAGGGTAGAGAATAACGATGATAGCATGTTGGGCTGATTGATTTGAATAGACGCGGATCTGTAGTACTTGTATGTAGTTTACATTGCGCGCATTTCCGCCGAATGGTCTAAACCTGCTCTCGTTGCCCTAACTCAGGTCGTTCTGTTTCTACACTGGTTGGTACGTCTTTCTCCGACTTCTGCTCAGTTCCGACTTAAATTGGAACGATTACATGCGGAAAGCTGCAGAAATGGGAGCAGTTGCAAGATGTATGGGAAGTGAATAAAATCACGTTGCAATTTTACTGTAGCAGCTGGGTTTCGGGAGAGTACGAGTCTTTCCATGTTTGACGATTTGTAGGCCACTTTGCAGGGTTCAATTGTCAGCGCAATATGGTGATCTGTACAAAATACAATCATAATGCTCTATTCATTCACAACACTACCTTTTGTGCTGGGAAGTAGGAGCACCTGCAAACAGATTTGAACAAGATAGAGGCTAGGTACATACAGAAAGTTCTCAGAAAGCAAAGACAATTTGAAGCAGATCATCCATCTCTGGCGGGAATTCCATCACTCATCTGCCACTGTGGCATTAGGATATCTTCGACCTGTAGCTGTAGGATACTAAAACTTCAGGCAATTTTTTTCTCTTCTGTAAGACATTGCTTCGAATTCTGTTTGCATTATTGTTTTGATTTCCCCCAGTCTGTGTATAGAGAGTGCTCTCTTTCCAAACAACAAGAATGCTTGTATGATTAATGGTGTTTTCGGGATCATGCACAGGCTTATAGCAGTGACAACGTTTAATGTTTCTGAGAGTGTATTGAGAGCAGGACAAACTTTTCACGCGGTGCCTGTGCCACACGGGGTACGCATGCATGACAAGATGCGCCTCACATGCCCCATTAGGATGACTAGGAACAATGCACCCTCTGCTATTCTGTGACATCCATATCCGCAGGTATCGTATCAACAATGGCAAACATATGTGCTGCCAAAGGGCGTCTTGCATATGGAACCACCTTGAGCACACCTTGGAGTTCTGCGACATCAGTGTAATACTCAAAGAACTCTAATAGTACACCCGAAAATACACCCAACTTTCACCTGCTTGCCGTAGGTAGCAGCAGCGTGAGAATATGGCTCACACTGGCCTGCATCCAGCAGTGACTCGCTGTGGTGTCGGCCTGCAAATAGGTCTTCGCCCCTGTCCGGTCGCGCCAGCAACAGTGCCTAGGTGATCACGTATTTCAAGAGGAATTTCTCAGGTGTCAAGTATGAAAGGGATGCCACCGCCTCATGCTTGAGAGACCCGAATGGGCACCTGTGCGTGGCTTGGCTTCTGGGAGTACGTGCAGTAGCCTCCTGTGGGGTCTACTGGACAGGGGATGGCGGGCAGTGGCTGCGCGCGTTCTTTGTGTGTTTGATGCATTATTTTACGAGCAGGTCTGTACGCTGTGCTATGGATTATTTGGACAGTATACGAGTTAATTTCGTGTCTGCACATCAAATTATACTGCATTATTTAGGAGGAATTTGCATGTCTGTCTGGTGTGTACTGAAATTTTTAGATAATTTAGGAGTTGTTTGCGTGACTGCAGAGCATTATTTCCGTACTTTAGGAGTAGTTTACAGGTCTGTAGGCAGTGTGGTGTGACACCGAGAATATCAGAGTGTGTGTTTTGTATCAATGTGATGAATATACTATCTCAAATCCAATAGTTAAATAGACTGTTCAAAGTAAATAAAGTACACTCCTTCCTGTGCTGCCCAGCACTGAGTCATTTTCCCCTCCAGACCGCCATCTTGGGTTACATCACGGAATGGACAACAGTGCCCTCTGGTTTTGGTACTGTGTACTAGATCAGTTGGACTCCAGATCCAATGGCGACCACACTGTTTCTTTCCATTTTCCCCACCATCTTAAATGACATCATGGTATGGACCTCAGCGCCCTCTGGTGGCAATACAGTTTACTAGGTCAGTTGGACTCTGGACCCTATGGAACTACACTTGATGGTGGTACTGCCTCTAATTGTTTACATAAATAGTGCATACAAAATAAAGACTCATGTCCAGCACACATCAAATCCTCTTCCTGCCATTTCCTAGGACGAGGTGGTGGTCGGATGACTTAGGTTAGTGGAGGGAGCACAGCTGTCCTTTCATTCCTGCCATTTTCTTAGGTTAGTAGAGATGGCCCAATTGACCTTATCCTCCTTCTAAACTTCCTGCCAGTTTCTATGAAGAGGTGGCCGTCCGATGTCTTAGGTTAGTGGAGGTATCTCAAGTGCCCCTTCTTGCCTACCATTTTCTTAGAATTCAAATTTCCCTCCAGTCCCTAGGAGGAGGTGGCAGTCAGAGAGGTTAGTGGAGGTAGCCAAGTGACATATTTTCTCGCGATTTTCTTTGGTCAGTAGAGGTGTGTTCCATTGTCCTGATGGAATTTGAGCTTCCTACCATTTTCTGGGGGAGGGAAGTGGAGGGGGGTTAGGTTAGTGACGGTAGCCCAATTCACCTCTCTTCCCACCAAATCCGCGATCTTGGATGATGGCACAGCCGCCATCTTTGATGTCTTTATCACCGCCATCTTGGATACATCTGGCAACAATGGAGAGTGGGGTGACACAAAGGTGCCCTACTACTGCCAGTAACAAATCTAGCAACTCATATGTTAACTGTTCTTGTTCTTCTTCAGAATCTGGTATTACATCACAACACTTTCAAATCTGTTACTATACATCGACAATGAATGGTAACTTTCTCGACATCGGCGCATCTCGTGAAATCTTGCGCACTTTGATGGGCGAGTACTCGGCAGGCTCCATTCACTCATGAGAAGTTGAATGTAGTCGTCTACTTGTGGTCGATTGCAGATTAAATCGGTAACTGTGCTGCAGGGTTGGTTGGTCAATGACAGTGTGAGGGGGGCGGGGTCATCCAGTCTCTAATTTTACCCTAAGACTGCGAGAATACTCTATGACTCCCATCAGCATCAAGATAGATCGTAACTTAAACACTATGTTCGAAGAGTTAGAAATATGTAGAATGCTGTCTGATATACTTTGATGATGTATGTGTTTGAGAATTAACAATGAATGGATGTAGTGTATAGTCATCTATCCACACTCGCAATGATACCCGAAAAGTGGGGAAGGTGTGGTTTATCTATGATACCGAAATTGGAAAACATGCTGTCACATCATTGGTCAGTGTTGAAATTACTGTAAAATTTCTAAAATTGCTCACAGTATCAACTGTGATACTTATTATTTCAGTTCATTAGGGGTGTCTTTTCCACCCCATCCATCCACTGGTACGCTGTTGGTTACCACATAATGATTGACTGACATCGCTTGTTCGAGTTGGAGAAAGAGGTTTGGTGGAGGCACAAAACCTTCTGGGGATGTATAGCACCAAAACAGTGATCACGTACATGACTCCAATATGAGGAGTCAGTCGAAACGGAACGTGGATCCATCAGCTACTCCGTCACTGTGACAGATGAGTTAAAATGTAGAAGTCATCAATCACTTTCGGACAGCAGTTTGGAAACTCTCCACAAAGCCGCCAAACTCTTCCAGTTTCCTTATGTTGTAACTGTCTATTATTTAAAATCATCCAGTGTGTGCGGTGTGTTATGGTAACAGCAGTAACAATATGATTTGCACCATGCGACGTGTAATTTTCTGCGAGAAGAAATGGATCAGAACGTGTTAATGTCAGTTTAGAATCTGACACAGCTTCGAAGTTGTGGTGGGAAAACAAAATGTATGGGAGTGTACAAAGCGTGTTACAGCAGAAAAAAAAAACAATGTTTCAAACAACGACACAGGATCACAGTATAGTCTGAGGGATACGCTCATCCTCCTACTATATAGGTGATTAAACTTTAAACTGGTCTGTGCAGTGGACCAATACCTGTATATTTAATAGGATAGTCACATATGCTCAAAGCCAGGATGCATGCGATATTTGTTTTCGATATGTGGGGGAGAGAGATGTGGTAAAAATCTTACCGAGTTCTCTGTTGGATGAAGTTAGTGGAATTTTTATAGTTCGTAATTTTTCTCTGGTGGATGAAACAGAATAACGACGATAGAATGTTGGGATGATAGATGTGATTGGGTCCTGAGGGGTGTGGATCTGTAGTACCTGCTTGTAGTTTGGAGAAGCACCACAATGCAGTAGCAACATCCACGTCCTTCCCCCAGTTCCCTACTGTCTTTTATACTACGTCATGTTGCAGAAGCAGGCCTTGTTTCCGTCGAATGGTCAAAACACAGTTCTATCGCAGTAACTCAGCTTCGCCTGTTTCTACATGGGTTGCAGAAGGTGGTAGATATAGCTTCTAATCGGTTCCGACTTACACATGCGCAAAATTACTGGGACAGTAGTATGCAGAGCCTATGGGCTAGTTGTAAGATGCGTAGGGACCATCTAAAACCATGTTTGAATTTTACTGTAGCAGACAGGTTCGAGAAAAGTGACTCATTGCGAGATATGAGAGTGCCAGAAATATGATTCACTAGTGATTGTAATCATTAGAGGACTTCTCCATAGGAGCCAACTAAAGTACGTGGTTGTATGGAAAGACTTGATTCCAAATCATAGACATCATTTCTAGCAGATAGCGTAACACTAGAGATCTGTAAAGCTAGTGTACATTTCTTACGGCCTCAATCAGCACACCATCTTTTACTCTTTGTGATCCTTCTCAATCAGTCATCGCCTATAACTCAGTGGATATATCGCAAAACTTCTGATATGGTAACGAGACAGAATACATTACAAGTAGTGGAGAAATATCTAGTGGCGGCTGCATGAGGGGAGTTACAAATAGCGGTTTCATACCACGATCCTTAGCCGAATCACTTTCAACATTGAACGATTTTATGACGAGGCTGCATAACCGAACTGCTGGTCTGATAATATACGCTCTGCGACCACTGCCTTGGTATTTGTCTAGAAAAACCATGTGATTCGCAGGCAATGCCATACGTCGATTTATAAAGCCGGTATACATTTTAACATGGATACTTGTGTGTACATGTAGAACCAAGACCGCTTGTGACAGTAAAATACAGTAGTTGTTGGGATCGGGTTTTTAACATCTGGCAGTTTGTAAGACGATTAAATCTCTCTTTCTAAGACACAGTGGTAGCACTCCTTGGAAAAACTTATGAGATATTCCCTCTCATTTTGTTTTTCGGTCAGTACTATTTCGTATCGCCAGCGATAACTTATTGATGAAGTATTATACTTGTAGTAGGGGGTGCCTGATAGGTCTGCCTTGAGCATCAGGCTTATAATGTATGTGTTTGTGTTCCGACATGTGCGAAAGGAAATGACTATGTCCATTCGTAATGAGGGTATGGATAACTGTGATAACAAAGTAAGGAGTATTTCAAGTCATAAGAATGGTACCAATATTTCTATTTTCAGAGCCACAGCCGTCAAGAGGGTGTATTTCTGATACTCGCTCATTGTCGAACGTCGTTCAACTGAGACCGCGATCGTAACATTTAGTTGTAAGTACAGGGATAAAATATATATGTGAATGATTTCTTAGGACAATGGTTCTACCTGTGCGCGCTTGGCGTGCAGCGCCGATGACCTGGGCGGGGATGATTCACGTTTCCATTAATGGTAGGACCGGTCCGAATGGAGAGGTCTGCTGGAGTGTAGGACTAAAGATGTCTTAACGGGGTTGACCTCTAGGCAACCGAATAGCGAACTAATACTTAGTATGTGTTGGATACATTTCGTGATCGCGTGGAAAATTAAGATGATTGAATATGGAGTTGTGTCTGTGCTGGACCGTTATTCCCTCCCATGTAAAATGTTCGGTTAACTTCTTCTGCACATTTCATGCCATTATTTAGTTGAGAGAAAATCGATTGTGGTGTGTGCATCTAGCATGTGGAAGACACGGTTGGACGGCCGAGTTGGCCGAGCCGTCTAGGCACTTCAGTCTGGAACCGAGCTGCAGTTGTAGTCGCTGGTTTGAATCCTGCCTCGGACATGGGTGTGTGTGAAGTCCTTAGGTTAGTTAGGTTTAAGTAGTTCTAAGTCTAGGGGACTGATGACCTCAGATTGTTAAGTCCCATAGTGCTTAGAGCGATTTGAACCATTTGAAGAAACGTTTGCTGGTTCTCTAGAAATGAGAAACATCTTTGTTGACCTTGTAAATTAGAAGAGTGATTTGCAATCTATCGGTATTCACGAGTGAAAATATCAGTTTTCTCTATTTTTTCGCGTTTCCGGGTAAATGTCTTTGCAGACGTAATAAGTTTCTACTTAGTCAGCGGTTTACAGCACACCCCGCCTAGAAAAAGTTTTGGGTATGAAGAGAAATCATTTCCAGTATATATCTTCAGAATTATGTTGTGTGAGCGAGTGGTAGGATACTGCTGCTGTGTGCTTGGTACCGAGAAGTACCCCGAAAATGGTATAGTATTATTGCATACCATGTGAAAATACAAGAGTCTGGAGATGAGCACAGAAAAGCAAGCAATCAAGCAGGTCCAGACCAGAAAGAGTAACACGTTTGTGCCGAGGGGGAATGGGCCCGAATTTGTAGAAAAGTTCTCAGAGTGACTTCCGCCTGCTGAGGGTGCTCTGGTCAACCATCAGGGGTGGATCACCGCAGATCTCATGGAGGAGTATCTAGTGCTGTGAGGAGTTTATATGGTGCTGTCTGTCTTCGCAGTATTTGTACAAATGATGTAAGTGGCTGATTTTGTATGGCGCAGGATATGAATTGTATGTTCACTACATCAATACGGTACATGGTGATATATTGCTGGGTTGGAGATCTGTTTTGCTCTAGTATTCTAGGTCCTGTTCTTATTGGGAGAGCAGTGTAATTGAGTAAGAGTCTTTCCGTAATTGAGGATCTGAAGGCTACTTGCAGGGTTTAAGTGTCAGTACAATATGGTGATCTGTACAAAATACAATCATAATGCTCAATTCATTCACAAGACTTCCTTTGTGCTGGAACGTAGGAGCACCTACAAACAGAATCGAAGAAGATAGAGGCTAGGTATGTACAGAAAGTTCTGAGGAAGCAAGTGTTCAAAGACAAGTTGAAGCAGATCATCCATCTGTGGCAATATGACATCTCACACCTGTAGCTGTAGGATACCAAAACGTTTGGCCATTTTTTTCTCTTCTGTAACGTAGTGTTTCGAACTCTGTTTGCTTAATTGTTCTGACTCGCCCCCCCCCCCCCCCTCCCGCCCCATCTGTGCTTAGAGAGAGCTCTCTTTCCAAACAACAAGAATGCTTTTATGATTAATAGTTTTTTTGCAATAGTGCAATAGCTTTTAGGGGTGAGAATGTTAACGTTTCTGAGACGAATGTTGATAGCAGGACGAAAATTTCACGTGATGCCTGTGCCACACTGGGTACGCATGCACGGCAAGACACAGTTCGCATGCCCCACTAGGATCACTAGGAACAATGGATCCTGTGCTATTCTGTGACGTCAGTATCTGCTGGTATCACATGTGCAACGGTAAACATACGTGTTGCCCAAAGGCGTCTTGCATATGGAACCAGCATGAGTGTAGCTTGGAGCTCTGTGATGTCAGTATAACACTCGAAGAACTCTAATTGGATACCTGAAAATAGACCAAACTTTCACCTGTTCACTGTAGGCAGCGGCTGTGTGAGATTGATGGCACACTCACGGCGGTGTATATGTGTGCATGTCCTTGCGGCGTCTGTGTTCTGCAAATAGGTCTTCGCCCCTATCTGATCGCGTCAGCAACGGTGCCTAGGTGGTCACATATTTCAAGAGGAATTTCTCAGGTGTCAAGTATGAAAGGGATGCCACCGCCTCATGCTTGGGGGACCTGAACGGGCAGCTGCCTGTGGCGTGGCTGCTGGCAACCGTGGGGGCTGTCGGTGCATCCCAACTTCTGGGGTGTCTGTGGTGGCCTCCTATGCAGTCTAGTGTACAGGGGATGGTGGGTGGTGGCTGTGCGCATGTCTGTTGCATTATTTTGCGAGCAGGTCTGTAGGCTGCGCTATGTGTTATTTGGTCAGTTTACGAGTTGATTTGACATCAGTGTACTGCATTATTTGGGAGGAGTTTCCATGTATGTGTGGTGTGTACTGAAATTTTTTAGGTAATTTAGGAGTTGTTTGCCTGTCTACAGAGCATTGTTTCCGTAATTTAGGAGTAGTTTATAGGTCTGTAGGCTGTGTGGCGTGACTCCAAGCATGTCAGAGCGTGTGTTTTGTATCAGTGTGATAAATATGCTATCTGAAATCCATACCTAAATTAATTGTTCAAAAATAAATAAAGTACACTTCTTCCTCTCTCCAGGAGCCCAGTGCAGGCTGAGTCATTTACCCCTACCGGCAGCCATCATGGGTTACATCACGGAATCGACGACAGTGCTCTCTGATGGTCGTACTGTGCACTAGGCAGTTGAACACCAGACCCCATGGTGACCACACTGTTTCCCACCATTTCCTCCTGCCATCTTGTATTACATCACAGAACGAACGACAGCGCCCTTTGGCAGCAGTACTGTGTACTAGGTCAGTTGGACTCCAGATCCCATGGCGACAACACTGTTTTCCTCCATCCCCCCTCCCCATCTTGGATTACATCACGAAATGGACGACAGCGCCCTCTGGTGCCAGTACAGCATACTAGGTCAGTTTGCACTCCAGATCCCATGGCAACTACACTTGATGCTGGTACTGCCTCCAGTTGTTCACATAAATAGTGCATGCAAAACAAAGACTTATGTCTGGCACACGTCGAGTACTCTTCCTGCCATTTGCTAGGATGAGGTGGCGGTGGAATGACTTTCGTTAGTGAAGGTAGCACAACTGTCCTTTCATTCCTTCCATTTTCTTAGATGCAGTAGAGGTAGCCCAATTCACCTATCTTCCCGCCAAATCCGCAATCTTGGATGATGTCACAGCCACCATCTTGGATGACATCATGCACTGTTGCCAATTCTGTATGCCAACAACTATGATGATGTCATCGCTGCCATCTTGGATACATCTTGCATCATTGGAGAGTGGGGTGACTCATAGGTTGCTCTACTACTGCCGGTAACAAATCTAGTAACTCATATGTGAATTGGTCCCATGTGTTCCTTTAATGCAACCTGGTGAGGATCCATAGCACTCGAGCAGAACTCAAAAATATGTCTTACTTTCTCTTGTACAGATGAACCACACGTTCCTAAAATTCTCCCCATTAACTGAAGTCAAGCATTCACTTTCCATGCTTCAGCTTTTACCTACTCATTACATTTCATATGACTTTCCAATGTTACACCTAGATATTTAATCGACATGAATCTGTCAGGCAGCACACTGCTAATGCTGTAGTGTAATATTATGAGTATACTTTTTGTACTCATTTGCTTTAACATACATTTTTCTGCATTTAGATCTAGTTCCCATTCATATGTCTATGTCATATTCCAGCCTCCTAAGATCACTCAGTGATGACACCTCCCCATACACCACAGCATCATCAGCAAACAACAGCAGATTGCTGCTCACTTTGTCTGACAGATTGGCAGCGTATCCAGAAAATGAGAGTAGACATGTCACATTTCCCTGGCACACTCCCGGTAATAACTTCGTCTCTGATGAATATGGGCCATCAAAGACAACGGAATGGATTCTATTATAATTAAGAAGTTATCGAGCCACTCACGTACAAGGAAACCTATTGTGAGTGCATTAACAGTTTGCATTGACACATGGTAATAGTGTATCACTGTGGGTTCTGGGCTAAATCGGTGGATCAGCACCTGTTAGAACCTTTTATCAGGTGTCATGTTACAACACCTGTAATTGTATATGTCACAATTAAGGTCAGCCCAGCCCTGCGCTCTCTTCGCTTTTTCTTCCTACCCTCCCCGCATAGTGCCCTCTCTCAACAGGAATCATCATTTGAGGTCTGCTACAGTATTAAAAAAATCGCCATGGAGTGCCCAGCACAGATCTGCTAGAAAGCAGGAGGATACTGAGAGTAAGTATTTATCCACAAATAATTATTGTTATTTTTATTAATATATCCAATTACACCTTCTTGTTCTTTCAGCAATGCAACGAACTCCAGCTGAAATGCAAATTCAAGCCGCAGACGACCTTCCAGAATGATCAAACCTGCAACCTTTTCACTGTTTTGTACGAACATCACAGTTTCCTCAACTTGCTGAGGCTCAGTTGAGTTGCACAAGAGCACTGGTATTCGCCAACACATGTACTTTGACTGGCAGTCTATCTACGTGCCTCAAAGTAGGCCCAGAACCCAACAGCAACTTTGGCATAGTTAGAGAAGTAGAATGTGCGCAATATGTTTTTGATATGAGTGGGACTATTTGTGCACAGGAGATGAGGAAGAAGTTGAGGACAGTGTGTGGTGTTCTCATACACCAATTGACACTAAAATCTTTGCAAGACGGGTTCCAATAGTGGATATGTATGGTGAAGCTATGCTTGAATCAACTTCAGAGGAAATATGTATTTTAATAAAACATTTGGGTGTTGCAAATTTGGATGGTTTATTCTGTGTGTTGGTGATGGCTACATACAGATTAATGGTCTACCATCCAAACATAAATGGACCAGTGTATAAATCCATGTATTCTCTGAGTGCCATAGAGTGTATGTGAGCACCCTATAAGCATCAAGTCAACTGAAGCAGAATTCACAGATGGTATACTCATATATACGAGGGTTGAATGAAGTAATGCCTCCACCTTCGTTAATTGGGTTTGGATGGGAATATTTTAATAAACCCACCGCAGAAATAATCCTTAGAATGTGGTCTTTAATAACCATTATTCACTTTTCCATATAATCACCAGCGAATTGGATACATTTTTGCCAACGATGAACGCGTTTTCTGAAGCCGTCACGGAGAAAGCCAACACACTGTTTCCACAACCACAGTCTCACAGTTCTCTCAACGTCTTCATCAGAATCATAATGATGTCCCCACAGATCATCTTTCATTATCGGTAACAGATGGAAGTCAGACAGTGAAAAATTTGGACTGTATGGAGGATGCTGTACGGTGGTAAGATTCAGTCTCTGCAGTTCTGCTGTGGTGGCACGTGAAGTGTGTGGTTTGGCACTGTCATGCTGCAGGAAAACATTTCCGTTTACCTCTCGGTCCCTTGTTAGCCGTCGCTTCACTGTTCGCACGATTGTGATGTAATTCTCTGAATTTATTGTTGTTCCACGATCAAGCAAATCAACATGGATAACCCCATCTGCGTCCCCGAACACTGTGACCATGATTTTTCCAGCTGAGGACTGCCCCTTGAATTTCTTTTTCAGGGGCAAGTCTTTGTGTCGAAATTCCATAGATTGACGATTCGTCTCCAGGACGTAATGGTGTACCCACGTTTCGTCTCCAATCACAATTGAATGGAGAAAGGAGTCACCTTCATTCACCTGGCAAGTTTCAAGTCTGTGCGCTTTCAGGACTCAGCATCTGCGGTACCCATCGTGCATACATATTCCGATAGCCAAATAAAGTAATAATATGACCCACATGTTCTTGAGAAATGCCGATTGTGCTTGCAGTTTCTCTCTGAGTGATATGACGATCGTCCTGAATCAATCTGTCAACATTTTGCTTGTGAAACTCGGTGGTTGCTGACACAGGCCGTCCAACTCTTTGATTGTCACGCAGGTCAGATGTTCCTGTCTCAACATCTTTAAACTTACACGCTCAACGACGCACAGTACTCACATCAACACAATCACTTTAAACTGCTTTCATTCTCTGATGAATCTGTGGTGTCACCGCCAGACACCACACTTGCTAGGTGGTAGCCGTTAAATCGGCCGCGGTCCATTAGTATACGCCGGACCCGGGTGTCGCCACTGTCAGTAATTGCAGACCGGGCGCCACCACACGGCATGTCTAGAGAGACGTCCTGGCACTCGCCCCAGTTGTACAGACGACTTTGCCAGAAGGGGATCACTGACAATTACGCTCTCATTAGCCGAGACGATAGTTAGCATAGCCTTCAGCTACGTCATTTGCTACGACCTAGCAAGGCGCCATTATCCTTTGTTACTATTGCTATTATACTTCTGTATCATCAAGAGCGATGTTCTACAAATGTGGATTAAGGTTAAGTATTACAAGATTTTCGTACTTTATTGCAATTCTCAAGACATTGTCCTGTTCCAGACCTCACGCCAGTCTGCGTGTATTTAAACGCGTGCATTTCGGCCTCCTCTAGATATACAGCAGAATCTCCTTTGAGGTGTCACCTTTTGCTGTCAAGAATTCAATGACTGCACGTTGCTTAAATCGCATTGACCGACCGTCTGCGCAGGGTTCCATACTTTACACTGTAACAACACAACCGTGCAATGCTAAGGTTTCCCGCCTACTGCTGCTGTAGAGAGGAGGCTATGGAACAAGCCAGTATCACCCGGATACCAATGCTGCAAACTGTTGAAGAGTTACGAAGGTGAAGGCATTACTTTTCAATCAATCCTCGTTTACTGTGGCACTTGCTGGACTGAAAGCTATACATACTGAATT
This sequence comes from Schistocerca americana, assembly GCF_021461395.2. Taxonomy (NCBI): domain Eukaryota; kingdom Metazoa; phylum Arthropoda; class Insecta; order Orthoptera; family Acrididae; genus Schistocerca; species Schistocerca americana. Next base: position 30,248,464 of record NC_060129.1, on the reverse strand, counting down.
TAAGTCTTATACATAGCAGCTGTTGGAAAAACTTTGCTCAACACAATGAGTGTAAAATATCATCCAATTGCACATAAACACAAGAAAATTCAGTGCTTACTTGAAAGGCTTGAACACTGTCGTCGCTGTCAGGGCATGAGACGCCTCTGCGGTGAAGCGGCGCAAGTGTGTCGACTGAGCAGAACTCTGATCGACCACCACGGAGCTGCTGTGGTGGTCCCCATCTCCCCTGGTGATGGATAAGCCCCAGACCACCCACAAGTGCCCACCTGGCAGGTAAATCCTGCACAGGTGGTGCTACAGCCAACGTCCCAGGGCACCACTGCTTCCAGCTACAGCTGGTGGTGCAGGTAGAACAACTACTAGAGAGATGTCGCCTCAAAGCACACAGTCAGCAGCAATCTGCATTCAAATGTTAATAATGAATGAGATGTAGTTACAGTATTCAGTAGTAACATGTTACTCAATAAGCTGCCTATACCTATACATAATACTATTAATGCCCTTTTCTTACAGTGAAGTTTAATACTAAACATAATTCGTACTGATGTGTAAAGGAGTCTAAATGTGGTAGAAAAGAAGTGTGCAATGCAGAAGTTACAGCACATTTTGAATTATTATCCAACTCATAATTATGTTGTAAAACCAGTAACTATGGCTTATTATTAACAATACTTCTTATTAAAAAGTGACCGATATACTTTTTTTTAATATGTGCACTATGTATACCTTTCAATCATGTACAATATTTTAGATTTAACTTCTCTTTACATTTTTATACTAATACATAATCTGCTTTCTCTCATTTAATCACACATGATATTTACGTTTAATTATTTATACAAATTAAAAACAAATAGTGAAGAATCTATTTCCCCAATAAACCTGTTTTTCGTTTCTGAATCGTTTTTTATGTGCAATATATATAGATGGTCTAGCAGCAGCAGTTGAAGAAAGATCACACATATATACATGTAAACATATATACAATATGCACAAACACACATGTGTGCAACATATATTTTGTACATATTGCATGCACATATAGTGTGCTTTCAATTAACATGTGTATATACATACAAACAACTATGACAAACATGACAAACACCTCATCTGGCTATTCTACACACACACACACACACACACACACACACACACACACACACACACACACACACACACGCACACAAATACTCAATCACTCTCAAGCAAACAGGGTGAGAATGGGAGCATCTCAATCCCACCCACACAAATGATGAAGTATTTGCGACACACCAACTTTCAGATGTAGTATTGTTACAGGGTGTCGATGGTCGAACCCGAGACTCTAGATGGCCTAGCTGAAGCAGGGACCCACCGCGCTGTATTTCGTCCGGACGCCAAGTTAGTTCAAGAGCGTCAAGGGGCAATGCAGAGTGATACAGCGGTATTCAAAAGCATTCTTTTATTCACATAATTTACAGTACTCCGATGGGTGCATCATAGTGTCGGCGTGCCACCCACAGTGTTGTCCCGCGAGTCCAGCCGGCTCAGCAACTCCTGGTATGCAGACGCTGCCCCTCCATCATCAGGGCCACTCAGCTGGGAGTGTAGCCCCCACCATTCCAGAGACTTCTACAGTCACTGGTCCTCGCCGCCCTTTGCCCTGTTTGACCTGCTATGTGTGACAATGGGATGAAGGTGGATGTACTGGTCACCCGTTTCCCTCGGGCCGCCGCTGCTCCCAGGACAGGACCGGACTCTAACCCTCGCCCTCCTGGCTGCTATGCCGCAACTTGTCGCTAGAGGTGCTTGCCGGATGACAACACCCACGGCCGTCTCTGGCGCTGCTGCAGTGCTGTCACACCTCCTGCAGCGTATGCGTCGCCTAGACGCCGGTATGCCGAGTGGGAAGCGAACGTGGTCCATCCTGCGCCAACTGCAGAGCGCTGTTACTGCATTCCTTCAGGCAGACGGTGCAATCTCCAAGTAACCAGCTGCCGTTCTGTCCCGCCAGTGTTGTGTCCGCAGAGGAGGAATACAGCCCAAACAAGTACATAGAAACTAAGTACAGATTTACATAGAATATTTACAACATCACTGCCAGGCTGGCCGCTATAAGTGTAGATCAGCACAGGTCCGACCCGACTCTCGAGTGACCTGCTGGAGAGCTGTCGAGAACACAGCAGTGTTCCAGAGTAGGCTGCTGGAGAGCTGTCGAGAACACAGCAGTGTTCCAAACCGATATGCTGGAGAGCCATAGAGAACACAGCAGTGTTCCAAAGGGGCCTGCTGGACAGAAATCAAGAACACAGCAGTGTTCCATAGCGGCCTTCTGGAGAGCTATTGAGAAAACAGTAGTGTTTCAGAGCAGCCTGCTGGAGAGCTATCGAGAACACAGCACTGTGTCAGCATGGCCTGCTGGAGAATTCATAAGGTATTCTCCATGCCTGTACACACCCATCCAATCGATTCAGTTTGAAATGTGTCTCATCTGACCGAGCAACATGTATCCAGTCATTAGCTGTCAAATGTTGGTGCTGACAGGCCCAGGCAAAGCATTAAGCTTTGTGTCATGCAGTCATCAAGGGTACATGAGTGGACCTTCTTGTGGTAAGCTCCAATGGGACCAAACTGCTGAGGTCATCGGTCCCTAGGCTTACACACTTCTTGGACGCTGCAAACCACGAGGCTTACACGCTACTTAGTCTAATTGAAACTAACTTACGCATTCCCAAGGGAGGACTCTTATCTCTGACAGGGGGAGCTCTGATATTTCTAGATATGACTCTGACAGGTGGCACATACGAAAGCATCCTGTCTGATCACCTGCATCCACTCATGTCAATTGTGCATACCTGCGGATTTGGGCAATTCCTGCAAGTGTCAGCGTGCACACCATTCAACGAAACAACATCGATATGGGCTTTCAGAGCCGAAGGCCCAGTCGTCTACCCTTGATGACTGCACAACACAACGTTTTACACCTTGCCTGGACCCATCATCACCTGTCGATGACTGGAAACATGTTGCCTGGTCAGTCGAGTCTCGTTTGAAATTTTATTCAGTGGATGGATGTGTATGGGTATGGAGACAAACTCATGAATCTGTGGACCCTACATGTCAGCAAGGGACTGTTGAAGTTGCTGGAGGCTCTGTAATGGTGGGAGACATGTCCAGTTGGAGTGACATGGGACGCCTGACACGTCTAGATACCACTTTGACAGCTGAGACGTACGTAAGCATCCAGTCTGATTACCAGCATCCATTCATGTCCATTGTGCATTCCGATGTACTTGGGCAATTCCAGCAGGACATTGTGACACCCTACACGTCCAGAATTGCTAAAGAATGGCTCCAGGAACACTCTACTGAGTTTAAACACTTCCACTGGACACCATCTTGCTGATCAGGGCCCAAAAGTGTCAAGAGATGAACGGTGGTGAGTTTTAACCGCTCCTATAGCCAGATTATTACTGTACTGCCTTGCCCCTGCTGTGTTTCTTTGTGCCCAGGAACTCTGTTCTCCAGACCACCTTTATTTGGTCCACTACATATCAACAGCCGTTCTACGTGTGCGCCATTAGCAATTGAGCAATTGAAACAGGAGAGGGACGAAATGGCAGCAGTGACACCCACTATAAGACAGCTTCTGGTGAAAAAGGCGACAGATGTTCCCGACTGTTGTGCGACCGTTTTTCATGTGGGGGACTGTATGTGTCAGAGACTGGAAAACTATGAAGCTGTACAAACGAGTACGTGTCTAGTGTGGAAATGCAAGCAGACATGCTGCAGAGCAGTCGCAGATGGATCGAAAAGAGACCAGAGAGCCTTCTGGATGACGAAGTAATATCGTGAAGGGTAACAGGTGATCGTGTATAGCTGTACTTTACCTTGACACCATCTCTGAAACGACATTTCTTCTTCATGAGAACTGTAGCAATCGGTTGTAGGAGTTAAATGAGAAATATGAATCAAAATGATAAATCATAAAATTTTATTTAATTAATAAGATGAGAATCCCAATAGCCTTGCGGCAGTGGTTCCCGTCAGATCACCAAAGTTAAGCGCTGTCGGGCTGAGCTAGAACTTGGATGGGTGACCATCCAGTCTGCCGTGCACTGTTGGCAAGTGGGGTGCACTCAGCCCTCGTCAGGCAAACTGATGAGCTACTTGATTGAGGAGTAGCAGCTCTGGTCTCGTAAACTGACATACGGCCTGGAGAGCAGTGTGCTGACCACACGTCCCTTCATATCCGCATCCAATAACGCCTGATGGTTGAGGATGACACGGCGGCCGGTCGGTCCCGTTGGACCTTCCATAGCCTGTTCGGATGGAGAATAATATGAGAATAGTATTTTAATTCTTTCCTTGCTTTTTGTTTTAGGAATTTATTACAAACCTCACTACAATGAAAAATTTGAAGCGAAGATGACCTCTGAATTGGTGAGAAGTTAATGTACGTGCCGCACCCCAGGAGGCGCATCTCCGGGCCCGCGGCCAGTTCGTTTGCTGTGGGCGTGAGTGTGCCCTGATATGGAACTTCTTGGCAGACTAAGACCTTGTGCCGGACTCGAACTTGGGACCTCCGCCTTTCGTGCGCAAGCGCTTTACCAACTGAGCAACCCAAGCACAGCCAACAACGATTGCTCGTAGCTTTACTTCCGCCAGTTGGTAGAGCGCTTCACCGGAAAGGCAAAGGACTCGAGTTCGAGCCTCGGTGCGGCACACAGTTTTAATCTGCTGTATAAATATAAATTTAGATACACCTGTGTAACCAAGTGTCGTAATATAAAACTAACTCTCGAGTCTGTAATTCAAGACAGTGGTAACCTACATAAGAGAATAACAAGTATTTAATAAATAATAATGAAACCAATTGCTTATTAAAAAACCTCTAGCCCACATAAATAATTTGAAAGTTCTATTTGCATTTCGCGCGTTATTACCACCTACTGCGCATATGCGCCAGGTGTATCCGCGGATGGTGTAATACGTCTGCGTGAACCAGCCTGTAGTCACAGATATGCACACGTGGGGCGCTGGTGCACTGGTGAACGATTTAGGTGCGTCGTGTAACAGGGGCTTAAACTTTGACATGAACGTGAGACGTACACCAGACGCAGTCAGAAAGGGCGACACACTCTGTGCCAAGGGGGGGTGGTGGTGTCAGGAAGGGCACCCTATAAGGAAATCTCGCTAAGGACGCGTCGCACGCAATCGTCCGAAGCGACCACCGGCGAGCGACGCCTGGATACGCGACATTCCATCAACGAGTGGCGGCATCGGGCCGACATCTCGGCTGCCCTGCGTGCGACATACCACCTCCCGCTGCAAGATCGCTGCCTAGAGCCGGCCAGCTGTTTCTATGAAACGGCGCCCGTAAACTGTAACGCACTGTAGCTCGAGATGAAAATAAAGCAAAAAGGACTACTGTGCACGAAATTTGCGGAGGGAGGAATCTTTATGGAGAATTTCATAATTTATATCATCAGCTACGAAGATCACCAGACAAATTCTTCGAATACACATGAATGAGCAAAGGAGCATTCGACTATCTCATCTGTAAACTGAAGACTAATGTTTTTTATATGATGAGGAAATTGTAACAGCCAATAAATGCGGAAGAGTGACTGACAACCGCTATCCTACATACAAAAGAATGGTGAATGATCTCGCGCTGTGGTGTAAGGTTAGCGTACTTGATTTGCAGCTGCGGCTGATTCAAAGATCTGGATTCGGTCCCTGCGACATCGTCTATTTTAACTGACTAGGCTACAATTCTGTATACTAAGTTTTATGTGCATTGTTTACACTGCATCGCTATTAAGGTCTTGCCAAAGTACTCGATCTCTAAGTGTATACACGCGTATCCCAGTATATCACACATATTAAATTCCTGAGAAATAGAATGAACAACCATGAAATTTTACCAATATTTTATTGTTGCGAACGTAATTTTATCAGCAGTCAGTGTTAAGTCGAAGCGTTGTTGTTAATCTAAATAGTCTCTAAAAAGCAAAGCATATAAAATTTTTGAAAAGAAAGTCAAAGGTTTTGTGAAATGATTTGTCTGAAAGTACGAAATAAAATATATTAAACATTTGATACACCTTATATTCTGTTCATGAGTTCGAGCATCATTGAAAGGCATGTCGAATGGTTTTTTCAGGTCTATTTACTTATTTTAGACAAATCATTTCACAAAATATTTGACCGATTTCTTTCACTTTTTTACTTTCCAGTTTTATTCAGGTAACGTGATCTTATCGACAAATCATTTGCCTTCCTAACGTCTTCTGTTCTCGAAAATCCTAACTTTGGCACTTGATTCGAGGGAACCCTTTTTGACATTTAAACATCGTACCAATGCATCTTCTTATGTGCAAAATAGCTATGCCTTCAACAGATGAAGTTTTTTATTCTTCATTTACGTAACTTGCAGCAGCTTTTCATGAAATGTTCCAATTTTTTCTGAACTCAGTAATTACTTTTCCTTAATTATCCTGATTACTTTAAAGCAATTAAATATTTTCATGCAAAACTAGACGTCACGCTGGTCACTTTCATACCCTGTTTGCCTGTTTCTCTCTCCTTGTTTGTCTATGAAAATTGAGACAAAACATCACCGTGTAATTTATAGGGAGTCTTGTTTTCGCGCTGCTTATAAGTTTGACGAAAACGTGTCGAGTGTTAACCGTACCGTAAAATAGTCCTTTCTGCGTGCTGTAATTTCTAGAAACGTCGTATCGATATCTCGAATCCTTTGCGAGATGCCACGATTTTTACGACCACTTTATTCCCGACGCGGAGGAAAGGATTCGGACGTGTGTATGACAATCAATACCTCGAGAATGAAAAGAGGTATAATTCCGCTTTCAACTTAAAATACAATTTAGATACATTTATTACATTTGACATGCAGTAATGTATGGCCTAAAATGAACTACACGGAAAGTCTGCGCAATGTGATTTTACCTTTGCAAAGTCTTAAAAATTTCGTGCAGCCATGTACTCAGTTTTATGCTCCACAGTAACTATGACGAATAACGAAAATAAATTCAAATGTTTATCGAGTGAAGGTTGCAAGCGCGTAAGATGCGGAAGAATCAAATTTTTCCACCGAATAGTTTTCTTAAAATCGGATAATAAGTGTTTCATAGCCTACCACCCGGCTAGCCGCACGGTCCAACGCGCTGCTTCCCGAGCGGGAAGGCGTGCCGGTCCCCGGCACGAATCCGCCCGGCTGGTTAGTGTCGACGTCCGGTGCGCCGACCAGCCTGTGTATGGTTTTTACTGCGGTTTTCCATCTGCCTTGGCGAATGCGGGCTGGTTTCCCTTATTCCGCCTCAGTTACACTGTGTCGGCGATTGCTGCGCAAACACTGTCTCCACGTACGTGTACACCATACTTACTCTACCACGCAAACATTTGGGGTTAGACTCGTCTGGATGAGACGTTCCCGCGGGTGGTGGTGGGGGGGGGGGGGGGAGGCTATGGCGGAACGAAGCCTGTTGTGTCTAGACAAGACAGCCTAGACACAATGAGAGGAAGCCGAAAGGCACGCGCTTTAACTCACGCAGGCTGGCGTGAGGTCTGAAACAGGATACGTAATGAATGCTATAAAGAAAAGTACGTAGCTTCTGGAATACTTAACTTTAATCCATAATTGTAGAACATGGCTCTTGATGATACATGCTTCATATAATAAATATCAATTGAATACGGCGCCTTGTTAGGTCGTAGCAAATGTAGCTGAAGGCTATGCTAACTATCGTCTCGGCAAATGAGAGCGTATTTGTCAGTGTAGCATCGCTAGCAAAGTCGGCTGTACAACTGGGGCGAGTGCTAGTACGTCTCTCTAGACCTGCCGTGTGGTGGCGCTCGGTCTGCTATCACTGACAGTGGCGACACGCGGGTCCGACGTATACTAATGGACCGCGGCCGATTTAAAGGCTACCACCTAGCAAGTGTGGTGTCTGGCGGTGACACCACAAAGCCTCTCCGTCGTTTCTAGGTCCCCGGTTCAATAGAGAGTACACAATACAGTTCCATAGCCGCCGGCGCATTGCTGCGCTGCTCTGCGCAGACGACGTGTGTCCGTCGCGTTCGCTGTAGCGCACGCCACAGCGTCGAGATCCAAACACGTGTGACGGGCGTCGCCCACGTGGGACGCTTCCGCAGCCACACCTGCGGTGGTGTTTCGCAGTCCGAAGCTGTCGCGTGCCGTCGGTCGCTGCTGTCGCTTACGCAGGACGCGACATAACGCTGCCTGGACTGGCAGTATCTGACAGACAAACGGGGAGAAGTCAATGAGGGCGATCAGAGGAATGGTTCAAATGGCTCTGAGCGCTATGGGACTTAACATCTGAGATCATCAGTCCCCTAGAACTTAAAACTATTTAAACCTAACTAAGCTAAGGACATCACACACATTCGAACCTGCGACTGTAGCGGTTACGCGGTTCCAGACTGAAGCGCCTAGAACTACTCGGTCAGTGTGCAGAAGAAGTTACGGCTGGTTTATGGACAAACTGGAGGAATCCTCACAATATTTCATAGGCTGCAGCAACAGTACAAGAATTTCTGGTCAGGTACGCGTATTTACCAACGAAATAGTTTTCCCCCACTTCTGTAGACGTATTATTAATCGTTTTACATGTCTCTGATACATCCTTTTTACCTGATTTTTCTTTTACTCTGCGTGAAATGGCAGTAGCCTTGCCAGCCCTGAATCAAAATGCAGTCTTTTTCCCAAATTCATGTTACACACTTCTAGAGGTTGTACACATGACTTAGTAGATCAACTTCTACACAGGAACATTTGTCCAGAGACGCTACAGAGAGTCAGTGTTATAGCGCCGGCGGCTGTCAGTGTAATACGAGCGATGCCCTGAAAGTAATGTACCGTATTTCTTTTCTTCAGCAATTCTTTAGTGAATGTAATGAGAATTATACACATGATAGACTGGTGTTTTATCTACACCCCTATTTTTCCACGTAATCTCCATCCTGTCCTGTGGCCTTCCTGCAGCGCGAAACAAGGCCGTGTATGCTCTGTCGTTGTCCTGGTGGCGGAGCCAATGCTTCACTCTGAGAATCACCTCCTCATCGTCCTTAAAATGTCTTCCACGAGTGGCGCCCCTTAATGGCCCAATGAAGCGGAAGTCCGAGGGCGGTAGGTCAGAGCTGTGGGGTGGATGGGGTAACGCTGTCCCACCCTGTTTTGCGATGTGTTCAGCAGTCCTCACACTTATGTGGGGCCGAGCCTTATCCTCTTGCAGCAAAACATCTCCTGTTCTGCTGTGGCGCCGACGTCGCCGGCAGCGCGTCTTGAGTTTTGCTAATGTGTTGATACATGCTCTAACATTCTGCGTGGTGTCTGTTTGTTCTAAGTCTTGTCTTCCTACCATTTTCGCGCAACGACGTCTGAGCGTTTTTTTTAGGGAATTGACTAGTTTGAACCTGGGACCTGTTGCTAGTAAGGAGACGACAGACCACACATGACATGTAGAGTTCAGAAGAGTTCAGTGAGACTAGCGATGATATAATCAAATACTTAATGATTTCAGCGTCAGCTCCACTGCACTCCCAGTAAAAGAATCTTAATACTAACTAAATTTAGTGGAAGGGGTTCAAGGCTTTCCTATTTTTAGTTAGCTGGTAAAATAACGTCGAAAAAGCAGTTAAGTTTACCACTGGAATTTTTATTCTACTCACAAACATTGTTTATAAATTGAACGATTGATAAAAGGAAATATTTTAATACAGGATGATGAAAACCTACTGCGTTCAACAAAAATGTGAACGAATATTCCCTCAATGGGTTTCCAAGTTCTACAATGGATTGAAGGATGACCTATGCCATATGACATCTATAATCTAGTTTTAAATTAAGTTTCGTAAAAGAGAAAACTATCAAAAATGGTCTACAGAGACTCTCAATTATCTTTAATTACTTATTTAACTTGTCGTAAATTACAGTGGCTGATGTGACTTCTCAATAATTATATAACAGAAAAATCATCGCGTTTCAGATTTTAACTTCTAGTAGCAAATGTGAACACCATGAGCTTTAATTGACGATCGACATTAGTATTATGCAAAAAGGGGATGTAACAGATGAGACTTCTGCACTTCTGAGTGAAACCTTATGCGCTCTTATGCAGCATCGTGTGCGTTCATTACCTTGCCGTTGGTCAGGCAGCGTCAGGGGGCTGGCTGTGTTTTCAACTGACCATTCAGGGTCTCAATGTTAACCTTAAGCTCCGCCCACGAAAATTCTGTCTATTCAATGAGAAATGTTATACTTTTCGTGGTGGGGCAATGTTTTCAACGTTTGCAGCGTAACAGAGACGCGTATAGTCTCACGCTAAAACTTACAGCTGGTGTGGCCCTTTTAGTGTTATCGTAAGATCTATCTGTTCTTCTGGAGGGCTCTATCTTTTAACATGGGCTAGGGGGTGGTCCTGGTGGTCAGCTGGCGACGTGGGTGTCCGTCCGTTGTCGTAGGGCCTCCTAGCCTACACGATTCTGCTCTCGGCTTCTGTTCTCGTTTCTCCCCTCGGAACTGCGTCTGTTTCACGGTGGGAAGGTATGACATGCATTTAGGCGTTCTTGTGTTAGTCTGTGGTATTCCATTTGCTCACTCGTCGATCGTATTACTTTGGTTAATTTAATGTCAGGATTTATTCGGAGCTATGTGACATACTGCTGGATTTGCTATCATGTCAGGGTTTCCATGGAAGGTGTTGGATTTGCCTGACACCTTACAATGCTTCTGAATTAATGGTGCCGCCCCTTCGCATCACAGTCCCAGAACACAGTGATCAGGACGTTAACAGTGAAAGCTGTTGCTTTGAATTTTTTCTTCTGTGGGGAGCGGGAATGGCGCCATTCCGTCGACTGTCGTTTTGTTTTGGGCTCAAAATGGAGAACCCAGGTTTCATCTGGTGTCACAATAAGGGACAAGAAGGCCTCCACCTCAGCTTCAAAAGGTTGCAACAAATCAAAACAAATCTTTTTTTCCGGCCCATTTTGTTTTCCACCACTAGACACCGCAGGACCCATCTTGCACATCCTTTTGAATATCCAAGAGTGAGGATAATTTCATCGACGCTTCCTTTGCTGATCGGCAGTTGCAGCGCCAACTGCCGAGTCGAAATGCGTCTGTCATCGCTAATGACGACATCAGCTCGCTGCAACATGTCAGGTGTGACTGCTGTGGATGACCTCCCCGACCACTGCAAACCGTGGAGCTCCGCCGAAACGCCTTCTGATGACCTCACCCTCCGTGTGCAGCGACTAACCCTACTTCTGTCGGCACCAGATGCCCCATAGACTCTGCACAAGCGTTTGTGAATATTCCCCACAGTTTCTTTCTCTGCAGTGAAAAATTCAATGATGGCACGTTTCTTGTAACTCACATCACCTACAGACGCCATTTTGAAACTGTCCTGCAGCTACGCTATCTGTCGGAAACGACGGAAACTTGGCGCACTCACTCAGGAGACTTGAAACAATACATGGGTGAATCTTCGCATTCGTAGCGTTGCTTTCAGCTGAGAAAAAAATTGCGGTCCGTTACTTTCTGGGTAACCCTTGCATTTTTTTTTTCGTCATTGGTCCCATTATTTAATTTATATAACATTTGAGAATTAATATAATGAAAAAAACACGTGCATTTTCATGAAGTTGTAGTGAATTTCATAAGTTATTCGACTATTTACTATTTTTAATTACATTTTCAAGGACCGAGGGAAAGTCTTGCAAAACCCAAGTCAAACGACGATAAATAATGGTAGGAATGCCTTTATTCAGAGAAGCAGAAAGTCATACTGTGCCAGACCACAAGAGTAGTCGGAATTGCTCTCGACATCACACGTTGCTGAGTGGTATTTGTCATACAGACATGAAATACATAAATAGAAACGGCATCTACTACATCGAATGAATGCAGTTTTCCCACACGTACAGGGAATGTTCAAAGGGAAAACACACCTCGTTACGATTTAGAAAATCTCTCTTTATTTTTTTATTTAGCTTCATGTAGATTACAAATAAAAATAAAATTTGGAACGGGAGTCGAACCGTCCCTTCACACACGTTCGTCTTACGTAGCTAGAACACTATCCACTTTTCTTTATCTTATTTTGTTCGTTGCATTTGTTCGGGGCGGACGTCCCATGACACCCGTTCAGTCTCATCTTTGATCCGTTCACTCACTCTTTTATTATAGAGGACAAGACACTCAGTCTTTTATTATACAGGACAGGTAACTCCCTCACCGAACACGCTGAGCTACCGTGCCGGCGTCTCCCTTGACCACCATGAACTCTACCATCCAGCACCAACGTGCTGTTACACAAGGCACGTAGCAGACGCGTAAAACTTCAGTTCCTATTTTCTCGGATCTGCCACACTAGTGCACCTTACTACGTGCACATTATGTTGTTTTAATGGCCTACTAAAGATACACAGCGTTTGAAGTCAACCAGTGATGTCAACGTCGTGGCCTCCCTTCCTTAGAAAGTGTATTTTTGTGCAGACATACACCTTTTTAAAATGGAACGATGCCTTCTGACATGAACAGACAAAAAATGGGGTAAATTGGAATCTCAGTGGTATTCGTTGGAGGATTCTGGTGCGAGATCCCACACACCGACACTAGTACAATACCTGTGATAGCACACACTAAAGAACAAGTGCATACACTAGTTAAGCGGATTCTGACCAGTAACGAGACAACTGACCATCACAGGCGGTGTTCAAAATGGCCACCACACGCTTCCAGTTTGGTATGGGACGACTGCTGCACACGTGCTGGCATTTCTGCGGAGGTGTCCGACCAGGCTGTAGTAATAGGTCAAAACATATCATAGAATGTAGTTGGTATGTCCCTGTAGGCAGCATGTTTCAGCTTTCCCCACTGATAAAAAAAGTCTACAGACGTCAAATCCGGGAAACAGGTCCTCTGCAACCAGTCCAACGATTTGTAAATAATTCGTGAACACATGCTATAGCACTTCGTGAACTATGGAGTGTAACAGCCATTACATTGGTACCACATGTTCCTTCTCGTCTGCAGAGGAACGTCTTCTAGTATCCATGGAAGCTAGTCTGTTAGGAGGCTGCATTCAGTGTTCTGTCTACGAAAAACGGGCCTATGGGCTGATGGTTCGCCGCTCCACACCACACGTTTACACTGCAGGGTCGCTGACGTTCCACCTGATGAAGCCAATGGGGACTGTCAACAGACCAGTAGTGCATGCTTTGGCAATTTACCTGGGCATGATTGATGACTTTACCACTAAACAAGACACATAATACATCTGGACTATACTGCAGTACGTGATAAGGATGGAACATATGCTGATGCAGAATGCGTGGGCCACTTTCTCGTGAACTTGCACGGGAGTTGGCGTGCGGATCGACTGCCACAGCGCCAAGAACATTTGTTTCCCGCTCCTCATTTGTCACTTGTTTCCTTCTGTTACATTGTCTAGGTGTTACACTGTCACTTTCAGCAAGAAGTTGATAAACAAATGTCGAGATGGTTGGCATCTATGGGGACTTCTTGCCGCTCACACCGTTCAAGAACGTACTGCATTCTTCCTACACTCTCCTTACACCATAAGCACGTAGGCTCTTTCTGTATCGGTAAATCGCATCGCCCGTTGACGAACTGCTGCTTTGACTCTTCTTCTTCTACTCCTGCCTTGCTCCAGCATTGTCACAGGGTCGGGCATGGTAATGGTCGGATCAGGTATGGTTAATTTAAGAGATCGCCGGATGCCCCTCCTGTCGCCACCTCTTTGAAGACAACACAAACACCCAGTCCCTGAGCGGAGAAAATCTCTGACCCAGCCGCACTGACCACTCAGTTATTGGGGCGGACCACCTGCTGCTTTGACTGCTACAGACTAAGTGACTAGCAAACCACAATGCACTCAAGGAATACACGACCATGTTGTAAGCAAAGGTAACGACATCATAACTAGTCACTAGGCAGGTAAGATGGTACAAACAAGTACCAGTGCGGAAAATTTCAAAATACTATACCTTGTATACAACTCGCACTAGAATCCTGCAACAAACTCCACTGACTCTCTAATTAACCCTACTTTCAGAATATTAGTGTTAGTAGGCATTGTTCCACTTAAAAGTAGTCTATCTTTGTTCAGAAAATACACTTTTTAATAATTTTTACAATCTGTCTATTTGCTAACAGTATGAGCCCCTGACTACCAATCCATACTGTGAACACCACACTTTCCATTTTCGCAGTATTTGCGACTCAAATTTTAGGTGATTAACCCCTCCATACGTACAGTTGGCCAAATTCTTGAATGAAGTATATTCGCTATCCCTCCCATAAGAGAACGACTTTTGTAGCCAGAAGCATCACAATCTACATCAACAGTTTTCAAAAATTTTTGTCGATGGAGCCCTAACGACATAATAAATGTTTTACAGAACTTGAAAATATCCAAAAACTGGTTGTATGTTCACTATTTAATTAAGATCCTTTAACAAAAATCGTACATAAACGGATGTATTATACATTACTGACTTCTACAGCAGTATACAAAACAATGCACAATATGACAATTTATAAAATGACACTGTTTTGATTCCACCATAAATTAATGAAATTGCTTCCATTTCAAGTGAGATATGAAGCATATTTTTTAAATATTTCATCAACTTTTTAATGTCAGGCTTGATACAAGAGAGTTGACAACACGTCACATTTAATATCTAGTGTATTGCGGTATTTCGTCGCTGTAGCTGCACATTACTCGCACTGGTCTACGGGTAGCGTCTTTGATTAGTAATAAAAACGTCCTCAGTCCTAGGTTTGAAACCCACCACCGCTTAAAATTTGAATAACTATCAACATTCGCCAATGAAGACTTCTGGCATAGTGAACCTCATTCTGCCAACGACTTTGTCAAAGAAGCCAGAGGAGCAGACAGATGTCCATGGTTCTCTCTCGTCTTTGGGGTGGCAAACGGCTCCTAATGCCGGAACAATAATGAATGATCAACGGCGTGAGCATACAAAACGGGAAGGAAGTCACTGCAATAGAGACACATAACGTGTATCTAAAGGATATGTGGACTGTGACTGATAAAGTGTCACGATGATCTCTCCATTGGCAAAAGATTCCAGAACAGATCTTCGGATGCAGACTGCCAGGCAGGAGGAAAAGATTTAATAACTAACGAACGGATAACGTTCTACAACTAGGGGCATGTAGTGTCATAAGTTTGAACGTGGTAGGGAAGCTAGAACACCTGAAGAGAGGAATGATAAGGCTCAAACTACATATAGTGGGTTCACTGAGCTGAAATAGAAAGAAGACAACGATTTCTGGTCAGATGAGTATAGGGTAATATCAACAGCAGCAGAAAATAGTATAACGGTATAGAATTCGTTATGAATAGGAAAGTGGGGCAGCGGTAGTGTCACTATGAACAGTTGAGTGATAGCGTTGTTGTCATCAGACTAGACTGCAAATTAACATCGACAACGATAGGTCAGGTATACATGCCGGCATCGCAAGCTGAAGATGAAGAGATAAAAAAAGTGTATGAGGATCCTGAACGAGTAATGCAGTATGTAAAGGGAGACGAAAATATAATAGTCATGGCGGAGTGGAATCCAGTTGTAGGAGAAGAAGAAAAGCTTACAGGAGAATATGGGTCTGGGAAAAATAATCATAGAGGAGAAAGACTGAGTTCTGTAATAATTTCAGCTACTAATAGCAAATACTCTATTCAAGAATCACAAGAGGTGGAGGTCTACTTGGCCAGGAGATACGGGAAAATTTCAGTTATATCATTATGAGACAGAAATTCCGAAATCGGATAGTGGATTGTAACGTGTACCCAGGAGCAGATATAGACTCAAATCATAATGTAGTGGTAACGAAGAGTAGTCTGATGGGTAAGAGATTAGTGTGTAAGAATCAATACGCAAATAAGTGGGATACAGAAATACTAACAAATGGAGAGGTACACTTGAAGTTCACTAATGCTATAGATACTGTAATAAGGAATAGCTCAGTAGGCAGTACAGTTGAAGAGGAATGGACATTTCTAAAAAGGGCAATCACAGACGTTGGAAGTAAAGACACAGACACAAAGAAGATAACTGCGAAGACACCTTGGGTAACAGAAGAAATACTTCAGTAGCACGATGAAAGAAGGAAGTAGAAAAATGTTCAGGAAAATTCAGGAAAGCAAAAATACAAGTCGCTAAGGAATGAAATAAACAGAAAGTGCAGGGAAGCTAAGACGAACTGGCTGTATGAAAAATGTGAAGAAATCGAAAAAGAAATGATTGTCAAAAGGATTTACTCGACAAGTAGGAAAACTAAAACAACCTTTGGTGAAATTAAAAGCAAGGGCGGTAACATTAAGAGTGCAATGGGAATCCCACTGTTAAATTCTGAGGTGAGAGCGGATAGGTGGAGAGAGTGCACTCAAAGTCTCTACGAGGGGGAAGACTTGTCTTATGTGATAGAAGAAGAAAGAGAAGTCTATTTAGAAGAGCTAAGAAATCCAGTACTAGAAACAGAATTTGAAGGAGCCGTGGAGGACTTATGATCAAATGAGTCAGTAGGGATATATAATATTTCATCAGCGTTTTTAAATTCATTGGAGGAAGTGGCAACAAAACCACTATTCACACAGGTGTGAACAGTGTATGTGTGTGGTGACTGTTGTGGCGTAACAAGCTAGGTACGCCACATTGAGAAGGGAGCCGAAAGGCACGCGTACACACACGCCGACTGGCGTCAAGTCTGGAACAGGATAACTATTGAATGGTAGCAAGAAAAGTACGTAGCTGCTTTATACTTAACTTTTAATCTTTGTTGGTTTACAACGTTCTTCTTGAGACATTTATACGATAACCCTCAAAGTAGGTAAGGCTAATGGCGCCTTGCTAGGTCGTAGCCATGGACTTAGCAGAAGGCTATTCTAACTGTCTCTCGGCAAATGAGAGGAAGGCTTCGTCCGTATTGTCGCTAGCAATGTCGTCGTACAACTGGGGCGAGTGCTTGTCCGTATCTCGAGACCTGCCTTGTGGTGGCGCTCGGTCTGCGATCACACAGTGGCGACACGCGGGTCCGACATGTACTAAATGGACCGTGGCCGATTTAAGCTACCACCTAGCAAGTGTGGTGTCTGGCGGTGACACCACATTCCTCCCCCGCAAATCGGCGAACGGTCGTGTTATAAGGCTTCCGCCCGCCGTGGGGAGGACCCCATGTTGACGTATGCAATGAGGTGGGGAGCCTAACAACAGGCGAGGCTGTGCCACCCGCACCCGGCCATTCGGTCCGAGGGGAGCTAGGAAACGCCTGAAAACCTAGTCCAGGGTGCACGTCAACATGCGGTGTATGCGCCCGTAAAGAGGCAGGAGGGGCCGAAGGGTCGACCTCCATTGCGACGGGGTACCCAACGCGCGAAGACGCCATGTGGTCCGGAGCGGGCAAGAGTTCCATGGCGGAGGACAGCTGGTCACGGGAAGCGACCGGCGGCGCATGACCCAGGGAGGCGTTTGGCGGCTGCTGCGAAGCGTCGAATGCGGGCGGCGCCGGCGGGAGAACAGGCGGCGGTGGCTGCGGCGGCGCGTCGCCATGGGGCAAAATGGAAGACATCGTCGGTAACACCTGGGGATGAGGCGAGCCAGTAGATGGGTCCCCAGGGCGCTGACCGGACGGCACCGTCGCTGAAAGCAGACGGGGAGCGGCAGAACCCGTGCGACGACAGAGGCGCAGCTGATTGAGATGCTGACGCACCTCACCAGAGGCCCCCAAAACCAAATACATCGCGCGGCCGAGGCAGCGAAGAATGCGCCCTGCAAGCCAACGCCGTGAACCTCGATAGTTGCGATAGAATACAACGTTGCCTGGAGCAAAAGCAGAAGTCTGCCGCTGCACAGGAACCTGATGCGGCGGATGCAGCAAAGACATCAAGGTTCGATGAGGACGACCGTGGAGCAACTCAGCCGGCGAGCGACCATCTCGGGGCTGAGAGCGATACGAGGACAAAAAGAGCAACAATGCGTCCTCCCGAGAATGCGACTCTTTCAACTTCAACATCTGTGACTTGAAAGTCCGGACCAATCGTTCAGCGGCACCGTTTGACTGAGGCGAAAACGGTGCGGATGTCAGATGTAGAATACCATTGGCCTGGCAGAATGACTGAAATTCTGCGGACATGAATTGTGGGCCATTGTCGGAAACAATAGTCTGCGGAAGACCTTCAATGCAAAAGATAGCAGACAACGCTTGGATGGTGGCGGAGGACGTCGTGGAAGACATCCGGACAACAAAAGGAAAATTACTGAAGGCATCGACCAGAACCAACCATCGAGCATTCCAGAATGGACCAGCAAAATCAATGTGCAAGCCTTGCCAGGGGGAAGTGGCTTTTGGCCATGCAAAGACTTTCCGCGGCGTTGCGGATTGTTGTTCGGCACACGCCATGCAAGAAGAGCACATTTTCGTAATCGCAGCATCGATTCCGAACCAAGTACAGTGCTGACGAGCAAGTTGTTTCGTTCGCACTATACCCCAATGTCCTTGGTGAAGAAGCCGTAAGACAGAGGACTGTAATGAACGTGGGACCACGACTCTCGACTGATCATTATCAGAACGCAACAACAAAACACCACGTCGAACAAAAAGTCTCTCCTTGTGAGCAAAAAATCGGCGAACCAACGGATCCTCGATCCGAGACTTTGACAAAGGCCATTGCGTAGCAACAAAACGCAAAACGGTAGCAAGGACAGGGTCAGCAGCTGTGGCTGTAGCTACACGACGAAAATCAATCGGAAACGATTCGACCACTTCATCGGTTTCCGAATCAATGAACATGCAAGCAAGTTCGGAAGAATCGAATGCTTTATCCTCAGCAACAGGCAAACCGGACAACGCATCGGCGTTTCCGTGCTTAGCAGTGGACCGATACAAGATATCGTAGCGGTACTGCGAGAGGAAAATAGACCAGCGAATGAATTTCTGTGCTGTATGTGGAGGTACAGGCTAGTTCGGATGAAAAAGCGACGTCAAAGGGTTGTGGTCAGTGATGATGGTAAAGTGACGACCATACAAGAAATCATGGAACTTAGTAACACCAAACACGAGAGCCAAAGCTTCTTTCTCTAGCTGTGAGTAATTTCTTTGCGCAGACGAGAGCAATTTTGACGCAAAGGCAATAGGGCGATCATGCGAGCCAACTTTGTGCGCAAGCACAGCACCGATCCCGAAATCCGATGCATCTACTTTTGTGGCGGCGTTCGTAGCGACAAACTATTCGCTGTAGAAACGGCTTACGAAGTCACCGCCACACTTTTAATAGTGGGCCGACCGGTCCGCTGGAACAGTGAACAGAAAGATGAAAACCCAAACACTCTGATTAAATAAAAGTCGGTACTTATCTTTATTAACGAAGATACAGAAACACAGTGGTGAACTCCGTGTCTACAGAAATCTGTCTAGTTCGAGTGGGAGCGGCTAGGTCAGCGTCAGCTGACGACAAACAACAACTCTGCTGCGATGAACACACAACTGACTAGCAAGTACACAATTCGGTGGCGAGTATACAACTGAGCGGCGAATACAGAACTGTCCTAGCACTCGCGACTCCAGCGCTTAAGAACCCAGAAGCCAGCGGTGGCGCGCGCAGACTTGCGGCGATTTCCTGTATCGCTGGCGCTGCTTATGCGGACGGCGTCCGGACTTTGATGCTGCCAACCTTTTGGCAGCGGGCTCGGGTGGCATTACTGGCTAGGATATAACATCTACCATCAACAAAAGGGGTTTCTGGGGATCGAATGGCGTAAGGCAAGTATGAGAAAGCAACGCCGATTTCAACTGGCGAAAGGCGCGTTCGCATTCCGTCGTCCAGAGAAACGGAACACCTGTACGGTGTAAGCGATGAAGCGGAGCTGAAATGGAAGAGGCATTGCGCACAGTCACTTACACCTTGTGAGTCTAAATA
Source organism: Schistocerca americana (assembly GCF_021461395.2). NCBI lineage: Eukaryota > Metazoa > Arthropoda > Insecta > Orthoptera > Acrididae > Schistocerca > Schistocerca americana. Next base: position 30,228,467 of record NC_060129.1, on the reverse strand, counting down.
GTGTAATGTTCGTGCGACCTCATCACGCAATGCGTGAGGAACATTGCGCGCTCGGAAAAATTTCGGTTGCGCGTTTACTTTCAATTCCAAGTGTGCTTCATAGTTCTTAGCGCAACCAAGGCCCGGTGCAAAAATGTCTGCAAATTCTTCACACAGACGAGAAACACTGTCTGAAGGCACAGTCTGATTCACTGATAGGACCTGATTTACTATAGACATGTTAAACAATTGAAATAAATCTAAACCAAACAAGTTCACTGCAGTAGAAGAACGAAGAACGTAAAATGACACAAGTTTTGTTTGTCCCTTGTATGTGGCAAGAAGGCTGCACTGTCCTAACACAGGTATATTCTGTCCTGAATAACTTTTTAATTTAACATTTGCGGCACGCAACGGAGGTGCGCCCAGTTGTTTGTACGTGTCGTGATTGAGCAATGAAACTGCAGCTCCGGTATCGAGCTGGAACGGTATGACCTTGCCATTAAAGTCCAAATCTACAAAAAGTTTATTGTCCTGCTGAAGACAAGAGCGACTGTTTTGTGCAATTTGAACAGACACTTGTACAGAATCACTTGCTAATTGACGTGATTTCCGGCGACGTCGACGCACAGTTTTTGTGGGACGAACACAGTCACTGTTAGAGAAAGTGGCACTGGACGAAGCGGAATTAACGACATGAATGTCCATGGGCGAAGGTCCACGAGCCTGAGTGTCCTTGGTTCGATTCCGGCGCGAAGCAAAGGGCCTGGAATGGTTGTGATTGTCTGATCTGAGCTTTTTCTGGCAAACACTTTGAACATGTCCTTTCCTATTGCAGAAAAAGCAAATAGCTTGGCGTGATGGGCAATGTTCACGCGAATGTCTAGTAGCACACCGCGGGCATGATTTCACTGCATTTGTGTGCTGGCGCGGCACACCTGGCTTAGAGCGCGGCGGCAGCTGCGTCGAAGTGTGCGAGGGCCGGTTACCGGGCCGCGCAGCACGTCCAGCGGGCCGGTTAATGTTACACGCGGCTGGCGAAGTTTCAAAAGATTCCTGAGCACAGTCAAGTGTGTCTTGTCTATCCAATATGTCTATCACTTGTTGAAGGGAGGGATTAACTAGTTTCAAAATTTGCTCCCGTATGCGAACATCAGAAACGTTCTGTGCAATTGCATCACGTACCATTGTATCTGAATAAGAAAGGCCACAGTCACAGTCAAAGGCACAGTCCCTTGTAAGTCCTTGCTATGTTGCTACTCACTCCCTATTAGTTTGACCGGCCGTACGTTTTGTACGAAAAAACGTATACCGTTTGCAACTACATTGACTGTTTCTTTGAAATAGGCGTCTAAAGCAGACAAAATTTCTTCGTAGGACAGAGTTGCTACGTCGCGTTGGGAAAACAATTTCACTATCACACGGTAGGTGGACACACCGACACAAGAAAGCAAAAACGGCTGCCGCTCATTACCTTGAATTCTGTAGGCGGCTAGATGAAAGCCAAACTGTCGGGACCATTCTGGCCACGATTCTTGCGCTGGATCGTAGTGCCTAAAAGGCGGTGCAACTGCGAGTTGTGGCTGCGGTAGCGGTGAAGCGGCGGCTGCCACATCGGTTTGAATGGCACGTTGACCCTGGACGAGCTGTCCAAGGGCATCCAATAACGCCTGCGTCTGCTGATTCTGCAAGCGATAAAATTCGGACAGTACATCTGGCGAAGCCATGACACAAGTAAATGTAAGCAATCAGAAAGAACACTTCTCTCGTCGCCAATCTGTTGTGGCGTAACAAGCTAGCTTCGCCACATTGAGAAGGGAGCCGAAAGGCACGCGTACACACACGCCGACTGGCGTCAAGTCTGGAACAGGGTAACTATTGAATGGTAGCAAGAAAAGTACGTAGCTGCTTTATACTTAACTTTTAATCTTTGTTGGTTTACAAAGTTCTTCTTGAGACATTTATACGATAACTCTCAAAGTAGGTAAGGCTAATGGCGCCTTGCTAGGTCGTAGCCATGGACTTAGCAGAAGGCTATTCTAACTGTCTCTCGGCAAATGAGAGGAAGGCTTCGTCCGTATTGTCGCTAGCAATGTCGTCGTACAACTGGGGCGAGTGCTAGTCCGTATCTCGAGACCTGCCTTGTGGTGGCGCTCGGTCTGTGATCACACAGTGGCGACACGCGGGTCCGACATGTACTAAATGGACCGTGGCCGATTTAAGCTACCACCTAGCAAGTGTGGTGTCTGGCGGTGACACCACAGTGACATACCATCAGACTTTCGGAAAAACTTAATCCACACAATTCCGAAGATTGCATTAGCCAGCAAGAGCGAGTATTATCGTACAATCAGCTTAAGAGCTCATGCTCCAGGTTGCTGACATGAATAACACACAGAAGAATGGATGAGAAAATTGAGGGTGTGTTAAATGACGATTAGTTTCGCTTTAGGTATGGTAAAGGCACGAGAGAGCCAATTCTGACGTTACAGTTGATAACGCAAGTAAGACTAAAGGACAATCGAGACACGTTCATAGGCTTTATCGACCTGGAAAAAGTATTCGACAATATCAAATGGTGCAGGATGTTCGAGATTCTGAGGAAAATAGAAGTAAGCTACAGAGAGAGACGGGAACATATAATATGTACAATAGCCAAAAGGGAATGACAAGAAAGGAAACCCAGTACAAAGTGCTCGGATTAAAAAAGGTGTAAGACAGGAATGTAGTCTTTCGCCTCTGCTGTTCAATCTGTACATCGAGAAAGCAATGACAGAAATAAAAGAAAGATTCAAGAGTGGAATTAAGGAATTAAGGAATCAACGGTATGAAGTGCTGGTGACATTGCTAGCCTTAGTGAAAATGAAGAAAAAGCACACGGTCTTCTGAATGGAATGAACAGTGCAATGACTACAGAGTATGGATTGAGAGTAAATCGAAGAAAAGCAGAAGTAATGATCAGTTGAAGAAATGAGAACAGCGAGAAACTTAACATCAGGTTTGATGGTCACAAGGTAGATGAAGTTAACTAATTATGCTACATAGGTGTCAAAATAAACAATCACGAACAGCGCAAGAAAGACGTCAAAAGCAGACTAGAATGGGCAAAAAGAGCGTTCCTGACCAAGAGAAGTCTACCAGTATCAAACACTGGTTTTCAATTGAGGAAGTACAGCATTGTACGGCAGTGAAACATGGACTGTGGGAAAATTGGTAAAGAAGACAATGCGAAGCATTTCTGATCTAGTATGACAGAAGAATTTTGAAGATTAGGTGGACTGATACGGTAAGGAATAAGGAGATCCTGCACAGAATTGAAGAGGAAAGGAATGTGTGAAAAACAGTGAAAAGAAGAATGGACAGGAGGACAGGATATCTAGTATGACATCGAGGAGTAACTTCCATGTTACTAGAGGGAGCTGTAGAGGGTGAAAATTGTAGAGGAAGACAGAGATTGGAGTACATCCAGCAAAAAATCTGGGAATGACACAAGTATGTTGTTGGGAATGGGAGAAGAGCCGTCAGAGCCTGTGTGGAAAATTGTGGATGTTCATCATGAACCCTGCACGAAAAATTACCAACAGTCATTGATTTCAAGAATGATTTCAAGCTTCAATCCGATGTCATTTCTAATGAAGGTTCATAGGCTTTGTTTCACAGGCTTTCTGACCTCCAAAAATTTGTTACAAAAGGATTCTGAACGCAAGAATTCGTTTTCATGATTTCACAAATCTAAACCAAGTCACATCGCTCAAATGGTCTTTTAATTTAAAAGAAAATCAGACGTAGAAGTTTGTAATTCAGCTCTTGGTCCATATAATCTTGTTACACTCTCAACCGAAGGTAGCCATGTAACCTCTGTGTGAGACAGTAGTGTTTTACGTCTTCTCCCACAATCTACACAAAATATCGAAAATAATCGGTAATCAAGAGGTCGTGATTTAACGCAAGTGATTATGCTGCTTCATCAAAAGCCAGTTTAGGATTTGGTAACACCTTTTGCATTGGGAGTGCTATTCTTTGCAGGATTCTACTACTGCAACTATGGTTTGGTGGTTTATTTTTTTATTAGCGATACCGCTCTACCTGTCTTACCATTCATTGCCCTGGCGCCATCAGTACAAATATCGGTACAATCTTGCCAATAGACATGGTCGTTTCAAAAAAAAATCTCTTTTCCGGTAGTGTTAGTTGACAGCGATGCGTACATAAGCAAGTCTTCTTCGAGTGAATCCTTTATATGGATATCATACAGGTATCAGCAAGATGGCCAGTCCAGCAGCAACAGTCGACTCAGCAATCTGAAAGACCAATTTGTTGTGATGAAGACCAACTAGTTCTTTTTTGATATTTTGTGTTTAACTCGTCATAGTTTTTTCATTTCTTAATAATTTTTCTTTCTTATGTACAAAAAATTCTTCAGTCCTGTATTTTTTTTTTTAGTTTCCCTATCTTTGGGTTGACCAGAACTAATGCATAAAATTGACGTGTTTGTGTGTGTGTGTGTGTGTGTGTCTGTGTGTGTGTGTGTGTGTGTGTGTGTGTGAAGTTTACCTACCATCCCACACAATGTTTAATTTTTCTTAAGTTTCCCATCAGTTTTACAAATTGTTCACCTCCATTCCTTGATGACTTAATGATACAAAGGGGTTTGACTTGTGAGGTCATCATTATGACGTCATAAATGTGAGAGAGTGGTTGTGACGTCATCTGAAGGTCAATGACCTGGTCACATGATTTGAAAAGAGTGGGGAATATACAGTGAAACCAAAGTGGGTTGGAGGCCCAATAGCTACACTATTGCAACCCATTTTATTCGAGCAGATCATTCGATGGCAGATCATTCAACAGTAGGCAAACATTCACTTTAAAACTCCATCTGCGATTAGCAACCTGTGTGTGGACATTAAACAGGGTGCGAGGTGGCGTACACTTCCGTTTCAACGTGCTTTTGTGGGGACTGGGTGTGTCAGCTTCCCAGCTCGACTCAACACTACTGCTGTGTTTCGAACGTGCAGAGGATCGCTGATGTCAGACGTAAAGTGTATCCTGTATATTTTATAGCGCTCTCCCTCTTAAAACAGTAAAGGAAAGTAGCCGTAATGCAGGGTTCAGTAGAAAGCACCCTCCGTCACACACCTCATTGTGATACGCAGTGTGCAGACGCAGACGGGACGCGTTCCGACGCCAGCGACGGGCCTGGAGTCTGTGGAGCGTCCAGCTCACCAGCTCTGGAGAGATCGCGCCGCGACACGTTGTTGAGGGGGAGGAGCCGTTACTACAGAAACGGCTGCGGGGAACGAAGCGTCCCAGTTCCGGCGACGTTCCGTACGAGGCGAGCTGTCTGGCGTGGTTTATCGCTAATCGGTGAGTCATAAAACTGTTTAATTAAACAGTGGGGGTCGACTGAAGAACGGGACACAACCCGTCGACTTCGACAACTGACATCATAGCTTGCTCATAGGTATTAATGTCTTTACTTTCGAGCCATAGATAATAAATCGGTTGTCTGCTGTGGATAAGCGCCATCATTGTAAACTGAAATAAATCAATGTGTTTTTAAAAGACAGCGCTAGATATTGGGTAATATTTTTTTCGTTTGCAGTGATTTAAATCATTGGTTCTTTGCAATTCTGTCGGTACTTAATTTCATTCTTAGTGAGTTTGAGGCAATTTGGAAGACTAGCTTTTCATTTAGAAGAATGTTTAGTTTTTCATTTTCGTTTGTAGTTGTGTATTTATCTATTCCCACAAATATGAAAGACTTACAGCAGGCTTTGGGCGTAGATATGATGGCAACCATTCGATTTTTGCAAATGTCTGGTCTTCTTGCTCATTACGTTCGATGTCGTGAGTGCGGCGAACATATGCGCCACATAAGTGTGTCTGCTCGTCGGACTCACGATTTATTCATACGGAGGTTTAGCAAGGATCGACTATGGCGCTCAATTAAACGATGAGAGTGGTTTGAGAAATCGACGCTGGCCTTGAGGGATATAATAAAACCTACATACTGCTGGTGTTTGAGGTATCCTGTGTGACTGTGTGTACATGAATGTCGTGTGACTGGGCGTACCTTTTCAGACTGGTATTGGTTTCGTAGCGAAGTCTGTGGAAATATATAAAGTATAGGGGGCCTTTGCGGAGCGGGGGTTGGGGGGGGAGGGGGGGGGGAGGGTTAGGGGGGAAGTGATACAGTCGAAATCGATGAGTCTCATTTCGGCAAAACCAAGTACAGCAGGGGATGACTTGCGGTGGGGTTATGGGTTTGGGGGCCTGTAATTTCAGGTCCACAATGTGAAGATGTAGTTGCTAAAGTAGTTCCTAATCGAACGAAGAAAGTGGTGGTGAAACTAATTGAAGATCATGTTGCAAGGGTTCTGTAGTTACTTCCGATTTTTTTTTCTCATGTAGAGATATGAAGAATAGGGTTTTTCAGCATCCTGTCGTGAATCATAATACTGAATTCAGATCTTCATCAATTAGTTCAAAATGGTTCAAATGGCTCTAAGCACTGTGGGACTTAACATCTGAGGTCCTCAGTCCTCTAGAACGTAGAACTACTTATACCTAACTAAGCTAAGGACATCACACACATCCTTGCCCGAGGCAGGATTCGAACCTGCGACCATAGCAGCAGCACGGTTCCGGACTGAAGCGCCTAGAACTGCTCGGCCACAGCGGCCAGACATGAATTGGTGGTTGTACCAATGGTATAGAAGCTTACTGGTCAGCCATAAAAACTGTTGTAGGGAGGGGGACACGACTCATTCCGACACTACAGAGCCATTTGGATGAATATTCATGGAAGTGTAGTGTACCCGATACATATTGCCCATTTAAGTGTTTCCTTGAACGTGTTGGGCAAATGTATCGTCCAAAATTTGTTTGTTAATTTCAGGTTCGGATGACGGTTAGGGCGTGTAACTGATAATTAAAGAAAAGGGTAGGTCTGATGGGCATTGTTGAAATATTGATTTGGATTTCCTGGGATTGATACATCGTTCTTCATTTTCTTATGTTAGGTAATTTTCTTTTGTAGATATTTTTTCAATTATTTTGCTTCATTTCGTTGATGTGAATTTTTGGGTTTATATATTTGAATGTGTGTGTGTATTTATGTGCGTATGTCTGTTTTTTGGTGATATTGATATTGTGTGTCTCTTGTATGTGAGTATGTGAATTTTCTTGACACCTTCAAGGCGAGCTTCGGTTTTTGCGGAGGAGTTTGCGTATGGTATGTTTAGGTTTTTATTTCTATGTAGTACTGAATTTGTATGTTTGATATATTTCTTTGTCGTATTATATTGCTCTGCGTTAAGTATGGGTTCCTCAGCTGCAGTACGGAATACAAATTTGCTCTTTCTTTGTCGTATTATATTGCTCTGCGTTAAGTATGGGTTCCTCAGCTGCAGTACGGAATACAAATTTGCTCTTTTTTTGTCGTATTACATTGCTCTGCGTTAAGTATGGGTTCCTCAGCTGCAGTACGGAATACAAATTTGCTCTTTTTCCCTTACCTAGTACTAGAATCACAATGATATTTTCGGTTCGGTTCTGTACAGGGACTACTGAAGGCGGAAAGACCGACACACCTATACAGGTCAACTGAAGTACGGGATACTGGTGCTAGATAGACGAAAAAGACGGTATATGTAACACTGATGTCATTTAGCTACATAGGTCAACTGAAGAACAGGATACAAATGTTATGTACGTCGCTATTTTTCGCCTTTGCTAGCACTACTATCCTATTCTTCAGTTGACGTATATAGGTCAACCGAAGTACAGGATATCCACACATGTTATAAATGTCGTTACATCCCATTCACTAGTACTAGTATCCTATTCTTCAGTTGACTTATATAGCTCAACTGTAGAACGGGGTACAAATTTTACTGATGTCGGTTTTTTTGTCGTCGCTAGCAAGACCTATATTTTGTATGTAAGTCTTTTCGCCTTCACTATTGATACTGTCTACGTAAGAACAGAAGGCTAGTAGTAGCGGAGACGAAAGAAACAACACGTGCAAACTTTGTATCCCGTACTTCAGCTGGCCTATATAGGTGAAATGAACAATACGATACTAGTGCTAACGAAAACGAAAACGTCGACGTATGTTAAGTTTGTATCCCGTACTACAGCTAAGCTATACAGATCGACAAACGTTCGAGATACAACTCATATATATGTCAACTGAGATATTCCACACTACCATTGTATTGTATTGCATTGTATGTTAACCGGGGCCTAGAAACGACGGAGAGGCTCCGTCCCCGCCGCAGCCGCAGTGGTCCGCAACCCCACGACGACTACCGCCGTCCACTTCACCCCTCCGCCGCCCCACACCGAACCCACGGTTATTGTGCGGTTCGGCCCCCGGTGGACCCCCCAGGGAACGTATCACACCAGACGAGTGTAGCCCATATGTTTGTGTGGTAGAGTAATGGTGGTGTACGCGTACGTGTAGAACTTGTTTGCGCAGCAATCGCCGACATAGTGTAACTGAGGCGGAATAATGGGAACCAGCCCGCATTCGCCGAGGCAGGTGGAAAACCGCCTGAAAACCATCCACAGACTGGCCGGTTCACCGGACTTCGACACACATCTGAAGGGCGGATTCGTGCCGGGGACCAGGCGCTCCTTCCCGCCCGGAAATGCTACCGTTACTTCTATCCGTTTTTTTTCTTCACATTTTACAGAAGTACTACAACTCAAACGAGCAATATGCTTAACTTTATGTTCGAAAAATTACTGGACCTGATGTATGTCTATCATCTGTTCTCTCTCCTGCATTCCTTTGTTTATGAACACTCGTCTTGCTGTTAAATCTGTCTAATAAATCATCTCTGGCAAATTGTGACGACATTGGTGGCAAATTGTGACGACATTGGTCAAAGTCGAAGGGTTGTATCCCGTTCTTCACTAGACCCACAGTAGGGACCAAAGTGTGCAGTTGTTAATTTCGATCGGCTAGAGTGACACACGCACACACACACACACACACACACACACACACACACACACACAAAAAATACTCCATTCATCGTAAGTCGGCTGCACAGGTGCTTTCTATTACAATGTTGAGACTCACCCAGCACACGCGATTCTTGCCTACTCGTCTCCCCGCATTAGGCTAGTGTACCCTGGAACACGTGACATTTCTTCGTCAGTCTACTGACGGATCTTAGAACCACATGAAGAGCCGAACACTAGAGTCCACCGTAAGCAGTCCCCAGCAGTATTTTTTTTTTTTTTTTTTTTGTGAGTCATGAGGTGTTTTGTGGAGCGTTTGTAAATGTTACGAGTTATACGTATTTAAGTGCTGTACAATATATGCATAAGAGCTATTTGGAAGATATTGCTTATGCTTCAGTTATATAGTTTTATAGTCAGTAAAATTCTCTATAGCTTTAAAACTATAGACTAATTAAAATTACGTGATAGTTGACACTTCACGATCCGGGGCTGGATTCCTCCAATCAGAGCGCTCAACGTCACCCCCTGGCCGTTCACTGTTGCCAAAATGCCACAACAGTTGGTGGTCAGTTCACCTTGCCCGGCTTTCTTTCTTGTTGTGTTTGGATTCCGAATCCTGGATCTGGCTCTTTAATTTCGTATTTCATCGACGTGATAGCCACAAACACACACTCGCATAACGATACTAACGACATACACGCGTTTTATAGACAGCACTAACCAAACACTATTAGATGTTTCCGCACAAGACGCGGTTGAGCGTCACCTAAGCAGATATCATAATTGTAGTGTCGGTAGCTGGACCGACACCGTGATGTTGATGCTGAAAAGGAATGCTAAACTAAAGCTGTGGCCGATAGTGCACGTTCGGCATAACGCAGACGGGCGTGAAGTCTGGAACATGAAAACTTATGAATGAATAAGAAGAAAAGTATGTAGATGCTTTTTACTTATCTTTTATTTAATTCTTGGCAGACATCTCTCTTGAATACTCATAAGCTATAGTCACTGATACAAATGGCTCCTTGCTAGTTCGTTGCCATTAACTTAGCTGATGGCTATTCTGTCTCTCGGCTAATGAGAGAGAAAGGCTTCATACAACTGGGCGATAGCTAGGTTCGCGTACAACTGGGCGGTAGCTTGGTTCTCGTACAACTGGGGCTGAGTCCACTCTCGTATCACGAGACCTGCCTTGGTGGTGGCGCTAGGTCTGCGATCACAGTGGCGACACGCGGGTCCGCCATGTACTACATGGACCGCGGCCGATTTAAACTACCACCTAGCAAGTGTGGTGTCTGGCGGTGACACCACATTCCTCCCCCGCAAATCGGCGAACGGTCGTGAGATAAGGTTTCCGCCCGCCGTGGGGAGGACCACATGTTGACGTATGCGATGAGGTGGGGAGCCTAACAACAGGCGAGGCTGTGCCACCCGCACCCGGCCATCCGGTCCGAGGGGAGCTAGAAAACGCCTGCAAAACTAGTCCAGGGTGCACGTCAACATGCGGTGTATGCGCCCGTAAAGAAACATGAGGGGCCGAAGTGTCGACCTCCATTGCGTCGGGGTAGCCGACGCGTGATGACGTCATGTGGTCCGGAGCGGTCGGGAGTTCCATGGCGGAGGACAGCTGGTCACGGGAAGCGATCGGCGGCGCGTGACCCTGGGAGGCGCCTAGCGGCTGCAACGAAGCGTCGAATGCGGTCGGCGCCGGCGGGAGAACAAGCGGCGGCGGCGGCGGCTGCTGCTGCTGCTGCTGCGGCGGCGGCGGCGGCTGCTGCTGCTGCGGCGGCGGCGCGTCGCCATGGGGCAAAATGGAAGGCATCTTCGGTAACACCTGGGGATGAGGCGAGCCAGTAGATGGGTCCCCAGGGCGCTGACCGGACGGCACCGTCGCTGAAAGCAGACGGGGAGCGGCAGAACCCGTGCGACGACAGAGGCGCAGCTGATTGAGATGCCGACGCACCTCACCAGAGGCCCCCAAAACCAAATACATCGCGCGGCCGAGGCAGCGAAGAATGCGCCCTGCGAGCCAACGCCGTGAACCTCGATAGTTGCGATAAAATACAACGTCGCCTGGAGCAAAAGCAGGAGTCTGCCGCTGCACAGGAACCTGATGCGGCGGATGCAGCAAAGACATCAAGGTGCGATGAGGACGACCGTGGAGCAACTCAGCCGGCGAGCGACCATCTCGGGGCTGAGAGCGATACGAAGACAAAAAGAGCAACAATGCGTCCTCCCGAGAATGCGACTCTTTCAATTTCAACATCTGTGACTTGAAAGTCCGGACCAAACGTTCAGCGGCACCGTTGGACTGAGGCGAAAACGGCGCGGATGTCAGATGTTGAATACCATTGGCCTGGCAGAATGACTGAAATTCTGCGGACATGAATTGTGGGCCATTGTCGGAAACAATAGTCTGCGGAAGACCTTCAATGCAAAAGATAGCAGACAACGCTTGGATGGTGGCGGAGGACGTCGTGGAAGACATCCGGACAACAAAAGGAAAATTACTGAAGGCGTCGACCAGAACCAACCATCGAGCATTCCAGAATGGACCAGCAAAATCAATGTGCAAGCGTTGCCAAGGGGAAGCGGCTTTTGGCCACGCAAAGACTTTCCGCGGCGGTGCGGATTGTTGTTCGGCACACGCCGGGCACGAAGAACACATATTCGTAATCGCAGCATCGATTCCGAACCAAGTACAGTGCTGACGAGCAAGTTGTTTCGTTCGCACTATACCCCAATGTCCTTGGTGAAGAAGCCGTAAAACAGAGGACTGTAACGAACGTGGGACCACGACTCTGGACTGATCATTATCAGAACGCAACAACAAAACACCACGTCGAACAAAAAGTCTCTCCTTGTGAGCAAAAAATCGGCGAACCAACGGATCCTCGATCCGAGACTTTGACAAAGGCCATTGCGTAGCAACAAAACGTAAAACAGTAGCAAGGACAGGGTCAGCAGCTGTGGCTGTAGCGACACGACGAAAATCAATCGGAAACGATTCGACCACTTCATCGGTTTCCGAATCAATGAACATGCAAGCAAGTTCGGAAGAATCGAATGCTTTATCCTCAGCAACAGGTAAACGGGACAACGCATCGGCGTTTCCGTGCTTAGCAGTGGACCGATACAAGATATCGTAGCGGTACTGCGAGAGGAAAATAGACCAGCGAATGAATTTCTGCGCAGTACGTGGAGGTACAGGCTTGGACGGATGAAAAAGCGATGTCAAAGGTTTGTGGTCTGTGATGATGGTAAAGTGACGACCATACAAGAAATCATGGAACTTAGTAACACCAAACACGAGAGCCAAAGCTTCTTTCTCTATCTGTGAATAATTTCTTTGCGCAGACGAGAGCAATTTGGACGCAAAGGCAATAGGGCGATCATGTGAGCCAACTTTGTGCGCAAGCACAGCACCGATCCCGAAATCCGATGCATCTACCATCAACAAAAGGGGTTTCTGGGGATCGAATGGCGTAAGGCAAGTATTAGAAAGCAACGCCGATTTCAACTGGCGAAAGGCGCGTTCGCATTCTGTCGTCCAGACGAACGGAACACCTTTACGGCGTAAGCGATGAAGCGGAGCTGAAATGGAAGAGGCATTGCGCACATATTTATGGTAATAATTAATTTTACCCAACACACTCTGTAGCTGTTTCAGATTTTTAGGGGACGGCAAGGGTAGTTGCAAGTACGCATCGGCTAGGTCCAACTTTGAAAAATATTTTCCCGGGCACAGTTTAGCAAAAAGATCTTCCGGGCGGGGCAAAGGAAAAGTAGCAGTCACTAGCTGTGGATTCACTGTGGCCTTGAAGTCCACGCAAAGTCTCAATTTTCCGGAAGGTTTTGGCAAAATTACGAAGGGTGAGGCCCAGAGAGAAGCTTGCACACGTTCAATTACACCCTGTGATTCGATATCGTGTAACGTTCTTGCGACCTCATCACGCAATGCGTGGGGAACATTGCGCGCCCTGAAAAATTTCGGTTGCGCGTTTACCTGCAGTTCTAAATGTGCTTCATAGTTTTTAGCGCAACCTAAGCCCGGTGCAAAAATGTCTGCAAATTCGTCACACAGCCGAGAAACACTGTCTGTAGGCACAGTCTGATTCACTGAGAGGACCTGATTTACAATAGACATGTTAAACAACTTAAACAAATCGAGACCAAACAAGTTCACTGCAGAAGAAGAACGAAGAACGTAAAATGACACAAGTTTTGTTTGTCCCTTGAATGTTGCAAGAAGGCTGCACTGTCCTAACACAGGAATTTTCTGTCCGGAATATGTGGTTAGCTTAACATTTGCGGCACGCAACGGAGGTGCGCCCAGTTGTTTGTACGTGTCGTGATTGAGCAATGAAACTGCAGCTCCGGTATCGAGCTGGAATGGTATCACTTGGCCTTCAAAGTCTAAGTCCACAAAAAGTTTATTGTCTTGCTGACGACAAGAGCGACTGTTTTGTGCAATTGGAACAGACACTGGTACAGAATCACTTGCTAATTGACGTGATTTCCGGCGACGTCGACGCACAGTTTTTGTGGGACGATCACAGTCACTGTTAGAGAAAGTGTCACTGGACGAAGTGGAATTAACGACATGAATGTCCATAGGCGAAGGTCCACGAGCCTGAGTGTCCTTGGTTCGATTCCGGCGCGAAGCAAAGGGCCTGGAATGATTGTGATTGTCTGATCTGAGCTTTTTCTGGCAAACACTTTGAACATGTCCTTTCTTATTGCAGAAAAAGCAAATAGCTTGGCGTGACGGGCAATGTTCACGCGAATGTCTAGTAGCACACCGCGGGCATGATTTCACTGCATTTGTGGGCTGGCGCGGCACACCTGGCTTAGCACGCGGCGGTCGCTGTGTGTCCGTGCGCGAGGCCCGGTTACCGGGCCGCGGAGCGCGTCCAGCGGGCCGGTTAATGTTACACACGGCTGGCGAAGTTGCAAAAGATTCCTGAGCACAGTCAAGTGTGTCCTGTCTATCCAATATGTCTATCACTTGTTGAAGGGAGGGATTAACTAGTTTCAAAATTTGCTCCCGTATGCGAACATCAGAAACGTTCTGTGCAATTGCATCACGCACCATTGTATCTGAATAAGAAAGACCACAGTCACATTCTAAGGCACAGTCCCTAGTAAGTCCTTGCAATGTTGCTACCCACTCCCTATTAGTTTGACCGGCCGTACGTTTTGTACGAAAGAACGTATACCGTTGTGCAACCACATTAACTGTTTCTTTAAAATAGGCATCTAATGCAGACAAAATTTCCTCGTAGGACAGAGTTGCTACGTCTCGTCGGGGAAACATTTTCACTATCACACGGTATGTGGACACACCGACACAAGAAAGCAAAAACGGCTGCCGCTCATTACCTTGAATTCTGTAGGCAGCCATGTGAAAGGCGAACTGACGAGACCACTCTTGCCAGGTCTCATCGGCTGCCACGTATGGTCGAAAGGGAGGTGCAACAGCGGTCAGTGGCAGCGGTAGCGAAGAAGCGGCGGCGGCCGCATCGGTTTGAATGGTACGTTGACCCTGGACGAGCTGTCCAAGGGCATCCAGTAACGCCTGCGTCTGCTGATTCTGCAAGCGATAAAATTCGGACAGTACATCTGGAGAATGTGGCGAAGCCATGACACAAATAAATGTAAGCAATCAGAAATAAATGTAAGCAAGCAGAAAAAGTTCACTTTTCCCTCGTCGCCATAATTGTAGTGTCGGTAGCTGGACCGACACCGTGATGTTGATGCTGAAAAGGAATGCTAAACTAAAGCTGTGGCCGATAGTGCACGTTCGGCATAACGCAGACGGGCGTGAAGTCTGGAACATGAAAACTTATGAATGAATAAGAAGAAAAGTATGTAGATGCTTTTTACTTATCTTTTATTTAATTCTTGGCAGACATCTCTCTGGAATACTCATAAGCTATAGTCACTGATACAAATGGCTCCTTGCTAGTTCGTTGCCATTAACTTAGCTGATGGCTATTCTGTCTCTCGGCTAATGAGAGAGAAAGGCTTCATACAACTGGGCGATAGCTAGGTTCGCGTACAACTGGGCGGTAGCTTGGTTCTCGTACAACTGGGGCTGAGTCCACTCTCGTATCACGAGACCTGCCTTGGTGGTGGCGCTAGGTCTGCGATCACAGTGGCGACACGCGGGTCCGCCATGTACTACATGGACCGCGGCCGATTTAAACTACCACCTAGCAAGTGTGGTGTCTGGCGGTGACACCACAATAATCACAGAGATCGGCTTACATTAGAAAAGTCTAGCACGATATGAAGGCTGCAACTCGTCGTAGCTACCGTTCAAATGTTCAAATGTGTGCGAAATCTTATGGGACTTAGCTGGTAAGGTCATTAGTCCCTAAGCTTGCACACTACTATCCTAAGGACAAACACACACATTCCCTTGCCCGAGGGAAGCCTCGAACCTCCGCCGGGACCAGCCGCACAGTCCATGACTGCAGCGCCTCAGACCGCTCGGCGGAGCTACCGTAATGAGAGCCATAAACGTAACAACTTTTCGCTTGGTAGTGTCGTAGTTTAGTGGCTAGTGCAGTAACTTGGTCCGTGAAGCTTGTAGGTTTCAAACTCGTAAACAGCAAAGAAGTTTCTTCGCTTGAAAATGTAATGAAAAGGCTTTTATTATTGTTATTATTCAGTTAATTGATTTAATGTATTTTTTTTTCATTTTCCAATACTTTGTCGCGTCATTTTCACCATCACATTGGCTTTTTTATATGCCTTTACTTTTCTTCCTGTAATTCCTTTTTCATGTGGAATCTGCCAGTATCGCCGAACAAGACTACTTATCGGTTGGTTAAGCCGCAGGTCCTGCAGCCATTTTACGGATAGTCTGAGGTAACGGATCGACGACAGCGATCAATTACTGTTCGTTGTTTTGCGCTGAAAGTGACATTATTCTGTTTTGAGTTTGCTCGTAGTGGTTATCACCATGAATAAACCAGTGACGATTTTAGCAGGTTCTCGATCGGATACATTGCGCATCACGAGTCTGTGGTTAGGTTAGGACGTTAGTTTAAGTTCCGGACTAGAATACACGCCGCCTGCCGCAGTTCCGGTGGCTGACTGGTCACTCAGCACCAGCTGACAACACAGCACCTCGCATTTCCGTCATACCTCGCGGGGGCCGCTTCCAACACTGCTCCGCAATACATGATACACGTTAACAGCACGTGTGAAGTGACTTGCCGTGTTTCTGTGTCACCCATAACCGAACGGCAGCCGGCTGTCGATTTGGCAACACTGCACCACCAAGTGACAGACGACAACTACACTAAGTGAAGAAAAGTATCCGGACACCTGACTGAAAATTACTTACAAGTCTGTGGCGCCCTTCATCGGTAATGCTGGCATTCAATATGGTGTTGGCCCACTCTTAGTCTTGATGACAGCTTCCACTCTCGCAAGCATACGTTCAATCAGGTGACAGAAGCTTTCTTGGGGAATGGCAGCCCATTTTTCCCGGAGCGCTGAACTGAGGAGAGGTATCGATGTCGGTCGGTGAGGCCTGGCACGAAGTCGGCGTTCCAAACACCCCAACGGTGTTCTGTAGGATTCAGTTCAGGACTCTGTGCAGGCCAGTCCATTACAGGGGTGCTCTTGTCGTGTAACCACTCCGATGCAGGCCGTGCATTATGAACAGGCGCTCGATCGTGTTGAAAGATTGAACCACCATTCCCTTATTGCTCTTCAACAGAGGGAAGCAAGAAGGTCCTTAAAACATCAGTGTAGGCCTGTGCTGCGATAGTGCCACGTCAAACAACAAGGGGTGCAAGCCCCCTCCATGAAATACACGACCACACCATAACACGGCCGCCTCCGAATTTTACTGTTGGCAGGACACACGCTGACAGATGACGCTCATCAGGCATTCCCCATACCTACACTCTGCTATCGGATTGCCACATTGTGTACCGTGATTCGTCACTCGACACAACGTTTCTCCACTGTTCATTCTTCCAATGTTGACGCTCTATACACCAAGCGAGGCGTCGTTTGGCATTTACCGGCGTCATGTGTGGCTTATGAGCAGCCGCTAGACATTGAAATCCAAGTTTTCTCACGTCCTGCCTACCTGCCGTAGTACTTGCAGTAGACCCTGATGCAATCTGGAATTCCTGTGTGATGGTCTGGATAGATGTCTGCCTATTACACAGTACGACCCTCTTCAACTGTCAGCAGTCTCTGTCAGTCAACAGACGAGGTCGGCCTGTACGCTTTTGTGTGTACGTCTCCCTTCACGTTTCCACTTCACTATCACATCAGATACAGTGGACCTAGGGATGTCTAGGAGTGTGGAAATCTCGTGTACAGACGTATGACACAAGTGACACCCAGTCATCTGACCACGTTCGATGTCCGTGAGTTCCGCAGAGCGCCCCATTCTACTCTGTCACGATGTCTAATGTCTACTGAGGTCGCTGATATGGACTACCTGGCAGTAGATGGCAGCACAATGCACCTAATATCAAAAACGTATGTTTTTGAAGGTGTCCGGATACTTTTCATCACAGCCTGTATCAAATGATAAAAATGGGTCTGAGCACTATGGGACTTAACATCTGAGGTCATCAGTCCCCTAGAACTTAGACTACTTAAACCAAACTAACCTAAGGACATCACACACATCCATGCCCGAGGCAAAATTCGAACCTGCAACCGTAGAGGTCGCGCGGCTCCAGACTGAAGCGCCTAGAACCTCTCGGCCACATCGGCCGGCCAGCCTCTATGAAGTAATTTTTAATCAGACTGTGGCTACATAACGTATGGGAAGTTAATCCAGACTTCGTCAGCTGTGTACCACCTTGTACCTTCAAACAAAAGGTGTTTTTTACTGTGGAAACGTGACATGTGCAAACTAATTGAGCTTCTTTCATGTCTCAACAATTTTCCTTGCCTTCAAAGTCGAAATATGTGTTAGCTTCAAGCTGCTTCTGTTCCAATATATTTTTAACTTGTTTGGTTAGCGATGCCTGTCAAACGCATATATATCGTTAGCATCGTTGCTTGAGCGTGTGTTTTGTGGTTATCATGTGTGATGAAATACGAAATTAAAGAGCTAGATCCAGTATTCGGGATCCAAACACATTAAAAAAGAAAGCCGGACAAGGTGAACTGATCACCAACTGTTGCGGCATTTTGGTAACGTTGAACGGTTCGGGGTTGACGTTGAGCGCCCTGATAGGAAGAAACCAGCTCCAGCTCGTAAAGAGTCAACTATCAAGTAGTTTTAATCGGACTATAGTTTTAAAACCAGGGGGTTGATTTGGGGGAAGAGACCAAACAGCGAGTTCATCGATGTCATCGGAGTAGGGAAGGATGGTGAAGGCAGTCGGCCGTGGCCTGTCAAAGGAACCATCCCGGCATTTGCCTAAAGCGATTTAGGGAAGTCACAGAGAACCTAAATCAGGATGGCCGGATGCGGGATTGAACCGTCGTCCTCCCGAATGCGAGTCCAGTGTGCTAACCACTGAGCCACCTCGCTCGGTTTTTAAAACTATAGAGAATTTTACTGACTATAAAACTGTATACCTGAAACATAACCAATATCTTCGAAATAGCTCTTATACGTATGTTGTACAGCACTTAAGTATGTAGAACTCGTAGTATTTACAAAAATCTCATCTTAATTTGATTTACTGATTATCGGTGTGTTGTAGCCTAATAACGAAACATACGAGGCGTACCGTTCTGAAATTAAAAAAAAGACGTGCTAAGATATCTCAATAATTTTATTTTTACATGAAAGCCTGTACCTTAATCTACTTTTCTACGTAATTTCCGTCAATTTTTAGGCACTTGTCATAACGTTGTACCATTTTTTGAATACCCTCCTCATAGAAGTCAGCCGCCTGACTTGTTAACCACTGCATCACCACTGTTTTGACTTCGTCATCGTCTTGAAGACGCTGCCCTCCCAGGTGTTTCTTCAACTGCGGGAACAGATGGTAGTCACTGTGCGCTAGATCAGGGCTTTACGGAGGATGATCTAGTGTTTCCCATCGAAAAGATGCGATGAGATCTTTGGTATGATTCACCACATGCAGACGGCCAATGTCTTGCAGCAAAACGATGCCCTTGCTCAACTTCCGTGGACTGTTGTTTCGATTCTGGTGTGACGTAGGCCATCCATGTTTCATCGCCCGTAACAATTTGGCTTAAGAAATCATCACCGTCGTTGTGGTACCGCTCAAGGAAAGTCAATGCACTGTCTGAACGTTTCGTTTTGTGCACATCCATCAACATTTTCGCTACCCAACGGTGCGCACAATTTTCGGTAATTTCAGTGCTCGGTCACAGTGCCATACAAAACACTACGAGAAACGTTAGGAACGTCATCCCGGAAGGAGGAAATCGTAAAGCGTCTGTTTTCTCTCACCTTATTGTCCACCTCCTGCACCAAACTTTCATCAACGACCGAAGAACGCCGACTCCGTTGTTCGTCATGCACATTGTGCGGCCATCTTTAAATGCTCTCACCCACTTTCTTACCATTCCACCACTCATAATGTTTTCTCTGTAAACTAACAGATCTCACGATGAATATGGATCGCTTTTAGGCCTTGAGCACTAAGAAATCTTACAACAGCCCGTACTTCTCAGTCGGCGGGACTCAACGATTGTTGGAGGCATCTCAAACACTCAGTACACAACGGAAACAAGGGAGAAGCAGACTGTAATGGCGTCAGTGCGTAGATTAAGGTACAGGCTTCCACATAAAAACAAAATTATTGAGATATCTTAACACGTATTTTTTTAATTTCAAAACGGTACTTACTTAAAAAGCACGCCTCGTACATACTACTATATACAGTACTGGCAGGACTTTCTCGACTGCTACGCTTTCAAACTGAAGCAGAAAGCTTGTTCCTGGACGCCAATTACGTTGTGTTTTGGAACAGTTTTTTACGTTTGCAGGAAACCGTACTTCTATAGAGTAATTTTTGCAATTTCAGAAAAAGACTGCGACAGACATAAAGTGAATACAAAAGTTTGCTGATAACTCGGCCCACAGCCTTTGTGAAATTTTCAAGTCAAATCGCTTCTCCGTGCGGTTAAAGGCGCTGCAGTCTGGAACCGCAAGGCCGCTACGGTCGCAGGTTCGAATCCTGCCTCGGGCATGGCTGTTTGTGATGTCCTTAGGTTAGTTAGGTTTAACTAGTTCTAAGTTCTAGGGGACTAATGACCTCAGCAGTTGAGTCCCATAGTGCTCAGAGCCATTTGAACCAAATCGCTTCTGCTTGTGACTGTTATCCGTGATCCAGTTACCACTTCTGCTAGCTGAAATATGAACTTCAGTGTTTGCATAATTATTTCACCAGCCCTATAATGTGTGTGACATACGGAACAGCTGGTAAATTCACAACACCTCATGCAACTGCTCTTACACAGCATGTGGTACAGATTTATCTTACTGAGCGGATTACAACATCCCACAGTGCTTGAAGATGACATGTCAAAGTTGCAATCGCACTAAATAATATTTTAACAGCCAAAAGCGGGAATGATGTCATATACAATGAATGTTGCCATTTCAACAGGAAATAAGGAGACATATTAAAATTCTCTTACAGGGCTGGTTAAAGACCAAACTCTGATATTTGTCCCATCATGCAGCACGTCCCCCTAAAGTTTCGCCTTGCTCCGTCTTCCTTCCCACACGCCTAACACGTTCGATGTATCCATCCAATCTTCAGCGTTCACCCAAAGCACCAGCTGTAGGAAGTTCCTATTGTATTCTTCTCTTGACTCTTCACTATCCACCTTTCATTTCTGTACGACGCTGCACTCTAGGAAAATACCGCAGTAAAAGACTTTCTAAGACTTGAACACTGTAGTCGATGTTAATAAGTTTCTCGCTCATCAGGCTCGATTCTATTGGAACCGTTATGCACAGTGACTGTGATGGGATTGAGACAAGAAGGGAGTCAGCCATCAGTCGCGATTCAGTCTGTACTTTATTGCAGATATACTGTAGGTTTCGGCTACAGTATAGCTATCATCAGTGCTAGAGAACATACAGGATACGAAGCAATCCACCACTGAAAGGCCCAAAACAATGTTTATGTCACAGCATCCAAAAGTGGAGACTCCGTATTGACAAGGGAAACACCCCATCACATTCCCCTCATATTTGGTGGGAAGAGGGCCCAGTGGACAAACCGCAAAAAACTGAACACAAATCAAACATCAAAACAGGAAGAAGGAGTACTGAAGTGTGAAAAGAGAAGCAAAATAGAAACAGTGAACGGTCCAAGGGCAAGAAGTGCAATAAGGAACAGCCTGAAAGAACAATGGTTCCGTGGTTACGCCGGTCCGGTAGCTCAGCGTGTTCGGTCGCAGGGTTAGCTGTCCTCTGCAATAAAAAAAACAGAGTGGACGGATCGACGACGAACTTGAATGGATGTCATGGAATGTCCGCCCCGAACACATGCAACGAGCCATAACGAACAAAATGAGATTAAAAAGAAAAGTGGTAACGATGACAGACCGCCAACCGGGCGACCCGTGTTCAAATCTCCCTCGCACTAATCTTCTTTGTTTGTTTCTTTCTTTCGGTGTTGGCTGTATTCAAATTTGTGTCTGTGTCATAGTGTAATGTTCTTTTGCAACAACGAGGTGTAAGGAAGGGACCTATAATGACAGTTGATTTGGCACAAGTACTCTATTAGCAGCTGGTCGTAGGTTGTGTTCCAAAAATAAACAGCACAGAGAAAGAAGTGGTGACACATTCTGCAGGACCTGACCATCATTTTGCAGGACGATGCTCAAACACCTACAGTGGAAGCTGTTACTCATTTGTTTGGCTGATGGGGCTGCTAAGTGCTGTATCGCCTACTGCACTCCGCTGACCTAAACCCTCGTGTGTTCAACTCGATTTCTAAACTGAAGGAAACACTTCAGTGCATTCGCTTCACAACTGCTACAAATTCGTCGGGCAATAGACCGCGCCGTTCGAACTGTCAACACAACTGGCACTGCTAAGAGTATCCTACGACTTCCACATCG
Organism: Schistocerca americana; assembly: GCF_021461395.2. Lineage (NCBI taxonomy): Eukaryota > Metazoa > Arthropoda > Insecta > Orthoptera > Acrididae > Schistocerca > Schistocerca americana. Next base: position 30,206,462 of record NC_060129.1, on the reverse strand, counting down.
CTGGCAACGCGTTATAGACAACGCTGGTGACTACTTTGAAGGCCACTGAAACTTTGTAACACGTATCTATTCTGTACGAGCTGTAAATAAACAGCTGCCACTATTAAAGTTCCAACCCTCGTAACTGAAACAAATAAGTACACTCGTTGCGTCGAACTGGGGACGCACATAACTCTAAAAGTGCCTAGAGTTGCAGCAAAGGGCAAAAAGAAAGAGAGCAAAGTGAGGCTAAGCAAGCCATTAAATAAAACCTAAGGGTTGAATGTGTTGCACCATTAACCGGTACTACATTTTGCATCGGAAGGGTTCAAAAATGGCTCTGAGCACTATGGGATTTAACTTCTGAGGTCATCAATCCCCTAGAACTTAGAACTACTTAAACCTAACTAACCTAAGAACATCACACACATCCATGCCCGAGGCAGGATTCGAACCTGCGGCCGTAGCAGTCGCGTGGTTCCAGACTGTAGCGCCTAGAACCGCTCGGCCACTCCGGCCGTCTCACCGCAAGGGAAACAAGAACTCCAAAGAACCTTTCGCACTGGGGACAGAAAGAGGAGACGAGGCAAATACTGCTACACAGTGCGAGGCGTCACTGCGAAACTCTCCATCTGCTTTATCGTCCAGGTGTGACTTCTCGCTATGACCAAGGTAGATCCCACGTTGATACCGCGTAGTGTTCTATCATTGTCTTGTAATCTTACCTTATCTTACCTGTGATGATCCAGCTGCGTGGAAGGTCGTGGAACGCACTCCCCAAATAATTGGAAAAATACTGTCAGTACTTTGGGTTACGGATGGTTCAAATGGTACAAATGGCTCTGAGCACTATGGGACTTAACTACTGTGGTCATCAGTCCCCTAGGACTTAGAACTACTTAAACCTAACTAACCTAAGGACATCACACACATCCATGCCCGAGGCAGGATTCGAACCTGCGAACGTAGCAGTCGCGCGGTTCCGGACTGCGCGCCTAGAACCGCTAGACCACCGCGGCAGGCTGGGGTTACGGAGGACCTTGCAATGTCGGTCCTGCAAATAGTTCCAAAAGTCTAAAGAATCGTTAGTGCCGTCTTGAAACAAATAATGCACTGCATGTCCACGAAGACACGTCACACCATTAGTTTTGGCTGGCTCTGAGCACTATGGGACTTAACATCTATGGTCATCAGTCCCCTAGAACTTAGAACTACTTAAACCTAACTAACCTAAGGACAGCACACAACACCCAGTTATCACGAGGCAGAGAAAATCCCTGACCCGCCGGGAATCGAACCCGGGAACCCGGGTGCGGGAAGCGAGAACGCTACCGCACGACCACGAGCTGCGGACATTAGTTTTCCTGCGTGGGTAATATGTATCTTCCGGGAATAATATAGTCTTTGGTTCGATATGATTCGGCGTGATTCGAAGGAAGTACGCTTCGTTTGCTTCACTAAGTGCCACACCGCCGTAGAGTCGCCACAGCTAAGACGGTGTTCATCGTTGTCTTGAACGCCACAGCTCGTGCACATGGGTGAGTCCGTCCACGTTATGGATCGCATGTAGCTTTTATCTGGTCACCTGCTTGTCCTTGACCGTGATATACGTCATCGCTGTGATGCCAGTGTCCGATATCACGTGGTGATTCGCCGTCCACATTACTCGCTAGTTGACGTTCGGGTGCTTCCTCTCCACATTGTTATCGGGAACCGGCCGCTGTGGCCGAGCGGTTCTAGGCGCTTCAGTGTGGAACCGCGCGACCGCTACAGTCGCAAGTTCGACTGAAGCCTCGGGCATCCATGTGTGTGATGTCCTTAGTTTAGTTAGGTTTAAGTAGTAGATATAAGATAGATTAAGATATAAGATTTAAGATAGATTAAGTAGTAGATATAAGATGAACATCAACAAAAGCAAAACGAGGATAATGGAATGTAGTCGAATTAAGTCGGGAGATGTTGAGGGTATTATATTAGGAAATTAGACACTTAAAGTAGTAAAGGAGTTTTGCTATTTGGGGAGCAAAATAACTGATGATGGTGGAAGTTGAGAGGATATAAAATGTAGACTCGCAATGGCAAGGAAAGCGTTTCTGAAGACGAAAAATTTGTTAACATCGAGTATAGATTTAAGTGTCAGGAAGTCATTTCTGAAAGTATTTGTATGGAGTGTAGCCATGTATGGAAGTGAAACATGGACGATAAGTAGTTTAGACAAGAAGAGAATAGAAGCTTTCGAAATGTGGTGCTACAGAAGAATGCTGAAGATCAGATGGGTAGATCACATAACTAATGAGGAGGAATTGAACAGAATTGGGTAGAAGGGGAGTTTGTGGCACAACTTGACTAGAAGAATGGATCGATTGGTAGGACATGTTCTGAGGCATCAAGGGATCACCAATTTAACATTGGAGGGCAGCGTGGTGAGTAAAAATCGTAGAGGGAGACCAAGAGATGAATACACCAAGCAGATTCAGAAGGATGTAGGTTGCAGTAGGTACTGGGAGATGAAGAAGCTTGCACAGGATAGAGTAGCATGGAGAGCTGCATCAAACCAGTCTCAGGACTGAAGACCACAACAAAACAAACAAGTAGTTCTAAGTTCTAGGGGACTGATGGCCTCAGATGTTAAGTCCCATAGTGCTCAGAGCCATTTGAACCATTTGTTATTGGGTGGTCCACGCTGAGCTGTCTGTTCCGTCGTCAGTCGAGTCGCTGGTAAGGCAAGTCGAACGTAACTGAGTTGAGGCAAAGGACACCGACGTAGAAGAGCGTTGACGAGGGCACGTGGTGTATCGGCACAGGGGGCGCTACTTCTTCTAATAACAAACTCCTCATACTGTCTGGACGGTGGTGCCGTAGTTTGACTAACGTGCTCACAAATAAGGAGACCGCTCTGTCATGAATGTGATGAAAGCCGAGTCCTCCCCGATCCGCGGGTAGGGTGACATTCTCACATGTGATGTTGAGAAGCATCCCTGAACTCACGAAAGACTCAAAACCGTCGGTATACGGCGAGCTAACATCACCGGTATAGGTAATACCTGGGCGATGTGCGGAATGCGTGATGCTAAATGTATGTTAACATACTGGGTCCGTTGAATGATGTCCAGTGCTCGTAGGCGGTTGTAGGCTATCCCAGTCCGATCATTGCGTAAAAGTCGTCGAAAGTTGTGAGCAGTGGTTCGTCATATATGGTCTCTGAAATCAATGCCGAGGCATTTCAAAGCATCTCTGAGCCGTGAGGGGGTGACTCTGTCCTGAGGCAGGCCGACCCCGGTCTTCATCGCCACCGATTTTGCGACGTTGATACGACTACCGGTGGCCATGCAATATGTAGCCATCCAAGTCAGTGCGCTGGCGGTGTCACCGCCGTTGCGGATGACAATCAACAGGGCGTCGGCGTGTGCTTTACATCGTAAAGTGTGGCCTCGCAACGTCATATCCGTCGGTCGTTGGCGCAGGCCGCATGGGAGTGGTACCATGGCCACAGTGTAAAGTAAAGTGGACAGAGGGCAGCCTTGGCCTATCGATCGAGGAATGGTTAGGGGCTGCGTAGGTCGGCCGTTGACGATCACCTTGGATGTCGCACCACGGAGTAGTCGCATGACGACAGTGACAAATGGCTGTGGGTTTCTTGGAGGACCGCTTCCAAATAGTCGTGGCCTACGCGATCGAAAGCTTGACTGAAATCGATTGCTGTCAGAGCACTCTGCCGACGACATGCCCTCGCCAGGGAGATCAAGTCATAATATTCACTGAGTGTTGCTTGATTATTATTGTCAACTCCCAAAGACGCTTCATCAGGTGAGATGACGTGTTGTAAGGTCTGGTATATCCGCGCCGCCAACAGTCGAGAAAAGGTCTTAAAGTCGCAGCTGAATAGCGTCAGCGGGCGGTAGTCCTGCATCCGTGAGCCACCGGACGGTTTGTGAATCGGAATAATCATCCCTTTGTAACACCATAGCTCTAATACTCCACTAATTTATTTTGCTTTTGTTTTATTTAATGTTACATCATTGAGGTTCTGTGGTTTGGATTGAATCGATAACATAAAACTGCATACTCCTTTCTTTGTAAAAACTTTGATGTCATGCAGCGATTCTATGCAATGTAGTATATCTATCATTTAAATTCTTTGTCACATTTGGAGGGAACAAAACTTACTGTATATAATTGTCATTTCTCTGTGAATAATTTTTTGTAGAAATGTCAATATGTGCAAATGTTCTGTTTTATTTAATGCATTTGGTTGCTGTTATGTAGACTGCTCATCCTCACTTAGGGTTCTTAGTTATTCTGTATGTAAAAGTTGTTGTGGTTCCCCTCGGGAACGGAACTGTGTAGAACACGCAAATTGTGGTTGGCCTAGGTAGAAAAAATGGAACTGAGAGTCAGTCAGGGACGAGCTACCAAACTGTGCACTGCCATGTACAAGTTGCATATTGTGCTGGTTCTGAGAGAGGCTTTTTCTGCTACTTTCCAATGCCTCGGATGGATGGATAAATAGCTGGAACGATTCTGGAATTTGTATTCATCATCACCACCAAGAAGGGCCAGAGTCCAGCAATTCTGTCTGCAAATGCGCCTACCAACATGCAGTTGCCACCACATTGCGCAATCACTGTAAAGGAGTACTATAATAATGTACAGTGAAGGATCAGCTTATTGGGTGATATACTGTGCACAAATATAAGGTAACTTATAATTGAATTCATGTGCTTACCTTGATTTTTTCCCTATCACAACACCTTTCAGGTTCCTCTCCATTTGAACTATGATTACCGAGTGTCCTACTTTGTGGAAAAAGTTAAAGCCTCAAAGTTAGACAGTTAATTACATAATGTTGTTTGATCTTCGATGAGAAGGGAATATCCTGATTTACTGTGGATTTAGTGAAATTGTGGGAGGCAGTAAATGTAGTTTTGTGAAGTTTCAAAGTCTCCTATTGAATCACTTACTTGAAAGTGGAAGACTGTGGTAATAAAGACAATTTGCTGTTTCTTTTATAAATTAAAGTTCTTGAAATTGAGGCTTATAAAGTTTTGCTTGGTAAATGATCACATTGCTGCCTGTAATAAATTCTAAAAGGTGAGTCAGTTTCATGCAAATTTGTCAACATTGTGTTTCACTGTAGTAAAAGTGGAAAACTGCAATAGTAGAAAATTATATGTTCATGATTGCTAAGTGTTTGTCTCTGTTGTGTATTGGACGTGCATATTAATAGTATAACAGGATCCACAGTTTGTGTATTGCGCTAATGCTAGGTAACAAGTAACGGGAAAACCACTATTTATGAAAACCGTAATTTCTTTATTCAAAAGTTAGTGAGAAGCAACCTGTTAGTGGATTCCAATTAACTCTCATTTTAAATAGTAAAGTATTTAACTGAGAGAGACTTAACCTATGTCCAATTTATGATCCTGCAGTGAATGTTAATAGTAATGTTATAAAGACCATTCAGTTTTAAAAAGCCGTGAAAGTAATAGTATGTTTCGGTATCTCTTATATTTTTGCCAATAGTTTGTGCGGCTCTTCTTGTTAGCTTCAATCTTACCGTAAACATATGTATGTGTCAGAGTTCACTGCGCTCGCGTGAGGCCAAGTCTAGGTTTTGTTTGTCCGTTGAAGTTACTAATAACTATTTTCGTGAACAAGAATGTTAATCATTCTCTTGCCTAATTAGGCTGGCGACCGTTTTCTTTATCCGTTAAACAGTGCAGATAGGCAAAAATTTTGTTTATTACTGTTCAAATATTTACGTAATTCTGACTTTCACTTCCGATAAGCCACCTGCGTTAGGTACAACACGGTCAACATAACAAAATTCCTCTCAGAGGGTAACACTGCTCTGTTGTTTTATACCATAATTACTATAACAAAATAATTCTGTTTTGGAAACTGCCTCCGGCTCCGAGGATATGGTATAGCAGTAGCGGGCAGGAGTGTTATACGTGGCTTTTCCGTGACAGGACTACTTTGTTCTGTTGGGGCATAGTACGTAATAAACCAAATTTGGTATTCGATTACATAAGCTACGTAAATGCTGTTGCAGTGTTATACCTTCTACAAGGGCCGCAGGGAGCGGCACTCATGGGGATAGTAGTTCGCGACAGATGTCCGTCCATCGGGTGGCTGATAAACATTGAGAAGTCCGGTAAAATTCGAATGGAAGGCCATCAGGACCCAGAAGGCTTGTTTACAGCTCCTCTTATAATGGCGTCGACCACTTCTTCTTCCGTAATTTCTTCCATGAAGGCCGCTTCCATTGCCGGGGTGACGGTGCCGTAAATCGTTTGAGAGACGTCCTCCAGTGCTGTCGGATCAGGAGGCTAAGACGAATACAGCTGGGAATAAAGACAGTATTGCGCTGTGCTTATGTCTTCTCGCGTGGTGAGGTGATGACATTCCTCCGTGTCGATGAAGCGTATCAGCGCTCTTTTGCGTCGTTTACGTTCACGAAATACGTGGAAAATAGATGGGCATTCGCTCGCTATCTTATTCTGCGTCCTCGAATGGATGACCCCCCCTCCGGTAGGTGCCGCATATTACCAACGATCTGAGCTTTAGCACGGTAGACCGCCGTTTGTCGTTCCGGAGACGGCGTTACATCATCGCAGTCTAGCGGTACCCTGAAGTAAAAGTAAGAGTGTATGTCTACGCCAAGCAGCGTGGTCGTGACTGCAGGTTATCAATATTCGCCTCAGTGCCGTATAGTGTTGATGTTTATAGCCGCAACACGAGAAGTTTGAGGTCTAACCACATGGCCGTTGTTGGTCATCAACACCCTTGTAAGGGGTGCGAGCACGTGCCGTCAGGCTGTCTCATCGCTGTCACTGATGGTGGAAGAGGATCCACACTGGTGGAGTGAATTCCTCCGTGTGTCGTCTGACACGATGGGCAAAGACTTTTCCTCAACGTGGTCCGCCCAGTCGCCATGAAATACCATCGGTTGTTGGTGGCTGCTGCGACACTCGGCGCATACTCCTTCGGCCCTACTGGCTGGTAATCGGCAGCGGCTGAGTGCATCTGATCCTGCTGTTCTGTGCGGTCGGAGGGACTGAAGCCGCCACCAGGGCGATCTGTTGGATGGGATGTTGCAGCGGTCTCTGTACCGCCGGTACTGTCGTCGGATTGTGCACACTCCATGTCAGGCTTTCGTTGCAGGCACTCGTCCGATGGAGCACGCCGCCGTCTCTTCTGTTTCCGCGGGGAACGCTGTGTACGGACGTGCGTTTCGGTATCCGAAAGTGGGTGAATCTTTTCAGCTGCTCAGGTGTCTGGAAGAAAAGCCGCTGTCGACACAACCCGTGGGTCAATGTCCATCCTGTCATCCGTCTTTGTGGCAAGGCCAGTCGGTGATTACCCTCAGGAGAGGGCACCATTGTAGAGGCCGGATCCGCTACTGCAGAACCCATCGTGGTCTGGCTGTCGGGGGCAGCTATCGGACGAGTGTGATCGGCATCGGAAAGGGTGGGCGCCCGTGCAACCCCGGCGTCACTGAGAGGGAGGGGCGTCACCATAGAAGGAGTCGCAGATTCACCTGTCGGGATTGGAGCAAGCCGTCGTCGGTGACAATCCGACCGGACGTGTCCTTCTTGACCACAACTGGAGCAAGTGCGTGGCTCTCCGGCATACATAATAATCGCCTTCACCCACCGATGACAAGAAAGGATGGTAAATATTTTGTCACTTCAATTTTGATCTGTCGTACACCGTTAAGAACCGGGTACGTTGTAAAGGTGGTCCACCTTTCGGCCATGTGGCTGACCACTCTGCCGTAAGGCTGGAAAGCCGCGGTGACTACGTCCGGTAGCACTTCGAACGGGAGCTAGCTTTATTCGCACGAAGTAATGGCCGCTATCGACACGGGATCTCAGGTTGATTTCATATTTCTGGATTTCCGGAAAGCTTTTGATACCGTTCCTCACAAGCGACTTCTAATCAAGCTGCGGGGCTATGGGGTATCGTCTCAGTTGTGCGACTGGTTTCGTGATTTCCTGTCAGGAAGGTCGCAGTTCGTAGTAATAGACGGCAAATCGTCAAGTGAAGCTGAAGTGATATCAGGTGTTCCCCAGGGAAGCGTCCTGGGACCTCTGCTGTTCCTGATCTACATAAATGACCTGGGTGACAATCTGAGCAGTTCTCTTAGGTTTTTCGCAGATGATGCTGTAATTAACCGTCTAGTAAGGTCATCCGAAGACCAGTATCAGTTGCAAAGCGATTCAGAAAAGATTGCTGTATGGTGTGGCAGGTGGCAGCTGACGCTAAATAACGAAAAGTGTGAGGTGATCCACACGAGTTCCGAAAGAAATCCGTTGGAATTCGATTACTCGATAAATAGTACAATTCTCATGGCTGTCAATTCAACCTGGGTGTTAAAATTACGAACAACTTCAGTTGCAAACACCACATAGATAATGTTGTGGGGAAGGCGAATCAAAGGTTGCGCTTCATTGGCAGGACACTTAGAAGATGCAACAAGTCCACTGAAGAGACAGCTTACACTACACTCGTTCGTCCTCCATTAGAATACTGGTGCGCGGTGTGGGATCCTTACCAGGTGGGATTGACAGAGGACATCGAAAGGGTGCAAAAAAGGGCAGCTCGTTTTGTATTATCACGTAATAGGGGAGAGAGTGTGGCAGATATGATACGCGAGTTGGGATGGAAGTCATTAAAGAAGAGACGTTTTTCGTCGCGGCGAGATCTATTTACGAAATTTCAGTCACCAACTTTCTCTTCCGAATGCGAAAATATTTTGTTGAGCCCAACCTACATAGGTAGGAATGATCATCAAAATAAAATAAGAGAAATCAGAGCTCGAACAGAAAGATTTAGGTGTTAGCTTTTACCGCGCGCTGTTCGGGAGCGGAATGGTAGGGAGATAGTATGATTGTGGTTCGATGAACCCTCTGCCAAGCACTTAAATGTGAATTGCAGAGTAATCATGTAGATGTAGATGTGGAATGAGATCTCTAGACTTATTAGATAAAAAAGAATGTAGATGTAGACTAGTATCGTACGGGGGCCAAGCCCCATGTGATCGATAGAGACTGCCCCAATATGGCCATCAGAATGTTTGAATTTGAGAGCGTTCGCATGTGCGCCCACGATTCTGTTGCACAACTCGTCACTTACTGACTTGACGTACAGAAGACTGCTCGCGATAGAAAGATGGATACCAATTATGTCCCGTGGATCAATTTTAAGGTCGTCACGTAGAAAACGTTCGACTTGAAAAGGGTCGTGCACGATCGGGTTGAGAACTGACGTTGACGGTGGTTCGTCTGTATGAATGGGCCGTATTACGTCGGTAGTGATGGAATCTAAACTAGCGGCGACGAAGTAGTAAACAACTACGGACACTCGCGACCGCGCGGTCGGGAAGTAATCAGGACGTCCTCGCCGCAGCGCTGCGGAAAGGACTGCGTTAAGCACGACGCCGGGGCTGTTCATGTACCCCCCATATAGCACTTGTTAAGCCTGGACCGTTCACTGCTTCTATTCTGCTTCTTTTTCCACAGTGCGGAACACCTTCTTCCTGTTCTCACGCTTGACCTGTGTTCAGTTTTTGACGGGCTGTCCATAGGGCCCTCTTACCTCTAAACCTGAGGGGGATGTGACGGGGTCTCCCTCCTAAGTAACACACCGTATAAAGTCAGCCGTGTGGACTCAAGAGATTTGTAAATGCCGGCCGCGGTGGTCTCGCGGTTCTAGGCGCGCAGTCCGGAATCGTGCGACTGCTACGGTCGCAGGTTCGAATCCTGCTTCGGGCATGGATGTGTGTGATGTCCTTTGGTTGGTTAGGTTTAAGTAGTTCTAAGTTCTAGGGGACTGATGACCGCAGCTGTTAAGTCCCATAGTGCTCAGAGCCATTAGATTTGTAAATGCACGTGTTATTACATATTTTATCTTCGAACCTATTTAATACAAACCCGCACTACTGACCATTAAAATTGCTACACCAAGAAGAAATGCAGATGATAAACGGGTACTCATTGGACAAATATATTATACTACAATTGACATGTGATTGCATTTTCACGCAACTTGGGTGCATAGATCCTGAGAAATCAGTACCCAAAACAACCACCCCTGGCCGTAATAACGGCCTTGATACGCCTGGGCATTGAGTCAAACAGAGCTTGGATGGCGTGTACAGGTACACCTGCCCATGCAGCTTCAACGCGATACCATAGTTCATCAAGAGTAGTGACTGGCGTATTGTGACGAGTCAGTTGCTCGGCCACCATTGACCAGACGTTTTCAATTGGTGAGAGATCTGGATAATGTGCTGGCCAGGGCAGCAGTCGAACATTTTCTGTTTCTAGAAAGGCCCGAACAGGATCTGCAACATGCAGTCGTGCACTATCCTGCTGAAATTTAGGGTTTCGCAGGGATCGAATGAAGGGTAGAGCCGCGGGTCGTAACATATCTGAAATGTAACGACCACTGTTCAAAGTGTCGTCAATGCGAACAAGAGGTGACCGAGACGTGGAACCAATGGTACCCCATATCATCACGCCGGGTGATATGCCAGTATGGCTATGACGAATAGACGATTCCAATTTGCGTTCACCGCGATGTCGCTACACACGGATGCGACCATCATGATGCCGTAAACAGAACCTGGATTCATCCGAAAAAATGACGTTTTGCCGTTCGTGCACCCAGGTTCGTCGTCGAGTACACCGTCGCAGACGCTCCTGTCTGTGATGCAGCGTCAAGGGTGACCGCAGCCACGGTCTCCGAGCTGATAGTCCATGCTGCTGCAAACGTCGTCGAACTGTTCGTACAGATGGTTGTTGTCTTGCAAACGTCCCCATCTGTTGACTCAGGGATTGAGACGTGGCTACACGATCCGTTACAGTCATGCGGATAAGATGCCTGACATCTCGACTGCTAGTGATACGAGGCTGCAGTAACTGCTATCTGTCTGCTTTGATCTGTACAACACAGAATTTGTTTTAACTGCTACTCAGTACACTTACGTCGTTGCTATGGAGAACCGCGCGGTTAGAGGCGCCATGTCACGGATAGCGCCGGCCCTCCCGCCGGAGGTTCGAGTCCTCTCTCGGTCACGGGTCTGTGTGTTGTTCTCACATGAGTTAAAGTTAGTTTAAGTAGTGTGTAAGTCTATGGACAGATGTCCTCAACAGTTTGGTCGCTTAGGAATTCACACATACACACACACACACACATCCTCTGACGACGCACATTATGGCTGCACGTACAGGTCTGTAACGAGCAGCCTGTTTGAAGTAAGATGTGTACGTGCTAGGATCGCGTATAACGTATGCATTTACAAGACTTTTCAGTCCACACGGCTCTCTGGCCATGCGTCTGTCATTTAGATATCATTTTATGCCACTCCACGTCTGACTGCTTTCCATTTCTGTTGCACTGGTGACAGCTATACTGTAGCTGAAATCTATATCGGAACGAATGCTGACTTCCTTCCTTTTCAAAATTTCTCTTTTTCAGAAACTATTTTCGCGCTGTTCTCAGTCTGCGTTGTACACGCAAACTATCTGGGAAAAAAAGTGAAGCTGGCAGGAGGGACGGAGGAAGTGAAACGGAACCTCACCGGCAGAGAGGGTGTGTGACATCAGTTCCCTGATCGGGTCAAATTTAGACAAATTGGCAGGCGAGCCCACTTATTAGTATGTATGAATGTTTCGGTTCGAAAGGATATGGAAAGGCCATTCTATCGTCCCCTGAGGCACGCTGGCGCACAGCTGTTGTTAACTAGTCCGTGCCACCTCGGACTGAGACGCATCTGGTGTTTGATCTGCTCCCGCACGTTAGTTAGTTAGTTAGCTGTTCGATAGATCGTTTGAAAGATTCTCTTCTCGAAATGCTTTGCGACGTGTCAGTTTGCGAAACATATATGGACTATTAGTGTTAACATTAACGAACCCATTCATCTTTTGAACTTGTAGCTCTCGTTTTTCTTCAATGTTTGCAGCTAATATTATTGGCTATAGGTTCCGCCTTTTATGCAAAGCTCTGTTTTTTCTCGTTATCCAAATATGTTTCAGCACCTCTGTGCCGTCATCAGTGGCTTTTGTTCATTGAACAACTTGATTTCACTTTCACCGGTTTTGCAGGACCACCTGTGTGTTGTCCCGCACTGGTCGTCTGTCACGTTTTGTTGTGACCGATCCTTCTTCTTCCTCGTTCCGAGGGCACTGCACACACTTATTAAATGTACTTTGCGTTTTTTCGGTTTTGCAGTCGCCATTTAACTTCGCATCGTGTACACCGCCTTTTGCGAAATGAAAAAGCGATTGCTAAACCTCCATCATCTACACCAGCTGTCATCAGTTGTTTTCATGACCAAACTGAAAACACGTCTACGACGTTTTTGCCTCATTTCCTAATATAATTCCCTAAGAACAAAGAGATTTCAATCAAATTCCATTATCCCTGTTTCACATTTTGTTGCTGTCCGTCTTAAACGTCTTTTCTGATACGTCCATTCTGGTCAGCTTTGACTAAATAGTAATACCAAAATAGTACAAAATAATATATTGGTACAGATACGTAGATGACATAATTTGCTTAATAGATGAACCACAGTCTCGCATAAAAGAACTTCGTGATAACATAAACTCCATCCACCCACAAATACAATTCACCATTGAAACACAAACAGATGAAAAACTTAATTTCTTAGATCTCACTATACACAGGAGAAACAACAAACATGAATTCACAATCTACAGAAAACCCATAATCACCAGCACCATTATTCATAACCAATCCAATCACCCCATACCTCACAAAGAAGCCAGCTTCAGATATTTACTGCACAGGGTGAACAAAATACCCATGACCAAGCATGATTACACACAAGAACTGAACACGATAAAACAAATTGCGCAGGAGAATGGATATGACGCAAGAGAGTAGATAAAATAAACCACAAAATATAAAAACAAACAACATATAACCATGAAACACACACACATACAAACACAACTCAACACACAACAAATCAGCAGACATTAAGCAACAAATGGTACATAATGACTTACAACAACAAAGTCACACACAGGGTGGGTAATATACTAAAGAAACAAGGACTCAACATAGCATACAGGACCAACAACACAATACAGAGCAGACTCGGAAGAAATACAACCAACACTGACAAATACAGCCAGTCCTGTATCTACCAACTTACTTGCAACTGCTGTCAATCTCTATAAGTGGGCCAAACATGTAGGACCTTCAGAACCAGGTGTAATGAACACCTCAGAGCACTGAAAAGCAATAGCACACACTCAACATTTGCGGACCACCTGGTAGCACACAACCACCACCCAACAAACATTGAAACTGACCTTCACATCTTAAAAACTAGCAGCAGCCTATACCAAAAATTAATTATAGAAGAAAACTATCACATCCAAAAATCAATAGCCTAAGGAAAGAAAGTACTCAATGAATACACATCACTGTGCAACAAAACCCTCTTCGTCACAATAGAAGAACTATACAAATAACACCCACACCACACACCAAAACTACAAATGAAAAAAAACAACTCTCTCTCACTCTTTCTCTCTCTCTCTCTCTTTCTTTCTTTCTATCTCTCTGTCTCTGCCCCAGTACTCAACACACACATCACACACATGCAAACCCACACAAACCACACACCACTGACGCCAAATACAATTCAAACTCGCGCGCCTCACCCAGCAAAATACGCTACGAAACAAAGCAACGCCACACTGCCACAACAACACGTAATGAGAGCGAAAACTCCGCCTATGTTTTGAGTAATCGGAAAAAGTGCATTTCCACGCGAACATAGGCAAAGAAGTAAGCCTGTTTACTTCGCCAACAACGTAGGAGAGCGCACCACAACTTCAAAACTGTAAGTTACAGACAGAAAACGTGATACAGTCTTATTTCCGTTCGTAAATGCATAACAAACAGAAAAATAAATTACGTTTTGCTGTTTACAGATGACAAGTTGTATATTGTGTAGCAGAACAGCTACCAAAATAAATGGACAATAACATCATGTAAGGTATGTTAACTAATGCTTACACCCAGTTTTCGTCAATTAAGTTATAAATACAACTTCTACGTAATGTTGTAAACAACACAAATGTTAATATGTTAACATCAAACTTACAGTTAAAAATAAAAAATAGAACCCACTGACGATAGCACAAAAGCGCTGAAACATGTATGGGTGAAACAAAACAAAAACGTGTCTTGCATAAGGCGGAACTTCTCATCCCATTTTCTTAGCATGCGCGGAGACAACAAGAAGAACTGCACCACAAGATGATTATTTACGAAGGACTACAAGCATGTACCATTCCCTTCTCCTTTACTGCTACCTTTTCTTCTTTCATGTCCTTCGATTCTTTGTAATTGGACTCTGGTTGCTGAACCAATTGTAGATACACACTTTAAGGAAAAACGAAGACGCACCACAAAGGAATTATCTCAGTGGGACTGATATCGGTATATGTGATGCACATGTACAGACAAACAGATCATAAGAAATTCGGAAAAAATTGGATGATTTATTCAAGAGAAAGAGCTTCACAAATTGAGCAAATCAATAACGCGCTGATCCATCTCTGGCCCCTATGCAAGGGATTATTCGGCCACCTGGTGGATATCGTGCCAAATCAGATGCAACTGGCGCGTTAGATCGTCAAAATCCGCAGCTGGGTGCAGGGCCCTGCCCATAATACTCCACATGTTCTCAATTGGGGAGACATCCGGCGACCTTGCTGACCAAGACAGAGTTTGGCAAGCACGAAAACAGGCAGTAGAAACTATCGGCGCTTGCGGGTGTGCATTATCTTCCTGAAATGTAAGACTAGGGTGGCTTGCCGTGAAGGACAACATAGCCCGGCGTAGAGTATCGCCGACGTACCACTGTGTTGTAAGGCTGCTGGTACGAGAACGAGAGGGCTCTTGTTATGAAGCGAAATGAAGTGGCGCCCCAGACCATCACTGCAGGCTTTCGGGCCGTGTGGCGGGTGGCAGGCAGGTGGCTATCCTATTCCCATCACTATTTGGGCTCAATTCGAAGCGGGATTCATGATTAGAGAAAATTCTGCTCCAGTCAATGAGACTGCAGGCAGAAGACGTGTCTGGTGAAGGCCTGGACAGAGTTGGGATACCAACCTGACAACGAGGTGTGATGGACTGGGGTGCAGTTTCATTTTACACCCCTTTGGTTGTCACCCACAGCACCGTTGGAGCACAGTGGCACATCGATGGTATTGTACGCCCCGTCTGGTTGGCCTCTATGGCAGGCCATCCATTGCTTACGTTTCAGTAAGGTAGTGCCCATCCGAATGTGACGAGAGTTTCTACTGCTTGTCTTTCTGCTTGGAAAACCCTGCGCGCCAACTGCACAGAAGTTGGCACGAAATCCCTCAAGTGGACATGCAACAACTCTTATCAATGAACGCCAAGCCGAATGACTGCTTGCATATCGGCCACAGGTGGACCAGCGCGTTATTGACTTGATCAATTTCTAAAGCTCTTTCTCTTCAACAAATTATCCAATTTTTCTGAAATTATAATCATTTGTTTGTTTGTACATGTACATCACATCTACCGATATTCATCCCTTTCAGATAATTACTTCATAACGCGTCTTTATTTTTGTCTTAGAGTGTATGATTTTATTCAAATATGCTATTTTCTGAGCAACTGCAGTATAAATTTCAAAATAAAATTCAGTCTTCAGTTGCACAATTATTATTATTTCGCGTTATTGGGGTCAACAGACTGGTCCATCATCGCCACCGACCGGCCGCCGTTTCATCCTCAGCCCACAGGCGAGACTGGACGTGGATATGGAAGAGCATGTAGTCAGCACACCGCTCTCCCGACCCTATGTCAGCTTACTAGACCGGAGTCGCTACTTCTCAGTCAAGTTGCTGCTCAGTTTGCCTCACAGGGGCTGAGAGAACCCCGCTTGCCAACGGCGCTTGCCAGACTGAATGGTCACCGATCCAAGTGCAAGTGCAGCCCGACAGCGCTTAACTTCGGTGATCTGACGGGAACCGGTGTTACCACTGCGGCAAGGGCGTTGTCCCAAAATAAGGAAGTTAAAGAAATTCCTAAGAGACTCAGAATTGAACTCGAGAACTTGAGCATTCTAACACAAAACTCTACCCACTGCAGTAACAGTGCAGCGTAGCTGTGCAGTATACAGCGCATACAACTTGTTGGACCTGTGATTGGGGTGTTAGCAAACTGCCCATCTTTTACATTCATTTTCAACCGAAAATACTGACGGTACGAAATTTTGCTGAAGACATATTTCTGATATCAGCATGCAGGCAATCGGGCTGTATCGTATGCGTTCGTGAAACTTGATTCGCGCTGCGCACTAACCTTCATTAGACAACGAGATACTGATTTATTTACTGTTCCTCCAACATGCCGCTCTAGTAGCACCATCTACTTTTTAATGTTTTGCGGGACTGTTTCTGCACACACACCTGCTGCAAAAGCCACTTGTCGGTGAGCGCTGGAGGGCACTTCTGCTACCGACAATGGGTTATCCCCTCCGCTGTTATTCACGTGAATGGTGAATGCGATGTTTTCACCTCAGTGTTATCATCACTCACCCGGTGCAAGGTTGATGGATAGCACGACGCATTTCTGGTCTGTCTTTCACTATAGGTTCCGAGATGGGATAGCTCAGCTGAAAACTCCCAGTGTCCAAGACGATATGGGCGCTGTGGATCAAGGTACCCCTTCACGCTGAGCTGCATTTTGTCAACTATCAGTGGGCAGATACAAGTGAGCGTGAGTAGACTCCCTAGAAATGGCACGTCCGAACGTACCATCCCCATCTATGGATTTTCTCCCTTATGAACAGAATTGGACGTATTTTCCTGAAATATAATGGGAAGTGTTCTTTTCGACCACAATCCTAGATCAGGGTCCTTTTAGGTTCCGTAAACGATGATCTAGGTTTGCGTTAGGCGGGTGTCCGCCGTATTCCTTGCAGTTGTTACGTGTCATATACTGGTCAGGCTGTCAGGACTGTGTAGGACCGATGCAAATCAAATGGCTCCAAGCACTATGGGTCACCAGTCGCCTACACATAGAACTACTTAAACCTAACTAACGTAAGGACATCACACACATCCATGCCCGAGGCAGGACTCGAACCTGCGACCGTAGCAGCAGCGCAGTTCCGCACTGATGTGCCTAGAACCGCTTGGCCACACTGGCCGACTGTAGGACCGGCACACACACGCTTACAACAGCCGAGCAAATCCGCCATTGCAGAACATTGTCCAGGCACCAGTCATCCTATCGAATATAACAACAGGGAGATTGTAGCGTGTACTTCCAGCTGTTTGGATAGGGTTATTAAGGAACTTGATGAAATTAAATGATCAGATAAGCTTATAAATAGAGATGGTGGTTTTTGTTTCAATTCTTGTCTTTTTTTTTTTTTGTCAAGAAACAGAGGGACATAGTTTCTGCTACCTTACCGGTTGATTATTAATTACCGGCTGATGTGGCCGAGCGGTTCTAGGCGCTTCAATCTGGAATCGCGCTACCGCTACGGTTGCAGGGTCGAATCCTGCCTCGGGCATGGATGTGTGTGATGTCCTTAGGTTAGTTAGGTTTAAGTAGTTCTAAGTTCTAGGGGACTGATGACCTCAGCTGTTAAGTCCCATAGCGCTCAGAGCCATTTGAACCATTTTTGATTATTAATTTCACTGTTCATAAGTTCTGACGTCGATCATCTTTGGTTTGTGATGGCGATAGTGCTTACGGTGTGAATGTTATCTTCCCGCATTTTCTCTTAAAACTGAAGTTTTAGATTCACTTTGCTGTAGTTCTGCCTAAAGAACGGCAGCACGCGCGGGCTCCCGGAATTACGACTGCGATCCTCTCCACGACGCTGAATGCCTCTCTTGCTGCGCCTGTTCCGCACATCCGTTGCACTCTCGCGCCGACCAGGCAAACCTGTCAAGACGCGCGCCGGTGTTCTTTGTATCTTCTCTGCCTACTCTACAGGGTGGTCCATTGACAGTGACCGGGCCACATACCTCGCGAAATAAGCATCAAACGAAAGAACTACAAGGATCGAAACTTGTCTAGCTTGAGGGGGGAAACCAGATGGCGCTGTGGTTGGCCCGCTAGATGACTCTGCCATAGATCAAACGGATATAAACTCCGTTTTTTTAAAATAGGAACCCACATTTTTTAATTACAAAATGGTTCAAATGGCTCTGAGCACTATGGGACTCAACTGCTGAGGTCATTAGTCCCCTAGAACTTAGAACTAGTTAAACCTAACTAACCTAAGGACATCACACACAGCCATGCCCGAGGCAGGATTCGAACTGCGACCGTAGTGGTCTTGCGGTTCCAGACTGCAGCGCCTTTAACTACACGGCCACTTCGGCCGGCTTTTAATTACACATTCGTGTTGTACGTAAAGAAATATGAATGTTTTAGTTGGACCACTTTTTTCGCTTTGTGGTAGATGGCGCTGTAATAGTCACAAACGTATAAGTACGTGCTATCACGAACATTCCGCCAGTGCAGACGGTATTTGCTTCGTGATACATTACCTGTGTTAAAATAGACTGTTTACCAATTGCGGAAAACGTCGATATCGTGTTGATGTATGGCTATTGTGATGAAAATGCCCAAAGGGCATGTGCTATCTATGCTACTCGGTATCCTAGACGACGACATCATCCAGGTGTCCGGACCGTTCGCCAGATAGTTATGTTATTTAAGGAAACAGGAAGTGTTCAGCCACATGTGAAACATCAACCACGACCTGCAACAAATGATGATGCTCAACTAGGTATTTTAGCTGCGGTCGCGTCTACTGCGCACATCAGTAGCAGACAAATTGCGCGGCAATCGGAAATCTCAAAAACGTCGGTGTTGAGAATGCATCAACATCGATTGCACCCGTACCATATTTCTAGGCACCAGGAATTGCATGGCGACGACTTTGAACGTCGTGTACAGTTCCGCCACTGGGCACAAGAAAAATTACGGGACGCTGACAGATTTTTTGCACGCGTTCTATTTAGCGACGAAGCGTCATTCACCAACAGCGGTAACGCAAACCGGCATAACATGCGCTACTGGACAACGGAAAATCCACGATGCCTGCGACAAGTGGTACATCAGCGACCTTGTATGGTGCGGCATTATGGGAGGAATGAAAATTGGCCCCCATTTTATCGATGGCAGTCTAAAAGGTGCAGTGTATGCTGATTTCCTACGTAATGTTCTATCGATGTTACTACCAAGATGTTTTACTGCATGACAGAATGGCGGTGTACTTCCAATATGATGGATGTCCGGTACATAGCTCGCGTGCGGTTGAAGCGGTATTGAATAGCATATTTCATGACAGGTGGATTGGTCGTCGAAGCACCATACGATGGGCCGCACGTTCGCCGGATCTGACGTCCCCGGATTTCTTTCTGTGGGGAAAGTTGAAGAATATTTGTTATCGTGATCCACCGAAACGCCTGACAACATTCGTGAGCGCATTGTCAATCCATGTGCGAAAATTACGGAAGGCGAACTACTCGCTGTTGAGAGGAATGTCGTTACACGAATTGCCAAATGCATTGAGGTTGACGGACATCATTTTGAGCAATTATTACAGTAATGTGGTATTTAAAGGTAATCACGCTGTAACATCATGCGTTCTCAGAAATGATAAGTTCACAAAGGTACATCTATCACATAGGAACAAGCGAAATAAAATGTTCAATCGTACCTACGTTCTGTATTCTAATTTAAAAAAACCTACCTGTTACCAACTGTTCGTCTAAAATTTTATGTCTCATGTTTGTGACTATTACAGCGCCATCTATCACAAAGCAAAAAAAGTGGTCCAAATAAAACATTCATATTTCCTTACGCTCTACACGAATATGGAATAAAAAATGGGGGTTCCCATTTAAAAAACGCAGTTGATATCCGTTTGATCTATGGCAGCGCCATCTAGCGGGCAACCATAGCGCCATCTGGTTTTCCCGTTGAAGCTAGACAAGTTTCGTTCCTTGTAGTTTTTTCGTTTGACGCTTCTTTCGTGAGATATTTGTCCCGGTCACGATCAGTGGACCATCCTGTATAGTGTAGCATGACTCAAGAGACCGCGAAAGGGGAAACCTGCTTCATTTGTGTGTGTGAATTATACAGATTGAACATAAAGTCTCTATTAATTTCTGTGGAAACGCGAACTAACTAGACATTTGTGATATGTAACGAAGCATGTATGGCAACAGGACCGCAAATCAGTAAATTCCATGTGCTTGCTCTCCAAGTCTAGGCATAGCTGGCAGCTGCTTTCCACGGACCGAGCACTCTGTTCAAGATAGCGGGGACGATTTGGTCGACTGTACGAGCCGTGCTTTCAGTTGTGCTGTGCTGTTTGTTTTCACCTCAGCCTCGATAAACCGCCACACAGAGATATCTGTGGGGACAGCGAGGGGTCCAAAGCCATTGAAGAGCACGTTCAGACCAGCTACCCTGGCAAAAGCGTTACCCAGACAATTAGGGGCAACGAAGCCCTGCTGGAAAACAACCAAGTACTTAATCTGAATTCGTGCCAACTGTGGCTCCAGGAAGAGTTGAAACCTATGAGACCCCGTGTCACCGGTAATTGTTTTCTCTGCAAATGATCCAAAATGATCCATAGGTGATAGATAGTCTTTGTCATCCCTAATCACTTTGAGTGTGTCTTCTCGCTACTCTTGCTGCACATGTGTGGTTGTTCGTTTTCCCAGATTCTGCAGCTCAGTATATTCACGCGCCCAAAGGCGCGGAACATTACTTCGTCACAGAACAAGACGTGTGCCATGAGATCCTCAGCTCCAAGTTTGTGTGTCATCTGGATGCGGTGTGCACGTTTCTTCGCCGTGTATCGCAGCGTTTTTCCAACTCGGCGTGTTGTGGAGAGACCAACTCGGTGCTCACAAAACTCACCCGCCAGATTTCGAAAGACGTCTGAACTTATTAAAGCAAATACTTCATAGCCAACACTGTGCGGGCCGGCTGTCAGAATCTGTGGGTGTAGACCCTCTCCACCTTTTGGTATATCGTCCCACACAACGGGGCGCAAAGAACACCACTTCGTTCTTCTGTTGTGAGCATTCTGTCAGCTCAGCTCCAACACAAATGGATCTAGCTGCAATGTCACAGTGATGTATTTCCTTAAGATTCTTTCAGTGAAAGTCAGCATGACATTTGCTCTTTATAAATCTATTTGTACGTCTTCGTTTCACTTTAGGTCGTATATTGCGTGTGCAATTCGCTGAGTTTTGAGCCGTCTACGAAAACCACTAAATCTGAAAGAATCAATTCGCCTACAGATTACACAATAGGACTGAAAATCGGTACAATACTTCGATACAGTCATTCAAACTTCGTACGCTTTTACTTTCACAAAGCTAAGTGTCTAATTCCGTTCTTATATTCAATTTAACGTCCTTTCGTACAGTCCACAGATCCTATTATGGGTTATCCGGCATCTAATAGAGATTAATTCTGAGCGCCGTGCAGGACTACTTGTTAAAACTGTGACCGTTTGTCAGCGCCACTTTCTCTCGCGAAGACCATTCATGAGACAAGTTTCAACATAAGTCTGTCCCGTATAAATTAACTATAGTCACTTTTCTTGCAGTTTAAGAAAAGTTCCCTGATCCCTTCCGTAGCATAACACACGGAAATGCCAGCTATATGGCACACCGCAGCTACGTAGACTTACCCAGAGTGCAGAAACAAGACTAGAGAGCTAACAATGCCCGCGTATGGTTTATATAGTAGAATCTAGAAACAAAAGTAGTCGCGTTGAAACCTCTTTGATTTCCTTGAGCGTGTCCATCAGGAAGACATATGCTTACCGATCAGAGGCCGCGGCATGACTCCTCAGCCAAGTCAGTCTCTGTCCCTTGTTCAGAGCGGGTACCGTATCTTTGGAGGCGCTCGCTCCGCTAGCCACTGAGGACGGGCAGAGAAGTCGCCAAAGCTAGTCGCCTACAGATTACACAATAGGACTGAAAATCGGCACAATACTTCGATACAGTTATTCGTCAAAGTTTACTCAGGGAGACCTGTTTGAGGCACCAGAAATACGGAAAAATCGAGATTTTAAAGATTGATACAAGTGCTTGGGAGAATAAGTAAATGGACTTGTTTAGCCTCTAGAAGACTTTTAGGCGGCTCATGCTTTGACAGTATACCGTCAAGGAGAGAGAGGAAACTACGTGGGTCGTTCAATAAGTAATGCCACACATTTCTTTTTCTCAGAACATATTTATTGTTAAGGGTCAGAATTTGGTGACAATATACATCCAAATGCCTTGTCGATGTCCTACATACTTTCCATCACGTTCTATGGCCGTACGCCAACATTGTGGAAGAGCATGTATTCCATGCTGGTAAAAGCTCTTGTCCTGTAGATGTAGCCATGTTTTCACTGCATGTCCGCCAGTCTCGTCATCTTCAAAGTGCTTTCCCCGTAGAGAATTTTCTTCAAGCGGCCCAAATCCAAGGGTGCCAGGTCTGAACTGTAGGGTGGATGAGGCAGTGATGTCCAACCCAATTTGGCAATGTGTTCCCGGGTTCTCAGACTTGTGTGTGGACGTGCGTTATCGTGTTGGAGCAACATTTCTGCTGGATTCTTGTCCGATCGAACACGTCGGAAATAGTTCTTGAGTTTAACAGTTCTACAGTTTATTTAAGAGTCTTCGCATATGCCTCTGAATTGATGGTTGACCATCTTGGCATCACATCCACGAGAATGACGACATCACAATCCCAGAAGACTGTCACCATGATTTTTCCGGCAGAGGGGTTTCTCAAGAATTTCTTCTTTTGTGGTGAATAAGGATGATGCAACTCCATGAACTGCCTTTTTATTTCCAGCGCAAAGTGTTGCACCCAGCTTTCGTTCCCCGTTATGGTCCATGACAGAAAGACCACTCCGTCGGTCTCAAAACGCTCCTACAATTCAGATGAAATGGCCTTCCTTTGAACCTTGTGGTCCACTGTGAGCATTCGTGGAACCCATCGTGAGCACCTCTCTGAATATCCTGGAGTCTCGATCATTGCAGACGCACTTCCAACGCTGACCGACAACTGTAGAGCCGACTGTCCTTCACCCATCGCCCAACTGTACTTCTATCAGCTGCAGCATCGTCATACACTGCACACAAACGTTTAAGGATGTTCACTACGGTTTCTTTTTCTGCACACAAAAATTCAATAACAGCACTCTGCTTGTAGCGTGAGTCGTATGTAGACGCCAATCTGACGCTGTACTACGGATGCGCCATCTGCCAGAACGGTTCGAAACTTCACCAGCGCACAGAACAAACATGAAATGTGAAACACCAACAAGGAAGTTAGTCTATGTAAATTAATGTTTTTTCTTTTTTTTTAAGTGTGGAGCATTACTTCTTGAACGACCCTCGTATTATATATATTTCGTATGGCTAATAGAATATAGCAGTAAGTAAGTAGTAACACAAACAACGTATAAAAACAATGAATGGTCAATGTTACAGGCAACAAACAATTATTAGATCTAAAAAAGGAAGTAAAACACAAAATACACAAAAATACATAGAAATTATAGTAATAGTATCTAGTAATAGGTTTTTCAGAAGGAGAAGAGTAGACCAGACTCATGATTGTATGTCCAAGTCCCTCAGCCAGCGAGAAGCATCTCCCTCCAGGAAGTGCAGCTCCTGCATTGTGCCAGGGAATCTCCTCGTAGGGCAGTCCATTGCGATATGATGTAGAGTTTGTGGATTCCCACAGCCGCAGTTGGGTGAGTCAGTCTGTCCCCGTTTGTGCTTCCAGTAATTACATCTACCATTGCCTGTTCGGATACGATTTAAAGTTGTCCAAGATTTTCTGGGAAGACCGAAGCCCTTGGGCCGTACGGTTGGGTCCGAGACAAAGTGAAGGTGATCGGGGTTAGACATATCCCATTCCCGACACCAGGCTTCGTCGATATCATAATTGTCCTCGATCAGCTGTTGCCCTAATCTCCATGATGGCTTACGGGACTTGAGCCTGTGGCTGGGATTCTTGCAGTCTTCGTGTAAGGGTAGGTCACGGTTGTTAGCGCACTTTTGCCATTCCCTTTTCAGTGCAGATCTTCGCCTTAGGTGAGGTGGGGCTATGTTAGCCAGTACCGGGAGCCATTGGTGGGGCGTCGGTTTAATAGTGCCTGAGGTGAGCCTCATGGTGTCGTTTAGCTGGGTGTCCACCGTTGCTGTACGAGTGCTGTTTAGCCAGACCGGAGCGCAGTATTCAGCCACCGAATATACTAGTGCAAGAGCAGATGTCCTGAGAACTGTGGCGCTTGCTCCCCAGCTACTTCCAGTGAGTTTGTGTAGGACATTATTTCTGGTTTTGATTTTTGATGCGCATTTGTATAAGTGCTTCTTGTACGTCAGAGATCGGTCCAATGTAATTCCCAGATACTTTGGGAGGGGATTGTAGTTAAGCAGCTGGCCTCTGAACTCTACGTGGGGTGCATAGTTTGCTTGTCTGTTGTTGAGGTGGAAACAGGAGACTTGGGTTTTAGAAGTATTAGGTCTGAGCCTCCATGTTTCGAAATATTCATCCGTTTTGATAAGGTCTTCCTCAATAATTCTTTCGGAATTGTGGAAGTCTTGATGTTGATATGTGAGAGCAATATCGTCTGCATAGATAAACTTCTTAGAAGATGTCTCTGGTAGGACTGATGTATATATATTAAAAAGTAATGGAGCTAGCACGGATGCTTGGGGCAGGCCATCATTTAACCTATATTTCTTGCTTGTCTCTCCATCTAGGTGTACTTCAAAAAATCTATTTGAAAGCATATTGTTGATTAGGATAGCCATTTTCTTGCAAGGAATAATACGTTGGAGTTTAAGATCATTGCCTCCCTCCACACTGTGTCATATGCTGACGATAGATCTATGAACACGGCGACTATCTTTTTCTTCCTTTGAAATCCACTCTCAATATGTATGGTAAGAGATAATACTTGATCGCAGCAGCTCCGACCGTGTCTAAATCCGGCTTGTTCAATAGGAATGAAATTCTCAGCAATGGGTTTTATTCTGTTGAGAATAAGTCTCTCCAATAGTTTGTAGCATACAATTAGAAGAGCTATAGGTCCATAATCCTCTGGGAGCTTTCCATCTTTGCCAGGCCTAAGAATGGCGACGATCTTGGTTTGTTTAAATAGTGGTGGTAGTGTTTCCGATCGTTGGATGTCATTGTAAAACTGAGTTAGCCACAGTAGAGCTCGAGGTCCTAGGTACCGTAAGAACTCGGGGTAGACCTCATCTAAACCAGCCGCTTTGTTGTCGGGTGTGGATTGTCGGAGTTTCGTTCTCAGTTCTTTCTTTACTTTCGTAGTCTTATCCTTGTTGCTGCGTGGTGTTTTTCTCGTAAGGTTAACTACTCTGTTTGCTAGCTCTTTGGGGTGTATGTTGCCGCCCATACAGGTTTTAATGGAACTTTCACCTAGGTTTTTAAGAAGGCACCAGGCTTTCTTACTGGAGTGCTTGAAGTCCATATTTTTCATGAGAGTGTGCCCTCGTATTATGGTGGTGGTGGTGGTTAGTGTTTAACGTCCCGCCGATAACGAGGTCATTAGAGACGGCCACGTATTATGGCTACAGGAGAAAGACAGATGAGTTTAAGGAAAAATAAAACAAAATACTTTTCTTCGACCCTCCCTTAACTATGGGATGAAGGATTATCTGCGACTTGTACAGAAAGGAGGTTGCAGTTATGCTACAACACAACTCAGTAACAGTCTGGGTACTTGGAGCCCGACAGATGGTCAAGTAATTAAAGGAATATTTCTTGGCTAATGAAGTCTGGTATCAGAAACAATAAAAGAAAATGCCAAATTTAAACGGGCGCAAAATCTCCAAGATCGTCGATCCTTTACAGAAGCTCGAAATTTAGCGCGGACTGCAATGCGAGATGCTTATAATAGTTTCCAAGACGAAACTTCGTCTCGAAACCTGACAGAAAATCCAACGAGGTTCTGGTCGTATGCGAAGCATGATAGCGGCAAGATACAATGAACGCCTTCTCTGCACGATAGCAATGGAGACACTATAGACGACAGTGCTGCCAAAGCACTGCTGCTAAACACGGTCATGCGAAATTCCTTCACCAAAGAAGACAAAGTGAATATTCCAGAATTCTAATCAAGAACAGCTGCCAACATGGGTAACGTAGATATAGATATCCTCAGAGTACTGAAGCAACTTAATTCATTTGCAAAAACAGACATAATGTCTTATGGGATAACAGCAATCAGTGATTTTATAATGTTACTTAAAATCCGTCTTGACTGCAATTTTATTTATTCATATGACCGGTTTCGGTTCATTCGGAACCATCTTCAGATCTGTAAAAATAATGATACTAATTTACTATTTCACGAAAGCAAATCTTTTTCATCCCATCTTATCAACATCAAATGTACCAGAACGTACCTGATATTTAAGTTACAGGAGTAACCCGTCCAATTCAGCAACTTTCACATGCTACGTCACATAAAATTGGTTGGCAGAGTGCACGTCATTTATATTAATTATAACACTATTACCGACAGGTGGCGTCTGGTACATTTGTTACATTCCATTTGCACATACTGTATTCAGTAGATCTTTTTTATATTAAAAATATTTAATTAAAGTATGTAGATGTCAAAGCTAAAATCTGTACTTGTCAGGATTAAAAAACAGTAAAATTATCATTTTTATACGATCTAACAGGCATAGGGCGATTTATATATCTATGGTGCTGGTGTGAACTTGTTTTCTTCTACGGTCTGCTTCCGTGGTTCCCGCCACTTTGGTGTTGTGCCGCGGTCCGCTCAGTCGTCTGCTGTCCATCGCCGCGGGCAAGAGGGCCGCACAGGAGGGCCCCGTCAACGACGCCAGGCGCTGCACGCGTCTTCCGGCTTCTCCACCGCGCACCACCTCTCATCCCTCGGCCTGGATCTCCACACGCAACAGTTGTCATATTAGTAGGTCGTCATAAATGCTAAAATAGGCGTTATGGTTGGATTCGCTTTGCTCGTTGAGGATTAACAGGGAGAATACGGCGCTGCGGACGGCAACGCATATTTAAGACCACCAGTGTCTGGCGTAGTTGTTAGTTCAGCTACTGCTGCTACAATGGCAGGTTATAAAGATTCAAATGTGTTCGAATATTGTCTTATAGTCGGCGGACGAGAGATGGCACACAGCATCTCCGAGGTAGCAATGAAGCCGCGATTTTCCCGTACTACCATTTCACTAGTGTACCATGAATATCAGGAATGTGGTAAAACATCAAATCTCCCACATAGCTGTGGCCGGAAAAGGATCCTGCAGAAACGCGACTAACGACGACTGAAGAGAATCGTTCAACGTGACAGAAATGCAACCCTTCCGAAAAATTGCTGCAGATTTCAGTGCTCAGCTATAAACAAGTGTCAGCGTGCGAACTATTCAACGAAACATTATAGATGTGGACTTTCGGACCCAAAGGCTCATTCCTGTACCCTTGATGGCTGCAAGATACAAAGCCTTAGGTCTCGCCTGTTCCCGTCAACACCAACATTGGACTGTTGATGACCGGAAATATGTTGCCTGATCAGACGAGTCGCGTTTCAGATTGTATCGAGCGGATGGGTGTGTTCGTTTATGGAGGCAACCTCATGGAGCAATGGACCCTGGACATCAGCAAAGGGACTGTTCAAGCTGGTGGAGGCTCTGTAATCGTGTGGGATGAGTGAATTTGGAGTGAAATTATGCTGCTCATACGTCTAGATACGACTCTGACATGTGACCCATATGTAAGCATCCTATCTCATCATCTGCATCCATTCATCTCCAATATGCATTCCAACGGACTTGTGCAGATTCCAGCTGGACAATGCGACACCCCACAGATCAAGAATTCCTATAGTGTGGCTCCACTTCAGGTGGCCACCATACTCCCCAGGGATGAGCATTATCGAACATATCTTTGCTGCCTTGAAACGTGCTATTCAGAAGAGATCTCCACCCTCTCATACTCCTGCGGATTTGTGGACAGCCCTACAGGATTCATGGTTCAGCACCTTCCAGCACTACTCCACACACTAGTCGAATCCATGCCACATCGTGTTGCTGAACTTCTGTGTGCTCGTGGGAGCTCTACACGTTCTTAGGCAGGTGTACCAGTTTCTTTGCCTCTTAGTGCACGTTACAGTGCAACTCGCCATTTCCTAGCGCAGTTTGTGTCATCGCATCTTGGTCGAGTTCATTATTGTTACCTCCATCTCTTTCATCTAGACGGTCAACAATATTGCACAATAATACTGTGCAATGTTGTTGACGTCCACCCTAGACATCTCAATAATGTTGTAAATTATATTGTGAATAATATTGTGCAATAATACTGTGGTTCGTAATATTAGGCTATAAAGACGCTGCTGTTGTGATAATTGCTCTACTTTGTTGCAACCAGAGAAAAAGATGGATGCAAAACTGGTTCAGCGAGCGTCAAAGAGGACTCGCGAAAAATTGTCGAGAGAACACGAAAAAAAAAAAAAAAATAAGCCTACCATAACGTTTCGCGTGTTGGTGGTCCATCATTTGGTGCTGGTACATTGCTGGAACTACTTCTTCCCAAACATTCGCGTCCCCATACATAGGCGCTTGGCCCCCATCCCTCCCTCCTTCTGGATAAATTTCTGCGTACGTCCATATCCACATCACAAAGAAAAGTCCAATGAGGGACGCAGAACCACCTAGTCAAAGTTTATCTGTTACCTACAATATCTTACTATTGGAAATTCTTTAAAGGACATGGAATCTATAAGCACAGTTCATCTTGTAGAATTTGAGACATAATTACGGAAATGTGCACAAAAGGATTATTTTCGGCTAAGTAATATGTACACAGAGATAGATATCTATATACACTCCTGGAAATGGAAAAAAGAACACATTGACACCGGTGTGTCAGACCCACCATACTTGCTCCGGACACTGCGAGAGGGCTGTACAAGCAATGATCACACGCACGGCACAGCGGACACACCAGGAACCGCGGTGTTGGCCGTCGAATGGCGCTAGCTGCGCAGCATTTGTGCACCGCCGCCGTCAGTGTCAGCCTGTTTGCCGTGGCATACGGAGCTCCATCGCAGTCTTTAACACTGGTAGCATGCCGCGACAGCGTGGACGTGAACCGTATGTGCAGTTGACGGACTTTGAGCGAGGGCGTATAGTGGGCATGCGGGAGGCCGGGTGGACGTACCGCCGAATTGCTCAACACGTGGGGCGTGAGGTCTCCCCAGTACATCGATGTTGTCGCCAGTGGTCGGCGGAAGGTGCACGTGCCCGTCGACCTGGGACCGGACCGCAGCGACGCACGGATGCACGCCAAGACCGTAGGATCCTACGCAGTGCCGTAGGGGACCGCACCGCCACTTCCCAGCAAATTAGGGACACTGTTGCTCCTGGGGTATCGGCGAGGACCATTCGCAACCGTCTCCATGAAGCTGGGCTACGGTCCCGCACACCGTTAGGCCGTCTTCCGCTCACGCCCCAACATCGTGCAGCCCGCCTCCAGTGGTGTCGCGACAGGCGTGAATGGAGGGACGAATGGAGACGTGTCGTCTTCAGCGATGAGAGTCGCTTCTGCCTTGGTGCCAATGATGGTCGTATGCGTGTTTGGCGCCGTGCAGGTGAGCGCCACAATCAGGACTGCATACGACCGAGGCACACAGGGCCAACACCCGGCATCATGGTGTGGGGAGCGATCTCCTACACTGGCCGTACACCACTGGTGATCGTCGAGGGGACACTGAATAGTGCACGGTACATCCAAACCGTCATCGAACCCATCGTTCTATCATTCCTAGACCGGCAAGGGAACTTGCTGTTCCAACAGGACAATGCACGTCCGCATGTATCCCGTGCCACCCAACGTGCTCTAGAAGGTGTAATTCAACTACCCTGGCCAGCAAGATCTCCGGATCTGTCCCCCATTGAGCATGTTTGGGACTGGATGAAGCGTCGTCTCACGCGGTCTGCACGTCCAGCACGAACGCTGGTCCAACTGAGTCGCCAGGTGGAAATGGCATGGCAAGCCGTTCCACAGGACTACATCAGGCATCTCTACGATCGTCTCCATGGGAGAAATAGCAGCCTGCATTGCTGCGAAAGGTGGATATACACTGTACTAGTGCCGACATTGTGCATGCTCTGTTGCCTGTGACTATGTGCCTGTGGTTCTGTCAGTGTGATCATGTGATGTATCTGACCCCAGGAATGTGTCAATAAAGTTTCCCCTTCCTGGGACAATGAATTCACGGTGTTCTTATTTCAATTTCCAGGAGTCTATTTTTTCATTAATAACTTTTATTAGATTTTTTATAAAAGCATCTTCCTTCGTGGCTGTTCCCGTTATTTTCTCAGCAACGAATTATACGACACACTTTTGTTTTTGTATTCCACTGCCCTAACAACCGACGGCGCTGGCAAAGGTTTATATATTTTGATAGACTCATAATAATGCTCTTTCGTGTTGCTTTGGTTTCACCACATAACATGAAAAAAAAAAAAGAAACGGTAGCCCAGCCTGACCTCCATGGTCTGTGTTGTACGCGAGAGATTGGCAGGACTACTGTATTCACGATTATGCCCATATACGGCAGAACTGTCTCCGAGTAGCGCAACATTTATCCGAAGTTTTTGATGTCTCAATCTCAGTCCCCGTATTATTGCGCCTCAGGAAACATTGCGCAATATTGTAGACTGTCTAAGAGCCGCTTACGTGGCGTTAATTCAACTGATCTGCCGTACCTACAGCATCTGGTAGATTTCAATTCATTGGCAGGATATCAACAGAATGCAGTCAGATTCGAACGAAGATTGTTTGAAAGTCGTTCGCGCAGCTTTCTCTACAATGCTTCTAATTAGAATAGGACCAGGTATGGCTAACAGAGGATACTGAACAGGTTTGAGGGGCAGCTCGAATGGCCATGGATTTGTTTGTAAATGGTACTGCTTCGCAGAAATGCTGGAGAACGTGAAGTGGTAGACGCTTGGGGATAGACGCCAGCTGTTCTGAGAGAGCCTGTTTACGACGTTTAGGGAATCATTATGAAGTCTGGAGAGAAGCGAGATGAAACTGTTAGTATTTGTTGATGATATTGTGATGTGGGTAACAAACAGTAAGGATGTACAAAAACAAATAGACATCCTAAATGATAAGTACGATAAATGTGGAATGAAATTTAATGTGGAGAAAAGCAAGACCATAGTGGTAACCAGAAGGGCTAGAGAGGGCAAGGGACAAATTCATATTAAGGGACGTGATATTGAAATAGTAGACAACTTTAAATATTTGGGAAGTGTATTAATGGGGTAAGCTCCTTTGGAGACAGAAATTAGCAAAATACTACATCAGAGTAGTATATTTTACCAACGTGTGAGGGGCTTGGCATGGGGAAGGGAAGTGCCAATGAGGTGCAAGCTGGTGCTATACAAGACTTACTTCATACCTATACTAATTTACGGCTCAGAGACTTGACTATGACTAGAAGAGAGGAGAATAGGATACAATCCATTGAAATGAAGTTTCTGAGGTGTATGCTAGGGAAGACGAGGAGAGACAGAGTGAAAAATGAAGAAGTTAGGAAGTAAATTGGAGTGGAGAAGTTGACTGAGAAAATTGAAAAGAATGGATTAAAATGGTTTGGGCATGTGAGGGGGATGGGAGAGGGAAGAATACCAAGAAGTATGATGGAGTTCAAGATTGAGGGCAAGAGACCAAGAGGAAGATCGAGAACAAGATGGATTGATACTATAAAGATGAGTTTAAGAAGGAGAAACCTGCTATGGAAACAAATTGTGGAAGAATAATGGTGGAAATACCGATTAAAGTGGCGAAGTACCATTGATACCCCAACCTAACCAGATGTTGCATAGAGGGGAAACGAAAATGATTATGATGATATGAAGTCTGGAATGTAGCTGTACAAAACAGCCACCTGCGTGTCGTTCCTGTAGCGGCCGTTAGGGCAGTGTCAGACTCATCATTGTGAGCACGCAGGCGTCTAGGCAATCCTTCTTCCTGTGGTGCCCTGTACGTGATTCAGCCGGAGGAAACCTCATCACGTGGTGCCATGCTAAGCACAGTTGCTACATGCTTCGAACATTTTGTAGGTAATGTACAGTCATGCCCAAACGTATCCGAACGACCTGAATTGCATTTCGCCTGATTCGCATGCAACCCACATAACGCAGCTGTCTAGCAGGTCCTCTAATCGCTCCTTGGTACAGTCGTTTGACTATTGAAAATGGTTCCAACAAGTCACCACTAGAAAACACTGCTCTGTATCGCAATAACTCAAGATGTAAAGTAATACTACGATACTACAAATACCGAGGACCACCTTATCACAGGTAAAACTGTCCTTAAGGCTTGTGAGCTCACATTTATTACAATAAATAACATACCTGAAATGTTACCACTCTCATTATTGCGTCAGATAGGTAATACCCGTAGGAAGTTCGTCGTATTCATGATTTCCTCTTCAAATTAACATGCCGTACTTATTATTTAACACAAAATGACATTAATAACTTCAGTTATTCACGACCATCTAGTTGCGGATATCTATGAACTTCAAATGACACGACGAACCGTCTCGTTCTGCATATGGATTCAAACCCAGCTCAGGCAGACTAAGCAAAGCTTTCGTGACTGACGGAAACTAACGGTCATTCCCGATTAGGAATACAAAGAGTGATATACCTCGATTTAGACAGCATCAATTAGCAAATACCAACTTTAGATTACATAATGCAAACATTTTTAACGGACGTGAATTCCTACCCAGCACCTATAGTCCCTGTTAACGAATTACGAGAGTTGTTAAATATTGCATCTTGACAAGTAACTTATTTGAAATGCCGTGAGGTAAAGCTTTGTGTTGGACACGGATTCGAACCAAGAACCTAATAAGATAGATATCGGAGCACAATCAACAGTGACATATCGGATTTTCTCGGTAGTAGCTAGATGTTTTAACTGAAATGACGAGACGAAACATTAATTTTTTCCTTCCCAGGACTCCAACCCGGCACCTATCGCTGTTATATTCTAGAGAAAACGAACGTTAAATATGGGGTTGTTGCACCAGCAGCGACATGTGGGCGTGTTTGAACTAGAAATAATATGACGAAGAGTTCAGTGCTGACTGGGAATAGAACTCCACACATATCTTTGTTAACTACACTCAAAGAGACGTCAGCTACCGAATTTTTCGCCACCAGTGGCTCGGAATAACATCTTGAACTTACAGTGATCTCGCAAATAGTTCTGTGTCTCACTGGGAGTCAAAGACGTCAAATATCGTTAGTGTTGACAACGAATGAAAATACATTAAAATGGAAATTATTATTCACCAGCAGGTAGGTGTTCTCATGCTAGAGCTTGACAATACATAATGAAATCAATAGTGCGGGGCCAGGATTCGAACCCATTCAGGCGCAATATGTGGAGATGTTGAGGAATCTGCAGTTTTGAACAAACAACAAATTGTAGCCGAGCTGTGTTGTCACGAAGGGATCAAATTCCGCGTTAAGGGCGGTCTGGGTTGCTTTCCCAGTTCAGAACCAATTTTATCGACATACAGAAGCTCAGATAAAAGATGGAATAAGTGTCCTGGGAGCCTGCATAGCGTTTGTTTAGTCACTAAAAGTAAATAACTAGTATTAGAAAGGTTACTGGTGATAGAGTTTCTACATGTCGCCACTCCAGACTTTATTGTGGCTCAACCTAACGTCTACTTGGCAGAGAAGGAATATCATCTTTAATGCGAATTTCAGACCACACTGCCATTATATCTTCTTCACTTGGTGTAGCCAGGAGAGAATGGAAACTGTCTCTCCCTATCTAAAATCACTGACCGAAGTTGGAATCGAACCCAGACCTTAGATATATGAACGTATCATCAGCCCAACAGACCACCAAATCCTCTTCTTAGTCGCTCATTTTTCTATCATAACGCCGTTGTGCCACACTGGCTGAGCATTCTGACACACAGGCTCCCTGTATCGGTTTGCAGCATGTTAGTAAATTCATTTACTTGGTTGACCGAATCACCGTGAACTAGCTGCCTCGGCTACCCAGTGCATGCATTCAACTTCATTTCGTATTCACCAAAATAAAGTCACGTAACTGCCACCAACACAGAACTGCCAACAGTGTAGGATGCAGAAATTTAAATAGGAAGTGTTCCTTTCCACCTGAGCTACTCTATTGCGCTATCTGTTTGTTGAAAACGTCGTGCAGTGCAAACGAAAAGGTATAACGGCTTGTCTCTCATTAGTATTGACCTGGCAATATGCATTATCCCACAGCGCTGTGGAATGCAGAATTTCTGGAGGAATTGTTGTGACCTCTTGAGCTGTTATAGCTACGTGTCAGCTAGTGGCGTAATAGTAAGTATCGCGCACGGTAGATAAGATATCGCGAGTTCGAGTACATTCATTGCTGAATTTTTAAACCGCAATTCTGCTGTCTGCTAAAATTATCAATCTACTGGAACTTGTAACATAATTTCCTTCACTTCCCAACCCAAAATTGTCGTATGTGGAAAAAGGGGTAACTTCTGCGACATTTTCTTCGTTTCAGGTTTAATAGACAGCCAGACAGTAGATGCATCTCGAAACTTTTGTATTATGTATGGGTACAGCGCATCGTGCGAAAATACGTCGGAAAAGTATTTTCTACATTATCTGTCGTTTGGTAGTGGCATTTTATCCTTCTTAAAACTTTGTTTGACAGCTTCAACTCTGAACAAGTTTTCTACATGCATGTAATCAATAAACTGCATGTGCATTTTCAGACTGTTATAGATAATGTCAGAGAATTCGCATATATCGTTGATGATTAATTTCTCTCTCTTGCTTCCTATTATTTTAACAACATTAAAGGATACCTTACGAAAATTGTGAACTGTATTATAAAAAAGGAAATAAAACTACCCACGATAACCTTACGACGAAAGTCTGTTTTAATAAAACTGAGTATCTGTACACAAGCGTGCCTCTATCGTCACGAATTGGTAAAACACTACTCACTTAGATTTTGATTGGGTCTATGTTTAATTGGTATTCTATGTCATACACAAGAGGTATGAAAATGTGGCATTTCATAAATAAAGTTATGTATTCCTAGCGACCCAAAATTTGCTTGTCAGCAGCGGAAAGAGGCGTTACCTGTTGTGCAGCACTGTAAGTTTTTCACCGTTGCACTATGAGCCGAAAGTATTTTCTTGCGATTTCCTTATCGATGTTTGATCTGACTGCTTGTAGCTCTTTCACAGAAGGGATAAAAACGCTACACTCAGTGAGAGTGGAACTGCGAACCACATCAGACGCTTTTTCACAGGTCAGCACGTTACCCCAGAGCTGGCGAAAAAGTACACAAAAGTGTACACAAAACTAAGAAACTCAATCACAGAAATTTTGCGTGCCTCGCCGATAGTGGAGCACAACAAACAAATAAAAAAAATGAATGTGTGTGTGTATGTGTGCGTGTGACAGATAGAGAGAGAGAGAGAGAGAGAGAGAGAGA
Source organism: Schistocerca americana (assembly GCF_021461395.2). NCBI lineage: Eukaryota > Metazoa > Arthropoda > Insecta > Orthoptera > Acrididae > Schistocerca > Schistocerca americana. The sequence goes on along the minus strand of NC_060129.1, from coordinate 30,170,831 downwards.
GAGAGAGAGAGAGACAGAGAGAGAGAGAGAGAGAGATAAAAATCAAAAAGAATGAGAGAGAGAGAGAGAGAGAGTAAAAAATTGTAAAGAAATTGAATCATGGTATGTAAAGAAATCTTTCATTAAAATGACACGTTCCACATCGTTACGAAATATCGTATTCATGATCTATGAAACAAGAATTAATTTAATGTAATCTAATCTACTCATATCATATTGACGACAAGCCATGAAGAGTCATGAATTACCGAAGTTTTTGCCAATACCAGTATCCAAATCTTAACTTGAAAATAAAAGACGACAGTTTTTGTAATAAACCGGGACTTCTATCAAGACCCTTTCGTCCCTATTAACTAACCACGAAAGATGTCTGATATACGTCTACTCTGAAGTACAAAGTGTGCATGCATTTAAAGATGAAGTGCATGACGTGAAGTTCTGTGACGGAGATACGAACCCAACACGTAATTGGAGTGTTAACTAAGTAAAATCAAATGTTACGTATCGGTTTTTCTTACCAGCTGCTAGGTGCTTGACTCTAAAATAAGGATACAAACTTTTGTGCCTAAGCGACAATCGAACTGCACACCTACCGTGCATCCACGAATATAGCTTAAGTACCAGTTGCTTACTCGCCAATAGTAGGATGTGTGCATGTTTGACCAGAAATAACGACACCTATTGCGATTGTTGGCAACACGTGAACAGACATTAAAAATGCACGTTAATTTTCACTAACAGGCCGGTGTGGAAGCGATAGGACTTGAAATAAAATTAGGAATATTTTTGTACTGGATCAGGATTCGGACCCATATTCTTACCTTTGGAGGAAACCTAGAGAAGACTGCAGTCTTGAGAAAAGGAACGAAACGATTGAACTATACTGTTCCGAGAGATTCAGATCCTCGAAAGAGGAGATACGAACTCGAATCACAGTCCAGCACCAAATTTTTCAACGTCTCTAGTTCAATCAAGTACAAGTAAAGTAAGAGCCTTGTTCCTTTAAATGGCTATCGGTTCATCAAATAAAATAAAATTTTCTAATGTAAGTAAGTTTACTGGCGACTGTATTTCTGTTTACCATGACTTCCGCTATGTCATTTCCCAACGTAAACCGGCTTTGCCCAGTTGGTAATAAAGGAACGTGATGTTTAATGCGGAGTCAGGATTATAACGTCTTTCTCGTGACGTTACCAGGGGTAAAGTATATCTGTTTGTGCCTCTTAAAAGTAGATGCCTGAACCCACGCATTGCACCTGTGATAGTTCGTTCCACCAGACCATTGCGGCCACATTTCCCAGCCCCAGGAGTGTGCTGTAATAGGTGATGTGCTTAGCTTACAAAATTAGTCACGGTGGAAAAAACGCGAGACTATTAAATGATTGAGTAGAAGCAAACTTCTGAAGCGGAGATTATGCTATTCTCATTTCAGCAGGATGTAAAGACTCTTCTAGGCATCATAGGCTCGATGTGAAGCCATTTTGAAATTTTCACAAATTCAGCAAATTTCTTAGTTCGAGAAAATCCACTGGGAAGTGTGAAGTTACCGGATAATTCGATTATTACCGTCATTATTACTATCATTTTCTTCGTACCGATGCTGGAACACTGTACTTGATGCCTTTTGGTCACTATAGAAATAGTTTCCCAAGAACAGGTTCTTTCCCTGTCTACGGAATCCTTTTCATGTTAATATCAAACATCAGTAATAATTCGTAGATTACATTAAAAGTATGGTAACTGATGAAGACGTTACTTGATAACAAAAAGACGCCGCCTTTCTTCATTTACTTGGGCCAAGAAATGGCTATCGAGCACTGCCAAACCAAAAAGCAAGAGATCTTACTGCCTTCCGAAATACTTCGCTGTCAGTTCTTCCATATGATTTGGTCGACATGACCTGCTTCACGTTGTGTATGTCAGACAATATATTAGAAAATAATTTGTTTTCCTTTGCAATAAACAGGAAGATTTTCATTCTAAGCTATTCAAGTACAAAATTTTCGCAATATTAGTTCAAATTTAATATTCGCTTCTATAATGTAGGAAAGTATTTCACAGTTACAAAACTCGCATCTGACTCATTGACCTTAACACTTAGTCGCTGACCATAAATTCTAGCTCAGAATGACACCACTTTAAGTAACCTAATGTAGCGAAGACTGTTTGCCAGTGCTCTTTCTCACCGGAAAATACACAATTCATTCATTGGGCTCCATAAGTACACTGTAACAGTAATTTCTGTGTGTATGTAATGCATACGAATTAGAATTTAGTGGTGCTCTCTCTTCCACTTCTGTATACAATATACCTGACCTAAACGGGCCCTTTATCATTACAGGCCCTGGGCAGTGCAAAATCATACTGACAACAGTAATGTTCTTACACTGACAACCTGACTGTTCGTTTTACCTGATTTTGTAATCATTTAAATAAAACAACATGACCTTGCAGTGGGAGACATTTCGCCCCTCTTTTCCTTCTGTGAAATTTGTCACTAAGCTTTTTGCCCTCCAGCCAGCAAAATGCTGCAGAGTACGGCCGGTAAATGATTCACAAACCGCGATTTAGTTCCGTTAAGACGATTTCTTTAAACATTGTCGTAGCTGAAGGAATTTAGCTTCGTCTTAAATCGTCTCAAGCAGCAACGTTGATAGACATCTCAAATAGGGAAAAGCTCATTATCCAGGTACGAAGGTTGTTAAACAAACTTTGTGTCAGGTTGTTCTTTTCGTCTGATAGCACTGCGTAAGTATTTTGTTTATGAGGTATCACAAGTAGTGTTCCTGTAGCTGTGGGAATCATTGGTTGAAAACGAGTTTAACACCAATGGGTACAATACTGCTAAATATTCAAAATGATTATCAACCTAACTCTGATTTCATCAGCAAACTGAGGCGAATTTATAATACTGAAGCTAGACTGTGTATCCTTGTCTTCCTTGAGTGGGCATTGGAAGGCATTTACACACACGTATACAATACTATGAATACTTCGAACGCTATGGTTAACGTTGCTCTCGTGAACTACTTTTGTTTTTTTATTTCTTCCGCGTCTTCAGCGTGCAGTATGTGCTGTAGATACAGTCTTAGAGCAAAAAATTGACCGACTAGTCGTTCACGTAAGGTGGGCAATATAGTCGTGCTCCCCTCAGAATCCTATGTCTGGCAATATGCTCGATCTGGCAACATTGTAGACTGCGGCACTTCCCAGAGGAAGTCTTGACTTCAGTCTTAGTACTTTATTCTTGGCTACGACCGTAGTCTTGAGGTAAAACGCGAGACTAGCTAATACGACGTCTCGTAACTAAAAGCACACGTCGACGAAGTTTTTATCGCCCCTTTCCTCTCGGTGCTGAAGCTATGAATGTAATTCAAGCGAATCTACAATAGATTTCGCTTTCTGTCACACTGGTAATAATAGTTTGGTCTAACAATGTTTTAGCGAAAGATTTCTTTGCTGACCATCTGCCTCTGAACACCGCATGCGTCTGAGTTCTCTGGGACCCGTTTACTGCCTACCGGCGGGGGCTGAGGCACTGCATTGGTTCGCCCTCTGCCGACAACGTCTGCTCCACTCCGCACTCTCGACCATGTAAAATGCTTTAATGTTGTTGATTGGTGACCCATAAAATCTGTCTACGATTTGTGTTTCACTCTTGATAGCAAAGGAGGCACAAAACCGTTTTTATTTGATGATTATTTTATTACACTAGAATGCAATACATCAATGTGGCACAGAATTAATTTCATTCTTTCTGATCCAGTGCACTACAATTAAAGCGTCACATTCTGTTCTTTTTCCTTTCACGGGAGGTTCCTCAAATAATTTATTATTGTCATGGATTCATATGTGTTAGTCAAGGCACAGAGAGTAAATGCAATGTAATGTGTTTGGTTTCTTTCTTTGATTCTCTATGGAGAATGGATGCAAAAGATTGTGTCAATACCTATCAGAACCTGCTCTATAGCTATTCAGGCAAATCGCTTGTTTTGAGGTCTATACGTTAATTAACGGAGAAGTGAACGCTGTTCAAAAGTGATATTTAAAATATTCGATGGGATTTAAGGCGACAAAATGGCCCATATTTGAAGCTACCCAGAGGAAAAGTCAGTTGCTAGAGCCGCTGTTAGCAAATGTCTGCAGGGGGTTCCTAATTGCTACTGTGGATATTTAGCATAGAGGCCCTATAGTAATCAAGAGTTTCATTTCCTTCATACTTATCACCCTGGCATGTGAGTCTTAAGTGAAGAACGACAATGAAATTCGTATCGCTGATCGTCGACTCGAATTTCTTCGAGACGCTGGTATTGTGAAGCAGCTTGGCAGTCAGAAAGCCGAGATCTATGACAATTAACACAACTTACTGAGTCGAGCTACCAAGAGGATTTCGATACAGAATTTTTTTCTGGAAATTCGCAGCTCCATAAAATATTTCAGAAAAAAAAGCTCGCACACGCTGGCCCCTATCACGGTTAGAACTGACGACTGATTGAGCCGTTATGACCCGAGACACGGGCGGTACCACCGGACTACTGACACACTGCTGCCTGTACGCCACTCTCATCATGGCATTTGTCGCTCAGCCTCATAACGCAACGTGAAAGATATTAAAAGTTTTCACTTATTTGAAGAATAACATTTCTTTAGGCGAAAAACTGAATTTTCTGTCTCAGTGTCTTAGTTTACATGAGGATTATATAGCACGAGTCATTCAAATGGAAAGGGAATATCAAGTGAATTTACCGAGTCAATTCAGTACCATACGCAGAAGTGATTGCCCTGTCACAGTGTTGCCTAATGTTTGCGACGATGTTGCCAATTCTCAGCTGTGCTAGGAACAGCTCTGTAGCTGTATGAGAGGAGAGGATATGGAGAGGAGGCGCAGGGTTTGGTTAATATGCAGCGTTTTCTCCTACCAGTTGTGTCAAACATTCAGGTGTATAATCTTCCATCACGATTACAGATTCCTGCAAGATATATACGAATAAAACATTTACCTTGTTACTTTGTGACAAAAGATTATTTCAATACAATAAAAAGTCTTTGGAAATCACTTATGCCCACCTGTCACAAAAGTAAGATCACAAACACTTTGCACCTCGAAATAGATTGCACCTATGTGCAGTCTTGTGACGCTTAAATAAATCGTCTTAATGGCACTAAATAGTGGTTTGTGAATCATTTACCGGCCGTACTCTACCGCATTCCACTGGTTGGAAGGCAAAAAGCTTACTGACAAATTTCACAGAAGGAAAAGAGGGACGAAATGTCTCCCACTGCAAGGTCATGTTGTTTTATTTAAATGATTACAAAATCAGGTAAAACGAACAGTCAGGTTGTCAGTATAAGCACATAACTGTTGTCAGTATGATTTTGCACTGCCCAGGGCCTGTAATAAAAAAGGGCCCCGCTTAGGTCAGGTATATTGTACACAGAAGTGGATGAGAGAGCACCACTAAATTCTAATTCGTATGCATTACATACACACAGAAATTACTGTTACAGTGTACTTATGGAGCCCAATGAGTGAATTGTGTATTTTCCGGTGAGAAAGAGCACTGGCAAACAGTCTTCGCTACATTAGATTACTTAGACTGGTGTCACTCTGAACTAGAATTTATGGTCAGCGACTAAGTGTTAAGGTCAATGAGTCAGATGCGAGTTTTGCAACTGTGAAATACTTTCCTACATTATAGAAGCGAATATTAAATTTGAACTAATATTGCGAAAACTTTGTACTTGGATAGCTTTGAATGAAAATCTTTCTGTTTATTGCAAAGGAAAACAAATTATTTTCTAAAACATTGTCTGACATACACAACTTGAAACAGGTCATGTCGACCAAATCATATGGAAGAACTGACAGCGAAGTATTTCGGAAGGCAGTAAGATCTCTTGCTTTTTGGTTTGGCAGTACTCGATAGCCATTTCTAGGCCCAAGTAAATGAAGAAAAGCAGCGCCTTTTTGTTATCAAGTAACGTCTTCATCACTTATTATAGTTTTAATGTAATCTACGAGTTATTACTGATGTTTGATATTAACATGAAAAGGATTCCGTAGACAGGGAGAGAATCTGTTCTTGGGAAACTATTTCTATAGTGACCAAAAGGCATCAAGTACAGTGTTCCAGCATCGGTACGAAGAAAATAATAGTAATAATGACGGTAATAATCGAATTATCCGGTAACTTCACACTTCCCAGTGGATTTTCTCGAACTAAGAAATTTGCTGAATTTGTGAAAATTTCAAAATGGCTTCACATCGAGCCTATGATGCCTAGAAGAGTCTTTACATCCTGCTGGCATGAGAATACCATAATCTCCGCTTCAGAAGTTTGCTTCTACTCAATCATTTAATAGTCTCGCGTTTTTTCCACCGTGACTAATTTTGTAAGCTAAGCACATCGGCTATTACAGCACACTCCTGGGGCTGGGAAATGTGGTCACAGTGGTCTGGTGGAACGAACTATCACAGGTGCAATGCGTGGGTTCAGGCATCTACTTTTAAGAGGCACAAACAGATATACTTTACCCCTGGTAACGTCACGAGAGAGACGTTATAATCCTGACTCCGCATTAAACATCACGTTCCTTCATTACCAACCGGGCAAAGGCGGTTTACGTTGGGAAATGACATAGCGGAAGTCATGGTAAACAGAAATACAGTCGCCAGTAAACTTTCTTACATTAGATAATTTTATTTTATTTGATGAACCGATAGCCATTTAAAGGAACAAGGCTCTTACTTTACTTGTACTTGATTGAACTAGAGACGTTTAAAAAATTTAGTGCTGGACTGTGATTCGAGTTCGTATCTCCTCTTTCGAGGATCTGAATCTCTCGGAACAGTATAGTTCAATCGTTTCGTTCCTTTTCTCAAGACTGCAGTCTTCTCTAGGTTTCCTCCAAAGGTAAGTATATGGGTCCGAATCCTGATCCAGTACAAAAATATTCCTAATTTTATTTCAAGTCCTATCACTTGCACACCGGCCTGTTAGTGAAAATTAACGTGCATTTTTAATGTCTGTTCATGTGTTGCCAACAATCGCAATAGGTGTCGTTATTTCTGGTCAAACACGCGCACATCTCACTATTGGTGTGTAAGCAACTGGTACTTAAGCTATATTCGTGGATGCACGGTAGGTGTGCAGTTCGATTGTCGCTTAGGCACAAAAGTTTGTATCCTTATTTTAGAGTCAAGCACCTAGCAGCTGGTAAGAAAAAACCGATACGTAACATTTGATTTTACTTAGTTAACAATCCAATTACGTGTTGGGTTCGTATCTCCGTCACAGAACTTCACGTCATGCACTTCATCTTTAAATGCATGCACACTTTGTTACTTCAGAATAGAGGTATGCCGGCCGGTGTGGCCGTGCGGTTAAAGGTGCTTCAATCTGGAACCGCGTGACCGCTACGGTCGCAGGTTCGAATCCTGCCTCGGGCATGGAATAGTATGATGTCCTTAGGTTAGTTAGGTTTAAGTAGTTCTAAGATCTAGGGGACTTATGACCACAGATGTTGAGTCCCATAGTGCTCAGAGCCATTTGAACCAATAGAGGTATATCAGACATCTTTCGTGGTTAGTTAATAGGGACGAAAGGGTCTTGATAGAGGTCTCGGTTTATAACAAAAACTGTCGTCTTTATTTTCAAGTTAAGATTTGGATACTGGTATTGGCAAAAACTTCGGCAATTCATGACTCTTCATGGCTAGTCGTCAATATGATATGAGTAGATTAGATTATATTAAATTAATTCTTGTTTCATAGATCATGAATACGATATTTCGTAACGATGTGGGACGTGTCATTTTAATGAAAGATTTCTTTACATACCATGATTCAATTTCTTTACAATTTTTTACTCTCTCTCTCTCATTCTTTTTGATTTTTATCTCTCTCTCTCTCTCTCTCTCTCTCTCTCTCTCTCTCTCTCTCTCTATCTGTGACACACACACACATTCATTTATTTTTTATTTGTTTGTTGTGCTCGACTATCGGCGAAGCACGAAAACTTCTGTGAATGAGTTTCTTAGTTTTGTGTACACTTGCGAAAGAAATATAAAAACAACTATGAGAGTTACTGATTTATGATGCTTAGTTTGCAGTCAGTTCTGAGTATTATTAGTAACTACGCTCCAGTTCCTAAACCTGGTTATAGAAATGCGAATCAGGCGCATTACGTATTCCAGGTCGTGGCAGCCGCGACTTGGAGACACCAGCTATGGTCACTTCCCAGCCCGCTGTCAGATCACATCGGTTCGTCTTCTTCATGCTGGAATTGTAACTGAGATTTGGCAACAAGGCAATGTATGTTTGGCAACTCTGTGATCGACGAGTTACTTCCTGGTGTGCACAGAATTAAGCCTCAAAGTTCACTTGATTTTACCTGTCATTTCCATTGAACGATCTGAGTTACTATCGCTTGAGGTGTAACAAAAGATTGTAAATTTATGGTTTTCAGCCCAGGAAAGTCGTTGCACGTGGAAATCGTAACTAATCTCGTCCTTCAAATAGCAGTTCACGAGTTCTGCCCACTATTGGTCTCGTAAGAGGAAGCAAAGGCACATACTTCTTCGCCAGCTCTGGGGTAACGTGTTGTACTGTGAAAAAGCGTCTGATATGGTTCGCATTTCCAGTCTCACTGAGTGTAGTGTTTTTATCCCTTCTGTGAAAGAGCTACAAGCAGTCAGATCAAACATCAATAAGGAAATCGCAAGAAAATACTTTCGGCTCATAGTGCAATGGTGAAAAACTTACAGTACTGCACAACAGGTAAAGCCTCTTTCCGCTGCTGACAAGTAAATTTTGGGTTGCTAGGAATACATAACTTTATTTATGATATGGCACATTTGCATACCTCTTGTGTATGACATAGCATACCAATTAAACATAGACCCAATCAAAATCTAAGTGAGTAGTATTTTACCAACTCGTGACGATAGAGGCACGCTTGTATACAGATAGTCAGTTTTATTAAAACAGACTTTCGTCGTAAGGTTGTCGTGGGTAGTTTTGTTTCATTTTTTGTAATACAGTTCACAATTTTCGTAAGGTTTCCTTTAATGTTGTTAAAACAATAGTAAGCATGAGAGAGAAATTAATCATCAACGATATATGCGAATTCTCTGATGTTATATATAACAGTCTGAAAATGTACATGCAGTTTATTGATTACATGCATGTAGAAAACTTGTTCTGAGTTGAAGCTGTCGAACAAAGTTTTAAGAGGAATAAAATACCACTACCAGACGACAGCTAATGTAGAAAATACTTTTCCGACGTATTTTCGCACGATGCGCTCTACCCATACATAATACAAAAGTTTCGGGATGCATCTACTGTCTGGCTGTCTATTAAACCTGAAACGAACAAAATGTCGCAGAAGTTACCCCTTATTCCACACACGACTATTTTGGGTTGAGAAGTGAAGGAAATTATGTTACAAGTTCCAGTAGATTGATAATTTTAGCAGACAGCAGAATTGTGTTTTAAAAAATTCAGCAATGAATGTACTCGAACTCGCGACATCTTATCTACCGTGCGCGATACTTACTATTACGCCACTAGCTGACACGTAGCTATAACAGCTCGAGACGTCACAACAATTCCTCCAGAAATTCTGCATTCCACAGCGCTGTGGGATAATGCATATTGCCAGGTCAATACTTATGAGAGACAAACAGTTATACCTTTTCGTTTGCACTGCACGACGTTTTCAACAAACAGATAGCGCAATAGAGTAGCTCAAGTGGAACGGAACACTTCCTATTTAAATTTCTGCATCCTACACTGTTGGCAGTTCTGTGTTGGTGGCAGTTACGTGATTTTATTTTGGTGAATACGAAATGAAGTTGAATGCATGCACTGGGTAGCCGAGGCAGCTAGTTCACGGTGATTCGGTCAACCAAGTAAATGAATTTACTAACATGCTGCAAACCGATACAGGGAGCCTGTGTGTCAGAATGCTCAGCCAGTGTGGCACAACGGCGTTATGATAGAAAAATGAGCGACTAAGAAGAGGATTTGGTGGTCTGTTGGGCTGATGATACGTTCATATATCTATGCTATGGGCTCGATTCCAACTTCGGTCAGTGATTTTAGATAGGGAGAGACAGTTTCCATTGTCTTCTGGCTACACCAAGTGAAGAAGATATAATGGCATTGTGGTCTGAAATTCGCATTAAAAATGATATTCCTTCTCTACCAAGTAGACGTTAGGTTGAGCCACAATAAAGTCTGGAGCGGCGACATGTAGAAACTCTATCACCAGTAACCTTTCTAATACCAGTTACTTATTTCTAGTGACGAAACAAACGCTATGTAGGCTCCCAGGACACTTATTCCATCTTTTATGTGAGCTTCTGTATGTCGATAAAATTGTTTCTGAACTGGGAATGCAACTCAGACCGCCCTTAACGCGGAATTTGATCCCTTCATGACAGTACAGCTCGGCTATAATTTGTCGTTTGTTCAAAACTGGAGATTCCTCAACATCTCCACATATTGCGCCGGAATGGGTTTGAATCCTGGCCCCGCACTAATGATTTAATTATGTATTATCAAGCTCTAGCATGAGAACACCTATCTGCTGGTGGGTAATAATTTCCATTTTTAATGTATTTTCATTCGTTGTCAACACTAACGATATTTGACGTTTTTGACTCCCAGTGAGACAGAACTATTTGCGAGATCACTGTAAGTTCAAGCTGTTATTCCGAGCCGCTGGTGGAGAAAAATTCGGTAGCTGACGTCTCTTTGAGTGTAGTTAACAAAGATATGTGTGGAGTTCTATTCCCAGACAGCACTGAACTCTTCGTCATATTATTTCTAGTTCAAACACGCCCACATGTCGCTGCTGGTGCAACAACCCCATATTTAACGTTCGTTTTCTCTAGAATATAACAGCGATAGGTGCCGGGTTGGAGTCCTGGGAAGGAAAAAATTAATGTTTCGTCTCGTCATTTCAGTTAAAACATCTAGCTACTACCGAGAAAATCCGATATGTCACTGTTGATTGTGCTCCGATATCTATTTTATTGGGTTCTGGGTTCGAATCCCTGTCCAACACAAAGCTTTACCTCACGGCATTTCAAATAAGTTACTTGTCAAGAAGCAATATTTAACAACTCTCGTAGTTCGTTAACAGGGACAATAGGTGCTGGGTAGGAATTCGCGTCCGTTAAAAATGTTTGCGTTATGTAGTTTAAAGTTGGTATTTGCTAATTGATACTGTCTAAAATCGAGGTATATCGCTCTCTGTATGCCTTATCAGGAATGACCGTTAGTTTCCGTCAGTCACGAAACCTTTGCCTAGTATGCATGACCTAGTTTTGAATCCATATGCAGAATGAGACGGTTCGTCGTGTTCATTTGAAGTTCATAGATATCCTCAACTAGATGGTCGTGAATAACTGAAATTTTTAACGTCATTTTGTGTTAAATAATAAGTACGGTATGTTACTTTGAAGAGGAAATCATGAATACGACGAACTTCCTACGTGCATTACCTATCTGACGCAATAATGAGAGTGGTAACATTTCAGGTATGTCATTTATTGTAATAAATGTGAGCTTACAAGCCTTAAGGACAGTCTTACCTGTGACAAGGTGTTCCATGATATTTGTTGTATCGTAGTATTACTTTACATCTTGAGTTACTGCGATATAGAGCAGTGTTTTCTAGTGGTGACTTGTTGGAACCATTTTCAATAGTCAAACGACTGTACCAAGGAGCGATTAGAGAACCTGCTAGCAGTTGCGTTACGTGGATTGCATGCGAATCAGGCAAAATGCAATTCAGGTCGTTCGGATACTTTTGAGCACGACTGTACATTGCTGTAGCAGTACTGAGCACTGGTGTAAACAAGCGGTTATTGTTCGATAACGACATTTCATATATTTTATTGTTTATTCATTCATTTCATTCATTTCGTATAGGCCATCTTTGGACCACATTATTTCAGTTGTCTAGCCTTACGTATTCTGATGTTTGCCCAGTGCTCCCGCATTCGTTCTCGGTGTTGCTCTTTCCTCTCCTGGGTCCAGGCCTTTCCTGTTTCTAGTTTTGGCTCTTCTTGAAAACCCTGCCACGCCATGAGTTTCTCCTTGAGTGGGACACGGTCAAAGATGTCATCATGGGTGATCCCCACTTCTTTAAGATCTTTCTCCATCTCTGTGAACCAGGCGCATTTCGTTTTCTTCTCTTGAAAGAAGGTGATCATACGACTGGTGAGTCTTCAAAGGCTCATTCCGGTCATATGTCGATAAAACATAACTCTTCTCTTTCCGGATGGTGTCGGTTACCTTCTCTATCAGGGAATACTATTCATGATTATGTCATCTTCTATATTCCCCATTCTCTTTGATGGGACCTAAGCACTTTCTAAAGATCTTCCTTTACTTGGCCTTCAGTTTTTTGTTTAAGCCTTTTTTCTTCATTACTGTGCGTTGAGAAGCGTGCAAGACCCCCGGACGGATAACACTGCAGTAATACTTTAACTTTGCATTGAACGGTATTGATCTTTTGTTGCAGATGTTTTTGGTTGAATGGAATGTTATTTCCATTTTGTTGATGCGTGGTATGAAGGCTTCTTTCCCTCATAAGGTCGCTGTTGTCCACTCTCAGAGATATTTAAACTTTTCAACACTTTCAGTTTTGCCTTGACCCACTACAAGCTCCCTTGGTGGTGAATTTATGTTCGTTATAAACTCGGTTTTATCAAATGAAATTTGGAGGCCAGTTTTCTGTGCTTGTATGTTAAGCTCATTAATCTGTCTCTTAGCTGGTTCCACGTAATCAGAAAAAGTTACAAGATCATCTGCAAAAGCGAGACAATCGACTTCTAGATTTTGTTTCTCGTAACACAGCTTGGCACCAATTTTAATTCCTTGGTTTTCCAGTTCTTTGCGCCACTTATGAATCACCTTCTCGAGGGCGTAGTTGAAGAGCAGAGGCGAGACCCCATCTCCTTGCCTCACTCCAGTCTTTATTTCAAAAGCTTCTGCTGTTTCTCCTCTAAATTTCACTTTTGATGTTGTGTTGGTTAGCGTTTGCTGGATTATCGCTTTGATCTTCTTGTCTAGGCCAAGTTCTTCTGGAATTCTGATCAGGGTTTTACGATGAATCGAGTCGTATGGTTTTTTGAAATCCACAAAGGTCACAACAAAATTTTTATTCCTGAGATTCATGTTCTTAAGGATGGATTCGAGGTTCATTATCTGTTCGACGCATGATCGCCCCTACCTGAAACCTCCTTGATAGTCTCCCAGCTGTGGGTCTAGCTGTTCTTCTGTCCTAGTTTGCAGAGCTTTCGACAGAATCTTATAGGTTATTGATATGATAGAGATACCACGATAGTTATTTACATCTGTTCAGTCGCTATTCTTATGATGAGGATGAATTAGAGCAGAATTCCAGCCATGTGGCAGTCTTTCAGTTTCCCAAATCTGGCTGATAATTTCTGTTAGTTTATCTACTGCCTTATCCCTTGCATACTTCCAAAGCTAAGAAATTACAGAATCTTCCCCTAGTGCTTTGTTGTTTCAGCTTGGTTTCCTCTTTCGTGGGTGGTGATAAATTTGGTTGTACTTCTACATAGTCGGTAAAGGGAAATGTGGAGTATGGGGGTTCACAATTCAGAATAGCTGTAAAGTAATTCGCTAATATCTGGCAGTTGTTTTTATCAATGTGAGCTAGCTTCCCGTTTGGAGCTTTAAACTGTAAGCTTGGAGGATGTCTTCTGGAACTCTTGTTCAATTTGTGTCAACTGCATTTTCTCAAATGTACGCTTCACTCCCCGTGTGATCTTTGCAGCGTGTTTTCTAGCATCCAGGAAGTTAGTTTTGTTAGCTTCATTTTTCTTGGCATTCCACCTCTGCCACGCAAGCTGTCTCTGCTTCACCGCTGCCTCACAATCACTGTTCCACCAAGCATGCTTCTCCGGTTTCAGATGCAGAACAGTTTCCTTTGCTGTTCTGAGCAGGGCTTATTTCAATTCTTCCCAGCACTCTGAATCTGAGGATTCAAGTTTATGAGTGAATTCTCGAGTGAACATCAGCTTTTCCATGTCTAACCTATCTTCTTTGCCAGAGTTTTCCTCGAATTTCATGGAATCAGTTTAATTTTAAACTTTGAAACATAGTGATCTGAATTCAGATTGGCATTCCTCAGAACTCTAACATTCTGGATTTCTCGTTCTGCTTTTCGGATGACGGCAACGTGATCAATTTGATACTCTCCAAGATTCGGATTTGGGCATGACCAAGTATTCTGTTTTCTTGGCAACTGTTTCAATGCTGTTGATTTCATGACTAGGTTAAAAGCATTACACAATTCCACGAGTCCCTCTCGATTGCGGTTGGTTCTTTTATGTGCTGGGTAATTTCCAACACGTGAGGCAATACTGACCTTACAACTTATCTTAGAAGAAAGATTAAGGAAAGACAAACCTACGTTTCTAGCATTTGTAGACTTAGAGAAAGCTTTTGACAATGTTGACTGGAATACTCTCTTTCAAATTTTAAAGGTGGCAGGGGTAAAATACAGGGAGCAAAAGGCTATTTACAATTTGTACAGAAACCGGATGGCAGTTATAGGAGTCGAGGGGCATGAAAGGGAAGCAGTGGTTGGGAAAGGAGTGAGACAGGTTTGTAGCCTCTCCCCGATGTTATTCAATCTGTATATTGAGCAAGCAGTAAAGGAAACAAAAGAAAAATTTGGTGTAGGTATTAAAACCCATGGGGAAAAAATAAAAACTTTGAGGTTCGCCGGTGACATTGTAATTCTGTCAGAGATAGCAAAGGACTTGGAAGAGCAGTTGAACGGAATGGACAGTGTCTTGAAAGGAGGATATAAGATGAACATCAACAGAAGCAAAAGCGAGGATAATGAAATGTAGTCAAATTAAGTCTGGTGATGCTGAGGGAATTAGATTAGGAAATGAGACACTTAAAGTAGTAAAGGGGTTTTGCTATTTGGGGAGCAAAATAACTGATGATGGTCGAAGTAGAGAGGATATAAAATGTAGACTGGCAATGGCAAGGAAAACGTTTCTGAAGAAGAGAAATTTGTTAACATCGAGTATAGATTTAAGTGTCAGGAAGTCGTTTCTCAAAGTATTTGTATGGAGTGTAGCCTTGTATGGAAGTGAAACATGGACGATAAATAGTTTGGACAAGAAGAGAATAGAAGCTTTCGAAATGTAGTGCTACAGAAGAATGCTGAAAATTAGATGGGTAGATCATATAACGAATGAGGAGGTATTGAATACGATTGGGGACAAGAGAAGTTTCTGGCACAACTTGACTAGAAGAAGGGATCGGTTGGTAGGACATGTTCTGAGGCATCAAGGGATCACCAATTTAGTATTGGAGGGCAGTGCGGAGGGTAAAAATCATAGAGGGAGACCAAGAGATGAATACACTAGGCAGATTCAGAAGGATGTGGGTTGCAATAAGTACTGGGAGTTGAATAAGCTTGCACAGGATAGAGTAACATGGAGAGCTGCATCAAACCAATCTCAGGACTGAAGACCATAACAACAATTTGCAACAAGTTTTTAATTGTTATTATTATTATTATTATGAAAATTCCAAATATCTGTAGCTTACTATCTGGTGAGGAGCATGTTTGCCAGCCACGGAGGGGACCTGGTACCAAACTGTGATCTCCCCTCATACCCCTAGAGAACTGGACCCTGTGTCCACACATACACAGCTATACGCAGTTGAATACAATGAGGTGACGAAAGTTATGAGATGCATCCTGACGTCGTGTCAGACCTCATTTTGCCCTGCGTATTGCAGCAATTCGACGTGACATGGTCTCAACGAGTCTTAGGAAATCCCCTGCAGAGAAATTGACCTATGCTGCCTCTATAAGTGTCCATAACTATGAAGGTGTTGTGGGTGGATAATGTTGTGCACGAACTGACCACTTCATTGTACCCCATACATGTTCCATGGGTCTCATGTCGGGCGGTTTGGGAGGCCAAATAATTCGCTCGAATTGTCCGGAATGTTCATGAAACCAATACTGATCAATTGTGGACCAGGAACATTACATCTTTATCTTAGAACATGAAGTCCGTCAATGGCTGTAAGTGTCGCCACATATCTGAAAGTAATGATTTGGAGTCAACGATCGTTTCAGTTGGATCAGAGAACTCAGTCCCTCCCATGTAAACACAGCCCACACCATTATGTACCCACCACCAGCTTGTACAGAGCCTCGCTGCAACTTGGTCCATGCTTTCGCAGGGTCTGCACCACACTCGAACCTTACCATCAACTCTTACCAACTGAAATCGGGCATAATTTGACCAGGTCACGGTTTTTCAGATGTCTAGGGTCCAACTGATGTTACGAGGCCAGGAGAGGCGCTGCAGGCAACGTCGTGCTGTTTTTAAAGGCAGCCGCATCGCTCGCCTGCTGCCGTAGCCCATTAACGCCAAATTTCGCCGCATTGTCCTAACAGAGACGATCGTCGTACGTCCCAAATTGATTTTTGCGGTTATTTCACGCAGTGTTGCTTGTCTGTTAGCAATGACAACTCTACGCAAACGCTGCTGCTCGTTGTCGCTAAGTGAAGGCCGTCGGCCACCGCTTTGCCTGTGGTGAGAGGTGATGCCAGAAATTTGGTAATGTCATCACGCTCTTAACACCATATCTCTGAGAGTATTGAATTCCCTGACGATACCCGAAATGGAATACGCCGTA
Organism: Schistocerca americana; assembly: GCF_021461395.2. Taxonomy (NCBI): domain Eukaryota; kingdom Metazoa; phylum Arthropoda; class Insecta; order Orthoptera; family Acrididae; genus Schistocerca; species Schistocerca americana. The sequence continues at coordinate 30,154,108 of NC_060129.1, read as the reverse complement.
CGTCTGGCTCCAGCTACCATTCGCCTTCTGATACTGTTAAATCCCGTCGTGAGGCCATAATCACGTCTGGAACATTTTGCACGAACCACCTGAGTACAAACAACAGCTTCACCAGTGCACGGCTCTTTCATGTGAGTGGCTGTCGAATAGTTGCTGGCCCAAGATAGTTACCGTAACGTCTCGCACAAACAACACCATCTACTTTTATGGTGACGCTTTGTGGATATGAAAGTCAAATTTCGCGGCTCCAGCTTCGTTAGTTTTGCCGCTAGGATGCTTTGTATGCCTTAGCGTTGGCAAAATGGCGAATATCGAGAGACTCAAGAACCGTACTGTGATTGAATATCTTCATTTGAAAGGAATGACGCTCTATAAAATTGCGGTGAACATGCGGAATACAGTGCTCCGCCTTATGCGACAGTGAAAAACTGTGTGTTCGATTTCAAAAGTGGATGAACGAGTGTGGAAGACGCGCCAAGGGGCGGAAGGCGTGTCAGCGTTGCCACTGATGAAACAGTGACTGCAGTTCACGATGCGATGTTGCAGGATCGTCGAACAACGTTGCAGCACACTAAAACCTCATTTGGAATCTCCCACGGGCGTGCGCTTGACATTGTGCATATTTTGGGAATGCGGGAGGGAAGTTTCATCTCGGTGGGTCCTGAAAGACTTGAAAGCAGGTCGGAGACTGGAGCGTGTGCAGTGTTGCGAAGAAATCGTCCGGCAGTTTGAAGCGGATGGAGATGGCTTTCGTGCAAGGTGTGTGATAATGGACGAAACGTGGACTCACCAATTTGATCACAAAACAACAGTCAATATCAATGAAAACCTCGTTCTTCCCTTCCGGGTGCAAAAATCAGCCGGTAAAGTGATGGCATCGCTCTTTGGGAATTATGGTGGATTACTTGCAAAAGGGCATAACTATCAATGCATACTACTGCTGCACTCTCCTGCGCCATTTGACAGAAGAGAGAAAGAAAAAAAAAGGTGCGAAGAATTGGCTCGCGGATTTCTTTTGCACCAGAACAGCGCACAGGCGCACAAAGCCCTCCCAACACTGCAAACTCTGCGTGACTGCCGGTTCGAATTGTTACTTCATCCGCCATATTCTCCAGATTTGGCTCCATCAGACGGTTTCCTTTCCCCATACCTAAAAAAGGACCTCTAAGGACGGCGATTTGACAATGATGATGCAGTGACTGATGCCGTGAACGCTTGGTGGGACTCGAAATCAAAGACCTGTTATTTCAATGGTTCGCAGAAATTATCTGAGTGGGCCCCCAATTGCATTAGTGTACACAGGTATTATGTATAAAAATAAATTGGTATTATGAAATTCCTGTCATTCTTTATTTGTTGGGCTAGAGACTTTTGACCCCCACTCCTACCTTATGTACGCGATATTACAGCCGTCTGTATAGGCACGTATCGCTGTACCATCACTTTTGAGACTTCAGTGTGTGTCATATTGGTCAAGATACACCTAAACGGATATACGATCCGATCTTTGAAAGCTGAGGGCTACAGCCAAATCTGTAATAGCCTACGATTAGTTAAATTTATAAACCACGAACTTATTCAGATGTTTCGGAAATGAACTCGTTCGTTTATAAACTGACACAAAAGTATTTTTTTTAATCAGAAAAAAATTTCAAGAAGTTCCTTAGAAGCATAATGATGGAGATCAAGTTGCTGCTCTGTGTATCCTGTTTTCTAGCCTCATTAAAAAAAAAGCTCAACTCAGAGCTGTTTCATTGCTTTCTACATTGCTATCTTCTCTAAGCAAAACAACATTGAAAGATCTGCCAGTTTAGCCTGTGAAAAAATTTGGACCGGCGCCACATTTTGTCTCACACACATACACACACCTGACGTATTTATTATGAACTACTCTTCGCTTAAACGATATTTTATGTCTTAGTTGATGATCAGTGCTGAAGACTATTCACGTTTTAATCTCAGCCCAAATACGAACAACTTGTTCAGAGGGTATTTCTCTGTAAGCCAGTACAACGAGGGCACATCTCGCAATAAATACTTTAACCTCATATTTCTGACTCAAATTTCGCAACTTCACACTGTCATGTAGTCAACTGTTGCCTTCAGTTCCAAGAAGCAGACCGCAGATATGATTACAGCGAAATCGCCTCTCCTGGCCTGTCGAGCTGTACTCTGTACTTTGTCGAGCTAATACGTAATGTGCTTACTAGTCAAGAACGTGTAGTAGTGTAGGCTGATTTTGCAGTTTAACTTCGTGATAGTTAATCTCCTCTGTTCCTTCCCTCTGCCACTGCAACCTTGTTTTCTAATTTACACTTAAGCGTCTGGTCTACGGCAAGAGACGAAGTAACTAAATTCAACAATAAAAAACACCTCCTAACCCTGCGAGAAAATCACCACTTACAGAACACCAAACCAGAAAAGAAAACCCTGTTGAATTATCCAGTACACATATCAAACAACTCGCTGTTTACACTACTCCATACAATAATATAGTAACACTGTAGTGGACGATTATTTTCGTAATAATAATAACACCATCCAACACCCCAATCCTTTTCAATCACTTGTCCATTAACCCTTCCATGAAATATTTAAACCAAAACTGAAATCAGCTGATTACCGAAACTTTCAGTCACTCTCGGACGGTTACTACAATCATACTCAACATTCTACAACTCTCACTGAATAACCACCAAAGATCCCTTCTCCCTCCCCCTTCCACATACTACACACAAAAATAATAATAATAGTAATAATAATCCATACACGTACACACTCATTATCTCTCATACACACACACACACACACACACACATACAGATACAAACACAAAAGGAATGACTAGATGTTAGTATTCAGTATATACTTCATTAGGTTGACGACATGTACGTAAAAAGACGAAACAGGATGAGACGTGTAGTGAAATCACAGTAATTACATCTTTAAATCACAAGTTTCGATCAAATATCCACAACTAGTGACAGAAGACTAATAGTGTGCCACAACAATAAGGGCAAACAATATGAAAACTGTGAAGAAAAAAGTTCTGTGAGACTACCTCACGGCTACTGTTGAGGGTAGTTGCTCTCCCAAACAGCAGTTCCATACGAGCAACCCAGTTGCGTCCTTACCTGCGGTTACTAGTACTTTGGGTACTTGGGCTATGTTCTGGTCTATTTAGAAATCGTAGCTCTACGTAGTCATAGGGCCGAGCCGCACAAGCCTGCGGCTAGTAACTCGCTGCAAATTATAATCTGTAGCTGTGATCGTGCAGTCAAATGGTCTATGCATTGGCTAGAACGGCGACTTAATAAAATACACAGAAATAAAAAAATACGTTGGTCTTCTAACGTCTTTAATTGAAGTGGACGACTGAGAATGATGTTGATTAATGTTTATTCAAGAAAGGGCATGTCAAATAAATGGGAAGTGTCTTAGGATATTCATTTAAAATGCAGACAGAAAATACACAAGTTTGTGACTAAGGCTAAAATACCATTTTCAGTATCGAGAGTGCGCGCATTCTTCTTCATCAGTATTTTCAGGTTCACTTACAGAATGCACTTCTTTAATTTCATCGGTCTGCAAACATTGGAGCCTCAAATGATGAGCTCCAATGTCTCTTCCTTTTTACTCCATATTTATAGTGCAAATTACCACATCAGATCAACATTCAATCTCATTATCACCATCAAACAACTCTTTAAACACTTACTTCGCCCCGAATTCGTCTTTCCTCCCTTCAAGACCTCTTCCTACTTTAAATTTCTTCTGTGCCCATCAGTGAGGCAGTAATGGTTTCATTGTTTTCCCATACCATTACCAGTCATCTATCGAGTAGTCACTTTCTTCCTTGGCGTGTCATTCAATACTAATATTATATCTTAAACAAATACTTTCCCCATTATCCACTTTAATATTCTTCCGATTTATCTCTAAATCACCTGTAGGCTTTAAATCGCCCTCAGAATCCTTAGTTTCACCATCCTCGTAAGCATCAAATATACTTTCCCTGAAATGTTTCCACAATTAACCACACAACTTAAAAACTTCGTCTCCCTTGGACAAAAGTCATTTTTTTTCCTCCAATCATTACCAACATTATCACATAACATCTGAAGATTACTCATAAGATTCTTCACTCAAAACATCAATTACATTGATCGATACATTATGGAAATCACTACCAACAACTTTGTCTACCTCCACCGATACACCACTCTAATTGCCGTTACTGCATCGTAATACATTGGAATTCACAGTACACTCGAATTACGCCAAATTCGGAATTGTCTCTGCATCCATAAAATTATCTTTCGTCTGAGATCTCTCTCCAAGACTTTGAATTCTGATCCACTACCTAACACATAATGTTCACAATCATCCTTCCATTTCTTCTCACAATTCACGGCTTTCCTCGACAAAAGACGCACAAATTACTTCCTTCGATGTATCTAGGTCAGTAGCTTCAACCTTTGTAGCCGTTTGTATGAATTTCTGAACGCGCAATTTGTTTCCCCCACCATCTCTCAATTTTGGGTCTGTTCGTTGAAACTACGAAATTCCTGGGGCTCAAGCTCGATAGGAGACTCCCTTGGTCCTCCCACGTGTCTTACTTGGCAGCCTGCTGTCAAGTGTCCCTTTATGTCCTGTGTGTCCTCAGTGGTACTTCCTGTGGTGCAGATCGAACCACCATCCTCCGTTTATACCGGTCCCTTGTCCATTCGAAACTAGACTATGGGTGCTTTGTTTATGCATCTGCACATCCGTTCCTCTTACACCGTCTCAATACTGTCCACTATGACGGCATCCCTTTTACACTAGTCCGGTTGAGAATCTGTATGCAGCTGCTGCTGAACTACCACTGTTCTACCGCTGTGACTCTCTCCTCAGCAGGTTTGCATTCCGTTTGTCTGCCATGTGTGGCCACTCGTCCTATGCCTCCTTCTTCGATGACACCTTTTATCGCCATTATTGGGCGCATCCCTCTTCTCTGTTGCCTCCTGGAGTTCGCTTTCGGCTCTGGCTCTGGCAGCTTAGCTTCTCGTTCCTTGCAACTTTCCTGGTGGGTGTGCACCCTTCACTACCTTGGCTTCGTGTGGCTGCCCATGTTTACCTTGGCCTTATTCGCTTCCTAAGGACACTACTCCTGCCTCGCTCTATCACCTTAAGTCTCACGACCTTCTCATGGAACTTCGCGACAGTACATTTGTATACACTGATGCCTCTCGGACTGGCTGTGAGGTTAGGAGTGTCTTCGTTATTGGCTCCCGTGTCTTTCGATATAGGTTTCCGGCACACTGCTCAGAATTAACAGCCGAGCTCTTCGCCCTGTTTCAGGCCACGGAGTGCATCTGGCGACATCGCCTTTTCAATTGTGTCCTGTGCTCAGACTCACTCAGCTCCCTTCAAAGTCTATGTGAGCTGTGCACCTCCCATCCCTTAGTGAAACGGCTTCAGGAAAACTGTCACTTGCTCACTCTTGGTGGAGCCACTGTGATGTATGTGTGAGTTCCTGGTCACGTCGGTCTGACAGGAAACGAGGCCACTGACACTGCTGCCAAGGCTGCAGTCCTCGTACCTCAGCCTGCGAGTTCCTATACTCCCTCGGGTGATCTCTGTGTTGCCGTCTGTCAGGAGGTGGTGTCCCTATGCCATCGCCAATTGTCCTCCCTTCACGGAAATATACCCTGGCTTATTAAGCCTCTCCCAGCGGCTTGGACGACCTACTCCCGGCCCTCCCGCCGTCAGGTCATTTTAACTATGCCACATAGTGGGCACTGCCTTGTTAGCCATCGGCATTTCGAGCATGTCATCTGTCCCTTTGTGTTCTCCACTCTAATGCTTTTAGGCTGGATGTTTTCAATGTGTGGCAGAGTGGCTCGCTTTTCCTTTTTATTATCGTGGTCGGCCAGCACCGGTCATTTGCTCTCTTGTTTTTATGCCTTCTACCTGTTTCTTGCTTCTCACTGTGGTTTTCTTTTCCCGTTTTGCTCATAGTAGTGTTGTCTGTCCTTCTCTCATTCTTCTGGTTCTTCCATTGTCCTGTTATTGTACTGTACATCTCCTTTCTTTCCTTCTTTCCCTTGTGTATTTATTTTACCGGGAACAAGGGACAGATGACCTTGCAGTTTTGTCCCTTGCCCCCCGTTCCTTTAACCCAACCAACCAACCATTGTCATTTGTTAAGTGACGCTCTCCCACCACTTTGTAAACATTGCGCCAAAGAATGTCCATTTCTTAACCATTTACGTTCCCGCTTGGATTTGCCTTCTGAGTTATCGGCCGTTTTAGCAAACGACGCGCTGTCTGTCGACCGCGTTTTACTTTTTATGCATCGTAGCAACATGGCGAAGGCCATTTAAATTTTAGTTCTGGGCCTCCGATTCTTTATGGTGTATTTTATAGACCTTTCTCCACGTCCCTGCTTTTAGATGTCTTCTCTTCTGTCGATTGGAATTGACGTGTACTGGTTTTTAACTCCTCTGTGTCTATGTTTTCTGTAGTTTTGACATGGCCGCATATGACCCTAGTTTGTTTTGCGCCCTAAACTAAAACAAACAAATGATCTTCGTATTTTCAACAGGTATTACATCACCTTTACCTCCATTTAACAACAAGTTAAACGCTTCCGCCGATACATAATAAAATTATCAGCCGCTGAGGAGACAACATCTACATTACTTTCATTTACATTACAATAATTTCTGCTATGCCTCTTTAGAATCCGTCGTTCATCCCACTTCCACAAATTTCAGGTCCATCTCTGGCTCTATTTTGATTGCAGAATATTTCAACAAACTTACTTCATTCCATTGTTCACTGCTCTTGCACAAAATAAATCCTCCAGCCCTGTATCATCATTATTGAATTTTTCAACACATTTTGCAATATTTCTTGGGCCCTCTTCATGATTGCACTGCTTAAAATTATTTACCATTTTATTTTCATTTCTCATTACCCCAGTCTCCATCATTTATGGCTTATTTGCCAGTTTTCGACACCCAGAGAATTTTTAAAATTATGTGTCGGCGCCGATTTATTTCTCCACCTCCGGACTTGAGACACGGCGATGTCTGGTTTCTCGACCTCATCCGCTCGCTTTGCATTTCGTGAGGCTCCTGCCCCTCAATTCTTCATTTCCGGTTTTTATTTCCATTATGAAATTTTCCGTTTCTATTTCCTCTTAGAAAATTATTATTATGGTGATGATTATTTCTGTTATGATTATTATTGTTATTGTGGATATTACTGTCGTTCCTTTCTGGTTCCCATTTCACTGTCTACTCATTCCACTTGAATTTCAACGCCTGTTCAAGCTTCTCAATACAATCTAAAAACTCATCAGTGGAATTTGTTGGGCTGCGGCCAAGATACCATTGTAAATAGTCCAGTAAGCTTTACTTGAGCGTCGTGCTTTCAGACAGCACTCCCGGCAGACGACCTACATTTGTCAAGTTAGCGAGCTCATGCACGCAAAAGACCAGCATCGACCCACTTCCATGTTTGAAACTTGGCCCGTTCAGAAACTCATTCTGAAATCGCTTTTGCTTCGCTTCACTCCAGAATTTGTTCCGGAAACACTTCACAGACGCTTCATAGGTCGTATATGAAGCACTCATTACAGTTGCCCATGATTGTTCATTTCCCTCAAGATTTCTTTCAACGAACTTAATTTTTGCCTCTCTCAACATTCCTCTCACAAAACCATTTTGCCAGGAAGCAGCAAGAGAATCAACTGGGTGGTATTCCCTATCATCTCCAAAGCACTTTGTCATTGGCGAATCACCCCATGGAACATCCACCATTGTAGTAACCTGATTAGCTGCCCACCTCTTTTTCACACCACACCACTCTTCCAGACAAATTGTTAATACACTAAGTGGTTGAAACGCCCTCTAAACCCCAGGGCAGAACAGGTGATTAGGATTGTGGAAAGGGCCAAATAAGGTGGCGGTCAATTTCACTTCAAAATTGTAATTTATTATAATTTAATAACACATTTAAACCAAAACTGCACATAGCCGAACCTTTACAACTATGAGTTTCAAAATCCAATTCTTTCACTGCTGAAGGCCTCCAAACAAGAAATCTTAAAAATCAACAAAATAAATTTCAAGTGAGTGAAGACACTCAGTTAAAACTGCAAATAACATAATTATATATATATATATATATATATATATATATATATATATATATATATATATACACACTCCTGGAAATGGAAAAAAGAACACATTGACACTGGTGTGTCAGACCCACCATACTTGCTCCGGACACTGTGAGAGGGCTGTACAAGCAATGATCACACGCACGGCACAGCGGACACTCCAGGAACCGCGGTGTTGGCCGTCGAATGGCGCTAGCTGCGCAGCATTTGTGCACCGCCGCCGTCAGTGTCAGCCAGTTTGCCGTGGCATACGGAGCTCCATCGCAGTCTTTAACACTGGTAGCATGCCGCGACAGCGTGGACGTGAACCGTATGTGCAGTTGACGGACTTTAAGCGAGGGCGTATAGTGGGCATGCGGGAGGCCGGGTGGACGTACCGCCGATTTGCTCAACACGTGGGGCGTGAGGTCTCCACAGTACATCGATGTTGTCGCCAGTGGTCGGCGGAAGGTGCACGTGCCCGTTGACCTGGGACCAGACCGCAGCGACGCACGGATGCACGCCAAGACCGTAGGATCCTACGCAGTGCCGTAGGGGACCGCACCGCCACTTCCCAGCAAATTAGGCACACTGTTGCTCCTGGGGTATCGGCGAGGACCATTCGCAACCGTCTCCATGAAGCTGGGCTACGGTCCCGCACACCGTTAGGCCGTCTTCCGCTCACGCCCCAACATCGTGCAGCCCGCCTCCAGTGGTGTCGCGACAGGCGTGAATGGAGGGACGAATGGAGACGTGTCGTCTTCAGCGATGAGAGTCGCTTCTGCCTTGGTGCCAATGATGGTCGTATGCGTGTTTGGCGCCGTGCAGGTGAGCGCCACAATCAGGACTGCATACGACCGAGGCACACAGGGCCAACACCCAGCATCATGGTGTGGGGAGCGATCTCCTACACTGGCCGTACACCACTGGTGATCGTCGAGGGGACACTGAATAGTGCACGGTACATTCAAACCGTCATCGAACCCATCGTTCTACCATTCCTAGACCGGCAAGGGAACTTGCTGTTCCAACAGGACAATGCACGTCCGCATGTATCCCGTGCCACCCAACGTGCTCTAGAAGGTGTAAGTCAACTACCCTGGCCAGCAAGATCTCCGGATCTGTCCCCCATTGAGCATGTTTGGGACTGGATGAAGCGTCGTCTCACGCGGTCTGCACGTCCAGCACGAACGCTGGTCCAACTGAGGCGCCAGGTGGAAATGGCATGGCAAGCCGTTCCACAGGACTACATCCAGCATCTCTACGATCGTCTCCATGGGAGAATAGCAGCCTGCATTGCTGCGAAAGGTGGATATACACTGTACTAGTGCCGACATTGTGCATGCTCTGTTGCCTGTGTCTATGCGCCTGTGGTTCTGTCAGTGTGATCATGTGATGTATCTGACCCCAGGAATGTGTCAATAAAGTTTCCCCTTCCTGGGACAATGAATTCACGGTGTTCTTATTTCAATTTCCGGGAGTGTAGATTTAAGAATAAGGTTTTAAGTGGCTGAAGGTCCACAATTGATTTTAAAACATTCCAAATACCTTAAAGCTTTAAGTTTTAAGTGGCTGACAGTGCACTAAATTAAAAGATAGCACAACAACAGTAACATTCAGCAAAATATCCACTTGCCAGAATTCAAACCTACTTATGCGGGCTGGAGGCCCTTGATTTACATAAAACACAATATAATTTTTTTTCTTTTAGGCCAATAGATTACCAACAGATCATTAAACCCCAATGAAAAGGATAGTATAGACAACGTCACTCAGACAGCTCCAGGGGGGGATGGGGGTGGGCCTGCCCTCGAAACATTAATGTTCACTTATGTCAGACAGGTGGTGGGCCCAACTACACTTGATCTGTCGGTAACCCAAACAAGAGACACAAGAGACAGTCATGGACCGACCGACCAAACGACTTGCTAGCCTGCAATTGGTACATGAAAACTAAAAGTCCAAACTGTTATGGACGTGATTATCCACAATGAAATATGCACGAAGCTGTCAAAACTACACACTGTGTTGGACAGCGACAACAGGTGAGGAAAGGAAACTGCCTGAAATTACGATATTGGCCAGGGCTGATAACCGAAACACTAACGACCACAAGGCAGAAAACTCCGTTGTTACACTTTAATTTGAAATAAGGTAATATAGTTAACTCCACCCAAAAAAAGAACATTGCCTGTATGTACGTCAGTGACCATGGCAGGTAACGAGAACAGTAACGTCCACAAGGCAGAAAATTCCACTGGTGCACTTGAAGTGAACCAGTATAGTTAATTCCACCACACGATCCCACGTCTGGCCATCCTGATTTAGGTTTCCCATGATTTCCCTAAATCGCCCCAGGCAAATGCTGGGATGGTTCCTTCTCTGTCCTTTCCTAATCCGATGAGACCGATGACCTTGCTGTTTGGTCTCTTCTGTCCAAACAACCCAACCCATCACACTGCCGCTCGATTTCACCACTACAACCACTCAGTGTTGCTCACAGGAAAAGCTCCCCAACAGCGAACCACCGAAACGAATGACACAACATGAACGGACGTGGCTTGGGTACTTAAGACACCACTCAACCTTGACGTCCCAGGTCGGTGGGACATGAAGCTCGTAGCGATCGGACAGCTCCACACACGCTCCGACACTTCCCAGGGACCTCCAGCTGACCCAGACGACTGCGCTGCATGGAGATATCCTCCCTGGTCCGCACCAACTGACTAGCTCCCGCACACACCCTATCTGGAAACTATACGCACAAGACCAAAGATGGTACACGGTGCAAATATCGACACAAATTGCTGCTGGTACACGTAGAAGGAGGACGAACCACGGCATAACCGCAACATCGGCGGGAGACAAACGCAAATAGACAGCCAAGTTCAAGCAAACGCATAGGTCGGATTAAGCACAACTCAGTGGGCACTTCATGCAGTGCATTTTGTCTCAACAACAATTCATAGCATAGCAACCCAGGTGGTAATATATCTTCTCCAACTTCTCCCCGTAATCTGTTTCGACTGTGTCGTCACTGGTGTTAATCAGGCCAACCTCTTCAGTAATTTTGCCCACATCTGCTCTTATAGCTCTTGTAGGGATCTCTCATCCTTTGTATATTGGGTTTGATTTTCTTCATCTCAACTTTTACACCTTCTGCTACAGTTGTCTCTACTGAACGTGTCTCTGTTTTTATTGAAATTATCTGTGAGCCCAATGCCCCTACTTTAGAGTTATAATTTGTCAGAATTTCCTTTAACCACGCCATTTAATCACTCGCAATTACATATCGCTTCTCTGATTTCGGACTAATATCGTCTGTACCAACACTGCCACGTTCAGGTTTAGGACTAATTGTCCCTCCCACTCACATGATCTGAACTGCATGAGCTGGGTGATGACTTAACCACTAGAAGCTCCATCACTGCTGGCTGTTCCTGCTCTACTGCTGCTGGCCGAAGTGTCAATGCTGGCCAACGCGCTGTCGCTGCCACTGCTGCTCTGCCGCCGCCGAGGTCTCCACTGCTGCTGGCCGCTGCAGACTCCAAGTCAGGACGCCTCCTTCTTCTTCCTTCAAGTTCCGTGGCGAACTTCCCCACACCTAGCTTTTGCTACCAGTTTCCACGCACACAAATCTTATGCTCATAGCCCTCACGCAAACTGCCAATCACGCAATAGATTTGGGACCTGGATCGCAGAATACTGTACTGTGTTAGAATTACAACAGCAGTTCTAATGGGATTAGGCCCATATCCCGGACGAGAAAACCGCAATTGCGACGGTACTTAGTGGTTGCCACTGTGAGTAGTTGCTCTTCCAAACAGCACTTCAATACGTGCAAACCCGTGGCGTAATTACCTGCTGTTACTCGTATTTTAGGTACTTGCACTAAGCACGTCTCTGTTTACAAATAATAGCTCGATGTAGTCATATAGTCGAGCCGGTCACGTCTGCTTTCACGCCCTGCAGCTAACTCTCTGCGAATAATAATCTGTAGCTATCATCCTGCAGTCAAATAGTCTATGCATTGGCTAGAATTGCGAGTTAATAAAATAGACAGAAATACAAAGAAAAACTTAAATGAATTAATTAATAAAAGGGGTTGCATTCTGAGGTCTGTAACTGATGTGAACAACAGAGAAACATGTTAAATACTGTTTATTCAATAAAGGAAACCTTAAATAAACGGGAAGTGGTCCTAGGACATTCATTTGAAATGAAGATACAAACTACCGTTATCAAATGCAGTAAAGTCACGTTGAGGTGTTATGAGAATGGTAGCAATATTCCCAAACTAAATAGTAATCTAAGTCCATTTCATAACTACATTACATGAAAGATTCATCAGCTCAAAACAGTTCAGAGGTCAACATGATGATTTACAAATTAACAGATGCGATGCAAAGTAACTCATACTCTGTGGCTAAAGTTAAGAGCCCTATAACGTAGGACATGCAGATCTCTCGATATACACTGAAGTGCCGAAGAAACTGGTACAGGCATGCGTATTCAAACACAGAGATATGTAAATAGTAAATACGGAGCAGTGGTCGGCAACGCCTAGATAGGACAACAAGTGTCCGGTGTAGTTGTTAGATCGTTTACTGCTGGTACGATGGAAGGTTATCAAGGTTTCAGTGAGTCTGAACGTGGTGTTATAGTCGCCGCACGAGTGATGGGACACAGCATTTCCGAGGTAGCGATGAAGTGGGGATTTTCCTGGACAATCATTTCACGAGTGTACCGTGAATATCAGGAAAACGGGAAACCATCAAATGTACGACATCGCTGCGGCCGGAAAAAGGTCCTGCAAGAACGGGACCAACGACGACTGAAGAGAATTGTTCAACGTGACACAAGTGCAACCCTTCCGCAAATTGCTGCGCATTTCAGTGCTGAGCAATCAACAAGTGTCAGCGTGCGAACCATTCAACGAAACATCATCGAAGTGGGCTTTCGCAGCCAAAGGCACACTCTTGTATTACCGATTTATGGAGAGCCCTGCAGGATTCACGGTGTCAGTTCCCTACGGCACTACTTCAAACTTTAGTTGAGTCCACGCCACGTCGTGTTGCGGCACTTCTGCGTGGTCGCGGGCCCCGACACGATATTAGGCAGGTGCACCTGTTTCTTTGGTTCTTCAGTTTAGATCTCACTGACGATGCTTTAAAGTAACTGAAAAAAGGTGAAACCCGTATGGGAGAAATAAAATAAAGTGCAACAAGAAAAGGCGGTTTTTATATACAAAACAAATATTTTTGTGCTTGCTGAAGGGGATGGTCGCGCAAAAGATGTTTTTCTACTATTCAGCTCTCAAATGCAATGTAGAAGAACGACCATATACAGGATGTTACAAATAGGTACGGCAAAACTTTAAGGATACATTCCTCACACACAAAGACAGAAAATATGTTATGTGGACACGTGTCTGGAAACGCTTACTTTCCATGTTAGAGCTCATTTTATTACTTCCCTTCAAATCACATTAATCATGGAATGGAAACACACAGCAACAGAACGTACCAGCGTGACTTCAAACACTTTGTTACAGGAAATGTTCAAAATGTCCTCCGTTAGCGAGGATACATGCATCCACCCTCCGTCGCATGGAATCCCTGATGCGCTGATGCAGCCCAGGACAATGGCGTATTGTATCACAGCCGTCCACAATACGATCACGAAGACTCTCTACATTTGGTACCGGAGTGGCGGAGACAAGAACTTTCAAATGCCCCCATAAATGAAAGTCAAGAGGGTTGAGGTCAGGAGAGCGTGGAGGCCATGGAATTGGTCCGCCACTACCAATCCATCGGTAGCCGAATCTGTTGTTGAGAAGCGTACGAACACTTCGACGGAAATGGGCAGGAGCTCCATCGTGCATGAACCACATGTTGTGTCGCACTTGTAAAGGCACATGTTCCAGCAGGACAGGTAGAGTATCCCGTATGAAATCTTGATAACGTGCTCCATTGAGCGTGGGTGGAAGAATATGGGGCCCAATCAAGACATCACCAACAATGCCTGCCCAAACGTTCACAGAAAATCTGTGTTGATGACGTGATTGCACAACTGCGTGCGGATTCTCGTCAGCCCACACATGTTGACTGTGAAAATTTACAATTTGAGCACGTCGGAATGAAGCCTCATCCGTAAAGAAAACATTTGCACTGAAATGAGGATTGACACATTGTTGGATGAACCATTCGCAGAAGTGTATCCGTGGAGGCCAATCAGCTGCTGATAGTGCCTGCACACGCTCTACATGGTACGGAAACAACTGGTTCTCCCGTAGCATTCTCCATACAGTGACGTGGTCAACGTTACCTTGTACAGCAGCAACTTCTCTGACGCTGACATTAGGGTTATCGTCAACTGCACGAAGAATTGCCTCGTCCATTGCAGGTGTCCTCGTCGTTCTAGGTCTTCCCCAGTCGCGAGTCATAGGCTCGAATGTTCCGTGCTCCCTAAGACGCCGATCAATTGCTTCGTACGTCTTCCTGTCGGGACACCTTCGTTCTGGAAATCTGTCTCGATACAAACGTACCGCGCCACGGCTATTGCCCCGTACTAATCCAAACATCAAATGGGCATCTGCCAACTCCGCATTTCTAAACATAGCATTGACTGCAAAACCACTTTCGTGATTAACACTAAGCATTTGATGCTACGTACTGATGTGCTTGATGCTAGTACTGTAGAGCAATGAGTCGCATGTCAACACAAGCACCGAAGTCAACATTACCTTCCTTCAATTGGGCCAACTGGCGGTGAACCGAGGAAGTACAGTACATACTGACGAAACTAACATGGAAATTAAGCGTTTCCGGACACATGTCCACATAACATCTTTTCTTTATTTGTTTGTGAGAAATGTTTCCTGAAAGTTTGGCCATACCTTTTTGTAACACCCTGTATATTGTGATTCTCCCTTATGCATTGCATCAAAAAGGAATCCAATACATTTTCCAAATTATGTTTCCAGAAAAGTGTAATTTCTCAGAGGAGGTAGAAGTGTGTTCTTGGGACTGTAAATATTTTGTGGTCAGTGAAATACTGTATACAACAACTTACTTCACTAAGTAGAGTAACAGCTCATTTTTCTCCTTCAGTAGTAATGAAGTCATATAACTGTGGTAACATTATGATTACAAAGTTGAAGAAATTGCTAATTTTGCTTAACATTTAAATAAGTTTATATGCATGGTTGTGTAGTTGCTAGTGTAGTGTAACATGAGTTATTCGTGAGAACGACTCATGTTTCACTGAAGACGCTCATGCTGGCAACAGACGTCGGAGTCTTTTATAAACATTTTGCGTATTGGGAAAAATCCACTGTAATCAGAAGTCTGTGCAGATGGTGCGTCTGCAGTGAAATAACACAGGAGGGGAAAGGTGCGGTGTAGTGAACATGGTAACACTTGCTGATTGTGGACATCTATTCCTTGACAATGTCCCTTGAAAGTGTCTAGAACGCCTCAGAGGAAACAGATGTACTACAATGTAGACGCCCAAGAGAAATGAAGACTGTAAATCTGAAATCTTAAGCTGAGTTCAGTGTCGTCAGACGTATTGAATGACAATTCGAAGTTATCAGTCATTCATAATTGCATCTGTTTTCACAATTAATGTACAGTCATAGACATAAAAACTGACCGCAGGCTGGCCGCCACAGACTGAGTCGTTCACTTAAGGTGGCCAACAAAACCGACCGCCCCTCACAACGCTGAGTCCGGCCGTCTGCACGATCTGGCAACGCTGTAATACACTAAAGTGTCAGGAGAAAGTGTTGTCTACTTTCTAGATGTTGCCGTGCTGTGTGAGCCCGTGGTCTAGTGGTAATCATCGTGCATTCTAATCTTTAGTTGCGTGGTCGCGTCCGTCCGTATCTCTCTTTTTTTAATGTATTTCAGCCCTCGTCTGAAGTTGTGACTCTGATTAAACATCTACATCTACATCCATACTCCACAAGCCACCTGACGGTGTGTGGCGGAGGGTGCCCTGAGTACCTCTATCGGTTCTCCCTACTATTCCAGACTCGTATTGTTCGTAGAAAGAAGGATTGTCGGTATGCTTCTGTGTGGGCTCTAATCTCTATGATTTTATCCTCATGGTCTCTTCGCGAGATATACGTAGGAGGGAGCAATATACTGCTTGACTCTTCGGTGAAGGTATGTTCTTGAAACTTTAACAAAAGCCCATACCGAGCTCCTGAGCGTCTCTCCTGCAGAGTCTTCCACTGGAGTTAATCTATCATCTCCGTAACGCTTTCGCGATTACTAAATGATCCTGTAACGAAGCGCGCTGCCCTCCGTTGGATCTTCTCTATCTCTTCTATCAATCCTGTCTGGTACAGATCCCACACTACTGAGCAGTATTCAAGTAGTGGGCGAACAAGCGTACTGTAACCTACTTCCTTTGTTTTCGGATTGCATTTCCTTAGGATTCTTCCAATGAATCTCAGTCTGGCATCTGCTTTACCGACGATCAACTTTATATGATCATTCCATTTTAAATCACTCCTAATGCGTACTCCCATATAATTTATGGAATTAACTGCTTCCAGTTGCTGACCTGCTATTTTGTAGCTAAATGATACGGGATCTATCTTTCTATGTATTCGCAGAAAATTACACTTGTCTACATTGAGATTCAACTGCCATTCCCTGCACCATGCGTCAATTCGCTGCAGATCCTCCTGCATTTCAGTACAATTTTCCATTGTTACAACCTCTCGATACACCACAGCATCATCTGCAAAAAGCCTCAGTGAACTTCCGATGTCATCCGCCAGGTCATTAATGTATATTGTGAATAGCAACGGTCCTACGACACTCCCCTGTGGCACACCTGAAATCACTCTTACTTCGGAAGACTTCTCTCCATTGAGAATGACATGCTGCGTTCTGTTATCTAGGAACTCCTCAATCCAATCAAACAATTGGTGTGATAGTCCATATGCTCTTACTTTTTTCATTAAACGACTGTGGGGAACCGTATCGAACGCCTTGCGGAAGTCAAGAAATACGGCATCTACCTGTGAACCCGTGTTATGGACCTCTGAGTCTCGTGGACGAATAGCGCGAGCCGGGGGATCCAGGATAATTCGTTTCACTTTCTAGTAATAACAAGTACTTCGAGAAACAATTCCGCAGGACAGCTCGTGGCTGCGTCGCGACCAGAACAGCTTACGCTCAAGCGTTTCCTCACGCTGCAGCGGCTACCGGCCACCGGCCAGACGCCACCCGCCGCCTGAAATCCGGCGCCGCCAATGTGAACGCGGCGGCACGCTGTCAGTGTATGTATCAACTGTCAATTTCGAATTTGAAGTTCTAGTTATCAACTTGCAGTTATGCATTGGGCTTTGCATACTTGAATATCATGAACTACAATTAAGCGTTGCAAAGTTGGGTCGCAAGTGGAAAAAGGTGTAACATCTACAACACAATATATGCTTTTGGTATAATAGAGGGTGAATGCTGAGGAGGCAGCTCGAAAGATTTAAACTGTGTGTAGAGCGAGTGCTTTTGGGACTAATACGACAGATAAAGATATTCTTGTTTCTACAAAGATCGTTCTGGCAGGAACCATTTTCCACATTAAGGAGGTCTCGACTACCGATATAAGTAATGGATTACCATGTAACTATCATGCGACATTTACATTCAACAGGGGAGGCTCAGAACCCTGGTGTAGGAGTACAGTATGCTCTAATTCGAAACAACAAAAATCAACAGAATGACTGTTTTTGCAGTTTTGCTTGAACATAATCAGGTCGGTCATTCAGCATTCCTATGCAATACTGTTACTGGTGACGAGATATGATGCCTTTATCGTTAACTTCCTAAGAAGAAATGAAAGGCTGAGCCCTACCAAAAGACGTAAACTTGAGCAAAGAGTAGATTGAAATAATATTTTCCATCTGATAGCTCCAAAATTGTCTTTTACCCAACGAACTCTTCCCAAAGGGTGTGTCCATCACGGCTGGAATTTTTTCCCAACAACTGAGACACCTTTCGGTCGTAGTGTAAAAGAAGCAACCGACAAAACAACATTTCATGTGCTATTGCATGATAACGACTCTGTTGATTTGAGAAGCAAAATTATGAAGGAGATTGACAGGGAAGTCATCTCTCATGCACTTGTATTGATAGGGAAGTCATCTCTCAGGCACTTGTCACTCTGATCGTATGCTCGTGAACTTCCCGCTCTTGATCGATTAACTGTCAAGGCAATTTTCATCACCTCGTCTGGAGACAAAGTTGCGGAGAATAAGTTCACACACCGCCGTTGTACGTAGAAGCCAGACCACGAGAACAACACAAAAAGGCGATGGTACTTGAAAAAGAAGAGTAAAAGCCAACAGCAAACAGACAGATGCCCTACGTATTGTGTTCTACTCATGGTGTGACAATCAAATTGCCATACATATATATATATACACACACACACACAAAAGGAAAACACCACTCGGGGTGTTGATAAGTCTCTAAAATTCAATTTTTCTAAAGAAATGAGTTGGTCAGTTTCGAGATCTGTCATGCCACAAGAACTAAATTTTAAATATGCCACAAAAACTTGTTGAATCCCTGACAATTTATGGTTACCTTTTTATAGGTACATTTGATGATTATAACCTGTTAGACAAAGGTTTTAGTTTTCTGTCAGTAGTTTTATACATGTAATAATGGACAAAAAACTGCAGTGAAAGACATTTTCAATTTTCATTTCGACTTTTTATTTGGACAAATACCTTACATATAAATTCATTACATGAAATTACTTTCTTATACACTACATTTGATGTCTGGATGTGTGTCAGAGACACACATATACTTTCTGCTTCTTCGGCATGTGGAAAAATAATGCAGAGTTTACCATGTGAGAAACAGGGTTCCTTCAAATCAACTATGCATTAGTGAAATGTTTGGCCCTGAGCCTTATTGATTGTCACACTATAAATTAATTTCACAAGAAAATGTTATCTTTTAAAAGAAAATGGCGTATGAGTTGATATTGTAAGGATTCTTGGTAGGAACACTGAATTTCCTTTTTGTTTTCCAGTTAATGTTAGTGCTTCAATAATATTATGAAGTTGTTGTTTGACACACAATCTTGTGCCATTACATAAGCTGCGTGAGTTAATATTTCAGTTTCAGTGTATGCAAAGGCATTTAATAAGTTTAAGAATTCGGTTTTGAAGTTGACAGTTTCTTCTTGATCCATTATTGTAACTACTGATTTATATACTGTTTCTGCTACTGGAATAAACTTCTGCATTTGTTGCACTACGTCATCCTTGGTGTTACAATTGTTCACTCACACAGCCAATCTTTATTTTGCTAGTTCATTTCTATAGATGGATACACTTTATCAATAATTGCCCCTAGGCTTCTGACATACCGCATAATTCTAGTGTTAAAATCAGCTTTCCTGGGTAAATGTCAAGAGGGTAAGGACCATATGCAATTTTCCATAAATTTTGGGCAAATATGTTAGCTCTAGGATCTCCTGACATTATTGCATGTGTATTTTCTTTCAAATATAACTTTTCAAACTTATTCCAAAATATTAACCTCTCCAAACTTGCATTTATTTCGTCTGCTGGTTTTGATTTTGGAATTACTGGTAATGTTTGCCGAAAGTCTCCTGATAGTAGCAATAAAACTCCTACCATTAATATTTTGTTTTTCCGAAGATCTGTTGTGTTGAGTGCATCAAGACTTTTTTATGGGCAACTGTACATTCATCCCATATAATCATTTTGCATTCCATTCAAAGTTTGCCATACACTGAAGATCTCATTACATCACTGACGGGAAACTCTAGGCAGAGATTACACCACGAAATTTGTGTTGGCACCACATAGTCATAATTATATTAGCATTAAAATTTTTGCCATCCACAACCACCCACATCCATCCACTGTAACCAAAACAGCATAGTGCATAATGCGAGACGTAAGGCTACTCCGATGGATAAAAGAAATTGGGCTGTTGTGAATAGTTATGGCAACAAAGTGAAACATACCGACACATATTCAATTTATATATATATAGCCACATAGAAGAAAGTTTATTCAGCACTTGCACACACAAAAGCGCGGAGCGGACTGCCTCTGGCCAGAACACATATAGTATATACACAGCTACAGACCATTCCAGTACAATGAATAGTTCTGCAATGTACTCGAACCGAATGTGGAAGTTAAAATTGTACAGTCCAGGTGCCCTCCATGCAACAGTTTAGTACCATAGCATCTACACCACGGTGCCACTCAGCTTCTTCTGTGACATTGCTCCCCGTTTAAGTGAACAGCGTTTCGGTGTTACGGCGTCTTAGTCGGGGAACGAGTCATCGGTGCTGCGTACTCGACTCCCGATGACTGATTCTCTCCCTGGCGGTGATCTTCTTAGAGCTTCTTTTGCCGCTACGCTTTTCGTCACCTTTCCGCTTGTTGCCTGTCGCTGCAGCTTCGAATTTACCCTGAGTGGCAAAATCCTTGTAGGGCAGCGTTTGAAGGATGTAGACTGTACCTCTGATCATTCGTCGTCTCACGTCGGGGTCAAAATCTTCAACTTCATAAGTAACATCAGACAACTGTCATACAACTGTATAAGGGCCAAAGTAGCGCCTAAGGAGCTTCTCAGAGAGATCAACCTTCCGTACGGGAGTGAAGATCCAGACGAGGTCACCAGGCTGGTAGACAACGGTGCTGTGGCTAGCGTCATACCTTCGGCGATCGTTTTATGGAGCCTGCAACGTGCAGAGTCGAGCTACACTACTGGCCATTGAAATTGCTACACAAAGAAGAAATACAGATGATAAACGGGTATTCATTGGATAACTATATTATACTAGAACTGACATGTGATTACATTTTCACGCAATTTGGGTGCATAGATCCTGAGAAATTAGTACCCAGAACAACCACCTCTGGCCGTAATAACGGCCTTGATACGCTTGGGCATTGAGTCGAACAGAGCTTGGATGGCGTGTACAGGTACAGCTGCCCATGCAGCTTCAACACAATACCACAGTTTATCAAGAGTTGTGACTGGCGTATTGTGACGAGCCAGTTGCTCGGCTACCATTGTCCAGACGTTTTCAATTGGTGAGAGATCTGGAGAATGTGCTGGCAAGGGCACCAGTCGAACATTTTCTGTATCCAGAAAGGCCCGTACAGGACCTGCAACATGCGGTCGTGCATTATCCTGCTGAAATGTAGGGTTTCACAGGGATCGAATGAAAGGTAGAGGCACGGTCGTAACACATCTGAAATGTAACGTCCACTGTTCAAAGTGTCGTGAATGTGAACAAGAGGTGACCGAGACGTGTAACCAGTGGCACCCCATACCATCACGCCGGTTGATACGCCAGGATGGCGATGACGAATACACACTTCCAATGTGCGTTCACCGCGATGTCGCCAAAGACGGATGCGACCATCATGATGCTGTAAACAGAACCTGGATTCATCCGAAAAAATTACGTTTTGCCATTCGTGCACCCAGGTTCGTCGTTGAGTACACCATCACAGGTGCTCCTGTGTGTGATGCAGTGTCAAGGGTAACCGCAGGCATGGTCTCCGAGATGATAGGTCATGCTGCTGCAAACGTCGCCGAACTGTTCATGCAGACGGCTGTTGTCCTGCAAACGTCACCATCTGTTGACTCAGGGATCGAGACGTGGCTGCACGATCCGTTACAGACGTGTGGATAAGATGTCTGTCATCTCGACTGCTGGTGATACAAGGCCGTTGGGATCCAGCACGGCGTTCCCTATTACCCTCCTGAACCCACCGATTCCATATTCTGCTAACAGTCATTGGATCTCGACCAACGCGAGCAGCAATGTCGCGATACGATAAACCGCTATCGCGATAGGCTACAACCCGACCTTTATCAAAGTCGGAAACGTGATGGTACACATTTCTCCTCCTCACACGAGGCATCACAACAACGTTTCACCAGGCAACGCCGGTCAACTGCTGTTTGTGTACGAGAAATCGGTTGGAAACTTTCCTCATGTCAGGACGTTGTAGGTGTCGCCACCGGCGTCAACCTTGTGTGAATGCTCTGAAAAGCTAATCATTTGCATATCACAGCATCTTCTTCCTGTCGGTTAAATTTCGCGTCTGTAGCACGTCATCTTCGTGGTGTAGCAATTTTAATGGCCAGTAGTGTAACTGCTGAGCTTCCTCAGCTCTGGTTAACACCTGGCGGATGTAGTCGTCGTCCACGTCCATTGTCGTAGTCGCCTCACGCCCATGCACCAGAAAACCATGCTGTAAATCCTGTGGTGTCTTGTTTGGTGGTCTTGTAGCCAAACGTCACGAAAGGTATCACCTCACCCCAGTTGCTATGCTCAACATTGACGGACATTGATAGTATGTCGGGCAAGGTCTTATTAAGGCGTTCAATAAGCCCGTCATCACATGACGACTGCCTACCATCCTTAAACTAACGGGCTTGCTGAACGCCTTAATGTCATGTGATGAGTAATGTTGCACCTACGGTTTATTTCTGTCACAAGATTCGATTAAAAAACTTTCCCTCGATCCCTAGTTAACGACCTTGGGGCACCATGTTTTAATACAATGTCATTCACGGTGAATTTGGCTGCCTCGGATGCTTTGGCTGTTTTCACGGTTTTTGTAATAGCGTACCGTGTCATATAATCTGTGCACGCAAAAAATCCATCTAGTGCCACTAACAGACGTTGGAAATCGTCAATCCTTACACGCTGGAAAGGCGTCACGGCTGGTGGTTCCAATGGTTCAAAGGGCTCTGAGCACTATGGGACTTAACTTCTGAGGTCATCAGTCCCCTATAACTTAGAACTACTTAAACTTAACTAACCTAAGGACTTCACACACATCAATGCCCAAGGCAGGATTCGAACCTGCGACCGTAGCATCACCTGGTGGAATTGGTATGAGTCAGCCAGGTGGTTTCTGAGGAACTGCCTCTCTCCTCTGGCACTCTCTACAGTGCGACACATAGTGACGGAAACTCCTAAATAAACCTGGCCAGAAAAATCTCTTGCGACTTCTATCGTAGGTCTTAATAAATTCTAAATGTACGGCCTCAGGTGTGTCATGTGTTGTAACTGCGACCGGGACGGTCGTGGGGTTGCAATGACGGAAAGCGCGGCGGGACCAGCAGAGAGACCAGCGAACAGCAACACAACGGGAGAGGACGGACATAGCCAATGAAGGACAGAACGAATAAAACAAGATCGAACAACCGAGTCACAAGGAAACAAACACGTCCACTCGTACACAGAACAAGGAAGTAAACTGTCTAACGTGAGGCGAGGTGTCAACGGACGTAAGCGTGATTAGACTGGCTGGCTGAGCGAGAGGCAGGCGCTTAAGTACTCTATCGAGGACACCGCTATTGGCCGGTGCAACCACGTGTTCCACTGTGGCGCCCTCACACTAAAAGCAAGCCAGGAGGCGCGCGCCGCCACAGCTCACGGCCCGATGGTGCAGAGACCTCTATGGGTCTTCGACGTCCAAGACGTCTGGCGCGAATTCAAATTCCGCGGCATGCGGTATCAGATACTTCCCCACTGAAACGTGCACGTAGGGGCGGAAACGCCCCGGACGGTGCCGAGGTGGGCGGCAGTGAAAAGAGGAACTGGGTGTATCAACCGCAATTGGCGGGGAGAAAGGGACGCCCGAGATATTCATGACAGCTGATCCAGAGTCCAGGGCGGGGGAGTGAGCCCCCGATCCACACGGAGGTGGAGAGGACTGGCGGCAGGCCCGTGGGGAGATGGCAACTGGGGGCTGGGACAGTGACTCAAGGACCACGTCTGTACCCGAAGGAGTTAGGGACAGAGGCGGCGGCGCGAGTCCCGTGGCAGCACGAGGGTGGAGCTGATTATGATGATGGTGCTTCAACCCTTTCGACGTCTGCACCGACGTCGCACGCCGCCCATGGGCCACAATGACTGTGGCAGGTGTCCAATCGGCCTTGCACTCGTACTCGCGGGCCCACACAGCCGTGCCAGGGGCGTACCGCTGTGAGGTCGGGAGTGTGGGTGGGAGGAGGATGGCATCAGCAAATGGAGCAGGATCCATGGCTGTTGCCCATGAAGGTGCTCCGCTGGACTGCGTCCGTCAATTGGAGGAGTGCAATAGGTGCTCAAAAACAGGGTGAGGGCCGACGTGGTTGGAGATGTGTCAACCGCCTTAGTCAACTGGTGTTTAAAAGTGCGGACATGCCTCTCCGCCAGTGGAAAGGGGGGCTACAGATATGTCTGATACTGTTGGCCTGATAGAAGTTGTGGAAGGAGGACACTGTGGATTGGGGACCATTATCGGAGACCAATGTGTGGGGCAGGCCCTGAATGGTGAGAACCTGGGCCAGGGCCATGAGTGTAACCTCCATGGTGGTGCATGCCATGTGGAAAACATACGGGTATTTGGAGTAGGCATCAATGATGAGTAACCACATGGACCCCAAAAATAGGACCGCAAAATCGATATGGATGCGATCCCAGGGCCAGCGAGGCACAGGCCAGGGTGCAAATGACTGAGGGGGACTCGCCTGGTGATGCTCACAGACAGTGCACCTACAGAACAGGCGCTCAATGTCGTCATCGATGCCGGGCCAATACACATGCCGGTGAGGCAAAACTTTCATACAGGACATACCCCAGTGCCTGCAGTGTAACAAACTGAGCACCTGAAGCCGCAATTCCGGAGGGATGACCACCCGGTGTTCATCTGACTCCGTGGCCAACAGAAGGACATCATCGACCACGGAGAACCTGTGGGACAGGTGGCGCCAGGAGCTGAAATCGGACTGCATGCGACGAGTAACATAGGACGGCTACCCGTGGACCATGTAGTTGAGAACCTGCTGCAAGACAGGCTCGTGGCGGTTAGCCACAGCAACGTGAGTAGCCATAAGAGGCAGACTGTCCAGTGCATCCTGGTGGGCGGAATCAATGTGAAAGCAGAGGACCTCCTGTTGGTCAGAGGCAGGATCGTGGCTGGCTGGGAGACATGACAAAGCGTCCACATTAGCATGGTGGGTGGTGGTCTTATACCGGATGGTGTAAGCGTAATTACGTAAATACAATGCCCAGTGCTGGAGACATTGAACCGTCCGCTCGGGAAGGTGAGAGTGGGGTCTGAAAAGTGTAGCCAAGGTTTTATGGTCCGTCAGGAGGGTGAACTTTGCTCCAAAGAGATAGGTGTGAAATTTTTGGACGGTGAACACGATCGCCAGGGCCTCCTTTTCAATCTGGAAGTGGTTCCGTTGTGCTGGGGTCAACGTCTTAGAGGCATAAGCGATGGGCTGTTTGGAGCCATCGAATTGGTGGGCGAGGACGGCGCAAATGCCGTATGCCGATGCATCAGCTGCCACAACGAAGGGGCGGTCCAGAGAGAAGGGAGTAAGGCAAGGGGCAGACTTCAGAATCGCCTTTAAACAGAGAAAAGCCTGGTCAAAGGTAGGAGTCGAAACAAAAGGTCCCCCTTGCGACACAAGTGATTGAGGGGTTGAGGAACAGAGGCAGCCTGGGGAAACAACTTTAATTAATAAGTATGCTTGCCCAAAAACACCTGCAGTTCAGATAAGTCCTTGGGACGAGGAAGGCCTCAATAGCCGCAACATTACGACCCGAAGGGCGAATGTCATCTTTGCTAAGCCAGTGGCCTAATTATTCCACTTCTGGTTGAAAAAAACAACACTTGTCCAGCCGACAGCGGAGACCAGCAGACTGCAGAGCGTGAAATAAGGCGCTGAGGTTTTGCAAATGTTCCTGGCGGGAACGCCCGGTGACGAAGATGTCATCCAGATAATTCACACATGCAGGGATAGGCTGTGTGTAAGCTGCTCCAGGAATCGCTGGAAAATGGCTGAAGCCGAAGTGACACCAAGGGTAAGGTGCTTGTACTTATACAATCTGAAAGGCGTGTTGATAACCACGATGTTCTGAGATTCGGCATCCAAGGGCAACTGGTGGTATGCCTCAGCCAGGTGGAGCTTCGAAAAATACTCTCCCCCGGCAAGCTTGAAAGGTCTTCTTGTCAGGGAATGGGGTAAGTGTCATTGAGGGACTGAGCACTGACTGTAGGGCCAAAGGGACTCATTGGGTTTCCATATGACCACCAGTGGTGTCGCCCATGCACTGTAAGTTACAGGTCCCAGCACGCCAGCGGCCTGGAGCCGATCAAGTTCCTGCTTGACCGCCGGCCATAAGGCCACTGGAAGGAGCTGGGCCTGGAAAAAGCGAGGCTGTGCATCAAGCCTTAGGGTGATGTGCGCCTGAAAGCTGGAAGCACATCCCAGATCCAATGCAAAAGCGGAGCACAGATCGTCCAAGTCCTGAAAAGGAACAGCCATGGACATGACCTTAACTTCATCGGAAACTGAAAAGCCAAACAGTTGAAACGCATCCAGGCCAAAAATATTCGAAGCCGACGGATGGTCGACGACAAAGAGGGTAAGGAGCCGGGGAACATGCTCGTACGTCGCCTGGATGACGAACTGCCCACGAATGGGAATGGAACCGTCTCTGTAGACGACCAAACGGCGAGAGGGAGGCGACAACGCAGGAGAGCCCAGCCGAGTATATGTCGCCATATTAATCAGGGAGACGGTGGCCCCAGTGTCGACCTGAAAACTGACACCCTCTGTGAAAATGCGGAGCGTGAGGAAAAGCTTCCTCGCTGACGGGTCATCCTGTGGAACGACCGATTGCAGAGCATGGACGGTATGTTGAGGCCCAGGAGGGGCAGGACTGGATCGAGTCGAGCGACTACGACAAACCAATCGGATGTGGCCCTCCTTGTTACACAGCGTGCACGTTTTCCAGTGGTGGGGACAAGCAGCTCCCGAATGTGCAGTAGAGAACTGTGGGCAAGATGAAAGTGGGCCGCGCGACTGGCGACGAGGGGCGACCGAAGGCGCCGGCCCCATAGAGACGTCGGAACACGAGGAGTCCCGACGGCGCTGCCCCCTGTCGGCCCGGCCACGTCGACGTCGCGAAGGCGGAACCCGCCGTGACGCGTGATCGCTGCCACCTGCGGTCGCGCCATAAGACGCTTGTTAGCCGCTTGAGCAATTTCAAAGGAGTGGTTGTCCAGTTTCAACGCAACAGTTCGGATCTCAGGGTGGGGAGCCAGCTCAACCACCACATCCCGGATCAGGGAGTCTGCATACGAAGCCTTAAACTGCTGACTGGTGCACATAAAATCACATCGACGGCTGAGACCCTGCTACTCTGTTACCCAGGAACGATACGATTGACCAGGCTGTTTATGGTACTGGTGGAACTCCAGCCGAGATGCGAATACATGGTAGCGTTGAGAATAATAGTTTGTCAGCAAAAGGTATAGAGCCACAGGATCGGACAACGGTGCCGACTTACGGAGAAGAAAGATCGTGTCAGGGCCAAGACAAAAACAACGACCACTGCAAGGAGTCGTCCGTGACTTGAAAAGCCGTGAAATGTTGTTTCAGCCGGTTTGAGTAGGGTTCCCAGTCCTATTTAGCGTCATTAATGGGTGGAAACGACGGCGGACGTGGGAAAGCATCAGACACCCGAGGACTCTGAAGCTGTTGCGGCAATGGGTCCTGGGCATCGACTTTGTCCGTTAGCAACTGCAGCGAGTTTTGTAAGATGTCTAGCTTGAGCTGCTGCTGCTGTTGCTCCAGCAGACAGAACAACTTCGCCTCCATACCAACAACGACCGCCATTTACCTCGTCGCCAAGATGTTGTAACAGCGACCGGGACGGTCGCGGGGTAGCAATGACGGAAAGCGCGGAGGGACCAGCGGAGAGGCCCGCGAACAACACCACGAGAGAGAACGGACACAGCCAACGAAGGACAGAACGAATACAAGATCGGACAACGGAGTCGCAAGGAAGCAAACAAGTTCACTTGTACTCAGAGCAAGGAAGTAAACTGTCTAACGTGAGGCGAGGTGTCAACCGACGTACGCGTGATTAGACTGGCTGGCTGAGCGAGAGGCAGGCGCTTAAGTACGCTATTGGGGGCGCCGCTATTGGTCGCTGGAACCAAATCACTGTGGCGCGCTCACACTAAAAGCGAGCCAGCAGGCGGGCGCCGCCATAGCTTACGGTGCGATGGTGCAGAGACCTCTATGGGTCTTCGACGTCCATGACGTTTGGCATGGATTCAAATTCCGCAGCGCACGGTACCACATCATGGAACTGCTGTAGAACAACTAAGCGCATGTGTTTAGGAATCACTGGAAGCCACCTTTCTCCAAACGTATGAAAGTTTTTCTTGCAAAGCCGGCCGGAGTGGCCGTGCGGTTCTATGCGCTACAGTCTGGAGCCGAGCGACCGCTAAGGTCGCAGGTTCGAATCCTGCCTCGGGCATGGATGTCTGTGACGTCCTTAGGTTAGTTAGGTTTAATTAGTTCTAAGTTCTAGGCGACTGATGACCTCAGAAGTTAAGTCGCATAGTGCTCAGAGCCATTTGAACCATTTTCTTGCAAAGTTATCCATTAAGTACCTGAAACTGAACTTTCACGTCCTCTGACCGATGTAAGGCAAGATATCTTGGCGTTCTTCTTCTGCTCAGCAGAGAGATCCTGGAGTGCATCTACATCTACATGGTTTCCCTGCAATTCACACTTAAGTGCCTGGCAGAGGGTCCATCGAACCATTTTCATACTAGTTCTCTACCATTCCATTCTCGAATGGCGCACGGGAAAAAGGAACACCTAAATCTTTCCATTCGAGATTTCTCTTATTTTATTATGATTGTCTTACGTAGGTGGGTGCCAACGAAATATTTTCACATTCGGAAGAGGAAGTTGGGGATTGAAATTTCGTAAATAGATCTCGCCGCAAAGAAAACCGCCTTTGTTTCAGTGCCTGCCACGCCAGTTCGAGTATCACATCAGTGACACTCTCACCCCTATTGCATGATAACACGAAACGAGCTGCCCTTCTTTGCAATTCTTCGATGTCCTCCGTCAATCCTACCTGGTAAGGATACCATACCGTGCAGCAATATTCCAGCAGAGGACGGACTAGTGTAATGTAGGCTGTCTCTTTGGTGGGCTTGTCGCATCTTCTAAGTGTTCTGTCAACAAAGAACAGTCTTTGTTTAGCCTTCCCCACAATATTACCTATGTGGTCTGCCCAGTATAAGTTGCTCGTAATTGTAATTCTTAGGTATTCAGTCGAACTGACAGCCCTTAGATTTGCGCGATTTATCGTATACCCAAAATTTATCGAATTTCTTTTGTACCCATGTGTATGATCTCGCACTTTTCTTTGTTTAATGCCAGTTGCCACTTATCGCGCCATATGGAAATTCTCTCTAGATCATTTTGTAATTGTAGTTGATCGTCTGATGACTTTACTAGACGGTAAATTTCAGCGTCATCTGCGAACAGTCTACGGGGGCTGCCCAGATTATCACCTAGATCATTTATGTAAATAAGGAACAGCAGAGGGCCTGTGACACTACCTTGCGGAATGCCAGATATCGCTTCTATTCTACTCGATGATTTATCGCCTATCACTACGAACCGTGACCTCTCTGAGAGGAAATCACGAATCCAGTCACAAACTGAGACGATACTCCATATGCACTCAATTTGATTAATAGTCGCTTGTGAGGAACAGTATCAAAAGCCTTCTGGAAACTTAGGCATATGGAATCGATCTGGGATTCCTTGTCGACATTACTCATTACTTCATTGGAATAAAGACCTAGCTGTGTTGCACAAGAGCGATATTTTCTGAATCCGTGTTGGTTATGTATCAATAAGTCATTTTCTTCAAGGTGATTCATAATGTTCGAGTACAGTATTTGCTCCAAAATCCTACTGCAAATTAAGGTCAGTGATATGCGTCTGTAATTCAGTGGGTTACTCCGATTTTCTTTCTTGAATATTAATGAGACCTGTGCTATTTTCCAGTCATTAGGAACAGACATTTCGTCAAGTGAGCGGTTGTATATGATTGCTAAGAAAGGCGCTATTGTGTCTGAATGCTCTGAAAGGAACCTGATTGGTATACCATATGGACCAGAAGACTTGCCTTTCTTAAGTGATTTGATTTGTTTCGCAACACTAAGATATCTACTTTTATGTCAGTCATGCAAACAGCTGTTCTGGTTTCGAATTCTGGAATATTTACTTCGTCTTCTTTCGTGAAGGAATTACGGAAAGCTATATACAGTAACTCCGCTTTAGTATCACCACCATCGGTAATATTCCCATCGCTATCGCTCAGTGACGGTATTGACTGTTTTTTTTCCACTGGTGTACTTCACATACGACCAGAATCTCTTTGGGTCGTTGTTGTTGTTGTGATCTTCAGTACTGAGACTGATTTGATGCAGCTCTCCAGGCTACTCTATCCTGTGTAAGCTTCATCTCCCAGTACCTACTGCAGCCTACATCCTTCTGAATCTTCTTAGTGTATTCATCTCTTGGTCTCCCTCTACGATTTTTACCCTTCACGCTGCACAATACTAAATTGGTGATCCCTTGATGCCTCAGAATATGCCCTACCAACCGATCCCTTCTTCTAGTCAAGTTGTGCCACAAACTCCTCTTCTCCCCAATTCTATTCGACACCTCCTCATTAGTTATGTCATCTAGCCGTCTAATGCTCAGCATTCTTGTCTTTGGGTTATATACCATATTTTGAGACTGTTTCATTGTGGAAACTATTAAAGGCATCTCGCGTTGACGTCCGCACTAAATTCCTAGCTGCTGTGAAACTTAGCCAGTTTTGGGGATTTTGCGTTCTTCTGAATTTGGCATGCTTTATTCGTTGCTTCTGCAACAGTGTTTTGACGTGTTTTGTGTACCATGGTGGATCAGTCCCGTCTCTTATTAAATCATGTGGTATGAATCTATCTATTACTGTTGATACTATATTTTTTTAATTTGAGCCATATCTGGTCTATACTTTAATAATTAGCTTGGAAGGAATAGAGACTCTCTCTTAGGAAGGCATCAAGCGAATTTCTATCTGCTGTTTTAAATGGATATATTTAGCGTTTATTTGTAGTAGTTTTGGTTGATATGGTTTTGAAACTCGCTACAATGACCTAGTGTTTAATAATCCCTGTATCTGCTATAACGCTATGTATTAGATCAGGATTATTTGTGGCTAAGAGGTCAAGTGTGTTTTCGCAACCATTTACAATCACGTGTGGGCCCAGGAACTAATTGTTCAAATTAATTCTCAGAGAAAGCATTTAGTACAATTTCGGAAGATGTTTTCTATCACTGGCTTTGAACATGTATTTTCGCCACCAAATCGAGGGTAGATTGAGGTCTCCACCAATTATGAGTGGGGTACTTATTTGTAATGAGATTCAAGTTTTCTTTGAACCGTTCAGACATTATATCATCTGAGTTGGGGGGCCGGTAGAAGGAGCCAATTATTATTTTGGTATGGCTCTTGAGTATAACTTCTACCCATAGTAATTCGCAGGAAATATTTTTCAACTTCACTACAAGATAAATTACTACCAACAGACACAAACACACCACCACCTAATCTATTTAATCTATCCTTTCTGAACACGGTTTGCGCCTCTGTAAAAATTTCAGCACAATTTATCTCCGGCTTTAGTCAGCTTCCTGTTCCTATAACGATTTAGGCTTCAGTGCTTTCTATCAGTGCTTGAAGCTCTGGTACTTTTCCAACACAGCTACGACAATTTACGACTACAATACCGACTGTTGCTTGGTCCATTCTCGTAGTTTCTTTGCCCTGTCCCCTTTGAGACTGGAGCCCTATTTGATCTTTCCCGAGACCAAATAACCTAAAAAACCGCCCAGTCCACAAACCCCTGCTACCCGTGTAACCACCTCCTGTGTGTAGTGGACACCTGACCTATTTAGCGGAACCTGCGACCCCACCATCCTACAGCGCAAGTCGAGGAATTTGCAGCCTACACGCTCACGGAACCCCCTGAGCCTCTGATTCAGACCCTCCACTCGGCACTCTACTGAAGGTCCCGAATTGGTCCTCTTGACGATGCTGCAGATGGTTCAGCTCTGCCTTCATCTCGTTAGCAAGACTGGCAGTCCTCACCAACTCAGATAGCCGCCGGGAACCAGAGAGAATCTCTTCCGATCCATAGCGACACACGTCTTTAGTGCTGACATGAGAGACCATCTGCAGTTGGCTGCACCCTGTACCCTTCATGGCATCTGGAAGGACCCTTTCCACATCTTGGATGACTCCCCCCCGTTATGCACGCCCACATTGGCTTTCTTTGAGTCCTTAGCTGCCATATCTCTAATGGGCTCCATTACCCGCCTGAAGGGCTCCAGTCAAAGGGTACAGGGCAAAGAAACGACGAGAATCGACCAAGCCACAGTCGGTATTATAGTCGCAAATTGTAGTAGCTGTGTTGGAATAGTACCAGAGCTTCAAGCGCTGATAGAAAGCATTGAAGCTGAAATCGTTATAGAAACAGAAAGTTGGCTAAAGCCGGAGATAAATTCTGCCACTCCCAATGACAAGCAATCCCACCCTCTGCACTTGTCCAGACCAGCCACTGCCACACCAGGCGACGCCGCCCTTGCTGGCTCAGAAGTACTTTTCAGCAGTGGGCAGCACCTCAAAGCTGTTACAGAGGCGTAAGGGTACAGTCTTGAGACCAGCACCAACTTTCGCCTTCCGCCCAGGGATTTGCTACCCGCCACGGTTAGCAAATCACAGTCAGGCAAGTGTCGACCGGCAGGGACGTCCGAATCAGAGGTCGCAGTGGCATCAGAGATCTCAGGCGATGCTACAGGTTCCACATACGCTAAAGCACTCGCCTCGGGTGTCCCAATGTCACCGCGGCCCGGAACAACAGCCTGGAGCCTGTCGACCACGGCCTACACAGTTTCCAGCTGTTTATGGACGGTGGTCAATTCCTCCTGAGTCTGTACACAATAGGCGCAGTCCCTATCCATCCCTAACAATTTTTTTCGCCTCTCTTATCTCATAAGCCGTTCAAACAAACAGGTGACTGACGGCTACTCGAATTTACGCTATATGGGTACTAAAATGCGATGCTACAACTCTAAAATATTATAATACGCCCGTAATTTGTGAATTAAACTGTGCAAGTACCCAAAAACACGTAAAGAAATTAAGAATTAAACGATAAATCAAATATGTGAGCTAAGAGTGCGACTGCTGGCTGCTGCTTATCCAACAGTGGCAGTGAGCTCACTGGCTTCATCAAAGTCTTGATGCTCTTGCACAGGGTTTCTAGAGAGACGGTCCGTATCTTGGTGTTTTCTTCCACTTTTGTACATATGGTAATGTCATACTCTTGAAGACATAGTGCCCACCTGGCGAGTCGTCCTGTTGGATCCTTAAGACATGTCAGCCAACAAAGCGAGTGATGGTCTGTAACAACTGTGAATGGCCTTTCATAGAGATACTGTCGAAATTTCCACATGGCCCAGATCACAGCAAGACATTCTCTTTCTGTAGTTCAGTAATTTCTCTCGGCTTTTGTAAGTGTCCTAGAAGCATAGGCTATAACCTACTCTTTTCCAATCCGAAATTTGCACCAGAATAG
Source organism: Schistocerca americana (assembly GCF_021461395.2). NCBI lineage: Eukaryota > Metazoa > Arthropoda > Insecta > Orthoptera > Acrididae > Schistocerca > Schistocerca americana. The sequence goes on along the minus strand of NC_060129.1, from coordinate 30,120,401 downwards.
CACCAATCTCATACCCACTGGCATCTGTGTGTAGTTTTGTAGGTCCTCTCTCATCATATAGACAAAGTACATGGTCAGTCGCCAGAGACTTCCGCAGCACATCGAAAGAATCTTGTTGATCACTACCCCAGATAAATTTAGAATCAGCTTTTAGCAACTCTTGGAGTGGCCAGACTTTGACACAAAAGTCTTTGATAAAACGATGGTAATAACAATATAATCTGAGGAACGTTTTCACATCTCTAATACGTTTAGGAATAGGAAATTCCTCTATAGATCTCACCTTTTCTGGGTCTGGCCGCACACGTTCGTTTGACACAAGGAGTACAAGTACTTTGATTTCTTTTGCTCCAAAGAGACACATTCTTGGATTCAGTTTCAGTCCGCCTTGTTGGAGACACTTAAGAATGGCCATCAGTCTTTTTATATGTTCATCAAATGTCTCTGAGAACACTATAATGTCATCAAAATAACAAATACACATCGTCCACTTCAGGTGCCTTAGAAGATTACCCATCATCTGTTCAAAAGTTGCTGGTGCACTACACAAACGAAACGGCAAACTCAAATAGGCCCTCAGGGGTGATGAATGCAGTTTTCTCACGATCAGCGTCATCTACTTCGATTTGCCAGTATCCCGAGTGCATGTCCATGGTCGAAAAGAACTGAGCCTCCTTCAGACAATCTAGTGCATCGTCAATTCGTGGAGGGTAAACGTCCCTTTTAGTTATCTTATTAAGTTTCCTGTAGTCAACACAAAAGCACCAACTGACTTCCCTGTTCCTGATGAGGACCACTGGTGACGTCCATGGGCTCTGCGGAGGCAGAATGATGTTATTCTTCATCATTTTCTCTACATCGTCGCGAATTATTCGCCGTTCCATTGCTGACACACGGTATGCTCTCTGGCTTGTCGGTTGATGGTTCTTCACAATCGATTTGTCTAATTTACTCTTCACCCGTAGATTGAAGCATTCAAAGAACTCTTGAAGAATGTTGTTTCTTAGTGAGATGTAGTGATAGCCGAGCTAGAAGATCTTGTAGTGATACGCTAATTTCGCCCACAGACTTGGCATGGGAAGTGTCTATGACGCTCAGCTGTTCTTCAATTACCGGCTCAGCGTTTGCTACGCACATGCATCTTGGAAGGATCTGCGGTTCTCGACGACAGTTAACTACCACAATTCACCGAATCCGCTCTTAAACGAGACGACAGAGGCTGGGATGACCAAGTTACTCTTCAGTGGTATGGTTCTCTTACATTCCAGTACAAGTTTCATGGGTTGATGCATGGCATGACACGTGACAGATCCAGCGCTGACTGCAGGAATGATCACTTCATCCAGCACACATAGTCTCCACACATACGAATGTGCATCTTCCTGTCCACAGTATCTCATCTCGTCTAGCATAATCTTCGAGAGACCACAATCTATAATTGCCTAAGAATCTTTCAAAAAGTCCCATCCGAGAATGACATAATGACTGCACTCTTGTAAGACGATGAATTCTAAGGGTTGTGTATAGCCAGTTATATCCACATGAACAGTACATCTTCCTGTAGGTTTTACATATTTCCGATTAGTCACCTTCAGCAGAGATGTTTTGATGTCGACAAATAAGGATTTCGGCAACTGGCGACAGTACTTCTCCGAAATGACTGACTATGATGCTCCAGAGTCCACAAGAGCTTGGGCTGGTCAGCCATCCATGAGGATATAGATGTAGTTTCTTGTCATTTTTGTAGTGATCCAAGGCGGAGGATTTTTCTCTTTGGCGGCCTCAGCTCCAAGGAAGGTCGCACCCTTTAGTTTTCCAGGTTGCAGCGGCTAGCTGATCGGCTTGAGCATCTAAACGGCGATGGAGACCTTGATCAGCGTGTTGAGGAACGTCCTCTCCAGCGGCTAGGTTGCGGCGATAGTGATCTACGTTGTCCTGCACTCACATGTTCTTGTTTATCTTCGTCGTCCGGAGTTTGTGTCGGCTGAGGTCGGTCTGCTGTCTTCTGGTGCGGGCGTCATCAAATATCCGCCACCTTTCTCGACTACAGCGCATCACATGTCCAGGTCGTCCAGAGTGGAAAAATACTGGTTGGTTACCCTGGGTCCTCCAGACGTCAGTCTTCCTTGGTGGCCAAACAGGTCCCTTATGCGGCATTGCAAGAACATAACTTCGCCTGGGTCTCGACGTTTTCACCGTTTTGAAGTGAAATGAAGGACGAGAGACTGGGTTCAATATCTGTTCCACTTCCATCGTTATGACCTCTTGAAGCGTCTCGGATTTTTGCTCGCTGTGTAATCCAAGTGCCTTCTGAACTTATTACTATCTCACCATCTGACGTAGAGCACTTGTGAAATCAGTTGCTTCTTCCATCACAGACATCGATACGACGTTTGGAAGCCGTTCATACCTCTTGCGTGTAATTCTTTTTTGATGCTTTGTGTCGATATACTGACACCATTTTATAAAGACGTCTGCTGTCGAAACCAACTTCAGGAGTAGGCCTTGATACATGTCCTCAGTAACACCCTTCATGAGATGTGCAACCTTATCTTACTACTTCATTCTACGATCCTCTATTTTACACAGCTCCAAGTCGTCTTGAATGTAGGATGCTGTAGTTTCTCTTGGACGCTGTGCCCTGCACTTTAACTTATCTTGAGTCTTGCACTTCTGTTGTCGTGAGTCGCTGAAACACTTGCGCAGTTCCGCCTGGAATACCTCCCAGCTTGTAAACTTTTCCTCGTTGTTCTCATACTACTGCTTGGCAGTGCCCTGCAAGTAGAAAAATATGTTGGCCAAACACACGGTGTCATCCCATTTATTAAATTTGCCTATAAGCTCATATACATTCAGCAACTTGTTTGGATCTTGGCCATCATCACCAGAGAACCCGGAAGGATGTCTCATGTGGTGGCAAACAGTTTATGTCATTGTAACATCCTGTTCTTCTTCTGTCTGTGGTTGATTGCAGTCTGTTGTATATTACTCGAACTCGGGTATCTCGCCACGTAAACGGCGGTTGTGTCGTGGCTGATGGGAGCCACTGTGTCGTCGATAATGTGTGCCATCACAAGTTTCAATACCCAGGGCCTCCAGCAGAACAATGTCATGTAGAAGTTTTATTCAGCACTTGCACACACAAGAGTACGGGGTGAACAGCCTCCAGCCAGAACATATACTGTATATATACAGCTACAGAACATACCAGTACAATTAATCTTGATATTTGTGGATACTTCTAGTATGTACTCGAACCGAAAATAGAGTTTAAAGTTGTACAGTCTAGGTGAGTCTTGAACTCATGAGCCCTCCATGCAACAGTTTAGTATCATAACCTCCACACCACAGTACTACTCAGCTTCTTCTGTGACTATATATATATATATATATATATATATATATATATATATATATATATATATATATATATATATATATGATGCACACACACACATATTTATATATGGTTGTTTGTGTGTGTGTGTGTGTGTGTGTGTGTGTGTGTGTGTGTGTGTGTGTGTGTGTGATTAGATTACTTTGCTATTTAAAAGGTAAATATGATGGCGTGATTATTTTCAAGGTACAGCTTCTTTGTCTATAAAAATTATTATGTATGTGGCACATTTTTTGACTGGAACTGATACTATCTCCTTATGTGATTAAATGGAACATGTGTCCAGCAAAATGATCAATAATTTAGGAATCGAAGCAGTATGCATTGCACTCAAATTCCAGATTTTGGAGGGGGGAGGGAGTTTCCGAGTTTCCTTCTCAACAACTTCTTCAGTGAAACAGTAAACATAATAATTGTTAAATTCAATACCAAACATGTTTCAATTTTCAATAACTAACTCCATTTATGTTTAAAATTTTTATTAACATTTTAAAGAATTACAGTACTTTTATTTACCAAACTAGTGGGCGAATTATCAAAATATAACAATTTAATATATACTTTATCTCCTTTCTTTCTCAAAACTATTTCAAGAAGATTCGATTTCAACAGTTCTTGTTCAAAATGATTTCTTTTGAATTCTTCACCATTTAAATCCTGCAGTCTTCCAATTATGTTTGAATCAAATGAGTAACATCTTCAGTTTCAAAAATTTGTGTTGATCAACTTGCTATATATCCTTTTTCGAAAAGTCCATTCAGTTTACTTATTCTTATATATCACCAATTTCACATTTAGCATTACTGTCTAACATATTTGTTACATAAACTGTTTTCTATAATTTTTTTGTTTTCTTTGTTTATGTCTTTTGGTTTGATTTTTATTGTTGAATGATTTGTGTTATTATATTCATCAACAAATTTCGAAACTAGTTCAAACCATTTATAATTTCCTCATAAGTCAAATTTAGTCCACATCTAGGGGACACAATTCTGAAAGATGAATTTGAAAAAGCACTAAAAGAACTACCAGATAAGAAAGCGGCAGGTGTTGATGATATACCTTCTGAACTAATTAAGAAATCAGGAGACAAAATGAAAGCTACATTACTGCAACTCATACAGAAAATATACAAAACAGGTGAAGTTCCTGAAGACTATCAGAAATGCATCATAGTCCCCATACCTAAGAAAGCATCTACTATGGACTGTGAAAACCATCGAACACTCAGTCTTCTTTCACACGCATCAAAAATTCTAATAAGAATAATTTTGAAAAGAGTTGAAAACCAATTGAATAGCACTCTAAGTGAAGACCAATTCGGTTTTAGAAGCGGTGTAGGGACGAGGGAAGCAATCTTATCTTTAAGACTAATAATTGAGAAACAAATTTCCAAAAACAAACAAGTATTTATAGCCTTCGTAGACCTCGAAAAGGCATTTGACAATGTTGTATGGCCAGAAATGTTTAGAATTCTGAAGAAGGCTGGTCTGAAATATAATGATAGAAGGATAATCTTTAAAATATACCAAAATGAAACAGCCTTAGTTAAGAAGGAAAACAAAGAAGAAACAGCAAGAATAAGGAAAGGAGTGAGACAGGGATGCCCACTATCTCCAGTAATTTTCAACGCATATATCCAAGAAGCAATAGACAAAATAAGAGAGAATATTGAAGTAGGAATAAAACTTAACGGAATGAAAATAGATATGTTGCGATATGCAGATGATATCGCCATAATTACAGAAAGGAAAGAAGATTTAGAAGCCGCACTCAATGAAATGGAAAACACCTTAAAAGAACAGTATGGAATGAAAATAAATAAGAAAAAGACTAAAGTGATGGTGAGTGGCGCCCTGAACTACAATGAACCCATACGAATAACAATAAAGGGAGAGAAACTAGGGCAGGTTACAGAATTTAACTACTTAGGTAGCAAAATAACAGCAGATGGAAGGAGCAAAAGTGACATTAAAAACAGAATACAACTTGCCAAAATAGCATTCAATGGAAAAAGAAACTTACTGACGAGTAGAAATGTTAGTTTAGACGTAAGAAAGAGAGTCATGAAAACCTATGTGTGGAGTACAGCCCTTTACGGATGTGAAACTTGGACTAGTGGAAAAGAAGAAAAGAGAAGATTAGAGGCATTCGAAATGTGGTGCTACCGGAGAATGGAAAAAATCAGCTGGCGAGACAAGGCTACAAACGAAGATGTCCTCAGAAGAGTGAAAGAAAACAGATCTCTTTGGCGAAATATACAGAAAAGAAGAATAACCTTCATAGGTCACATTTTACGGCATAACAATTTCATTAAGAGAATATTAGAAGGAATCATTGAAGGAAGAACTCGCCGAGGACGACCTAGATTAAGCTACATTCAACAAGTAATAAATGACATCGGGTGCCAGACCTATGCAGATATGAAGAAGAAAGTTGACAAAAGAACGGAATGGCGTGCTGCTGCCAACCAACCTGTGGGTTGATAACCGAAGAAGAAGAAGAGTCCACATCTTTTACTTTAAGATGATTCAACAACACACGCTTTTAATTCACAAAAAGTTGAATAATGAATAATATTAAATTTTTTCATTAATTCTTTAAATTCTTAGTTATAAAATACATTACCATTATCTGTTTGTAATTTTTTGATTTTTTGAGTAGAATAATTTTTTAAAGAATAACTATTTTTTACCTGTTTTATCTGCAATGGTCCAGGCGAATTTTGAAATAACATTTGTAACAGTTAATAAATATTTACAACCTTATTTATTTTTGAAATTTGTTTCAATCTACCAGAAGCCATTTAACTAAATCAGTTTGCCATACTTCATCTATTTCAAAAGAAATTACATTATTCCTTTTAAAATTTAACTCATTTGTTTATGTAATTCATTGATAATTTGTTCACAAATACTCAATCCATTGTCTATAATTTTTTTAACAAATTTGCCTTTTTTTACTGTTGCAAATTTTACAGAACATTCAATTCCTTGTTTTCCATTTTTAGTTGTTATTCTATGAGGATTGTGTGATTCAGTACACTTTTTATACATCAGACACTAGATACATTACGATTCTCCATTTATATAGGTTGAAAAATAAGTAAATCACCTCACCAAATATAATTAACTATACATCAAGTAAAATAGATTTTACAGAATCTTATAGTCTTATAGTCAGAAAATTTGTGTTGAACACTATTTTTATTGATTGGACGTGTATAGTTTTTTTTTGTAAAGTTTCTCAATAACACCACCACAACATCAAAGTCGTTACTTTGTAAATTCCTGTTTATGTTTTTACCGGAAACAACAACTTTTATAAAAGTAAAATCACATTTAACGTAATAATACATTTTTGGTTTGTCTGCAGTCATAACAGTAAATTCGATTATTTATTTATATTTATTGTACCTTGTTTAAATATGGAGTTGACCCTGTTTCTGAGAACTAATCTACATATTATATATATATATATATATATATATATATATATATATATATATATATATAAATGTTGTAAAGTAATTGGTTATATCATTTTTATTAAGCCAATTAAAATCCGTTTCTGTCATATAATTATTCAGCTTGTTAAAATACTTATTTATTCAGCATTAGTAAAAGGAATATTTAATTCATTACATATTGACTGTTCACTACATCTTTAACATTATATAGATCATTTATATTCAAAGTTCTTCTATCTTTAAAACTAATATACTCTCTAGTTGCTTTAAAAAGTAAGCAATTTTTGGTTCTAATAATTGAAAATATTATGTTTTTTCTAAATATTTATTGAGTTTAGCATATAACTTAGTTCCAAAAATTCCCATTTATTAAATTTAAAATATCATTAAAGTTATAATTCGTATATAATAGTTTTAAAGCAAATAAACACAAATGACTACAAATAAATTCGTTTAAATTTTGTGTGCTTTTGATGTTATAATGTAAATCATTTTTCCTAAATAATTTACTAGCAGTTGTAGATTATTGCACCATACAAACGTTTTTATTCTTATAATAACAAATCCAGTGAGTAGCAACATGATCAGATTCATCTTCATTTACTATTCCAAATTCTAATTCTTTGGGTTTTTCAGTAATTCACCAGTCATATAAATGGCACAAAAATATTTGATTTTTCATTGTTTAACTAATTACTATGTCAAAATAAGATAAAGGTTTATTAAATTTTTAAATATATCTCTGATTTTTTATTTTTTCAAACCACATAGTTTAGTTTCTGTTGCAGAATTATGTCTTTTTTGTTCTTCTAATTCTTAATCATATTTTTTCTTGTTTATAACCACATTTCCGATTGCTGCAAATGCTGAAGTAGTATCAAATAAAAGTGGTAGAAATACACCTTTGTGATTTGTGTCTTTTTGTTCATTAAATAGTCAATAATTATTTTCACAACAGGAATACTAAATGTAATAAACAAATTTCTCCCTTTTTTATCATTTTTCTTTTTATGCATTAGTAAAAATGGTTTTGTACTATTTAATTGTCCATTAGTTATTTTAAATTTAATTGATTTAGGGTTTATTTCGCCATTCAGAAGTATATTATAATCAATTTCTTTCTGATAAACTAGCAGAATAATAATACCACAATTGTTATTATCAAATAATTATTTCCTTTACTTGATTTAATTTTGTGGATTGTTGTCAGAATACACAGCATTTCAGTGAAATAAAATTCTAACGTAATTTTGTGCATCAAGAGAATCAAATTCTTTACCTGAATCACCTATAGTAATTTGTTTTTTAATTAAAGTATTCATTAATGCATCAATAACTTCATATTCTTTTTCAGCAGTTTTTAATTTAGCTTTAAGCTTTATGAGAAAGGTTTTTGTTTATAATTTATTGTTTATAGTACTCTTGAGTACTTAAGATACGAGGTCTCCATAATTAAAATACCACTTTCCAAACGCAGTACAAAGAAAAACCACTGCTCAGGATGATGTCAAATTTGAGCAGCACATTATTGACATACCCAAAAACGTCATGTAAACAAATAAATTACGAGAATTTTCCGAAAAAATTGCGCTGAAAGCCTTTAATGTAAATGGGGTCAGCTACAAATGATGAATGAATAGCAGTACAAAGACTGAGGTTTCAGATGCACATCACACCATCCACAAAGATCCATGTCTGTAATGGCAAAAGCTCAGCAGTCAACAGTTGTGGCACTGTTAGTTAGGTGAGCCCATTGACCATGGCATGTTCATGCTACATCAGATGTGAATATTCGGTTTCTAACGGTCATAAGGCCAAAAGACCAAACATAAATCAAAATGACATGGGTTTCTAATCGTCTTGAGACTGATGCAAGGCATATTCAATACACTGTCCATCATTCTCTGACACAAGTTGAAATCTAGAAATGGCATGTTTCATGACAGATCACAACATCTTGTGGGTCCTGTTCAGAAAGCGTTGTGCAATGTGTGCCTTCAGTTCAGCTACGTTTGTATCTGAAGCACTCAACACGCCTTTTGAATAATTCCACAACCAGAAGTCACATGGATCAAGACCAGGTGATCTAGACTGCCAGACTGTAGGGAAATGACGGCTGATAATTCTAGCATTTCCGAAATGCTTCTCCAGCAGCCGCTCCACTTGCTGTGCGATGTACAGAGGAGCGCCATCTTGCATTAAAATGATCCTATCCACAGATCCACACTGTTGGTGGTTAGGAATGACGTTGGTGCACAAATTACCAGTGACAGTACAAGGACCCACATGACCCATCTCTTCAAAACAAAACAAAAAACAAAAAAATGTCGTCAACGCGGGCCACGTTTGCGGAATGAAGTGGTACAAGTTCGTGGGTATTTTCCATTGCCCATATTCTGTAATTCTGCGCATTGACATGTAGTTGGAGATGGAAATGGACTTTGTATGCCACAGAACGTTCAAAGGCCATTCATTGTCAACTTCCAAGTGAGTAAGAAAGCCCAGACGGAACGTTTGTCTTGCTGCCAGGTCAGCAGGAAGCATTTCCTGAACATGGTTGATTTTGTGTAGATAGAAATGCAGGAGATTTTGCAGAATTTTGAGCACTGTGCTTGCAGGCATGTCCAACGTTCGGACAATTACCTGTGCACTGCATGTTTGCACACCACAACTCGACCCCTCCTGTAATGCTGTGGCCACATCTTCAACAGACAACGGATTAAGTGCTTTCCTCCCTCTGTAAACCTCACTGTAGTTCAAAAGAACCTGTCGTTCCGGATGTGGTAATTATTTTCTCGAGACCAGTAACAGACATCGAGCCAACGCCTCCTTTCGCACCCCTGAGTGTCCTGAACTACTGCGGGTCTACTGGTGCGTAGTCGCCATTCTTGTAGAAGAACTTTACCAACAGCGCACTATCCTTGGGATGGCGATAGTTATGTTGGGCGCCTCGGAAGCGAATTGAGGTATAGCTGTGTGCCGTGCGTCTGTTGGTGTTCATATTCTGAGACTTACAGCGACATCTGACGGTCAGCTTTTTCTTTTTTTTTTTTTTTGGCCATGGCGTTTGCCCCGGGGTCAGTAATATGCTGTTCAAATCTGATGCCATTTTGAGCAGTCCTTCTCTTACTCCAGCGTTTTCAAAGACGAACTTTAACTTTGGACACCCTTTACATATTGTTGTCTAGTGACATAACATATACTACAAATTAAAAATCTGTGTTCACAATCGGACTTACATTTAGGAATCACTACTGTGCCTCAACCTCCCTAGCGTTGGTGATTCTTAAATAAGGAACATAACCAGCTGCATTTTTAGAAAATTTGCTTCATTGTGACGATTCCTGTTGTGTGCAGTGTCCAAACGCTATCTCTAAAGATATGCAGACATGTTACTGGATCACAAATGCTCACAGGTTTCTTGTATCAGGAATCGCTGATGCAGAACCTTTGCAAAAATAGACATAATGTCTGATGGGATACCGCAATCACTCACAAAATGTTACTTATAATCTGTCTTGATTGCAAAAATATTTATTCACATGATCGGTTCCATTTCCCCTAGAACCATCTTCAGATCTGCAATTTCGGTTACAGGAGTAACCCGTCCACTCACAGCAACCTTCACATGCTGCATCACATTCAGCATGTGAAGGTTGCTGTGAGTGGACGGGTAACTCCTGTAACCGAAATGTGAAGGTTGTTGTGAGGGGACGGATTACTCCTGTAACCGAAATTGCAGATCTGAACATGGCTCTAGAGGAACCGAAATCGGTCATGTGAATAAACATTTTGCAATCGAGACGTATTATAAGTAACATTGATGCAGAACCTACTGAGTCTTGTTGCGACCTCTCAAAGATGAGTTAATTGTGTCACTACTCATGTCTATTGCGTTTTGCTTCCTGTGTAGTAACATTCTGCGAAATTTGCAATTAATTTATGCAGGCATTGAATCAGATAATTACACTTCCTTTATATAACATTACAACATGGTACTCGATTTTTAGTCTGTTACAAATTCACATTGCTTTCTGAGTGACACCTCGTGGCAATGATGGTAACTATGAGACGGTCAGCCACAGAGGAGGCGGTATCTATCGGCAAAAGCGATAAACTAAACAGCTGCCGCAACTCCAGACAACGACGAAGCTTGACGAGAATCTACCCATAACTGAGTATTGCAAATTAAAGTCCCTACCGTAGTTTTTCCGTGTGTATGACAAGGCTGATCTCAGGAACAGCTGCAGGGATTCTGATGCAGTTTTCACTAACCGAAAATTGGTATACATGCTAATACTTTATTGTGGAACCGGTTTACAATGGAAAAACGTAGTTCCACTTTTAGAAACAAAATGTCATTCTTGAGCTGTTCACCGTTTTTACAACAGTATGACACTGTAATTTGACGAGTCGTAACGTGACTCGTGTGGCTATCGAGAAGAGAGACTGTGCGCTGTTGGTGAAACTGTTTTATGCGGACGCCAGCAACTACAGTACCATATTGAGAGAGTATCGCTGACGGACAGTTCTGAGGACCGATGTCGTAAAACGATTTAAACTGTGCGTGTAATCTGGGCACTCTACATACCTGATAACAACACAGCTCATTCAGTTGGTAAATGCATCAGTTACTAGTACTAGCTCGCAATGTCACCTGTAGGACACCTTGATGCAACAGTTTTGCTAGCCAGCCGAAGTGGCCGTGCGGTTAAAGGCGCTGCAGTCTGGAACCGCAAGACCGCTACGGTCGCAGGTTCGAATCCTGCCTCGGGCATGGATGTTTGTGATGTCCTTAGGTTAGTTAGGTTTAACTAGTTCTAAGTTCTAGGGGACTAATGACCTCAGAAGTTGAGTCCCATAGTGCTCAGAGCCATTAGAAACCATTTTGAACAGTTTTGCTGACAAACATTTTGTGAGGTGGGCATTTGTAACAAAAGTGCTATAGTCATGAAAGGTCTAATTACGATAGTCTCCTGGTATTGCACCTGTATCAAACTTTATGTTCCAATTTTAGTACTGGAATTTATAATTAAGTTTAGACGATGATACGTTTTCATACACAAAAATGTGGGTGCTGCTATTATGAGCCCCTCTTGTCCTGGCAGTACGAACCCCAAAACAAAAACTGCCCAAATTATAATCACTACAGAGCTTTTGTTCAATTTTGTGTAGCAGATGCCGTCTAAAGAGTTAAAGTGCAGGTGAAAACAAAAAAGAAGGAGTTGGAATAAACAGAAAATGGTAAGAGTTTTAGAGGCACTACCAGAGAAAAGAACGGGTCTAAGAAAGGCAGCAAAATCGTTTCTTGTGCCAAGAGCGACACTACAAAGATTTTTTCGTCTTGACTTGCCTTTTGAGGAAGTAGTTAGTCGAAAAATCAGAAGGAAGCTAATGTTGCCTGCTGATACGGAAGACGTTAAATTTTTAATTATAACGGAATGTAAATTCTATGACCTTACTAGAGGTGATGTGTGGCGTTTAGTTTACCGGACATGCAAGAAAAATGGAATCTTTCATCCATTCAGTAGTTAAGTTGCAGGACAGAAATGAAAGGCCACTAACGTTTTCTCTCTATCTTAATACCTTCAGCAGCTTCACTTGCTTGTGCTAATGATTTCACCAAGGAAGCTATAAACACATTTTTAACACTCTGGAGGCCGAGCTTGATTAATATAAGTATCCAGCTGGTCCTATATTCAGCGTGGATGAAACAGGCATATCCACCAAGCAAACCAAGGTTCTTCGAGTGAGTGATCTTATAGGCAAGCGGCAAACGGCAGGATGAAGCTTCAACTGCTGCTGAGAGAGACAGTGTGTGTGTAATGACTGTTGTGTGTTGTATGGGAACCGAAGGAACATTTATCCCACCAGTGACGATTTTCCCGAGGGGAAAGATAGTCCCATTGGGAGAGACCATCCGTGTTCATGAATTTGAGGAAACCTATTTACAGACTGATCCAAATACTTTATTGAGAAGAGCAAGCCCACAGCAGAAGACCCTATCCTCCTAATTCTTGAAGGGCATAAAACGCAAAATATAATGACGTTATTGATGTTGCCCAGAATAATTACAACCCCTAAAATGCAGCCCTTGGACAAGAAATTTATGGCCCCATTGAAATGCTACTACAGTGAAAATATTCTACGATAGACGAGCCATAATGAAAGACCAATTGGGCCATATGACATTTCAGAACTATTTGGCAAGTTTAACCTAATGTGTAAAACTGGATTAACTGGCACCAATTGTTTCAGAGTGACAGGAATTTACGCCAGCAACCGACTGGTTTGGTGAAGCCGATTACGCTTCCTCTGGCCGCGGTTAGAGCAAAAAAGTCTCAAGCACAATGGCGGAACGCTTTCTCCAAATGATACAGTTGCCGTTGTTTCTCCTGAAGTTGTGAAATCCACGAATTCTGCTGAGGGCATCTGAAATATTTCCTACCAGAATACTTTGCTGTGTGCTAAGGATATAAAAGAAGCTGGTCCCTCCGTATTTCTGCATCAATGAAACCTAAAGTAACTGCTTCAACAGGCGACATGGCCAACTCCGAAGCCTAAGCAAAAAATGACAAGAGCAAGAAATAAAAAGTAAGAAAAAAACATTCCCAGTAATTCCTGCGAGAGAAAATTCTTCTGTCCCCCAAAGTTCCTGATAATCATGAGTCAAGTCATTCAGACACAGGATCGGGTTGAGTCTGGTCCCGAAGCTGCGTTTGGTGTTAGCTGGCGTCTCAGTGAAGCCACTGCTTCCCTGTCTCGTGGTGCGATGTGAACAGGAGACTGTAGTGGCCAACTACGTGTGCAGTGTATGCTCTGTGAAATTTTGGCCCACAAGGAAGGTGCTGACTGTGGCACTGACGTGTATGTATGTGATTTTTTTAAACAGTGATGCGTTTCCCAAAATTTGGAAGCTACGTGAAACTTTATTTCTTTAAATAAATCTAAGTATGGGGACGATTTCCAAGCAGAGATCCATACGGACACTCCTAAAACTATATTTGATTTAATAAAACTGTCTTTCTTGCAACTTCTGGTTTAATATTTTGAATTTATCCCATGGGTCGGAAAGTAACAGTGCAACTTTTTGCAACGTTCGTTCACGTACAAGGGTAACAGACTTCTTATACTACATTGTACTCACCTCACGAACAGTTATGAAAGAAATATATGCCATTTGCAATAAGAAACATGAAACAAGTGTCAAACACTCTCGTCATAAACAGTTCAAACTTATGTTCGATTGTGACACTCTAGTAACCATCTAGATATGTGCAATTCTGGAGATGCGTCTTATACCACTCAGAGCTTTACAAAGCTTCGAAACGCGAAGTAAAACCAGCGGCCACCGTCTGAGGCTACTGACCGGACAGCCACGCAGCTGTTGCTGGGAGCCGCCAACAGATGGCAGCGCAGCAGTCAGTCCTCTGCTCGCTGCAGCATGGCTTCGTTCTGAACTTTGCTTTTCACGCGGTTTTCATCGAAAGGCGAGTCGCTTCTTTTCACTGTGCGACTACAGCGTGTTCGCCACAATTCGGAGACAGACAGAGATGAGGCTGCGTCCACAGTGGCGTCCACAGCGCCGCCAGACGCACGATGGCATCGGCAGACAGCGGGGTCAAAACGCGTCCGACCTCCGTCAGTTGCTGGGGAGGAGGTGGATCCCACAACGCTTCTGTGTCCAGAGGCTAGGATTGCGTTGCAGCTTTTGCTGTTGTAACGAGGTCGAATGCGTGTTTATCTGTCTCAGGATAAGCGTGACAAAAAGCATGTGCTATTTCCTCAGTCGCTACAATAATTTCACGAGTATATAATGAAGAGAGAAACGTTCTTTTACGGACTAGAGGTGATTGGTGGGGATACTGAGAAGTAGTTCAACTTCACAAAATGCATTTCAGCTCCTCACCTGGACCCCTCATCTCCACTCTATCCAATCCAAAGCTCACAACCACCTCAAACTCCTCTCTGGCCGGACATGGGGTTTGAACCCCTCTACCACCCTCCACACCTATAAATCCTTAATCCATCCCATCCTCTGTTATGCCAGTCCCACATGGATATCCGCCCTGCCCAAATTCTACAAGTCCCTCCAGATCCTTGAGCACCATGTACTCCGCCTCGCCTTCTGTATCCGCCTCCCATCCCCCACGCGGATCCTCTACGACCTGATTCCATCTGCTTCTATTCCTTGAACATATCTGCATACGCTACACCTCCCGCCACCTTGATCCCCTTCATCCCATGATTGCTCCTCTCCTCTCGAATCCCTGCCCTCTGCAACGTCTTCACTGTTGTGTTCCCCCTGCCCTCCGTCTCTACGCCATCTCATTTCCCGAGGTGGCTTCCATCAACTCCCCCTCCTGGATGATGCCCTCTCTCCCTCCATTTATCCCTCCTATCAACTCTAATCCTCACCCCCCCTCCTTTCCTTTGTCCTTTTCCCAGGCTCCCTCTTCCCATCCCCCTCCCCCTTCCCCTCCCCCTTCCATCCTGTTTTTTTCCTTGTCTACTCTCTCTCTCTGCCTCCCTTCTCTCTCCCGAGTCCTGTGTTTTCTTCCTCTGCCCTTCCCCATTCCCTGTCACGTATACCCTGCTCTCCCCTTCTGAGTCCTCTCCATCAGTTCCACCCCCCCCCCCCTCGCCGCTCCTTTTCCCTCTCCCCCCCTCTTTTTCCTTTTTTCCCCCTCATCTGTCCAGGTCGCCCCCCCCCCCCCCCATGAGCTCCTGCCTGTAGTGTGTCATCTTCGTGCTGACCTTTTAGTGCAGTGTTTCCAGTGATTCTTAAGTGCTCTGCGCCTTTTCCGAAGTGTTGCGAACTGACATCATACTGTCACAGGGTTTGGTTTTTATATCTCTTGTGAATAGAATCCAGACTGTCACCGTGTTTTTTAATTATCTACTAATTTCCATGTTTGTTTCCTGTGTGTTTTATTATCATCGCCCACCATTTGTTTTTATGTTTAAACTTTCCACAATTTTCCGCTGTTTCACATTTTACATCACCATTTCATCGTTTGCTTTTATTGTTTCCTGTCTTCTTATGTTTTAAAAATTCTGTAGGCTGAAGAGCGGCGTGCTAAGCTGCTGCCAGCCTGCCCCCTTCAGGGGGAATCGAAATTCAGTAAAGGAAAAAATAAATGCATTTCAGCGGAAGTGAGGCTAGTCGTAACCACACAGTAACTTTACTTTCTTTTACTCATACTATTTAATACCAAGTTCACAGAATTCAGGTTGCTCATATCTATTGCTATATATAGCTTCTGTGATACTACTGGGTAGGGCACTAAGCCCGGTAAAGCCCGCCCACTCAACCGTGCGGTCTGACGCACAGCTTTCTGGATTGGGAAGGAGCGCCTGGTCCTCGGCACGAATCCGCCCAGCAGACACTTGTCGAGGTCTGGTGAGCTGACCAGTCTGTACATGGTTTTTAGGCGGTTTTCGATCTGCCTCGGCGAACTTGGGCTGGTTCCCCTTTTTCCGCCTCAGCTACACTATGTCGGCGACTGCTGCACAAACAAGTTCTCCACATATGTGTACAGCACTATTACTCTACCCCTCAAACATAGGGGTTACACTCGTCTGGTGTGAGACGTGCCCTGGGGGTGGGGCGTCCATCGGGGGCTGAATCGCACAATAACCCTGAAAGAGTGGTTCGGTGTGTGGCGGCGGAGGGGTGAAGTGAACTGCAGTAGTCGTCGTGGGATTGTGGACCACTGCAGCTGCGGCGGGGACAGAGCCTCTCCGATGTTTCTAGGCCCCCAGGTAACATAAAATACAATTCATACAAGCCTGGTAAAATACTATTATGAGCAGGACACAACTGTTCCACTGAATATGCTCGCATTTCATCTACGTCGTTTTAATTGTAAGCGAATAATTTTAATTCATCTGTGGTTAACATATAATTCAGAGTTACCACAGAAACAACGATGCAGCTTTGAAAGTTATAAAGAAGGAAAATCATTTTTATTAAAAATATCTAATTGTAGTTCCAGTTTACAGTCGATTTCTCAATGTAAAAATTAGATGTTCCTCATTGGGCCACGTCCAAGAAATGCCTGACGTCATGTGAGTCAGAATTTTCTGCTTGTTTTAATGCAACGACCATTCCTGTGTTTCGGCTGTCCTCAGAGTGATAAATATGGATGTGGCTCAAGTTTTGACGGGCTTTTTGAGGCGGTGGTAGGGTGTGGTGAACGATGAAATGTCAGATTTTCACTAAGACCTCAGGTAATTTATGTTCAGGTGCTGTGGTGTGACACATAAATGTGGAAATAACCTCATAAGGAAGAAATTGTCTTCGTCACACTCTCCGGACTTTTGATTCTTGGAATTCATATCATCTGTGTGTTCTTCCTTGGTTTCCTCCAGTTCTGCTGGATCGTAAATTGGACCCTTTTTGACACCTTTTCTTTCCCGGTTTTTGCAGTTTTTTCGGTAGTAATACTTTCATCTTAGAGTGGGTGCCCTCGTCGTCACGTTGGTCTCAAAATAAATCCTGAAGTTGTGTCTGTCATCGTATGATACATCATGTACATCTCTACCGCCGACCATTATATGTGACGCATCGGATTTTGAATGTTTCCAGCGAGACGCCTTGAAGTATAACGTGTTGTAAAAAGCGCATTTGGTGAATATACTTCGGTTTAGAATCAAAGCACAATGATGTCTAACCTGTTGGCCGATTACCCTTCGGAAGTTTCCGTTGATATGAGAGTCTTAAATTCTGGAAGTTTCTGTCGTTATGAAAGTCTTCAATTCTGCCACTTTCGTTTCACTGTGGAAGCTAAAAATGCACACACGATAAGTCAACTTCTATCGAAACGTTCGCAAGGTTATTCGTACAATGATAACAGAAGATAAAAGAGACAGCTAAAGTGCAGATGGGTTACGAACGCATAGTGGTCTTACAGAGTTTGTGAGTAGATGTTGGCAATGCGTCAGTCAAGTCGTAGATAGCCAATGGGAGCATTGTAGAACTGCTTGCGGCACACGTAGCCGTCATAACATTCACGGTAAGCGCACCTCTGAACCCATCTGCACTTTCACCAAGTGACACCCAGTGACATAAATAACATATTGCTTCAGGTTTATTTCTACAGAGACGGCCGTCAGATTATTGGCATCCTCACTCAATGGCACGAAACACCATCGCAAGCGTTATCTATGAAACGTGTGAAGCTATCTGAGTGGAGATGCTAACGAAACATATGCCTGTTCCGAACACGGAAGATTTTCGCAAAATTGCGACTGATTATGAGCGTCTGTGGAAGTGTCCCAACCGTATAATCAGCAATGACGGCAAACACATTCGCATAAGAAGTCCTCCAAATCGGCATCTACGTATTTCCATTACAAAAAGTACTTCTCTACCCACCTTCAAAGTACTGCAGACACCAGTCAAGATTTATTACCGTGTACGTAGGAGCATGCGGCAGACAGAATGGCTGCTCTGTCCCTTTAGATATTGCCGCCTGTCATCGCTTGGAAAGCAATTCATTCAATGTACCAACCAGCAGTACACCTCGTGCACTGCTGGGTGATCAGGGATACCCTCTGGAGGAATAACTGATGAGTCTGTAGCCCACTGGACACAGTATGGATCACCGAAAGGAGATCTTCAACTATGACCTATCTAGAGGCAGACGTGAAATTGAATGTCCCTCCTGGTATCCTTGTAAGCAAATGGAGATGTCCGAAGACAGAGCTCCAATTATATCCTGAACATGCCGATACTGCCGTAAAATGTGTTTGCCTACTGCACTGTCCTGTCACTGATGTGCAAGTTGTGAGTGAGAGCCAGTCTCTGTCACGTCAGTGGCAAAGGGGCGAGGCGTTGTGATCGGTCTTCAAGGGGAGCGTATGGAATACATTGAGCATTTAAGCAATATTTCATCAGCACAGCTGTACATCTACATAATAACTCAGTTTAAAGGGCTGTGACACATTTTTGAATTCCACTGTGTATGTAAAATATATGTATATCTGTGTATGTAACAAATTTTTAATTCTTATCATAGTGAATTGTTTCTGTGATTTCATAAAATAACAAAGATTAACAGAGTCTGTCTCCTAGCAAGCACACAATTTACTTTGTGTACAGGTGCTGACAGATTGAGTACGGGAGTCCTTTATTTTCAATAAAAGAAAAGGGAATTTTTTTTTTAATGCATGAGCTATGGATGGTAATGGATGTTCACAAAGCCGTGCACGAGCCCTGGGTTGGCAACAAATCAGATTTTTCCAGTATGTGCCGCTATCCCACGGCATGTTCACGTGCTCGACGAACAAACAACCTTTCTGCTGACGGGGTGACGCTCAGGGAAGCGTCGCTTGCCTAGGCAGAGCTCCTACAGCAGCCAATCAGAAAGGTCCAGGAGATCACGTGCAGCGCGAATGAGGCGTGTGGATGGCCCTCTTTTACTGAGAGGCCCCCGACGAGGTCAGACGCATTGGCCGGTTGCCTCCGTGCACTTTTCGAGCTCCGGCTCAATCTGTTTGCGCCTTAGGGCCGCTAAACTCACACAATGTACCCCGGCTAGGTCATCAGTAAACGTTTTCTCAATAAATGGGAGGCAGTTTGCTGACCGGAGTTGAAACATTAACACTTGCTCTTTTTTAGACCCCACTTCCACCTCAGCCACATCCTGACATGCACAACTGGTGTCAATGAAGTGGGATCTGACCCACCATGCGGTCTAACAAGTATTGAAATTACGGCTAGATGCGGGGACATTTTCTTTGACCTGGGGGCCATGCAGTAAATTAACTTCTTGTGGTGCTGGATGCACCGATACGACACTACAATATTACATGCAGCTGTCCTTGTTGCCGTCGCGTCGGCCCTGGTGGCCCATTTTATTTCAGCCTTAACGCACGCGATACAGCGACATCGCCGCGCGTTGACCATCACGCCGCCAGGTGAGCCGCAGTCAGCTGGATGCCACTGTACCAGATGCTGCCGGGGCAGCACTTCCCACCGCCGCTGTAGCGTCGCTGCGCAGCCGGCAGTCAACGCCCGGCTGCCGCTTCGTCTGCCTACGCCGCCTTCGCCGCCGCCGCGAACGTCGCCGCCTCCAGCATAATGAAGTAGTGTAAGTCGTGAGGAATTGCAGTAGCCTGGCCTCGCTATCTTTGTAGCAATTCCTTGAGTTGATTGTGAAGTCATTTTGTAAACATGCCTGACACCCGTTCAAATGAGCAAGCAGGAGCTGCTGCCGAAATTCCTGGCGCAGACCCTGTCACTATGTTAGAAAAACAGATAAGACAGTTAACTGTGCAAAAGATGTAACTGCATGAGCAGTGCAATGCGCTTGCTGTGGAAAGCAACAAAAAAGTTACAATTGAACAAGCAGCTGCAAGCGCTAGTCGCCCCTCTGCTGTTAGCACAGTTCCGCCTATGTCTACTCTTGTTGGCAGTTTCCCTGCCGTAAATTTCATCCCGACTTTCGCGGGTAAAACGACATTTTTGCAGTGTGTCAAAGATGTAGGTAGGACTTGCGGCTGGCCTGATAGTTTCCTTTTGAGTGTGCTGAAACTGAAACTAGCAGGAGACGCTCGAACATATGTTGAGTCAGTCGACGCTCTGCGAGATGCTATCACTTTTGAAGCCTTGGATAAAGGGTTAGCAGAGCACTATTCCGATAAGAGAGGTGTCAGTTATTATCGAGATTTGCTGTCTACCTTATGACAGAAAACCAATGAACATTTAGAAGTATTTGCTGATCGAATCCGCACGGTATCGTGTCACACTTATGTGCTTAGCAACTGCCAGGCCCGTAATGAAGTTTTAAGAGAGGAAGCAGAAGCAAGGACTATAGATGTGTTCATTCGAGGGATTAACCCGCAAACCGGGATGGAAGTGAAAATGGCTTCCGCTACTACATTGCACGAAGCTGTGCGAATTGCGCTGCTACGTGAGGAAGCAGGGAGATTTGTTACTCACCCATCGCGAAGTAACGAGTCACGGCGCGTGTTTCTTAATGATGGAAAATGTCAGTGCTGCGGGAAGTTTAATCGTACTGCCGCGTGCTGACGTGCATCGTGTTGTGGCAGATGCCACAAGATCTGGCATACTAATGCCACATGCCCCCACAACAATGTAACCAGACAAAGGCAGCAAATTGTTCCACAGACAAACAGGCACCGGGGTAGTTACCAACAGGGAAATGGTCAGGGGGCAGGCTCAGCCACTGACCCTCGCCCCCGATAAAAGTAATGAAACCGCTGTATAGAAAACAGCAGAAAGATGAGGTGGCAAATGTTTTGCTAGAGGGTAAACTCAGGGGTAGAACAATTAGAGTGTTAGTAGATACGGGAGCACAAATTAGCGTGCTGTTTGTCCCCTATCACCATAAGCGGAGGTAGAAACCGCCCCGCTATCACATTGCTGGATTGGATGAGGGACTGATCATTCCTGCCGGATCATCTTTCGTTACTTTTCAGTTAAGTAAAAAAACATATGGTTTTAATATGGAGGTTGTACGGAAACGTAGGAGGGACTTCGATATCATTCTAGGCAAAGATTTCCTCAATGAGTACTAAGGGGTAATCGATTATAGGACGCACACCGTCCGACTTGGTGAGGAAACTCACCTTTTCGGCGGCGTTCGGACCGAAAGCGCGCAAGGAAACTATGAGGGACGGCCGCTCTCATAGGATCCAACAGAACCGCATACATGGCCCATTAAATCGTTACGCCCAGTTACCATTGAGAGTGGGACAGGCAAGTTTCTATGGATTGATATCAAAGCTACATTGCCTACTAGTTCAATCGTTTTTGTGGATCTGCTCCGTCAAAACGATGTGTTGGACAGGTTACAAGTTCATGTGAAGACAGGTTTATGTGCTGTAGAGAGAAAAGGGAAGAAGTTTTGTGTACCTGTATGTGTCGATAATTTTGGTTTGAGAAAGATAGAGATTCCATGTGGAACAGTTTTAGCAAGTGATCAGGAAATAGGAGATGATGATTTTTCAGTGATAAATGAAGGTAAGAGTCAAAATAGGAAGCAGTTCCCTTTTAGAAGTGTGTGTACCCTGATACCCTCTTTGCAAAAGCAATGTAATGAAAAGTTAGAGCATTTGAGTAGAGCAGAACAGAGGCTACTATGGCCCGTATTGGAAGAATTTGCGTGGTTGTTTGAGGAAAGGCAATATTTGCCTGCTACTGACCTCATACAGCACGATATTCCCACCGGTGATGCTAGACCTATATCTCAAAAGGCTTATACGATCCCTTATCATTTACAACCAATAGTGGAAGACACAGTTCAACAGCAGCTAGCAGCAGGGATTATTCAACCTTCTGCCAGCCCCTGGTCGTCCCCAATCGTTCTGGTTTGTAAGAAATTAATCAATGGCGA
Organism: Schistocerca americana; assembly: GCF_021461395.2. Lineage (NCBI taxonomy): Eukaryota > Metazoa > Arthropoda > Insecta > Orthoptera > Acrididae > Schistocerca > Schistocerca americana. Next base: position 30,098,170 of record NC_060129.1, on the reverse strand, counting down.
GAAGATTTACAGGCTCTGTGTTGATATGAGAGCGGTGAATAAAGTTACAACACCTGATACTCGTATTGACGAAACCCTAGATCAATTAGGAAACTGCATGTATTTCACCACTTTAGATATGCGATCAGAGTATCATCAGATTCCTATAGTTCCCAAGGACAGACCTAAAACCGCCTTTATTGTGCCTTTGGGTTTGTATGAGTTTTTACGCAAGCCATTTGGTCTCAGGAATGCTCCTGCAACCTTTCAAAGATTTGCTGATTTATTGTTACGTGGTTTAAAGCCCACCACATGTTTAGTTTATTTAGACGATATCATTGTATTTTCTAGAACTATTGAAGAACATGCAGAAAGGTTGAGGTGTGTTTTGTCACGTTTGCAGAGTGACCATTTAAGTCTGAAGATAGAAAAATGTTCATTTGCACAGTCACAAGTCCAGTACTTGGGACATGTCATTAGTGCTGAAGGTGTCAAACCAGATCCTCGGTTGACTGAGGCTGTGAGAGATTTTCCCACCCCAACCACTGTAAAAGAGTTACAGTCACTGCTTGGCCTATATAATTACTATCGCCGGTTTGTGAAAGATTATGCCACCATAGCTAAGCCATTAATCAAGTTGTTGAAAAAAGGTGCTGTTTCCGAGTGGTCAGAAGAATGTGACGTAGCTGTAAAGAAGATTAAAGAAGTACTAACAAGCTCACTTCTGTTAGTCTATCCAGATTTTGAAAAACCTTTTATTCTTGCAACAGATGCCTCAGATTTTGCTCTGGGTGCAGTCCTTAGCCAAGAATATAACGGAGAGGAAAGACCTGTTGGGATGCCTCCCGTCAGATGAATCAGGCTGAAATAAATTATAGTACTACTGAAAAGGAATGGCTTGCACTTATGTTCGGGGTAAACTATTTTAAATGTTATTTGTATGGTAGAAAGTTCACCGTAATAACAGATCACGCGACATTAACTTGGATGTTGAATCTGAAAGATCCTAGCAGTCGTTTAAGTAGATGGGCTTTAAAACTTGCCGAATATCACTACGAGGTTAAGCATAAACGTGGTAGACTGCATTCTAATGCTGAATCTCTGAGTGGTAAAGTAAGAGTAGTTGAAACAAATGATGTTTTGATTGAGGAACTGAAAGAGGCGCAAAGCCGAGATGTTGAATGTCATAGGTATGTTACCAGTGTAGATTTCATTACTGAAGATGGTATTTTATACCGAAAGACTCCGGGTGGTAATAGAGTTGCAATTCCTAAGGAATTGCAGTCCAGAATAATAGCTCAATGCCATGATAGTTTTCAAGCATGCCATAATGGGCGAAGAGCAACAAATGCAAGGATAGCTGCACGGTATCGGTGGAAAAACAGAAAGAAAGATGTTAAAAAGTATATTCAAAATTGTTTACCTTGCGCTCAAAGAGCACCCCCTCCTAGGACCAAAATACCTTTAAAAAGCCTTTTAGAGGCGACGAGAACATTTCAGAATATTGCTTTTGATATTGTCGGTCCTTTGCCACAAAGCAATCAAAACAATAAATACATCCTGTCCATTATGGACCACTTTTCTCGATACCTTGTTTTGGTACCTCTCGCTGATATGACAGTAGAGACAGTTGCTAGAGAATTTGTCAATCACTTAGTTTTGCCTTTCGGCAGCCCTGACGCTGTTCTAACAGACCAAGGGACGAACTTTATGTCGGTTTTATTCGTTCAAGTGTGCAAGCTTGTAGGAATCAAAAAGTGGAGAACCACCCCCTTTCATCCAAAGGCAAATGGCCGCCAGGAACGTGTCCAAAGGACAATTAAGAAAATGTTAAGTTACTGTGTAAACAGAACGCATTCAGATTGGGACCGTTATATCAATATAATCGCTTCAGCCTATAAAAGCCGTGTCCATGAGCCAACAGGCTATAGTCCTTATGAGATTTTTTTTTTTTTTTTTTTTTTGGCAAACGTATGAACTCACCTTTTGAATTGGATAAATTGCCCCCAGGTGTGGACATAACTGAAGTCAAGAGGTTAGCTCACCGTTTCAAGTCAATTTGGAAACAAGTTCAAACCAATAATTCCAAAGCCACCAAAAAACAATTACAGCGGAGCAATAAGAATGCAGTAATACCCCTTTACAAGCCTGGAGATTTAATCTTGTTGCGTAACCCAATAGTAAGACGAGGAAGAACAAAGAAGTTTGCACCTCAATATGAGGGACCATACCCTATCATTCGGTTAATCTCTCCAGTAAATGCTGAAATCCAGTTGCCAGATCGGTTAGTGATAGTACATTTTGATCGTCTGAAACCCTTTTATGGAAAAGCTTCTTCCATTCCGACAGTTTTGCCTGATCCATCGCCTAGTAGTGTATCAACTATGCCAGGACCTACAGTGACTAAAGTAAAGAAAAAGAAGGTAAAACCTTCACCTGCCAGACCTAGATATTCCTTACGAAATAAGCATCCTTATGCATTGAGGTCAAGAGACTAAGTTTGTATCTTGCTTTGTAGTGTATCAAGCGTAGCTGTTAACTCATATTCATTTGAAGCTTCATGTAATACTTGTTCAGTTGCATGCGCTGGTGCAGCCTTAAGTGTAGCTTACTGATATGTAACTGCAAAGTGTAGAGTAAGTAGCGAGCAAGCAAGGTGCTGGAAGTATGGGTTGCAACGGCAGTATAATTATATTCGATGAGGAGATACCTGCTCAAATAGTACGATAAGTTGTCGCAAGGGCTCCTAACCACTTCCTGAATGGAAAAAGTAATTGACAAATAATGTGAGACTATCATGATCCTACACTAACACGAGTTTAAAACTCAATCCTGGAATATTAGAGCAGTTATAGCCACTGTCTGTATCTTCCATGTAATTAAATTCTCCAGAGCTTAAGATAACGGAACGAATACAGCTGTCCACATTTTCTGCAGTTCCTGTGTATCACACTAGAGGATGTCAGACGCAATGCTTGTAATCGCTGGGTCACTCTCATACTAGCTTCATCTGCCTCGTCGTAAATATCACACCACATCTCTCTCTCTGTTTCCCACCCTGAGAGTACAGATCCATGCTGGAACTATGGAGATTACCCCAGAGTTTAATCTATGTATCAATAAGGTAACAGGACGAGAACAGTGAGGTTTTGGAATCATTTATTATCGAAAGAAATAATTACACAGTACATACAAACCTAACATTTAGCCTGGAAGGACACAGAAATTCTAATGATATTTCTTTTCACACGTTCCACTGTCCATCTACATCTATGCAAGGTACGTATGACTATGAGTAACAAAATACACCTATTACTACCACTGTAATGAAAGAGAGCTGGTAGCTGCACCGAAGTTTTAGCGCGTCATGTGCCTACACGAAAATGCTGGAGAGTATGACAAAGAACGTTGAAAGATAAATGTTCTGTGAAGAGGAGTGGTCTGTGTTATGGTACCTGGATATGGGAACTTCACTTGTAGTATTTATGCCATTCATCCTCCATACGACAGTACTGGTAACTTCCCTTTTGAATATCACTGCAATAGCTATTAACCACAAATCATTTTGCCTAATGCTCAAATAAAGTACACCTTTTCATAACGTCTGCCGACGTACACAACACAAATTGCTATCTTTTAAGAGGAACTTCTATTGATTGCCTAGAAGACGCTAGTGAAAACTTTTCCCAGGTTACAAACCAAGTGAATATTCAATGTAAATTCTTCAGCACTATGCGATGAAAAAGTAACTTATTTAGTCGAAGTTCACATAGAAAGATACTGGCACTACTACGTAATTGGTAGAGGACACAATCATTTCTAATGTAATGCAGCTCAGTTCGTATAGCGCCCAGTAATATTTTTCCGCTATCTTGGAAAACAGGGATTAAAAGTTTTTGTGTTCCACCGTTAAAGAGACTATTGGTATTCGCGGTTGCAAGTTAAAGGAAGTAGTGCCGCTCTTGGGCGTCTTCGGGCGTACTCCTTCGCCATACACATCCAGGAATTGGCGGATATACATAACTTAGTGTAGCCGGCCACTACGATGTGCATTTCTGTATCCAACCTGGCTGTGTACGGAAGGGAGCTGGGCTCGGAACCGTCCGATAGAGAGCACTACTTTAAGAAGAATGGAATCAGAATCGTAGTTAAAGTATTGAGTATCGCAACTTCAATAGTTCGGCATAGTCAAACACTAGTGTAGTAAAGCCATTCACCCACATAGTGACAAATAACAGGCCACGCCATCGCAGACAAAAACAAAACATAACTAAGCGTGCGAAGGCGCGCACAGCCGCCTGATGGGGCGTCCTTGCTGGAGGCGCCAGAGCACCGCATTCCGTTAGATACGCAGCCGCACGCACACCCACACACAAGTACACACTACGTCGAATGAATCACTGCGCCACATTTTGTCATTTGTTACGTCATCTAATGAACCGCACACGTCCTAGTTGATGAATTACACTACTACACGAAGTACCTTATACCTAAGCAAATGCAAATTACACAAAAAAACACTAGTAAACAAAATTATTCCTACCTTATCTACAGCCTTGCAACTAATTCACACTCTTATGCTGCCTGAAATGCAACCTATGGCGTTCAACAAGCACGTATGAGAATTACAGGATACACAACTGCCGTGATACGCCATGAAACGGATTCTGCACTACTAGTGTAAAAACGTCTCACATTTACACATTTGCTGTCTTCTACAATGCGAATAATCATTTTCCTTAGCTAATGAAGAACAGAACACTATCAGCTATCATACAAGTGATCATTATAGAAGGCTAACTCAGAGAATTATTCACTGTTTACATACTACACACCTATAAAATTATGTCTTACTGATCGCAACAGCGGCTCACCGAGCAGACGCCACAGGTAAGCCATGGATCGTCGAGATGTCGCCGTGGTGCTACAGTACGTGCTCAGGTAAGTCTCCAGAATTAGCGAGATACATGATAGAAAACGGATAGGGCATGACACACACCTACTGACAAAATAGAGTTAATGACAGCTGGTCTGCATAATTACTCATGCAAGTGTATACTTCACTCCCTCTTCAGGCCACAAGTGGCCCATCGGGACCATCCGACCGCCGTGTCATCCTCAGCTGAGGATGCAGATAGGAGGGGTGTGTGGTCAGCACACCGCTCTCCCGGTCGTTAAGATGGTTTTCTTTGACCGGAGACGCTACTATTCGGTCGAGTAGCTCCTCAATTGGCATCACAAGGCTGAGTGCACCCCGAAAAATGGCAACAGCGCATGGCGGCCTTGATGGTCACCCATCCAAGTGCCGGCCACGCCCGACAGCGCTTAACTTCGGTGATCTCACGGGAACCGGTGTATCCACTGCGGCAAGGCGGTTGCCAAGTGTATACTTCGAGTCAAGCTCAATAGGGTATTCTTTCTTCACTAACGTTTTCCAGTCTGTTCCTTTGGCAGTGGTCCCGCTAGATAGTGGATAGCAAGCGAGGATCTCGTCAATCCATTCATGCACGTCACTAATTAAATGACGAGACCCTCACATATCCTCACAGCCGTCGTTATTCAGCATGGAATAGCATAACTATGGATAAAATATGCATACAGAATGAGATTTTCACTCTGCAGCGGAGTGTGCGCTGATATGAAACTTCCTGGCAGATTAAAACTGTGTGCCCGACCGAGACTCGAACTCGGGACCTTTGCCTTTCGCGGGCAAGTGCACTTGCCCGCAAAAGGCAAAGGTCCCGAGTTCGAGTCTCGGTTGGGCACACAGTTTTAATCTGCCAGGAAGTTTCAAAATTTGAATACTTTACCGCAACAGAGTAAGTGGATATAAAGAAAGAACCATTTATTAGACAGTGTGGCAGGCGTTATAGGTGGTACAAAACAAGTGAGAGAATCTCATCATTTTACTGCCACGATTTTATTACAATTTAACACCTCAATGAATTACATTTGACTGACATCGCCGCAGTCCCACTCGCTCCTACTTGCTATTACCGTCATTTACGCACTTTGTACCGATCACACCACCTTGCATTACAGGTAATGTTTTCACACACCCAGTGATGGATGTCCTTAGTATTCATAGCCATGGATCATGAGAGTCTCCTTTCAAGTGACGTAATTCGTCCGGAATTAAATGTCTTAATGCCAACTCGTAGCAGATTGCACATCTATTAGTTCTGAGACGACTATACTGTCTTCCAGTCGCTTTGCAATGCTTGCTCACTGATCTAAGTCATAAGCTAATTTACGCCGTGTGTTCCATTTTATTGTTTTGTATTATTTTATTGTGCTGTTAATTGCATTATGCCTCATGTCAGTTTATTATGTTGTATGTGTGCATTTTTTGTCATTTTATGTTGTATACCTTCAGGTTGTAAACGCAGGGAACACGGGGCCATGTCTCAACCCTCCCCCTCCCCTCACTGTATTAAGTGATAGTTACTTACTATTATCTTTCCTTTATGAATCAAATAGCACCTAAGCCATGCCGGTCATTCTGCTACCCTGCATAACAAGGAGCGGCTCCGCGATAAAAACTAATACACCTGTTTGTCTGTGGAAATGTTTCGCTGCCACCGCAGCGGTGGAAGACTATCTGACACAGTCACTGACGTGTCAGATTGATAGGTTGGACAACGAGTAACATGGACAACTATTTCGTTGGCTCGGTCTTTTCACGCTACTGAAAGCACACGACATGCTGGTATCTGTGCTGCCGAATCGGTGGTCACCTGCAGTCGCCTGTGATTGCAGTTAATTTTTGAAGACCTCCCCTTTTATTACTTACTCTACTGCCAAGCCCTCGGATCTATCCTGTCTTTCTTCTTTTGTTGTTGAGTATGCAGTGGTACTGTAAATTAATCCAACAGTACCGCTCCTATCCGTCTTTCCAGCCATTTTTCTCATCCCTTGTTGCAGTGTCCATGTTTAAGCTATTCTCCGACGATCTATTGTGAAGTGAGAATCGTGTCTCTGCTATCTAGCTAAGAGAAGAATCAGTGTCCTTCAACAGTAGGCCAAAAACCTGCGTTGGAAATTTTTAAAGACGTAACCATGGGCATTACTTGGTTGTTCCTAAGGAGAGCTTTGTCCCTCCCTTAAAGTACATAAATACAATCACCGTGTTCGCATTTTCACTTTTCCTTGCTGCTCGTGACTTTTCGTGACACTAACCACAAGTTCGACGCGTCATTTGCGTCGTAGCAACGATACGATACGTACTTGGAAGAGCCACCACACAGTTCTTAGTGCCAACATAAATTATCTCTCTGCGTAACTCTCTAAACTAAGTACGCCAATACTCGGTCGTGTAAGAGGGAAGTTTTATTCCTCGCACGTACTACTGTGAAGCAGTGCAGCGCGCAACACACGTGTGCGTGCGGGCACGAGCTGCCTGATCAGCAGACACGCGTATCACATAACGTCGTAGTAACGACGGGCGGTGAGTGCAAAGGGCAGGGACGTAATCAACGCGAGCTTATGACTCGCGCTTACTGGGAATTCCCCGTTCATGGGGAACAATTGCAAGCCCCAAACTCTAGCACGAAGGAGGTTCAGCGGGTTACCCCGACCTTTCGGCCTAGGAAGACACGCTGATTCCTTCAGTATAGCGCGCGTGCGGCCCAGAACATCTAAGGGCATGACAGACCTGTTATTGCTCAATCTCGTGCGGCTGGAAGCCGCGTGTCCCTCTAGGAAGAAAAGTACAGCACGAAGGATGTCACGCGACTAGTTAGCAGGCTAAGAACGGCCATGCACCACCACCCACCGAATCAAGAAAGAGCTATCAATCTGTCAATCCTTCCGGTGTCCGGGCCTGGTGAGGTTTCCCGTAGCCACGCGCGTATGTACTGTAACCGGTAAACTTGACTGTTCAGCTACGCTTCACCTCTCAGACTCTTTATCCACATAGTGGGCAGTAAGTCACTCTGAGCTTTAAAATGCTATACATTATTACAGTATTGATCCGCCTTCTTGTATTACAGTCATTACATACTGCATTATTTCGCTTCCTTCTTAGAACCCGAGTATTATGCCAGGTGTTGGCACATTTCTTCTCCAACAGTCACGTCAGCGAATCTCGAGCTTTCATAGGAGTAAAGAGCCGAAGTATCTGTCTTGTTAAGTTGCTGTTCCCAATTTGCCTGAAGCAATCGGGGTGTAGTAACCACTTCAGTCATGCTGTTGATTGCTTAATGCCTTGATATCATAACGAGTGTGGTCCTTGGTTGTTGACAATGCTTTGCACGTAACCATCTCCCTGCAAATGTTTGCTATTTCATGCTTTTCTGCCATGCTCTGCCTTACTTTTACCTGATGCCGGGAAACATTTTGTTACCCTCGTAAATATGAGCTGGTTTGCTTAATCCACGAATCTCTACCACTCAATAACAGCAGTAGCAAGTCCTTCTTCAAGTTAGTTACTATTCAGCCCATCTGGCAATCGCAACCTTGCACACCAGAATCTCTTTCACGGCCGCTATCATCGGTTTTTCCTCTCATTACCTCTGGTGCTTCTATGATGAAGTCCCATCTCGCTTTGGCAACTCATAGCGAAGAATAGCCACATATTGTCAGACATACCTGTAGTGTATGAACTACATGTTATCGCTTCATGAACACCCGCATAACGTTCCTTACACATTCACAGACACCTCATCCCCATGATACGTATACACAGTCATATTCACCCCACCCTGAAAGGGAGGGTATAAACTCTACTACAGGAGATGTATTAAAAGGGTTCAGCTGCACTTGTTTTGTTTGCATTTCTGGCGGTTAAACCCTCTATCTGGTTATCGCTTTTGCATCTACTCACTTTATTTGGAGAGAATTATTCGTTAAATACTTCTCACCGGGAAAACCTGTTACAGTTCGCGCAGAAAACACTTCTCAACATAGTGCGCAATGTGTTCTCTAGGGTACCTGATGCGATCTGAACAGTCACCCCAGAAATAAAAACTCCGTAGATAAAGGGCCTACGGAATTTTCTGAAAATTGTTATCACTTACAAAATGTAATTACCATCATTCTCTACCTGCGCGTAACCTTCTCTGTAAAGGAAACAAGCGGTCATGTACTTTATCGCATGGTTTAGGGCTTCCAGCAACAAGCTTAACCGTTTATCTGCATCTAGCGGCTAAGAAACCTTACACCTCAACAGATTGACTCTCGTTGATATCACACCAATATTCTGGGTGCAGGCCCATAAATGTCTATATATAAAACAAATAACACGTAGGCGCTGCTGATCCCCTTTCAGTCACACTTCTTACATAGCCGCAGGCTTATTCCGCTGACTAATTCACTCAGTCAGATTGTGAAATTGTCGTGTCAGTCTTCTACACGTGATCGCTGACTATAGGTACTTGTCAGCAATGCTGACAACCCTCTTTTGGCTACTTGCTATTGTATAAAGACCTGTGACCGCTCACTTACTGGCCAGTTCAGTATTAACAGTGAAGTTGCATCTGCCTCATCAGAACATACTGCTCTCCGACTCTCTTGCATGGTAAATATTAACCAAACACTATTACGCACTGCTCTGTTATATTTTGTCGTCATTACTACATACAGACGCATACGAGGAGATATTCTCACGCCTTCTCTCTCTTCTGAATGCAGGACACTACTACACTCTGTCCTTTCATCGGCCACTTCGGCGGTGTCACTCATAATCTATTGGAGTTGTTGAATAACTACCAGGAGAATATCGACCAGACATTACACCATGAGGTGCTGTGCTTTGTTGATTCTTTTTACTGGAGCTGTCTCCCACCCTTTAGTAATCATCCGTCATCGTCAGGCATCATGTTTGAACATCTTGCTATATAACCCCCCATCAAGCGGTAATAAGTGCCGATATACGACTAACCTCCATTAAGGAAGAAGAGCTAGCTTTACAACAACTTATCAATCGCCTATTGGCCTGTGAACCTCTACTTGAACAATCAGGGCAGACTTCCACCTTAAGCACTCTGTGGGATTTAAAACAAGCACTGCTAAACACTCAAGAACATCTACGAAGCATCTTCGACACTGTGCCCCTAATTCGGGTTAAGAGAGCCTGGTTCAATGCCAGAGGTGTGATACTCAAAACTATCTTTGGTACCCCCGACCATGCTGACGCTAACCGCTGGGACCAAACCCTTCGCCAAGTAACTTTTACTACTAACCAAAATTGGGACGTACTGGTCCACCAGCAATTACACCTCACCCATATTGAAGACAGTTTATTAGCTGCTACTAGGCAAATTCGTGTCGTGGCAACTTACCTTGTACACCGGTACGAAACATTCAGGATGTTATCCAACGGGACCTTGAGTTTTTACATTATACCATAACTAATGTGACCTACACTTTGGAGATAACGAGGGCGCTACATATCTTACTATACAACACCCATGCCATTAAGTTACATATTAACACCTTCCATACTATTACTCTGCTAGGACTACAGCATAAGCCTAGCCCAACGTTAATACCTGCAGAAATGTTCTTGCAAACTCTGGCTAATTTTTCGTTTCATCTTGCATCACCAATGCAAATGCTTTACCCTGTATGGGAATATTCACTACCCCATTATTATGTGGCAGCTACAGTACATCTTGTGCGAACTTCTCAAGGACTGTGCGCACAGATTTCTCTACCCATCACATGCGCCAGCTGCGAGTTTGAATATTACCGATTACACACCTTTCCGGTTACTTGGGTTGCCCTAGGAAAGCAAGTGACTTGGCAAACTAATGATATCTTAGCTATTAGCAAAGATCGCCAAAGACATTCTGTCATGCAGCTGACTGACCTCCATCAGTGCCTTCACACTAATTACTATATGTGTTCAAACTTATACATTCATACTGGAACTAGGGACTGTGAGGTGGCCTTGTTTTTAGAGGAAACAAACCCCCCCCCCCCCCCTCCCCTGTCCTCGAATGTTATCGACCTTGCGTGAGCCTTGGTTTCAACCAGTAGGGGATAGTTTATTATATTTTGTACCTCAAACATCTACAATTGCTTTAATATGCTATGACCATGTTTTCGTGTCTCGGTCATATCGTTTCGCACTAGAAAACAGTGGATTACTGTTCAACATGTCCGCCTGTGATTTAATAACACCTACTGTCAAACTGGCAGCACACCTAACACAAGTGAAAAATTTGAGCCTCAGACCCCTTTCACTTTATTTACCTGAGGGACCCGTGGTACTACCATCACCCGATAGTGTACCCAGGCTACCCAACGAGTCCGATGCTCGACTACTTCAGTCAATTGACGAATTACTAGCTCACTAAAGGGCCAAATCGCCCTGGATCGAGCTGTTGCTCACATAGCTACCTGACGGTCACAGAAACAATTGTATACGGTTACTCTGCCTAGTGCCCTGACTGTTCCAACCCTGATTGTCGCAGGAGCCGTTCTCTGGTGCCTGTATAAGAAAGGATACTACAAACACATTAAGTCAAAACAAGCAACTGTCCCCGAGGCACAGCCCAAGGGTGAATTTCGACAAGAGCAATGTCAGGCATGGTCGACCATAGTGAAATACACTCTTTAACTGAAATAAAGTTTGTATTGTCTAATTTTCATTTAGTATTATTGTTATCATGTATCAATGTATCTAATCATGTAAACTATTGGGAAAGATAAATACTGTTTTAGCATTGTTATCAGGGAGTAGTGTAATTATCTTTTGGGGTCTAATATTTTGGGTAAAGATACTAGAGATGACCACCGAATGTAGGAAACCTTAGTTTATTTGCTACTGAAGCCCACCCCTGCAAACTTTACTGATACAATCCCTGGGGGAGTGTTTCAGTACCTGCCTACACAATAAGCAGCTGCCACCATGTCCCTCCTTCCCGCCGTCCCCACCTGAGGGAGCGACAGTGTATCCAACGCTGTGCGGCGCCCTGTGCTGCCTCATTCTCCGTCAGTGGCACATGGGCCACCCCATCACAGCGCCACATATGACCCAAAGAGTCTCACTCTGTTTATTTTTCAATGATTGTCTATATTATGTGTGGAAGATATACCATCAACAGTTAGAGCTTTATTGTGTTTAACATATTTCAATCAGTGTCCCTATACAGAAGCAAATGCCTTTTATGTTACATTATGAACATGTTTTAACTTTCTATTATCTGTATATGAAGCAATTTTTTAGGTTGTTAGTGTTTCAATAAGTCTTTAATTATTATTTTGAAGCTATTGACCATAGACACTACCTTTCAGTTTGAGAATTTCTATGTTTTATCTACTTGTTTACTCTCTTCATATTCTGTTTATGTTAACTATGTTTGTCAACTGAAAACTTTCATTTTGTGGAATTAACTAATTTGTTACAATTACTGCCTTCATATTTTAGTTTATATTCTGAAACTGATTCCACTATGTAGCAACGAGTTTAACGTTTGCCAAACAACACAAACAATTACACATTTCTAGAGGCACCTGTAATCTTCAAAAGATCAGTGCTGATTCAGTTCGGCCAGCATCCACACATCTGCTACACCGAGTTTAGCGTTGCAAGTATATATGATTAACAGGATCTGTAATACTTCATTCCAATGTTATGAAACTTTTGACATACTTTTAACTTTTTGTGCTAAGATTTGCATTCTGATATAGTAATGATGATGGGAAATTATGGTATTGAATTACGTGTGATAAGTTCAATGTCTCTAAATGTTTTATGATTTTGATCACCAAACTCACAACAATCTCCCTGTATAATATCGTTTTTTAATAAAAAAGGGACTTTCTTTTTATGTTGTTGTATAAACACTCCAGTATGCATATATGGTATTGCAAAACTTAGATTTTTGCGAATATTAGCACACCCTACTAAGAGAGCAAATTGTTTTCTTTTGTCAACGAGAACAACTAATTTTCGCCATAAAACCTCGCTCCCGCAGAAGGGGAAGGAGATGTACAGGTGCCGACAGATTGAGTACGGGAATCCTTTATTTTCAATAAAAGAAAAGGGAACCTTTTTTCAAATGAGTGAGCTGTGGATGGCAATGGATCTTCACAAAGCCGTGCATGGGCCTTGGGTTGGCGACACATCAGATTTTTCCATTATGTGCCTGTATCCCACGGCTTGTTCACGTGCTCGACTAACAAACAATCTTTCTGCTGATGGGGTGACGCTTAGGGAAGCGTCGCTTGCCTAGGCAGAGCTCCTACAGCAGCCAATCAGAAAGGCCCAGGAGATCACGTGTGAGCCCGCACCGCGCCGAGCTGCGCGGACGAGGCGTGCGGATCGCCCTCTTTTACTGACAGGCCCCCGACGAGTTCAGACTCATTGGGCGGTTGCCTCCGTGCACTTTTCAAGCCCCAGCTCAATCTGTTTGCGCCTTAGGGCCACTAAACGCACGTAATGTACCCGGGCTAGGTCAATCAGTAAATGTTTTCTCAATAAACGGGAGGCAGTTTGCCACAATGTTTTTGATATAGGATGGTAAAAGGAATTTCTAGAGAAGGTTGACAGCTATCCATTTTAATAATAAACTTCCGAAATCTACATAAACAACAAAAGGAACATTTTGGGTAAATTTATAATTTTTAAGGTCTATGTACTGATCTTTTCCTGGGTGCTCTGCTTTTACAGGTTTCATAATAGAACAATTTTATGTGTGATCATATATTATTCCCTTATCATTAAAATGTAGTAAACTAAAATCATACATAAATTTTTTATACTCCTTTTTTATTAATTTGGCTAGAATGAAGTCGAGGTAAATCTCTTATCCAGCAGCTTTGTGAATTATTTTCTTTTTAATACGATAAAATAATAACTTTTCCTTTTCCTAGGTTTTGTTATTTTTAATGAATATACATAATAATACATTACAATGGATGATTTTCCCTTCAAAGGAACAAAAATTAACAGAAACATCAGTTTCAGTCTTAGTTTTTGGGACATAATTAATTTCACCAGGGAAAGAAATATCTGGTACTTTTTCTTCAAGGTCTTTAGCAAAATTGTTATAATTACTTGTTGTGTTTGGATTTTTACATTTCTGTCTATCTACTGGTTTTAATGCAGAAGCTACTGCTTGTAGGAAGCTCTTTTGACTGTTATTTTTTACTTTAACATAAGCTTTTTTCCTTGATTTGTTCTGATGATTTGATGTAACACAAACCTCTTAGTATAACATCTTTATTAATAGCTAGATGTAGTCAAGTAATTCTATTTGATATCCACAGCAATCATTATGTATCAAAATAGGAATTTTTTGTCAAAGTATTTTTTGTAGCTTAATTTATTAATTATATCGTTTTCTGCAAGAATCCTATAATTTTGAGTTTGTTGTATAAATTCTGTTGCAGCAAAATCAATTAAAATTTATTTTCAAGCTATTAAACAATTTACGATTTCATTTAAAGATTTTCGTAATTTTTGTGTTTCATTGCTGTTTAGAAAATGTTAGGACTGAGCTACCCTGTATTATTTTCGAAATTTATAGCCTGTAACCTTTTTTCAAATGCTGTATCAACTAAATATTGTTTAATTTTTCTTTTTTTCGCAACCAAACTTACTAGAATATGGAAATATTTCTTCTAATGATTTATTATGTAGTTTCCAAAACAAATTGGTAGAGATAGAAAATAATTCTTTTAATGGTTTATCCTCATTATTTTTTAAAACATCATCACAATTCATATTATATAATAATTGTTGTGGTCTTCAGTCCTGATTGGTTTGATGCAGCTTTCCATGTTACCTTATCATGTGCAAGTTTCTTCATCTCCCAGTACTTACTGCAACCTACATCCTTCTGAATCTGCTTAGTGTATTCATCTCTTGGTTTCCCTCTACGATTTTTACCCTCCACACTGCCCTCCAATGTTAAATTAGTAATACCTTGATGCCTCAGAAAATGTCCTATCAACCAGTGCCTTCTACTTGTCAAGTTGTGCCACAAACTCCTCTTCTCCCCAATTCTATTCAATACCTCCTCATTAATTATGTGATCTACCCATCTAATCTTCAGCATTCTCCTGTAGCACCACATTTCTAAAGCTTCTATTCTCTTCTCATCCAAACTATTTATCGTCCATGTTTCACTTCCATACATGGCTACACCCCATACAAATACTTTCAGAAACGACTTCATGACACTTAAATCTAAACTCGATGTTAACAAATTTCTCTTCTTCAGAAACGATTCCTTGCCATTGCCAGTCTACATTTTTATCATCTCTACTTCGACGATTATCAGTTATTTTGCTCCCCAAATAGCAAAACTCCTTTACTACTTTAAGTTTCTCATTTGCTAATCTAATTCCCTCAGCATCACCCAACTCAATTCGACTACATTCCATTATCCTCGTTTTGCTTTTGTTGATGTTCATTTTATATCCTCCTTTCAAGACACTGTCCATTCTGTTCAACTGCTTTCCAAGTCCTTTGCTGTCTCTGATAGAATTTCAATGTCATTGGCAAACCTCAAAGTTTTTATTTCTTCTCCATGAATTTTAATACCTACTCCGAAATTTTCTTTTTACTCTTTTACTGCTTGCTCAATATACATATTGAATAACATCGGGGATGTGCTACAACCCTGTCTCACTCCCTTCCCAACCACTGCTTCCCGTTCATGTCCCTCGACTTTTATAACTACCATCTGGTTTCTGTACAAGTTGTAAATAGCCTTTCGCTCCCTGTATTTTACCCCTGCCACCTTCAGAATTTGAAAGAGAGTATTCTAGTCAAGATTGTCAAAAGCTTTTGCTAAGTCTACAAATGCTAGAAATGTAGGTTTACCTTTCCTTAATCTTTCTTCTAAGGTAAGTTGTAAGGTCAGTATTGCCTCATGTGTTCCAATATTACTACGGAGTCCAAAGTGATCATCCCGAGGTCGGCTTCTACCAGTTTTTCCATTTGTCTGTAAAGAATTCGCGTTGGTATTTTGCAGCCATGACATATTAAACTGATAGTTCGGTAATTTTCACATCTGTCAGCATCTGCTTTCTTTGGGATTGGATCTGTTATATTCTTCTTGAAGTCTGAGGGTATTTCGCCTGTCTCATACATCTTGCTCACCAGATGGTAGAGTTTTATCAAAGCTGGCTGTCAGTAGTTCCAATGGAATGTTGTCTACTCCCAGGGCCTTGCTTCGACTCAGGTCTTTCAGTGCTCTGTCAAACTCTTCACGCATTATCGTATCTCCCATTTCATCTTCATCTACATCCTCTTCCATTTCCATAATATTGTCCTCAAGTACACCGCCCTTGTATAGACCCTCTATATACTCCTTCCACCTTTCTGCTTTCCCTTCATTGCTTAGAACTGGGTTTCCATCTGAGCTCTTGATATTCATACAAGTGGTTCCTTTTCTCCAAAGGTCTCTTTAATTTTCCTGTAGGCAGTATCTGTCTTACCCATAGTGAGATAAGCCTCTACATCCTTACATTTGCCCTCTAGCCATCCCTGCTTAGCCATTTTTCACTTCCTGTCGATCTTATTTTTGAGACATTTGTATTCCTTTTTGCCTGCTTCATTTACTGCATTTTTATATTTTCTCCTTTCATCAACTAAATTCAATATTTCTTGTGTTACCTGAGGATTTCTACTACCCCTTGTCTTTTTACCTACTTGATACCTCTGAGCTACCCATTCTTCTTCTACTGTATTTCTTTCCCCCACTCCTCTCAATTGTTCACTTATGCTCTCCCTGAAACTCTGTACAGCCTTTGGTTCTTTCAGTTTAGCCAGGTCCCATCTCCTTAAATCCCCATCTTTTTGCAGTTTCTTCAGCTTTAATCTACATTTCATAACCAATAGATTGTGAGCAGAGTCCACACCTGCCCCTGGAAATGTCTTACAACTTAAAACCTGGTTCATAAATCTCTGTCTTACCATTTATAATCTATCTGATACCTTCTAGTATCTCCAGGATTTTTCCATGTGTACTACCTTCTTTTATGATTCTTGAACCAAGTGTTAGCTATGATTAAGTTATGCTTGGTGCAAATTTCTACCAGGCAGCTTCCTCTTCCATTTCTTAGCTGCAATCCATATTCACCTACTACGTTTCCTTCTCTCCCTTTTCCGACTATCGAATTCCAGTCACCCATGACTATTAAATTTTCGTCTCCCTTGACTACTTGAATAATTTCTTTTATCTCATCATACATTTCATCAATTTTTTCATAATATGCTGAGCTAGTTGCCATATAAACTTGTACTACTGTAGTAGGTGTGGGCTTTGTGTCTATCTTGGCCACAATAATGCTTTCACTATGCTGTTTGTAGTAGCTTACCCTCACTCATATTTTTTTATTCATTATTAAACCTACTCCTGCAATACCCCTATTTGATTTTGTATTTATAACCCTGTATTCACCTGACCAAAAGTATTGTTCCTCTTGCCACCGAACGTCACTAATTCCCACTATATCTAACTTTAACCTATCCATTTCCTTTTTAACATTTTCTAACTTACCTGCCCGATTAATGTATCTGACATTCCACGCTCCGATCCGTAGAATGCCAGTTTTCTTTCTCCTGATAACGACGTCCTCTTGAGTAGTCCCCGCCTGGAGATCCGAATGGGGACTATTTTACCTCCGGAATATTTTACCCAAGAGGACGCCATCATCATTTAACCATACAGTAAAGCTGCATGCCCTCGGGAAAAATTACGGCTGTAGTTTCCCCTTGCTTTCAGCCATTTGCAACACCAGCACAGCAAGGCCGATTTCGTAAGTGTTACAAGGCCAGATCAGTCAATCATCGAGGCTGTTGCCCCTGCAACTACTGAAAAGGCTGCTGCCCCTCTTCAGGAATCACACATTTGTCTGGCCTCTCAACAGATACCCCTCCACTGTGGTTGCACCTACGGTACGGTCATCCGTATTGCTGAGGCATGCAAGTGTCCCTACCAATGGCAAGGTCCATGGTTCATTGGGGGGGGGGGGTAATAAGGTAAACATTTCCGATTCTTCGTTGCCATTACTTCGATTCTTATTAAACATTTAATTACTAATTTAATCACCTTTATTTAATTTGTAACACCCTTTCAAACAATTTGTTCTACAATTTTCTCGAAGGTCAAGGTGAAATTTCTTTTAAGATATTCTCAAATTGAATCCAAGCTTTTAAATTTCTCATTTATAAGGGAAAATATTAAATTTTTATTATTAAAATGCACAGTGCCTTATGTATATCAAAACCAATATAATTAATTAAAATTAAAATAAGTGTTTTACCTCATCTCACGTACAAATAAAATTCCATCAATTTTCATCAAATTTATATCATATTCATTGCAACAGTGAAATAATTTCTTAGACGTTTTTTATTGTATTCTCTGCTTTCTAAGCCTCTAGATCCAGATTTTTTTAATTATTAAGTGAGGAATTTTAAAAATAATGTATAATCATGACTATAATTTTTAACATGTTTGCTAAATTTTTTATTGCTAAATCATAATCATAAAGTTGATAATTCCCTAATTTCCAAAAAGATAGAATGTATGTTTTCCATTTCTTCCCATATTTCTATATCCATTACCTCATTGCTAAGTATCAAATCCCCTTTTCTATTCTTCTTCTGCATAAATTACTTTTAATACATCAATATCAAGAATATGTTTGATTCTTCTCAAATTTTCTATAATGAAATACAGTTTAAATAATATTTAGAAATACCTCTTTGAATTTTCGTTTGTTATTTCTGTCAACAAAAATGTGACATTTTAATTCATTCCACAAATAAGTTATGTTTTTTGGTTTAATTTATATGGAAACATTTATTAGATTTTAAGAAAAGCAAATTTTTCTTATAATTTTTTTAAAAAAATTTCTGCTTTATGTCAAATCTAATTTGTTTCTTGCATAAGACACTTTTATTTTTATAATCAGTTAAAATATATAACTATCCTGAATTTCTTTTCAGTTGATAGATGTTGGCAAAATCTACTAATTAAATTGAAGATGAGGAGGGTGGGAGGGTGTGTGAAATCTGTATTAATAGACAGAAATGGCCTGTAGTGCCTGGCTTGCCCCTGGCCTGGGGCATAACTGGCCATTTCCATCTACTTTTACTGCATATATGAAATTTGTGACTAATCTGTAAAAAGAGTTTAGGATAACATTACACTGTATAATTATGCTCCAACCACGAAAATATAAGGATGACAAAGAAGACATGGCTCAAAGAGCTCAAACATTTGTTGCTAAAGTCGTTGTGCATAACACGACAAAAAACATCTAAGTGGGTTCTGTATGGAAGTTTGATCAGAGTCAGTTCAACTACAACCTTTTTTCTGAATGAATGCTATCAAATGAAAGGGGAGAGAAATACTCTTTCGGCGTCACAATCGAATGACACTACAACACACACCTACATGATAGATGTTGCTATAACAATGGATGGATGATTGCCAGAGAAACCCTATATGTACTCCCCAGAACCAAATGGTGATTCTGGACCTCTTGTGTCAAGGGAAACAGAAAAATTGCGCTCTACAAATATTTTATTAGATGCAAATTTAAGCAGGAAGATGGTGAAAGAACATTTAAAGAGGTTCTTGTTATCTGTTTTGAGTCAACATTAGCGTACAGAGTCATTAGTACGTTGTGACTCAGGCTCTGTATGTAAGGATGTGGAAGTAGTACTGGAAGTCTGGAGAAAAAGATATAGTTTTAAAAATTATTGCACCTAAAACTACAAAATATGCACAACATCTGGATGCGTATTTCTTTGAGCAATATAAAATATATGCAAATAAAATAGTAGATTTCCTCAAACTACATTCCACGAACCTGCGGCCAACATTTGAAGAGAGATTCTTTGTCATGAAAATTAATTTTCTCATTTACAAAGAATTATCTGCGGAATTATATAGGTCATTGCTTCGTTACGGGTAGCTCGACGCTGGCTGTGATGTTGGTGAACCTGTGGACAATTTTAATTTATTTAGTCACAAATTTCATATATGCAGTAAAAGTAGATGGAAATGGCCATTTATGCCCCAGGCCAGAGGAGAGCCAGGCACTACAGGCCATTTCTGTCTATTAATACAGATTCCACACACCCTCCCACCCTCCTCATCTTCAATTTATTTAGTAGATTTTGCCAACATGTATCAACTGAAAAGAAAATCAGGATAGTTATATATTTTAACTGATTATAAAATTATGATGTTGCATTCAGCACTGACGTTATAGAACTTGCAGTTATGACTTATGGTAAGCTTGCTTTTCTTAACTGTGTGTTTCGTCGTCATTCATATTGTTTTGAGCATTTTATTGAAAGTCTTCACTTGCAATTATAGTTGTGATACCTGCACTGCACGTGGCTTCTACAGCGACATCTGCAGTGAAATCTAGAGCAGGTCTGCAGTTTCTTGAAGAAAAGCTACACTCATTGGCATATTGAGAGGCACGTAAGGGCCTCATAACCAAAATTTCATACAGATATGTTCGTCCAAACGTAAGTACTTTCCTTGTAAGAATGAGTTTTATCTCATTGAAGCAGCAAATAAGATTAAGACTTTTGAATGTCCCAATAATGTTAATCCATTCCTAATGTGCTGACTTGCTCGATGGCAATAGGCAGCAACGTACTATGATTCAATAAAGTTATGAAACCGTCAAAGCTACACAGGAGTCCGTTTTTTTTTTAATCGTGACCTGTTTCCTCCCTTAGTATATTGTCAAGCTATACTATGTGTAGGAAAATGTACATTGGCCACATAGCTTGCAGCAGTGGCTAAGTGCTGCATACAGTGCAGAACTATGGTATGGAAACAGTACCTTGCACTTGACCACTCACACACGCATTATAATAGCATTTGTGTGGATGGATTAATAACAGACGAAGGTCCAAAACAGGTCACCCTTTAAATAAAAACAAACTTGTGTGGAACTTTGCAAATTTCTTAATTTCATTAGACCACACTTCTGTATTGTGTTTCTATTACCCTCATCAATTTATTTTGTCTCTAAGGCACGTGTCATGTATTAAGTTGCTATTTTAAAAGCTTGGTTTGCTAACCAGCTACTGGAATTGGTACAGATGGTCGCCGCCCACCTGCATGCAGCAAAGTTGCTGAGATGGCACAGACATGGAGTGAGTGTCTCTCTCGGCTCAGAGTGGAGTCTCGGTAAATCCATAATTACTTGGCGATAGGGCTACAGGCACAGTGATGATGGGTCGGCGTAGCATGCGCATTACTACTTTCTGCTTGGCGGTGGGGAGGGGGAGGGGAGGGATAAACTGGTGAAGGTTACTTACTCAGTGTTCACGTATTTCTCCACCTCACAGACCTAATTTCTATGTCGCACATCAAGTAACACAGGTCTCTCAGGCAAGGGAGCCTCCCCTCCCCCTCATTTCTTCTTTTTTGAAAAACTCTGTAAGGTAATCACCTCATGTGGAAACATTTTCCTTTTCCATTAGTAAAGACGCATAACCCGGCTTAACTCACAGAATATGCTTTGTACTTGGTTTCATTGTGAATGAAATTTTGAGATCAAGATTAGCCCTGTGTCGTTTTTCTTTAATTAATTTTTCCACTATGTGTGGGTAAACTGATTTCTAGTAATATCCTTAACTACCTGACTCGACGATGGATGACCACGTATCTTCGTTCTGTGCGAATGCTTTTCAACGCTTTATGAAGGCAGAGTGCTGTGGAACAACATCTTCCTCATGGAAATGATTCGCATATGTCAACATACGTAAGATGTGTCGGCTCAATTGGCATTATCGGATTAATTTCTCTTTTTATGCACGCTGTTGGGGGGCTTGTTTCCAGTAATGAGTACTTTCCCAATAACATCTGAACTCAGTCCCACGGTTATAAGAGTACTGTTACCTTTTCGAGTCAATTTTACGACCATTAGGTGACTCTGTGTTAATTTGTATGCAAAATTAGAATCTCTTCAGCCTCCAGCACAACCCAAGTGTCTCTTTCATCATTACATCTGTAAAGACATGCCTTTCAAGCATGTATTGTGTACAAAGCTTCCTTCTGTTGTTGAAGCACTCTTTCTTTTATGGGCAGCCACTATGGATCCTGAAACACATAATTTTACATATATCCAAATTAATAATCGCCTCTTTCAGTAGGAATATTTTTGTGAGAGAATTTGCTTAGGAATTTCTACTCCTGAGGCAACCAGTTAATGGAACCAGCAAAGATTTTTTGTTCTCCTTTAAAATGAACTTTTTAAGATCTACACTCTTGCACCAACGCTTCAAGTTCCGTGACTAAATGGGCTTATTTAAGATTTATACCCTTGCACCAACACTTCAAGTTCCGTGACTGAATGGGCTTTACACCCAGCATGCAAAGCCACTCACGCATGTCTATTGCTTTGGTGCATGTGCTGGATCGCGAGTAATGAAGGTCTGATTCCAACATTTCACGCAATTGGAAGCAAAGCAAAACTGTTGTCGTGTTTGATTGATATAACATACTATTTTTGGTAGCTGCAAAATACTATTAACATTCTCATGTAAATTTCCGTGCAACATTCTTCCTTTGTGGCTGCACTATTTTGGACATGATTTGACTCAAATCTTCTAATAGGCAAGGCATTTAATTCATTCATAGCGCAAGTTTTTATAAGATCCCATAAAACCCTGGATTTACTTCAGGGGAAGAGGAAGATTTTATTTCACAATCACGGAATGTATGGCATAGGCTCGGATGGAACAAGGAAAATAACAGGAGTCCATATCTGTGGGAACCATCCCAGCATTCATCTCAATTTGTTCTACATTATCTCCACAAACTGTTAACTGTTTCTTGATGCCTGACAATGAATCTATATTCCTAATTAAGAACTCCAAGTTTCCCATTGAGGATCTATAGGCTGTTAAAATCAAAGGAGAAGTATTCTGCAGTAACAACTCACAAGCATGTGCTTCCAGCTTCTTGTCTAAAATAAATATCACTGGTTTCACTACTTCAGCCTTTATACTGAATTATAAAATATGAGACGACTCCTCTTCCTCCACAATACTCTGCTTGAAAAAGGTGACAGCTAATAGCCAGTTATACATCGCTGCTCTATTCCTATGGGTACATGATGTTCAGACAGGCAAACAACAACAACCTCATCAGAACAGTTTAAATATACTGAGGATAAAAAAGGCTCATATACATTTTTTTCATCCGTCTCCTGACGTTCTGATCTAACAAACGCACCCTGCTTCTGAGAACGGTAGCATCTGTTTCGGCCTTTTCATGTCCTAATTACTTCCCAGACCCCCTGTCTGGAAGCTGAACGCGAGCTACGAAACGCGTTCCCCTGACTCCAGCAATTTTAGAGGGCTGTCCTCGTGGGGCTGTCACTCTCCTTCAGCTCCTGCATGAAGCTCTGCTGGTCTGTGGAGCGACAGCTTGGTGATCGGTACCTTCTGTACCTCCTTTAGCTTGCACGCAAATTCCTTTACGTGTTCGTTACTGATTGCAGCTGTTGATCGTGCAAAGTCCAAGGGGTGAATGCACCGTTCTTCCACATAAAATTTCATACTGACTTAGGCCAACTGTTGTGTACATTTTTGCATTTTAAGTACTCACGACGTATGAAAGTCATCCAAGGTATCACGCTTGCTGCTTAGGAAGTGGCTACCCATCTTAATGATTGTTCTGCGAACTCACTTGATGTATCCATTTCCTGTAGGGTGTGCTGGCGTTGTTCTTAGTTGCATTATTTGAATTAACTAGCAAGCCTGTTTAAGTAGTTCACTCATGAAATTCGAGCCTTGGTCACAAATTATGCTTAATGGTAATGCAAATTGTAGAATCAATTATTCTACAAACGCTTCAGACATGGTCTCGCCACTTTGATCAGGTATTGGTATCATGAGAAGACAACTGGATAAATGATCTAAAATGATTAATGTGTATTCATTAACTTCTTTAGTCCCTTACTCTTAGGCAATTATTCAACGAATTTAGGTCTCTTAATGCTTCCACGAAACCAACAACTGCCTCTACTGCTTCCTAAAACAGCTTGCATCGTGGCAATCTCACTGTTTTGCTTACTTCCTCGCCATACAACACTAATGAATGAGTCTCTCTGATCAGCTTAAAATACTTGAATGCGATTCTCTTTCTCGTCTTCTGGCAGGTCGTATGTTTGAGTTCTGTTAGCAAACAGTTCAAGAGATCCATCCCATTGCATCCACAGACTAAAAAATTGCTCTCTGTAGATCCGATGAGACTTTTGCGTTTTAATCTCTGAACAAATGTAGCCTGTAATATCCTGATAGCACGGAAGTAGGCTCTCTGCTAATTAAATCTTGCCTGGCTGCTTGAATTCTTAATTTAGCAACTGTCAACTGCTAATGTATCTGAATCAGTTTAGGACCCAACACCACAGAGCCTTTGAGTTTCCAAAACAATACTTTAATAGTGGAATGAAGCCCATATAGCACAATTTTTGCCTTGTTTGCCAATATGTTCAAGATGGCGGCGGCAGATGATATCATCAAATGTCATTACGGGTTCACTCCCATGTCCTGTAATCTCACCCACTTAAAATTTGGCTGGAAACGCTCCGTCTGTGCTCACTTATGGGTGTGGAAGAACATAGGGAGGTTTTTCTTTCTTTAATCATTTTTGGGATGTTATCCTGTTGGAAAATGTCTCCTTGATTTTTACTGTGTATGTGGAAGTGTGTGTGTGTGTGTGTGTGTGTGTGTGTGTGTGTGTGTGTGTGTGTGTGCGTGTATGTGTGTAATTGCATGTTTTATCTTGACATGTGGAGGTCGACTGACAGCTGACAATACTGCCACCAGAGCACGGGGAACAGAATCTTGCAGCACTGCATCCAGTCACATGATTGTGATGTCATGGGGGAAAAAGTGGTAGGAAACCCTCTCCAGAATGAGATTTTCACTCTGCAGCGGACGGTGCGCTGATATGAAACTTCCTGGCAGATTAAAACTGTGTGCCTGACCTGGCTGCTGGCCAGGACATACAAATGATGATAACAAGACAACAGACTATTGCTGATGTTTAGGAGAGTGGACCACTGCCAGTCTACTGGGAAGGATATATGGATGGGTAGTAATATTAGAACAGTGACCCACAGACCCAATGCTGCTATAAATTCCCGCCCCCTATATACAGGAGTCATGTAGCGACAGGTAAGCATTATTACCCTTAGGTGCTACACTATTTGGTGAGCATCACACTGGTAGTAGTAAGATGCTGAACTAATAACGGTTGCGCCCACAGCTAAACAGATGGGGTTGAAGCAGACCATCCTCTTCCACAGGCTCAGAACAACCAATGCCTTTGTGAGACACTACTGTGCCATGTGGCAGCACTGTAGGTATAATGTTGGCCAGTCCCACCAGTGGAAGAACCATGACACATCAGCAGCACCTGAGATCGCCCAGCACTCCCAGTAGAATAGGAAGACGAGGAGGAGTAAGTGTTCCCTGTATGATGATATTGCATCTTTAACTGTTAAATCTATATCTGTAGTTGCAATTCCTAATATCACATGTAATGGTTCTTCTTCTTCTTCTTCTTCTTTGTTCAGTGGTGCAACTGGGACCTGTAAAGGCAGTGTCCTCCATCTCGTAAGAACCAGAAGCAGTGGCAGTGACCTCCCGCACGTGGGATCCCTTAGCGGAACTAGTCTTCACGTTGGAGAAGGACAAGAACCTGCTATTTTCTCCGCTGCATATCGATGAAGGCACCCAACAGCATAAACTGACATATCTATCCATGAGTCCCAGAAATGCGCCGGAGCCTTTCATTTTCTGCAGCCACAACCTGCTGAACAGCATCAGCAGTGCACTGGGAGTCTCACACAGGTGAGTACTTGACTCCAACGTATGCACTATACAATGAAACGGGGGGAAACTGCAAGCATAGTGTGGATGAAGTGTATGGCAAAATACCAATTGCTCTAAGTGTGTTACTACAAGTAATCACTTCCACATTTATTTTAAATGTTAGTAGATGAAAGCATCTGAGTATAGGTGTAGAAGCAGCAGATAGTGACTCATGTGGTGATTAACATTTAGAATGTGATGAAGGGTGTTAGTGCAGTTTGTTGACTTGGAGTGGGGAACAGTACGTCACACAATGCCATACATCAACGCTCAGATGACTACAGATAATAACCCATCTCCTCCTCCTCCAGAAATTTATGGTGCTCATCTGATGCTGTTTGTCACATCAATGTACAATCATGCACAACTCAGGATCAAATCTGGCACCCTATTGCCCGAACTTATTTGGGCCAGGAATGTTGCTGTTTCTTGTGTCATAGATTGAATCTCTGGATATCACATATTCAAGCTCTATACAATGACATTGAGAATTATCTTTTTGTTTATATTATATGAGTGAATTATTTAGAACAGGGCTTCAGTTAGTATATTGATACAGTGCAAGAGTAAGCAACTATTGCTTCAGTAGGTACGGAACCCACCCACTCCCAACTTGCAGACAGAATACCTAAGATCTACAATACTCCTATCAGTTAGGGAAATACAAGCAGAATTTAGTGCTTACAAGAAACAGTTATTCAGAAAACACTGTACTACTGTGAAAAATGAACCACTGGATTTTGATGTTACATTTTTAATGAAACAAATTATATCACAAAGAGCTGAAATATATCTATCATTACATACATCTGTGTCTAAAAGAATTTTTATTAATGAATTCATTACCATATGTCTTTGTTGTTATTTACAGAGAAACCCGTCCTGCATTGTATATACAGGGTGAACATGAATAAAACCTGCAAATCACAGTGATGATGTCCAGACTGCAAATGAAGGAAAAAGAGTCCTACGAACATGTGTCCAGAAATGCATCATTGCCATGGTAGACGCCGCTGACGGATGAAAGTTATTCTGATCATGTGGCATGTGATCCTTCTATGTTGCGGGGTGTGTGATTGATGCAGCGTATGATACGCAGCGGAATGGTTCGTTATTCATGTCAGAACCAAGCCATGATGGTTTACAGATAAGGAGATGGAAACAGTTGAGAGGCAGTGTCGCTATAGCAAAGCAAGTACCATCAAAGACACAAGCCACATGACACAACATTTTAAGTCTTTTTTGGGCATTTGTGTCATCATGGGTCCTCTCAGACAGACGAACGTGTTGGCAGGCCACATGCCTGGCCTTCTACTGCAGTTCATCTCAATATGCTGTAGAAGCTGGTTCTCCAAAACTGGTGTACTCAAAGTCCGCCACCCCTCTGCACGTTCTCCTGTCTGAAAGGACTCATGATCACACAAACACCAAAAAAGGGCTTGAAATGTTGTGTAATGTGGCTGGTGTCCATCAGAGTATTTGGTTTGGTATAGCTGCACTGCCTCTCGACCATTTCCATCTGCTTGCCCACACACGAACACTATCTTGGCTTGTTTCCTACGTGAATACTGGACAATTCTGCTGTTCACTGTTTACCGCAACAGTCACACAGCTCACAATACAAGAGGAACACGTAGCACTTTGTTGGAGGAACCTTCAATCGTCAGCACCATATAATGTGGCTCATGGATACACAGGACTTTTTTCTTCCATTTACAGGCACGAATCCGTTCCTGCAATTTGACGGTTTCATTAATGTTCACACTGTATGGAGGGTGTGAAAGACACGCACACGACATTAGTTTGAACGTGATTGCTATTAAAGAAGTGAAGTATAAGATGGAGAATAATAAAATATATGAAAAAGACTAAATGAAATGACCACGTGGCACTGATGGCAGGGACACCCCATCTGGGGAAGTTTAGCCACTGTGTGTAAGTCTTATTTCAGGTGATGTCACATTGGGTGACTTGCTCGTTGGTGATGATGAGATGATGATGAGGACAACATAAATCCCAGAGTATGAGTGGAGAAAATTTCCAATTCAGTGAGGAATCGAACACAGGTCTGCTAAATGGTTGGCAAGCATGTTACTATTCAGCTAAGCAGGCGGACACAAAAAATATGGAATGGTTGCATGGAACTTTGGCTAATGTGCTGCATGTATTGAGTCGTGAGAGCAGGTAGAAGGTGACTGTTTCCAGAGACCTACAGCAAACATGGCTAAAATTATATCACCTCTGCTTGAAGAAAATCACGTATCTAATATCTGGCAAAGTAGCATACTATACAGCCATACACATAAATTACACGGCATGTAAGGTACAAATTCATTTATTTTTCATCCAACTTAAAAGTAATGTAACTATTCCAGAAGCAAACACAAAACTGTTTTGTTTACATCCACAGACCTTCTTGAGCCGATGGCTGCCAAGGTGCCTATAGAATTTCATGTCTTGAACAGTTGCATACTTGTAGATTCCACACATTCATGGAATCTTCTCCTTCCCTTAGAAGTAGAGTGTGGTTTCCATGTAGTCAAATAATCGATGCGATGGCATCATATCTTTATCGTCCCAGTGAATTCCATGAAGCAAACATGTTTAACATATTCCACTCTGTATTTTAGTAGACTTCACATCTTGAAAATCTTTGCAATACAATGCTTGCTGAGAATGTCTCTATTACACCGGCATCTTCTGTGAATGTAATGGATGCAATATCTTTAAATATGAACCATCTGCATTCATAATCATAGAAACTTAGAATGTCTGCAATTATGTCCACACTGTGAGATGCCATTGTGAAATGCTCATGGTTGACACAACAGACATTCATTCATACAACTCGCTGCGCAACACTAATGGGAGTGCAGTAGTTAAACACATGGTCATGTATAGCTAGAGCATATGCTGCAGTACGTTCTGTTTCACCTTGAGTTCATACTTATATTGGTCCCGGTTTAAGTACGTCATTCTGTTTTGAGCAGTCTATTGTGATGGTTGGTGCTAGCTCTATGAATTTCTGTCGACTGAGTAGACATCTCCATCTTCAGCAACATCATAGTAAGAAGTGCAGAATCTCCCATACATGTCAAATGCTATACAATGTACATTTCCTTCTCACTGTAGTAGTAAATTGCCATAAGGATGTAACTATGTATTCACGTGGAATTTGGAATTAGTTAACTCGCGGTTGTCAAATACTGTGGGATCATTTGCTGTATTGGCCCTTCAGACGACCTGAAACGCAACTATAATGAATCGAGGTATCCTTTTAATAGTCCTTTTAATAGTCCACGCTTGTCTGGTCACTGTCGGTAGCAATTGGTAATCAAGACGCTCCCTTGAATGGAAAGTTAGTGGTACATATATACCAACAATCAGCAAGTTTAAAAGTTTCAAATGCTCTTCATCTGGTATAGTGATGTTCGGAATTTTTCACATTTTTTTATTGGCTCAAATGGCTCTGAGCACTATGGGACTTAACTTCTGAGGTCATCAGTCCACTAGAATTTAGAACTACTTAAACCTAACTAACCTAAGGACATCACACACATCCATGCCGGCTGTAGGATTCGAACCTGCGACCGTAGTGGTCGTGGAGCTCCAGACTGTAGCGCCTAGAACCGCTTGGACACTCCAGCCGTCATATTATTTTATTGATAATGATCTCGTTCTCCTCTTGGGTTTGTTGAGTGTATGAGTTGTTATCCATCACAAGAATGAGTTCCTGTTTAGCCTAAATAATAATTTATCATATGTCCTCAAAGTACCCCATAACCATTTTTAAAGACATGTGTGCAGTAAATCGGTTGTACTCACCCACTGTTCTACCCACTGGCTTGTCTATGAACAATCCTGCATTTTCTAAGATCGATGCAGAGACATATGTTTTAATGGTCGATAATATGCCTATATTACATGTACGGTCAATCTCAACACTATTAATTTTATATGATATCTCCTGAAACTGGAATGCTAAAGTATTACATGTAAGTTTGGATGCCACTTTAGCAAAATGATCCTTTTTTCCTATACATTCCACTCAGACATTTAAAGTTCTTTCATGGAAAGGTTAAAGCACCTTGGTGCTGGATAACAATCCTAATTTCATCGTTCTTGTTAAATGTGGCTGAAGCATAAAGTTTGTGTGAGAAGTATTCCTGGTGTATAATTCACTCATTACATTCTACAGGAACCGTAATATTGAACAACGTCATTGCAGAGTTTCAAGCTTACTGATACAAGAAACTTGCAGTGTGCACACGTTATCAACTTGCGGTTGTGCTGGGAAATGTAATGTTGTGGGTTGTGTGGGCTGTTTTTATACCTTACATCCATCCTAACTTACATGTAGTAGTACTTTGATTTCCTCACCACAAAAGTCAAAAAGTTGACTATTCTGCTCCACAATTCTCAGCTCCAAATAGTACAGTGTCTGAAATATCACATTGTGGGGGTCTTAACAATCTTATAACCCGATCCAGCTGTGAGGAAGAATCTGCAAATTGTATGTACCAGTCCATCGTTGAGATAGGAGTTCTTTGTTATGTTACACTCAACACAGTTTGTAATTAAAGGGAGTATATCCAGTCTGATCATACCTGTAAAATTTACTTGGATCCTTCTTCAAAGTTATCCCTTTATGAAACCCAATACTCATCCTATTGAACATTTCTGATTAAAGTCAATCGTTGCTTTCACCGTTCTTATTTCTCATTTAAGTGAACTGATGTTTGCATGTGGCTCAATCCCTTTTCCAAGTCGTTTAAAAAAATCATCAATATCACATCCAATTGATTCTATTTCCACAATTTCATTTCACCATTAATTTCCAGATGCTGTTTATTGTTAGCCTCTGTGATATTTGGGATGCTGTTGTATGTATCCAGTCCAATCAGCGCAATAATCAGATCTCCAATTCTTGAATCAACTGGTGGGAAGTAAGTGACATGTAACGCTAACGATGTTTCTTTTAAAGTGGCAACACAGGTACGCATTGTAGTGTTCATATCGTTGAAAATTGTAGAACATGTGTCTTCTGTTGTTGAAGTATCACTGAATTCTTCCAGACGTTGCAGGTCACCAAATGAGTCAAAATAGTAGACGTTGTTTGTATTCTGAATACACGCCACCTAATGGTTTCCAGCTCCTCCAATAACAGCTAAATTCACAATTACATTTCCTTAGAATTTCGACATAGTCTTAGCTAATGTATCCTACATAAATACAATGTGGAATCTGCGAATGTTGAATTTATTTCTAACAGACTCAAGCAGATCTGTATTGATGAGCGCTCTATGTGGTAGGATGGTTAAGGGGCTTTTTTATTTATGAAGAGACCTAGTCCTTTCTTGTATAGTTTCAAGTATTCACCTTTCTGAGGGCTATTGATCCCATCATGTGGTCACGTCTGCTTGTTTCCTGTAGCTGCTTCTGAGAGTTCTGTGCTTTCTTGACTGTCCTTTCAATAGCCACAGCACCGCCAATCAATGATCCCACTGCTGAGATACCCATGAGGGCTAGGATGAGAAAGGGAGTGATTCCGTCTGATATATTGGGCATTGGCAGAATCCTGGGTGCTTTAATCAGCCTTTTCTCTCCTTCCTCATTCAGAGCGCTTTCAGCAGCATACATAGCTGCCAGGATATAACTTTTTAAACACCCTTGCTCCAGCTTCTTCTTTTTCATTTTCTTCTTCTTCTT
Organism: Schistocerca americana; assembly: GCF_021461395.2. Classification (NCBI taxonomy): domain Eukaryota; kingdom Metazoa; phylum Arthropoda; class Insecta; order Orthoptera; family Acrididae; genus Schistocerca; species Schistocerca americana. The sequence goes on along the minus strand of NC_060129.1, from coordinate 30,066,657 downwards.
CATCTCTATTGTCTTCTTCTTTTTATTCTTCTTCTTCTTCTTCACACACGATGTGTGGCGTTGATAACTTGGTTAAAATTCTCACTCAGACTAAACGTAATTTTCCCAAGCATAGTTTTATCAACCGCAAATGCTACAATACCATATCCTATGCCTATATCCCTTCTCTCACGTATTGACTTAGTGTAGTCAGTTAAACTGTGATCTGTAATGTGATGTCCTGGGAGATCTTTATTTGCTGTGTATAGAACGTCATGTTCCATACACGCCTTATCAAGCACACTCATCACCTTATCACCATGGGCTAACTGTTTTTGTAGTTTTGTTCTGGGACCACAGTTGGTATATCTGTAGTTTATCTAGAAGACCACCACTTTCTCTAATGCGTCTCCTATAATGCATTTTATGCTGTTGCCGTGGTTGTGGTCTGCAACAACAATAGAAAATCGTTGGCGTCCATCCAGCTGTTTTGTGTTGCGAGAAAATTAAACGTTTAAGTAACACTCCATTCCCTCGACTTCTTATGACCCTATCTATGAGAAACACATACAGTTCCGACCTGTTCTGTATTTACTATGTGTAAAAGCATCCAGCAATTTCAGTACCACTACTATCCTTTGAGATGTAGGTTCTGAGATTTGTTCTCTGTCCTTTGGAAACTGTAAATACCTTACTCGACCTGTTTGGTAGGTATAATTTCTCAAATACTGTCTTTTGTTTTGAAATCAGTACTAAATCGCCGACATCAGATTTATGTTTGCGTGGATCCACCATTTTAATGAGATTGTGTACCATATCTAGGACTCCACTAGCAAAACATCGATTGGTATCATTTTTATTGTGTGATTTTTTTTCCATTACACTGTGCAATTATTTGTGAGAGCATATCTACTCATCTGTAAGAGCTGCGAAGATTTAAGTCCACCAATTTGAGCTTTCACTGTTCTGTTCAGACGTTCCACGATACTTTCCTTTAGTCTCCACCATAGTCTTGAAATATCTATTGCAAATCTCTCCACTGTGATCTGTTTAAAGGATGTCTGGACTTCGATTCACCCCTGTCTGCAGCAATCACTCAAAGACTAGTGGAGCATCCCTCGCCATTTTTCTTTTCACCACTAATGCCCAGGCGAATTTATTATATTATCAATGACTATTAACATATATTTGCAACGATTATTCTCACATTAATGTTCCCTCCTAACTACAAGATCAGCCTCCCATAAGTCATCCAAACCTCGAATTATAGTTTGTCTCTGAGGGTATATTTTGTGAGCCGGTTTGCATAGTTCTCGAGCAACTGTTTCCATACTTATTCTATGGTGCTTCTCTCCCTCTAAGCACTGAAATTATTCAAAGAACCCCATTTTAATGAGGTACATTACCAGCAGCAGGTGGTGCCATGAGAAATCATAGCTGATCCATTATCTTATTGGGATTTTCAGTATATAAAAGGAGAACATTGGTAAAACCAAGAAACTACAAGGATGTAATTCCTTACTGGAAATGGAAGAAAAGAGATTCTATGTTGCTGTCTGTAGGGGTTTAGCTGTGCTGTCTCTCAAACGATTCCATGTGCTTGGCCATACATAGATAACATCTGGCTTCTTCTTGACATCAGTACAGGACCATTCTGCTTCTTACAGTATGCTACCTCAATTACACAGCCTACAACACATAAGGAACACATGGCACCTGATCAGAGGAACTGTCATTCGTCAGTGCCATCTACGATGGCAACAGTGCATTTCTGGACACATGTTCATAGGACCTTTTTTCTGTTACAGGAATAGTGTGAAGAATTGGCGCAAAGGGATGAAACTGAGCACAAAGTATGTCTGACAGCTGCAAGCTTTTCAGGAACCCCTACAGCTAGTTCTGCAGCAACCTCTGCAAGCAGCTCCCCTACAGTCTCTTTTGGACCTACATTTTTGGGAAAGCAGAATGGAAGTGTTACTGCATTCTTACAGAATGTTAGCGATCTGGGGCATCTTTGGACTTGACTGAATGGAATTTTGCTAAACATATTGAGGCTAAAATTGTGAGATGACAGACGTAAGTACGTTGAATACGTTGATGAGTTAAAAGATGCAATAAAATTTGAAGCAATTCAGTTCAGTTCAATTCAGTTTATTACTACGAATTTTTCGACCTGTTTTCTGGAAACCCTAAACAGGTCGTACATATTCGTTAATAATGGTAACACACAATGTTTCATATTATATATGTAGTAGTAAATCATATTAACAGCAACCGGTGGTAATATTAACGTAGAAGTGAAGCAGGACATTGATAAATAGGAATTAATTAAAAAAAAAAAAAAAAGAACAGAAAATAAGGGGAATTAACTCAAGATGCAAGTGAATGACTTATGTCTTAAGAACATCATGTTTTCCAGCTAACTACAGCTACACCTACTTCTGAACCTATTGCTGCTACACTATTCTACATCACCCACATTGGTGTGTGTGTGCCTTGACAATCCTCAAGTTAATGCATATCCTTGTTGGTGGTCTCTTAGTTGCATGTATATGTGCCTATTATTATCTATAACTGAGGAAATGCTTTTTGTTAGTTGTTGACATTATTTTAATACTCAGAGCGTCCACTTGATCTTGTAGACTGAAAGTTAAGAAGTTGCCTTTTCGATATCTCATGTGCTATCATTTTGAATTTAGTCTAAAAATCTTGATCACTTGCAATTGTTTGTAGATTGCAGTCTAATTGTGCGCAATGTCTCTCCACCTGAAAAGGGGGCCATCTGAGAACGACATGATCATCACACCCTTCCTATCCACATTCACAGATTCATGTGTTACAACATCCCACATGGTGTAGATGTTTGGGATATGGACCACGCCATCGATCTTGACCTCGTTTACCATACCTCATGTAGGGGAAATGTCACGCAATTTAAACCTGTTCCTGATGCTTGACTATATACGTTAAACACTCCTTGTAGCGCTCCTAGTGTTCCTATCGGACTGCTATTCATCTAACTTCCATGCTCATAAATGTCATTTACCAGTAATATGCATTCCTGTGGTATCATACACATTATCATATTGCTCACACCCTAACCAAAACAGCACTGCCCTGTAACATACCACGAAATCCACTAGACATATCCCCATTATCACCATTAAACCCTCTACAGGTGTAGAGCGAAAGGCACAGTGATGCACAGAAGTAGGCTCCACTGAATTTGTCGCACTATTGTTTTCTTGCTCCTTAGTCTAAGATGATGTGCCAAGACGCTGGCAGTGAAGCCCACAATAGTGTCGAAATGAGCTTCATGATATGACCACACCACATTTAATGGTAATTTATAGTCAGCAGTACCAGCGCAGGCAATATTATGCATAAATTTGGCCGCTTTCTGAGTAGCAGATTTTTAGTGTTCTAGACAGCTTCTTTTCTCGTCTAGAAGAAAGCCTAAATATCTACAAACAGTGCTGAATTTTAAAGGTATTCCGTCAAGCCTCAGGAAACGATTCCTACTAAGAGGAAGTCTTCCATCCAAAAGTATGTATGTGGTTTTACGAACAGCTATAGCCAGTTTGTTGCTCTTGCACCAATTCTGCATCTGAGCAAGCACATCACTCGCCTTTCCCTTAAGCCTCGCCCTGGTGTCTGCAGACACACCTACTAGGATGTCACCTGTGTATGCGACAACACCTTCAATACCATCTGCCCCAGAAGTAATAGGGCTCAACACTAAGATCTCAAAAGAGTGGACCACTTATGGAACCTTGATGACAGCCCTTGGAAATCTTTTTAATTGCCAGTCTCTGAAGCTCTGGCATACGATTTAGCAGAGCACTCTTCCGACAAATGAGAAGTCAGCTACTGCAGTGACCATGCATCCACTTTAAGGCAAAAGCCAAATAAAGATTTTGAAGTTTTTGCTGATCGAATAAGAGCTGTGTCATGTGGCACATATATTTTAGGATGAGATGCCTCATGTAATGACGTCTTAATTGAGGTAGCTGGAGCCAGAACAATTGACATCTTCATGCGTGGAATAAATCTGCAGATATGTATAGAAGGTGGCCTCACCTACTTCACTACATGAGGCAGTAAGACTGACACCTACTTGCAAGGAGGCTGACAGATTCGTTTCTGCTCTGTCGCAAAATAATAAGATGCGCCATGTCTTTGTAAGTGACACGAATCCCAAACGCTGTGGAGGGCCAAATCACACTGCTGAACGATGTTGTGCACTGTGTTGTACCATACACCATGTTGTAGGGCATGCAAGTAATGCCTACCCAGAAGATCCGAGACAAAATCAATAGCGGAATTTACCACGTGATAATAGACTAAATGTGAGTACAGAGTGGGGAAATGGTCAGGGATCAGACCCCACCACCTATCCTCCACTTAACATGAGTAATGTGTCCAGCCCAGACAGAAGTGTAAATGATGTGGCTAATATAATTTTAGAAGCCAGTATCAGAGGAAGGGCTGCCAATTAGTACATTATTTGTTTCTCTTAATGATAAAAGTGCACTGAAATCGTTCGCTGTAACATTAGTGGATTAAGAGAAGAAGTAATACTGCCCACAGAAATATGTTTTGTAAACCTGTAGATGGAGTACCATTCTAGAGAATGATTCCTATACCAGTACTTGGTGGTGGTAGATTATGGGATGCATATTGTTCGATTCAGTGAGGCAACTAATTATTTCGGTGGAACTCGCGACCCTCAATCGCTAGGAATTTGTGGAATGAGGCCTCTTCCACAACCTCCAACAGAACCACATACATGGGCATTTGAAACTTACGCAACCGGTAACAATCAGCGGTGGCACAGGAAGAGTTCTTTGGATACACTTTACAACCCAAATGCTACCTTGGTTGGACTTTCTGGTTGATCCACTCGGTCTGAACCACGTTCTCGACAGGTCATAGATTCATGTGAGAAGAAAAATAAATAAAATAGAGACAGTAGTAAAAAAGTTTTGTGATTCAGTATTTATTTATAATTTTCGGTAAGGAGATATACAGATTACACAAGGAACAATACTTGTTAGTGGTCAGGAAGTTGTGAGGAAAAATTTCACTGTGAAAGTAAGTTAAAGTGATTGAGCAACAAGGAGCTGACAGAAGGAGAATCCGGTCTATGTTAGCGCATTTGCCACTGTTAGTGAAATCTTTTGTGCCTGGTATTAAAGGAATAAGCTTGGTTGTTCGAGGAACAGCACTATATGTCAGTCACTGACGTTGTACTACACGAAATTCCAACTTGAGACATTAGGCCAATTGCTTAGAAACTGGACAGTCTCGGAAATGGACAGGTTCCTACTTTACCTACAATACATTGTTCAGGATGTTACACAACAACAGCTGGCTGCAGGGATAGATCAATCCTCTGCCAACCACTGCTTGGTCCCTATCGTTGTGGCACCCAAAAGGACAGATTGGGGATCTGTAGGTATTTTACTACCTTTCATATGTATTCCAATTACCACCAAATTCCGATTGCACGAGAATACCTAAAAACCGCATTTGTGGTTCCATGTGGGTTGTATGAGTTATTACACATTCCTTTCAGCCTTAGAAATGCGCCTGTCACTTTCCAAAGATTCGCTGGCTTGTTACTAAGATGATTGAAGCCTACAATGTCTTTAGTGTATTTGCATGACATCATATTTTGAAGGATTACTGAGGAACATTTGGTGAGACAGACGTACGTTTTATCAAGGTTACATCATACATATTTATATTTAAAGTTTTTTTTTGTTTTGTTTTTTGCACAGTCACAGGTTAAGTACCTGGGACATATTATCAGTTCAGATGTTCTTAAGCTACATCCACAGTTAACCAAAGCAGTTAAGACTTTTCAAGCACTCACTAACATTAAGGAGACGCAACTTCTCTTGGCCTCACTAATTATTAACGTCTTTTGTAAAGGATTATGCTATGACAGCCAAACGATTAACTAAGTTGTTAAAGAAGGATGCAGTGTCTGAGCGGACAAAAGGATTTGAATTGGCTATAATGAAACTTAAATATGTATTGGCAGGTTCACATTTATTAAAATATATATAGACTGTGAAAAGCCTTTTATCCTTTGGACACCTCAAATATGCTATCAGTGCTGTTCTTTGTCAGGAATATAATTGTGAGCGAAGGCTCACAGGCTACGCTTCTAGATAGCTAAACCAAGCAGGGCTAGTTACAGTATCAGTGAGAAAGAATTGCTAGCACTTATATTCTGAGTCAACTATTTGAGAAGTTATTTGAACAGAAGAAAATTCACTGTACTCCCTGATTATACTGCTCGTTTGTAGCGGTGCAGTTTAAAGCAGACCAATAGTCATTTAACTCGTTGGGCATTAAAACAATCAAAACACGGTCATGATGTATGCCACAAACCAGGCCGTTCACACCTGAAATCTGATGCACTGAGTCATAAGGTCAAAATGATTCAGACTGACAATGTTTTAATAGAAGAACTGAGAGACATACAATGTCACTGGTACAATTCTCTTCCACATTTTGTCCAGTTGATTGTATACTATGCCACATAACTGCCACTGAGCAACTGAGTCGAAATTGCAAAAGAGTTGCAAGCATGTATAATAGCTCAGTATCATGACAGTTTGCAGGCATGTCATAATGGGCAAAAAGCTATAATGCCAGAATAGACACATGGTATTGATGGGAAGATAGACAGACTGATGTTCAGAAGCACATACACAACTACTTGCCTTCTGGTCAGACGTTAGTCCCACCATGAACGTAAATTGCCTTGCAAACACTTTCAGACGCTACAAACCTGTTTCAGAATGTTGCCTTAGATATTGTCAGACCGTTCCCACAGAGCACACAAAACAATAAGTATACCCTATCTATCACTGATCTTTTTCTATACATCTAATTCTACTACAAGTTGCAGATATGACTGTAGGAGCAGTAACAAGAGCCTTTGTCAATAGTTAAGTTTCATCACTCGAAAGTCCTGGTGATATTTCGACTGATCAGAGGACTAATTTCGTGTACACCTTGTTCTTACAAGTTTTCAAATTACTACAAACCAAAAAATAGAGAAACACTCCTTTTCACCCAAAAGCTAAGGCCATTTCCAACGTTTATATCAAACAACTGTTCAGATGTCGTATTACTACATAAATCACTCAGTGACTGGGACACATAGGTCGCCTATGTAACTTCTGTGCAAAATATTCTCATATGTGAATCAACTACAATACATCCTACAAGGAAGTATAAGGGCAGACTATGAGCTCCCCATTTGAACATTGTGAACTCCCATCTGGCGTGGATCTGGACGAAGTTGTCACCTGAAGGCTATCTGGAAGCGGGCAAAGCAAAATAAATATAAAGCTATCCAGAAACAAGATGAACGAAGTAACAAAGGATCTGTACTTTCTCAGTAGGAACCTGAGGACCTAGTTTTGATTTGTAGCTAACTTCTGAACATGGCATAAGAAGCACCTTGCAAAGGAACTTCGTAACATAACATAGGAAGCACCCACCCTCCCAGATGTCGACACACTGGTGGTACAGGAATTTCATGCAGACAGGAAGGGTTGATGCGAAGCATCGTACTGGATGACCTGGAACAAGTGAAGCTGATACAGAACAGAATTGGATAGCTTTTCAACGTTCACTGTAGAAGTTCATTTGTGGGGGGGGGGGGGGGGGGGGGGAGGGGCATCACAGGACCACCCAATCTCTAGGGAAGACTAAGAAATTCCTGCCTCAATATGAAAGCCATGATTCCATCATATGAGTGACTTCTCCTGTTAATACAGATATTTATTGTCTGATCACACAGTGGTATTACATTATGACTGGCTACAGTTGTACCATGGTCACACTCTGCCACCCTCTGCAGTGTCTCTTAGTCCTGCTCAAAATATTTTATGATAAAGTACATATACTATCATGCAGAAATGCAGGAAAAATAACACAACTTGCTGTCAGCATATTCTCAGTATGCCTTGAGAAATAAGCACCCTTATGCCTTGAGGTCGTGGGATTGAGGTACTGTTCATTTGAACGAATTTCATGAAGTATTTTATTCTGGGTAGGAGTGATTTCACTATGGGAAGAAATGTATTTTATTGATACTGTTGTGAATGATAATTCTGTCATTCAGTCAGTCATTTTGACTGACTAGTGCAAACGAATTATGCTAGACTGTAGAACCAGTCTCCAGCTGAGGCTAGTTTCCCGTTTTCATTCTGCAGTATTGTCATGTAGGAAGCTGCAAGAACTGCTTTTAAGTTTGCCTTGCTGTATTATAAGTTACTGTATATTAACAGCAAAGTAACGAGACCAGTGATAAAGTGATGATGTAAATGTATAAGTGTGACCACAAATAATTGCTTATACAGTGGACAAGAGTTTAGAGAGACCAGTTGTTTTATAATAATAATGTAGCAGTAAAAGAGAATGTGAGAGGCTACTATTCAACATCATCAGGAGATTACTACGTTACTCAGTAAAGCCTTAGACCTTCGTTTAAGTGAGAAACGCATTGTGGTGATACCTACATGAAGTAACTGTTAATTTTGCATTATTTGCACTAAAGATTTTACATCATTTGAAATGGACTTTTTACGAACGTATTTACACTATTGCAAAAGAGGTTTAATCAGTACTATTGTTATGAGATGAGGATTACCGTTTTGAAACAGAAGAAGATTTTACTTAAGCAGCTCATAAGCAGTTTTGAAGTGAAATAGATAATTGGAGGCGTTAAGTAAAAAAGTGTCCTTCCCGTAGCTACTATTCATCGAATGGTTTCTTTAAAGCAATACATATTTTTCTTTGGCCTAGTTTCTTACGGAAAACACATACACCAAATAGGTATATGTTCAGTGATTATCAGACGTCATGCTAATGCCACTTTACTATTAAAATTTACATTACAATTCATAGTTTTCTTGTCCACTATAGGCAAGTAAACTACTTAATTAAATACATTAGGAGACAAGAGATAGGTGCATTCATTTATATAACAGTTAAGAACCAAAGTTGCAACAACCAGAGGACCTATATATCAAGTGTTTCGAGTTAACACTAAAGACTAATTCATGCAGTGAGTAACCTACAGAGATCATGTACTTGACACACTCACCTAACATCTGCAAACGAAAGCTATTTGAAATTACCCAGGACTCTCGTAGTATACACTAGTGGGAAGTTATAATCTATAAAACAATAATATCTGGAAGTTGCGTTAGCCATTAGTAAACAAAGAATAACTCACACTATAACATTTTACTAGTAGTAAGGCCAACGCATACACAGAGTGTAGCATAAGTTACTGTTTGGTATCATCTTTGCACGTCTGTTGGCCTTTATTCTTTGTATGTAAAGGATAAGAAAACAAAAACATGTCCTCGTCTTTGTAATTTGTGATGGAATGTATCGTGCCTCATGTGGATTGATCTGGTGAAACAAGCTATTTATGATTACGAATTTTGCTATATACCATTCTAGAAAATGTATTACACCTTTAAAAGAGATACTTCCTCAATTCATCACCTAATTTACTATAGACTTCTAACGTGACATTGTGCCTCAAATCGCGCGGCCACGTCGCCCAGCGAATAAGAATTACTTACAGTTCTGCAAAGACGGGTAAATGAATTGTTTGTTGAAATTACAGTGATGGGCTAATTGCTCGTCACTGTGACAGTTACTCTGAAAGCATGCCATTCATAAATGTGCATTTGCGTTTCACTTTAAACATTTTTATGAGTACCTCTTCTTATGTCTTGTGTGTGTGTTTTTTTTCTGTATTTTGTTTACTGTATTTCATGTGTGATAGAAATGAGGACATGACATTCACTCTCCCCTGAAATTAGCCAAAACCAGTATGCTACTTCGTTGTAATGGTATGTGGTACATTACATTCCTTTAAGCTTCAACACAGTATTTCGTCTTAAATACTCTGATCAGTCAATGTTCATAATTCTTATACAATATTGATTTTATTTCTTTCCTTCATAGGTAATCCAGTGATTGAGATTTTATATCCTCCTGGGAAAACCTATTTAATATACGCACTACAGTGACGCATGTTATCTCTCCATCCACTTATGGTATCATGGACTAGACTGTGCGTACTCTGGCCAAGTAATATAGTACCATTTCTTACTTGAAGTTGCGCTTCTACTGCATCTGCCACTATTCAAATGTGTAGGCATAATTAAAACGAGTTGTTCTCACAAGATCTGCTGTATTACAACTGGTTAATTTCCAAGTGGATATAATTTTGATCTTCTCAATGATGTGCTTTCTTATGCGACTGCTAAGGCAAGATGAACAGTCATCCTGTACTGCTGGAGAAATTCCGTAGTCACATATCATTGCAGTTAGTTTCTTAATCCGTCCCAGTTATTCCCGTCCCTACCACTGAGTCCGTGAATCTGTTCTGTTCTTCTCCTTCTTCCGTTAAGAAGATATTAGTCTGAGCTCATCTGGACCATGTCACTCTCATAGTACCAGTTCTATCTCACTATCGCAGCCTATACTACAGCAGCATCGCTCCTGCTTTGTTGCAGTGTCTGCTTTAGCTATTCTCCAAAGACCCACTGCGTGGTATGAGCTGTCTCTCAATTGGTTAGTTAAGCAAGGAACCAATGTTATTTTCTAATGGAATGATTCAGCACATCAATTGTCAAACAGTAAGTGTTTGAGCAATGACAGGAATATCGCTAAGTAATTCCTCTTGGCCTCCACTAAGCCTACCTATGATTTATTCACTTCATCTTGGCTCATATATCATGGCAATGGGAATATCATCCCTCCATTCATGTGTTTCACTAATTAGATGTATGCCCTACTAATTATGAAATCACCACTCCATAAGCGAACTATCTGAAGCCTTGATCATTCTTTTAAGATATTCATATGGTATGTTTCAACTGGACAAAGGTGATCCAGCAAAGTTAGAACTGCTTCCAATGTGCATCCTAATATGAAAAATAATAATACTGCTATCTTGTACACTGTCTTTCTTTACAACCACTTACATTGGGTCCGCCCCAGTAGCTGAGTGGTCAGCGTGACGGATTGCCGTCCTCTGGGCCCGGGTTCGATTCCCGGCTGGGTCGGAGATTTTCTCCGCTCAGGGACTGGGTGTTGTGTTGTGTTCATCATCATTTCATCCCCATCCGGCGTGCAGGTCGCCCAATGTGGCGCCGAATGTAATAAGACCTGCGATATGGCGGCCGGACCTGCCCCGCGAGGGGCCTCCCGGCCAATGACGCCAAACGCTCATTTCATTTCACCACTTACATTTAACATTAAGATGTAAGATCATTAAACAACGATACAGTGTGAGAAATGTGATATGCCTTGAACGATGTACAGACCTCCTGTTTATTCCATATCATTAACCACTCAACAATTTGTGGTTGAAAGGGGTTCGCTAGATAGGAAGTTAGTGTCTTTCAACATCGATCCCATACAAATGAGACAGGAGGATGTTGTTTGGCGTTCTGGTTCCTCCAGGGGCGTCCTCCTAGCACAGTACAATTAGCCATCACAGAGACCCTGGTCTAGTCATAGCACTTATTTCTGATTCATCTTTGTACTATGGTCCAATCTACCATCTTTCATCTTGCTGTCACACAAAAATATATGTGCCTCATTTGCACATTGAGAACTACAGGACCTCAACTAGGGTTGTATACACAACACAAACACCTATGAAACACAATGTTCGCTCTTAGACACTTACAGAGTGTTCCCTTAGCGGGTAACTATCTGTAATTCCTACACCACCGTATTATTTTGATACATTATGTTTCATCTACCAATGACACTGCTTTAAAACTATGTGCATACAGGCAATAATATTCCACATTGTTTCCACTTTGAACGATGGTCTATCCTTGCGTATCTATCTGTTTAGCACATCTTTATAATAATACTGGAGCCTCATTTGATGCTTATGAACACTTGTGCTACATTACTCGTCGCCTGTCATTTGTTGTGTAAAAGGTGACCTCAGACATTATCTACATCCTCCATTGATTAAAACGTGGCATTTAGCAGCACAGAATCACATTTATCAAGCAGTTCACACCAATTTTAGCCTTGCTCACTCCAAGAAAAATATGAATAATGAAGTATTTTCCCAATGTTGTGGCCACCAAAGATTTTAATTATGCTCATACTCTAATTAATCACTCACTATCCCACAATTATGTGCACTTGTCCCTCCAGTGATATGCTTTACCTACCAGTTAGGCTCTGCTATTTGGATGATGTGAATGCAAACTCATCTGATGATGACCATTCTGTTTATGGAAAGAATTAGAATGCTTCATGCAATCTGTTCAACTGCTCTGTGCTTCCCCATCTGTTACTAACCAAAAGAGCGGTGTATCTGGATATGCATGCCTTACTGATACAGGTTACTTTTGTGACCCTTTCATTTCCACTGAGACATACCACATTATGCATTCACAAGTACTACACTATAAATAGTTATACAGTTGGACACACCGCAGTGCCTTACACACCTACAAAGTTAATGTAGTACTTGCGAGAACTGCATCACTGAGGAAAAACTTTAAATATTTCGCTACTTACCTCATGTATCTACAGGCGTTTCTGCTCATCTCACATTCCTTTACTACCTTTAGTTTTGACGAACTTTTATAGCAGTAGAATAAAATCCGATGGGTTAACGACACAAACCATGTATGCCAGCACCACACTCATTTTGACTCCTACCACTCGTTAAGTTCATTCCACCTTGATATGCTGATGAGATGACGAAAAACGTCTGATTCATCTAGTAACAAGCTTCTGCCCTTCCTTTTGCTTCCCTTTATGATTAAATGTAAATTGCAGTAATTGTAGTGCATGATGTCACCTCTTTTTCTGTTTCTGTATATCTGTCTTTCATTTGCTATTTTCATGTTCTGATATTTGTTTCTATCACCCAATTTAATTAGTACTGGCATGAACCAGTTATGTTCATCAACAGTCACAAGACTACAGTCCTTTTCAACAACTGACTACTGTGAACATCTGTTTTCAGTTCATTACATTGGCTACCCTGTGTGGTGCACAACATGTCAGTTTGCTTGAGACATCATGAGTTCAGACAGTTGATCATGATTCCCTCCCTAGTTCACATCCTATGCTTATTGCAACGTCCGTTGTGTATTAATACATTATATAATCTTCACTTTAATTTTGTTACAGACAATCAAAGCTGGTTTGACCATTTTCGTAATAGCTAAGCCCTGTATTCTTTCCCATAGTTCACGAAGAAGGTTAGCGCTACTGGGTGGGCCTACTGGCTCCCATCTTGACACCCTTGTCCTAAAGCTAAGATCTCCATATTCATGCCAGTTTAATAATGGACACTTCCAAAATGTGGTTTCATTTGCATTAGATTTTCAGGAAAGTGCAGGTAGAAAATCACATTTCGTTTCCCAACAAAATATAGAATTAGCACAATTACACCAAATCATACACATTAGCTAACTGTTGACCTAATTCTGCAATATGTCAGGCCATAACGTCTTCTATTCTTTCCCAAGGCGTGCCAAACACAACTGGCTGTGAATTCAGTCCTCTCAACATTCATCCCTACTCAGCATAAATCATCACTATTTTTTCGAAAGAATAATAAACTTTTAAACTTGTGCGAAGTTTCAAGACAACTACCAACTGTCAACACACTATAAATACTGCTGATCAATCATCTTGTTTGCGAAGCCATCGAACCCTGGTAACCTGTTTCAAATGCCTCCCTATGAGTGCTAACTCTTGCAACTTGCAAGCAGAAACGATAAGACAATGTTTACTATCATCTCTGTCTTTTCACACTGATTTGATTCTCCTTCACTGCATTATATTCACTGTTCATCCTGTTAATATCTGGTCACAGAACCACTTCGCCATGCTATGCGAGTTTGGTTTAATGGAAATGCAGCTATGCTGAAAACAAATTTGGTACCCCTGAACAGACTGATGCTGATCGCTGTGATAAAGCCACCCAGTGGACATCATTCTTTGTTACTCAGTATCATGAAATTCCAGTATGCTGGCATGTGTGGTTCACTCAAATCGAAGACAACATTTTGGCTACCAATTGACAAACCCATAGTATAGCCACTGTGCTACTACTGCAATATTAGGAACTCAAAATCTTGATCCAGTGCGACTTAGTAACTATAAACAGGGAACTGTGAAAACTGACTGCTACTTTGGAAGTAACCAAAGCCTTACAGGTCTTGTTGTATAGCTCCCACACAACACTGCTGCCTGCTAACATCTTGCACATTCAACAGAGGATCAGCCCTAACTTACTGCCAGCTGAAACTTACCTGCAAACCATAACTAATAATTCATTTCATGCATCAGTGCACATGCCAATGATCTACTCCTTGTAGGAATCAACCTTGCTTTATTATCACACTGCTTCTAAGATAAACTGTCATCATCTATAAATGTGTTAAATGTGCAGATATCCCTGCCCATAGCTTGCACCAGTTGCAAAGCTGAGTGATATCGCCTTCTCTTTCCCTGTCGCCTGTGTAGCTGCTTATGAATGCAATGTTTGGCAAACGAAGGACATCCTGGTTGTTAGCAAGGATTGTCCATCAGACTGTCATGTAATTAGTTCGAGTTTCAACTGTGCATTCACACAAATTATTACAAGTGTACTACCTTATTACTGTGCATTAGTGTCGTGAATTGTGAAATTGCATTCATTTTCGAGGAAACTAAAGAATTCCCTTGCTCTCGCACTGTTGTTGCAATGCACAAACCTTTATTTGTTCCCACTGGGAACAAATTACCGTAGTTGGTACGACAGTCAATTATAGCAGTTCTCTGCTATCATCATGTATTTATTCTTCAGACTTATCGAGTTTCTCTAATGGTAGACTTTTATTCAACGTTCATATTATGATGTATCACACCCACTATTAGGTTATCTGCTCATTTAACTTATAGACACAATAGCTTTTAACTTTTACTGCTAATTTGCCTGAAACACCTTTTGTACCGCCACCCAACCGACAGCCTCCCTACACTAGCAAAAAAATCAGACTCGCCTCCTGCAAACCACTGATGAATAGTAGCTAGGGAAAATTACAAGTTACCATTTACGACAGCACTGTACACATTACTGAATGGTGTAAGATAGAATACGTACATAGAGTGGTTGCCCCAGTGTCATTTCTCTTACAGTCACTGTAATCGTCCTCAGAATGGTTATATGTATCATATGTAATCAAGAATATTGAGAACTATTCAGTTCATCAAAACCACTGATGCACGAGCAGCAACTGTTGGGTGATTATTACACTTAAGTGGATTTTGGAACCTGGCACAATTAAATCACGGCTTTCGTTTATGACTAAGCATTAGGAGATGGGATGTTAATATGTATTAGTTTGTTTCCATTCTATAGTTTTGTCATTTTGCGTATTTTGTAACATGGGAGAGCATTACATGCCACTTAGTTAAGGACCATACCAATGACAGGATTTAACAGTCAGTATCAATTAAGTACATGAATTAAGATTTAATAAAACAATGATAGCGTTACTATTGTCTTAATGAGATTAGTTTATAATGGATATGTAACCAGTTTGTAATGTATCCTTCAATAACTTTGCAATTTTAATTTTTATACTACAAACTGCAGAGATGATAGGAAAAGTAATGAGTGTTATCAATATTATTGAGCTAAACCTCCTTTTGTATTAAAATACCTCACCCCTTCACTGATGCAGCCTTTGATGGAGTGTTACAGTCTTCCATGATCTGCGAGTTTAGACCATCACAAATGGTAACAACATTTGGTGGCCCCAACGTTGTCATTCCTGAACACAGTATTCCATCACTGCCCACAGGCATCACCATTACACCAGCCTAGGCACTGCCTGGCTGATGCATATTGGCAGCCCTCATGCTGTCCCTGCTGGCTCAGTACATGGTTTTGCACACCCGTTGCTTTTGTACTACCACACCACTGTATCAATGCATCATTTCAGTTGGCTGCATATATTTCTACAATAACCAAAAATCAGCCAATTCGAACTCGTAACTTATTGTACTATTATTTGTAACTTCTTAAATACTTTTGAGTTTTGTATTCTTGTCCACATTTTTTACTACATTTTGGAATTTCTCTTTTTCCCCTATTAGAACACTGGAGAGTGAAGTGTGCATGGTGGACTGAGTGGAAAAAGCTTTATGAAACATGTTTCACTGCAGAGCTGTGGCTAGGCAGGGGCTGGTTCTGTATCAGCTACCACTGTGTATTGTCAGCAGCCCATGCTCCGTTCACTTGCATACCATTCTGACAGTGAGGATGCTGATGGGGTGACACTTCCGACAAGTCACTAGCGAGGAGAAACTTGTAGGAAACCATCCAGCAACCAATCAGACAGCTGTTAATGGTCACGTGTGGCTATAGAGCATAGCCGGGATCAATCTAACTCGCTCTTGGGAACCAGCTTTCAGTCTGACCAGATGTGCCCTTCCATCCATTTCTCTGGCACTATGCCCCTCAGTCTGTTAGTGGCTGTAGAGTTATAGTTCTGATAGAAACACCAGTCACTTGTTTTAAAGCACACTCCATCCTTTTTTTTTTAACAATGTGCTCGATTTCAGTGTACTCCTCGATACAAATTATACAATTGACTTGTCCTTGGCAATTCTTGTTCAATAGTTTATTTTGTCATGATTAGCTTAGGTTGTGATTTTATTAGGTGCAATTACAATCTTTTATTCATGGGTATCTACTGTGTTTATATAGACCCAGTTCTTTGAGTGGTTTTCCACACAAGTACTGATTATTACGTTCATTTTCTGCTTACATCTCATGTACCAGAGAAAAACTATATGATCCATCTTTAGCTGATACATATAGATACTCAGTACATATTGTGTACCCTTTTTAACATGTAACTGCAAATTTTAGTGTTTTTCTTAGAGATTCATAATATGTATAGTCGCCACACTTAGCAGTATATTTTCAGATTCATCTGAATATAATGTTGTTGTCCAGAAACCTGTTTTTCTTTCATTTTATTGGAAAAAACCTAATACAAATATATGTGGATGTTGTCAATTATGAATAAACGTTACAGAAGTTGTGGATGTCCTATCATGAAAAAGATGGAACGAAATGTAATCACATCACTACAAAGTGTCATAGATAAAGTGTAGCAAAATTGAACAGTGCCAATCAATTATAACTATCTCCAGTTGTTACCTGTATGATGGGACACACTAAACTACATTCACCAATAATGAATAGGTAGGAGATCAAAAATAACCATTCTGAAATTAAAAGTGAATCATGAGTACACATTTCCAAAACGTTACGTTTAATTACACAAATTAACAAAATATCCACAATGGAAACATCTTTGAAATACGGGGGTCACTCCAAAAGAAATGCACACTACTTTTGTAAAAATACAGTTTTCATTCTGCATGTGTGAAAGTTTTACAGTGTGTAGATACATTCTACCTGCTTGTTTTCAAACTTATTTCAACCTGTTCCCGTGAATGGCGCCATCACAGAATGTCTTCAAGATGGCTGCTACACTTGACATTCGTCAGAAGCAAAGTGCTGTCATAGAACTCCTGTGCTGTGAAAACGAGACAGTGGGAAACATCCACAAGAGGTTGTCGATTGCAGTACAGTTAGTCGGTGGGCAAGCAGGTTATGTGATGAAAGCGGGCACAGCAATACAGAGGATTGTCCTCGCAGCAGCACACGTCGTACTGCACACACTCCAGACAATGTGCAGAGAGTTAACAAACTGGTGACTGCTGACAGACGCATCACAGTGAACACATTGTCACGCTATGTTGGGATAGGGGAAGGAAGTGTTTGCAGAATACTGAAAGTGTTGGCGTTAAAAAAGGTGTGTGCCTGGTGGGTTCCCAGGATGTTGACAGAGGCTCACAAAGAAATGAGAAAAACGGTATGCAGCGAACTTTTGGAACAGTACAAGAATGGTGGAGATGAATTTCTTGGAAGAATTGTGAGAGATGATGAAACATGGCTCCATCATTTTTCACCAGAGACGAAAAGACAATTAATGGAGTGGCATCACGTAAATTCACCCAAAAAATTCAAAACCACACCGTCTGCTGAAAAAGTTATGACTACGATGTTTCTTATTACCAAAGGGGTCTTGCTTGTGGACATCATGCCAAGTGGAACCACCATAAGTTCTGATGCATATCTGATGACACTGAAGAAACTTCAAGCTTGACTGAGTCATGTTCGACCACATCAGCAAAAGCAGGATGTTTTGCTGTTGCATGACAATGCATGGCCATATATCAGTCAAAAAACCAAGGAAGCGATCACAAAACTCAGATGGACAACACTGAAACACCCGCCTTACAGTCCTGACCTGGCTCCATGTGACTATCATCTCTTTGGGAAACTGAAAGACTCTCTTCGTGGAACAAGGTTTGACGATGATGACTCCCTTGTGCATGCTGCCAAACCATGGCTCCAACAGGTTGGTCCAGAATTTTACCAAGCGGGTATACAGGCGCTGGTTCCAAGATGGCGTAAGGCAGTTAAGAGGGATGGAAATTATGTGGAGAAATGAAAATATTATTCCTAAAGGATGTATCTACACACTGTAAAACTTTCAAACATGTAGAATAAAAGATGGATTTAAAAAAAATAGTGTGCATTTCTTTTGTAGTGACCCTCGCATAACACAACTAATATTTAGTACTCCTGTTCTGAGCTCTACCAAGTGTTGTCCTTGTGTATACAAATAACTGGAATCGAACTTTAACACATAATGTTTGTTTACCTATTTCATTTTGCATAGAACTTATGCAGTATTAAATGCTGAACAGATAATTAAGAGTCATGCACACAGCTTTGTGAAACACCAAAATGTTTCCAGAAAAAATATAGCTACTGTGCACTGGTGTAAACGGCAACCAAACAAGTTGAATATGTTAGATTACACATTTTCGCATCTGACCCACTTACATGAAGGTGCACTGATGAGCAAAAATGTCATGAACACTGCCCATCAGGACACTGAATGCCACATGTTCTAAGCACATGATGCAGTAAGCAGGATACAAGTATATAAGCAGAACCGAGATTAACAAGGAATTATTCTACCAATGAGATGTGTTGCGAATGTGTAAATCCAATGACATAAGTTACTTTAGCAAAGGGCATGTTGTTGTGGCACTGCAGTTGGGAACTTGTGCCTCAAATGTGGTGAAGCTAGTTGGCTGTTTCTGTGGTACTGTTGTAGACATCTGTGGAAAGTAGCTGAAAGATGATAAATCCATAACCTTAAGAAAATATTTAGTACATCTATACATCACAAATCATGGATGTCAGAGCCTTGGCTGCTCTGTAAAGTTGGGCACGTGGCAATATGTGGAATATCTGATGACAGAAAACAATGCTGGAGTAGCCATACACGTTTTGGAACACACAATTCACTACAAATTGTTGAATGTGGTGTTCCATGTCACTGTATGTTCCCATACTGATCCACCAAAATTTTCAATTCCAACTGCAGTGGGCAAGGGAGGCATTTTTCAGAAGGATAACTGTCCACGTGATATATCCAGAATCACTCCACAGCAAGATCTCCGGATCTGTCCCCCATTGAGCATGTTTGGGACTGGATGAAGCGTCGTCTCACGCGGTCTGCACGTCCAGCACTAACGCTGGTCCAACTGAGGCGCCAGGTGGAAATGGCATGGCAAGCCGTTCCACAGGACTACATCCAGCATCTCTACGATCGTCTCCATGGGAGAATAGCAGCCTGCATTGCTGCGAAAGGTGGATATACACTGTACTAGTGCAGACATTGTGCATGCTCTGTTGCCTGTGTCTATGTGCCTGTGGTTCTGTCAGTGTGATCATGTGATGTATCTGACCCCAGGAATGTGTCAATAAAGTTTCCCCTTCCTGGGACAATGAATTCACGGTGTTCTTATTTCAATTTCCAGGAGTGTATATCACAATTCACAATCTTCTTGTCTCAAAATCGATAGGAAAAAAAGCAGTGTTAATGACAAAAACACATTTGATTCATATTTCTGGAGTATACAGTAATACAATTTCTTGACATCTTAAGCTACAGATATGGATTTTCATATTGTAACATTATCTGCTACCACACTGTAGTTCACATTGTTGCACATTTTTTCAGAATTCTACCACATTTTAATGTTATTTCACAGTCATTACAATTTATTGTCTCCCTGCTACATCCATTATTTTATAGGCCTTGAGAGCAGCAACCAGAGAAATCCATTTGTTTAAACTAACACTAACTTGCACTTGCTTTCTGATGTGAAGTAATGCACGAGTCTTGAGAGTACCCAATTGACTGAAACTTCTGCCACAGATATAACATTTGTGAGGTTTCATTCTAGTGTGAATTAATGTATCTGTCTTGAGATAGGCTGACTAGGCAAACGATAGAGCACAAATATCACATCTCTGACGTTTCATTCCTGTGTGAATCAATGTGTCTCTTGAGATTACCTAACAGAGCAATGGATTTGCCACAAATATCGCATTTGTTCGGTTTCTTTCCAGTGTGAATTAATTCATGTGTCTTCAGACTACCTGACAGGGCAAACGATTTGTCACAAATATCACATTTGCCAGTGTGGATTAATTTGTGTCTCTTGAGACCATCTAAACAGCAAAGGATTTGCCACAAATATCAAATTTGTGCGGTTTCATTCTAGTGTGGATTAATTCATGTGTCTTGAGACTACTTGGCACAGTAAAAGATTTGCCACAAATATCACATTTGTGCAGTTTCCTTCCAGTGTGAATTAATTCATGTCTCTTGAAATTGTCTGACATAGCAAAAGATTTCCCACAAATCTCACATTTGTGAGGTTTCTCTCCAGTGTGGATTAAACTGTGTTTCTTGAGACGACGTGAGACGGCAAACGATTTGTCACAAATCTCACATTTGTGAGGTCTCTTTCCAGTGTGGATTAATTTGTGTGTCTTCAGACTAAATGACAGGGCAAACGATTTGCCACAAATATCACATTTGTGCATTTTCTTTCCAGTGTGAATTAATTCATGTCTCTTGAAATTGTCTGACATAGCAAAAGATTTCCCACAAATCTCACATTTGTGACGTTTCTTTCCAGTGTGGATTAATTCGTGTCTCTTGAGACTACCTGACACAGCAAAAGATTTGCCACAAATCTCACATTTGTGAGGTTTCTTTCCAGTGTGGATTAATTTGTGTGTCTTCAGACTAAGTGACAGGACAAACGATTTATCACAAATATCGCATTTGTGAGGTTTCTTTCCAGTGTGGATTAATTCATGTCTCTTGAGACTAGATGACAGGACAAACGATTTGTCACAAATATCGCATTTGTGAGGTTTCTTTCCATTGTGGATTAATTTGTGTGTCTTGAGACTAGATGACAGGGCAAACGATTTGTCACAAATATCGCATTTGTGAGGTTTCTTTCCAGTGTGAATTAATTCATGTCTCTTGAGCCTACCTGACACAGGAAAAGACTTACCACAAATGCCGCATTTGTGGGGTCTGCTCGCAGTAAGCAGAACAGCCTGGGCACCGACATTAACAGCTGTAGATAAATTTCCATAATGATTTGTTGTCTCCATATCATTTGTCATATGTGTGTTACATATGTCATTAGAGGACCTGTTTGAAGCTTTCCAAGTTTCCTTATATGAAGATAGCTCATTGTGTTCTGTGACAGGAACTTCTGACACTCTATCTGAGAAGATACCGCTTTGATGCTTATCACTAAAGCCATATTTTTCATGATTGGCAGCAGTTAAGTCTTTATAATTCTCACTCATTCTCAAATGTTTTTTCAAGCTTACATTACTGTGAAATACCTCACCACACCACTTACAAACATACAAAGGCGGCTGCATGCCATCAATGTGCATAAACACATGCATTATGAGTCTGTATTTTGAAGGAAAGCTCTGTAGACAGAAGATACAGCTATATACATGAAATTCCTTTTCCCTCATACTGCAGTCATATATGGTGGCAACTGAGCATTCCTTATCCATAATCCCTTCTTTATGTCTACCAAACTCGTGTGGTGACTTCTCTCTGTCTATCTCCAAGTCATCCAGGACCCGTCCATGGTGACAAGTTTCTTCACATGATGTGCCACAGCTCCCACCAGTACTATGAATCAACCTGAAGAGTGAGGAGTAGAGTGATAAATATACAAAATGGGAACAATATTTAAGTGTCCATAAATTCAGGACTATAGGCCACATGTCACAATAATGCATAAGAAATTACATTTTCAATAACAGTTACTAATTTAAAATTAAAATATTCTACCAGAAGGAAAGAACTGATGAAGTAAAATTGGTTTAAAAAGAAAATAACCATAGGAGATTCAATAACGATTAATCTGAGTCACTGATTTGAATTGGGAGTTTTTAGATGAGAATTAAAATAATTCACTTTGGAGTATTACAATATTTTTAAAATATGGCGCCAGAAGTTAATAGTCTACACCAGTTTATCAAATGTATCAAAAAATGTTTGTTAGATGTTTAATTCATAATTCTTATGTTCAAGGTATTTCAGATTTAATTAAAAGTAATAATGAGAAATAATTTTTAATGCCCTCTTCCATCATAACAGCTCCGGAAGTGCCTTATCTTTGTTTTGGAAACACTTCCACTTTTGGAAATGAGAAATCTCTTTCACCTAGTAAAACAGAATTTTTTTTTGTTTGATTCCCATTGAGTCAAGAACTAGTGAAGGGTCCAATATTTTTATTGGGTATCTACTATGGTTGTCTATCATCTAGATAAAAACTGTTCATGAACAAGTATCAATATCACATCATTTAAGGTAAAAAAATTTGCATACTGATGAATGAATTTGAATGTTACACTTACAGATGGTTTCAATCCAAGACTGTGTTTTTGGTACTGCAACTTATATGGAGCCTTAAGCAAATGGAAATATTGCCTGGAAAGTTGGAAGTAAGTGTAATTTTTCCAGTACATTTGCAGTGATCCTTTTTTTTTAAAAAAAAAACTTTTACCTCTTTCCAGCATGTGGTCACCTCACATTGCAGAACACCATTGACAGAAAGACACTTGTATAAATGGCCACATAACCCATTAGCCACAGTGCAGGAGACATCATACTGAGTGCCAGTGATAACAGCTGATGCATGAGCAACCCCCGTAGTATCTGGGTCCCATGATTACATCTGCAATTAAACCCTTTCTCACAGAACAGAAATGTGTGATGCCTTTCAGGTCCCCAGTATGTGCAGCATGTTGCACATGAAAGATTACAAAATACTGTGGGCAAGCATGCTCCAGTAATTTCCTTCTGTTCTGATTGTAACTCTTGACTTTTTTTGTGTTAGATGTATAGTTTTGTTTAGTATGGTAACTGGCAAATTTCGAGTGTTTTTAAGCTGTAACTGGCATCATACGATTTTTTTACATAACTGGTATCATGCTGTATGTCAGATTCCAGAATTTAACAAGTTTTTTTAACTGAACTAGTTACAGCATGTGTTTTCACACACATTGAAGTGAAGTAACTGAATATTAATAATGAAGAAAATCGAAGAATTATCCAAGTCACGTTTCAAATAAATACGTTTCTATGATTCTCAAAGCACTGGAAATAAAAGTTACAATTAAAATTTGTATGGTATGCCAGACTTTGATTAACAATCAAGGACGAGGAGCAGAATTTCTGGAAAACTTCAATGAGAAATCAATTTTGATGTTAATTACTTATAAAGTATTTTAGACATCTCCATGTAAGCATTGTATAGATACTGGGTACTAGTGTGTGTCATATCCTTATCGTTACCCCACAACAATTTTCGTGACAGGTGCATCTGTAAGCTATTCATGCAGTGATGGTGAAAGTGAACAAGTATATTATCAACAAAAATATTACAGCCTGGACAGTAACACTGCTGATGGTTTACACTACATTTGTTAAAAGTTTTGACACTGTATCTGTTACCTCTACTGTATACCTTCCTTTGTTATCTCGAGTCTCAAACCAGAGATCTGTCATTATGAAGAAAACCAGTTTCTTACAGTACCATGAAAAGTATTACATCTGGTTCCCCTAGTAAGGAAATTTTATCAATGTAAGCTTTTATCTCAGAGACATCAACAACAAGCACAAAAGTTATGTTCTTATGAATATTTTCATAGTGTCAAAATTTTGATTCATCACTGTTGAATCTCATCTAAAATACCTTGAGGGAAATGTACACCTGATTCCTTGTTCAATGTCTCAATTCCTACCCAGCACATTACCCCTAAGTCACAGGGCAGGAACCTGCAAAGCAATATTATATTGCCTTGTGCACACATTGCTTGGGTTGTGCATTTCTCCATTTGGAAGAGTTTCCCCTACCATAAAATCAGGAATCATGGTGATAAGACTATGTCCCCTGCTATCATCATAATCATCATCAGCAGCATCATCCAGTCCTTCATGAAGTTGTATCACCAATTTCTATCATGTTATGTTAATGAATACCACTGCCATCCAAAACTTCATAAATCATTTATCCAAAATATACATTGAAATATGGTTCACTTACTGTCAAAACTTGGGTACAATAATAGGTCTGTTCACGCTGGTTTCAATGGTCAGAAGGACATGGCATACACTGCATCTTGTACAAGATACTGACAGAAGTCACCGAAAGTATTATGCTGCAATAAATACAAACTGTTGATAGAAACCCCTGCTAAGTAGCCAAAATAGAACGAGCATGGTATCTCTTCAAGAATTTACTGAGGGTCAAATTGTCTGAGTAGCACCCTGCTTTCATAACAAGATGTTGATCCTAGACCTTCCAAGTGCTTATAATAAAACTGACTGTGTTCCAGGTGCTGCAGTGGGGGCGCTCTATTTTGCAGAATGCTGTAACATTGTTGGATGTTCCAGAATGAGATTTTCACTCTGCAGCGGAGTGTGCACTAGTCCAGAGTTCGAGTCTCGGCCGGGCACACAGTTTTAATCTGCCAGGAAGTTTCACTGTAGGATGTTCATTAACTGGTGTCCTCACTGAGTACCCTGAAAAATAATTTTTCACTTTCTGCCACCAGGTGAAAATATGGCGCTACAAGCTGTCAGAATGAGGTGACAGGTCAAGAAAAAGGGAAGAAACGATGAGTAAAATGATAACAGTGGTTCTGTTACATTTATTAGGATATGGTAAGAAGTTGCATGTTCAAAATGGTCTACTGACCCAGCAACATGCTGTATCTGTAACATGACATGGTTACAGTTGCTTACAGCATATCCAGTGTAATCAGATTGATTGTCGTCATACGATATCCTTCTGATCAGGATTAGTCTGGATATATCCCTGATAAATCTTTCAAATATCTCAATACCCACTTGTCGCATTAATTTAGGTAGAGGGCTCTCGAAGACCACACATTTTGAAATTGCCTAGATATAATGCAATTGATACCAAAGGCTTTGCAATACCTATCTTTCACATGACAAGTGAATTATCATGTAACACCATCTCACATCAAAATAATGGTGCAGATACTAGCGTGTTCTTGAAATGTTGAATCACGAGTTGCATAACAAGTTTCTTCTGAAGTTCACACGTCAATGTACACCTAACAGGCCCACGAGATGTCATCTCGAAAGAACACTGACTGAGAATGAAGGCGCTTGTGAAACTACACCACACTGTCACATAAGCTGAGTGCAGTGGATGCTCCTGCACGTTTGGGAGGACAGCTCCATATGCGGCAGTTGTGTGCATTCACAGCCCCATGCACAGTAAAATATGCCTTGTCCACCCAAAGAATATTCCCCAGCCAAAAGTCACTTACTTCCATGCATGCCAAAAATGAAGGCAAAATGAAAGTGTTGTAGCCTATCCTGGGGCTTCTTTAGCAGCTTATAGAGATACTAGTGTAAAATGTGCCACAAAATCTGTTGAACTTTTGATTTGGGGGACACACAGTCAGAGACACACTGTGTGAGTGAGTGAGAGTGAGAGAGAGAGAGAGAGAGAGAGAGAGAGAGAGAGAGAGAGAGAGATCCTGTTACAACTCTAGCACTTACTGCAGAAGTTGAGGCATCTGCTGCATGGTCAGCTCCAGCTAAAAGCAACTTCAACAGCTGCTGTTGGAATCTGCTGCACCACTCAATTCACCTCTTCCTTCAATTTTCTTGATCGTATTCTTTATTACATTTATTGACATGGGGTCGTTTCTCAGGCATTTATTTCAATTATATTCCTGCAATGCAGTGCTGTTCTGATAAAACAACTGTACCACCACTGCATGGCGTTTTTTCTCAATAGCCACATCATTTCATTTCATATGGAAGGCAAAAACATTAACTGGGTGTATACCCGGGCAAGAAAAAAAAATTCCCATATTTCCCAGTTAACACTTTCTAAGGTGAAAATGAACTATTTACCAGGTGGAAGTACATTTTTCAATGTTAAAAAATGATACTGTTTCCCCACAATCCTTTGAATGGTGATGAATTTGTGAACAGATATAGAACTTTCTGGCACTTTAGGAATCTCAACCTAGCAAAGAACGAAACATTTCCTCGATGCGTAGAAACATATAAACAACTTATTTTCGTATCATGGAAGTATTAACACAAATTTCACCAATTACACCACAGTACTTCCAAATCGCTAAAATCAACATTGTGTTGTGGTTTTGTTGGCCAAGTATTGCTCATGTCACATGATATTGCCAGCCAGTGACAGCAGACATTAAGATCATACGAAACATGACGATGTCAGCTAATAACAACATGAATTTTAGGCCGTGCAAACACACAAACAGAAAAATTTAATGGTTTAAATTAATACACATCAGTACAACCAAAAGAAAAGCTAAGTTTTCATACATAATACTGACATTCGGAAAGTTGGTGCTGTTTTTTTCGAGAGTGTTGTTAGGCGGGACTAAGAGCACCAGCTTTAATTGCAGCAGCTGAGTATTTCTGACTGACGTGCCCTGGACACTTTTTGGGTTACCTAGCAGAATAATATTCTGTAGACAGAATAATATTCTGTAGTAAAGCCAGTTACATGTGAAATCGCTCAAGAACTTACTTCACAATTTTTTTTTAAAGACAACTACACTTTTTGCCAGCATTATTGCATAAACTGTAATCAATGAAAGAACAAAAATAAATATGAGAGACTAACCTCGAAACCAGGTCATTTTTGTGTGTATTACCTTCTCAAGATATATGAAAAGCAAGTGTGCCACCAAAATATAAAATTAGGGCATAAATGGCTGGTCTTCTACGCCTAAAATAATGCGCATACCTGGTCCTTAGCATTAAGTTTTGAATGAGAATCTAATGTTCCATGGTTTAAGAAATTCATTAAAAATTCTGACACGTATCATCATCTTGCATAAAAGGAAACTTACTTTCAAAGTAATGCTTCTGAATCCAGCATTCGCAATATTTCCCCGCGTCCATTAGAAATGTAACCAGTTGTGACGTCACTCGTCAAAATGGCCCAGTAATAAGACATACTGAAAGCATTTTCTTTCTACGAAGTATTGCAGAATCTTTAACATTACTGTCGGAAGATGTTTGTGTGTACACTGGTTTTGTTGTGGTGAACGCCCATTTTCTTTGCAACATTCCCTCGTTTATGTTTTATTGCTGCACTATTATTCTGCAGTGGAGGGCTAAAGTAATTTTTTATTAGCGTATCCATACGTAGCAATCAAAATTACAAAAAATTTAATGGAAAAATAAAATAAACATTCCTGGAATTCTCAAATATCCCTGGTCCTAATCTGAACAGATCTGAGTCGCTTTTGTGTGGCCATATTAAAGAAAAGATGTACAGCAGCAATCCCAAAACCATTGCAGGCTGAAAATAGCAACTTGGGGAGTCACTGACAGCATCGAAGCTCCGACACTTTAGTGGGTCATGCAGAATTTTGCTGTCTGTTTGTGCCACATCATTGCCAATGACAGATGCGTATTAAAGATATCATAACCTAAGTCTGAATACCTGCAGTGCGTTTACATATTGAATAGAGTGTGTGAATGCCATGGTTTGCAACTAATTTACGATTTTTTTTTCATGTAGTTCAATAATTGTCACCCTGTATGTTTCCTATGTGAGAGACTGGGCACTGGGCTGCACATCCTGCACTGCCATCTATATTTGAATGATTAATTTTATTACAAATGTTGGTGTGGCTTTCTGCCCAAGTTGAAAGTGAAGTTATTATTTCTTGTATCACAATGCACAAGAAGTTGAAATCACTGAATGTTCATCATTCTTCCCCCACAGAATCACTCCCTCCTTACCTCTCTCATTCTTTCATACAAACAATTTGTAGTAAAGAGAAAATTTAAGCGACTACTGATTGAAACTTTCTCCTTTTGGTGAGGTTGGTTTACTGGGCAATGCACATCATCCAAGTACATGTACATAAATATCACTTTAGAACCATTTAGTCTGTATGTCTAATCAAATATATTTCTTTGTCATTGGTCAAAATGTTTGCAGTCACTTTATTGCTTAATAGTATTAACTACTTAGGATGTTACACATTGTGTCAATGATGAATTAAAGATTTTAATTTAAGAAGAAAACAATTACATGGCCTTACATACAAATTTCCAAGTTAATGCGTTAACGTTATATTCCACTTGTTTCTGTATTCTGTGTTTAAAAAATATTTGCCTGTCTGGTACTCATGTAGCTACATTTCTTATGCACCTGCTTCCAGATAGGACAAGTAACACATCATAGAGGTCTAGTGAATCCAGTTCAGATACTACTCAGAAGATTGAAGCTTTCAATATCTACAGATGGCAAGTGCTTAATTTCTCACGCCCTGCTCGAATGAAACATTGGCATACAGATGGTCAGTGCATTCCAGCTACCAATAGTGTTCAAAGTGGAGTGATACCATCTGAACCCAGGCAGGCAGGGTTTTCTTGGATTCTATGGCCCAGGTGGAACATATGCTGACCAAACTTTTCAAATTACTTTTCTTACAGCACGTAAAAAAATGGTTCAAATGGCTCTGAGCACTATGGGACTTACCTGCTGAGGTTATCAGTCCCATAGAACTTAGAACTACTTAAACCTAACTAACCTAAGGACATCACACACATCCATGCCCGAGGGAGGATTCGAACCTGCGACAATAGTGGTTGCACAGTTCCAGACTGTAGCGCATAGAACTGCTCAACCAGGTAAGATACAAATTATAGTAACTATAGACAGATGTGCGGTCCTTGCCTGGTTTCATGATATTACACTACATTCCATCACATCGATACTTGTTCCACATACCACGAATATGACATTTTGTAATGATGTGCCACTTGTCAGTTTACCATTAGGTTTCATTACACAATGTAATTTATTTTTTCACCACTACAATTTCATATCTAGAAGTTCATCTACTGAGTAAATGATGTCATTCATAAGTGATTTTAATTTTTTTAGATGCTGATTGGCTGTCTGTCAGACTGTTAATGCTATTTGGTAAATGACCAAAGACTTACGTGGGAGCACAATTCATTGCTTTCTGTGCCAAAGTCAGATTTAGCCCATTGTACTTTGCTATTATTTTTGTATGGGGATTCGCTATTAATGACAAATTTCGTAAGTGAAGGTATCGAATTTGAAGGTACTGTGAATGTCCCTAGTTCCTTAAACAAGTGTCTACAATGTGATCTTGAGTGCTCTCCAACTATTATTCTGATTACAACTCTACAGCACAGTATATACTATGTCTTCTAAAAATTTACTGTGAGACCATCTGCAGAGAGCCACCTAATTTCCTGAAAGACATAATTTATAATTTCCTCACTTAATTCTTGTTTCTTGGGTGTGATTACTATATCATCAGAAAAAAGAATAGCTTTGGATCTTCAGGGTTAATGTAGAATGCCAAGTCTCACACACACACACACAAACACACACACACACACACACACACACACACACACACACAATATATGACACCATTCTTGATATCTCCCCAGTTAGAAGACTGCTGACTTTTGCACACTATCTCTATTGTTAATTTCAGCCTTCTGCATTCTTCCAGTTAAATATGAATTAAACCATTTGTGCATGTCATACTCATACCACAATACTTAAGCTGATACATAAGATTTTCATGATTCACACAGTCAAAAGCTTTTGAGAGATTACAAAAATCCTAATGAGTGATGTAAAGTTATCCAGACCATTTAATATTTCAGCTGTGAAAGCATGTATAGTATTTTATGTCGCAAAGCCTTTCTGAAAATCAAACTGACTTTTCTTAGTACTGCATTTTTTATGAATAGGTAAAGGCAGTCTTGAATAAGTTACTTTTCAAGAACTTTTGATGGAGCTGTCAGAAGTCAGATTGAGTGGTAGTTATTAGCATCAGACTGATCAGCCTTTTTACGCAATGGTTTAAAAATAGCAAATTTCAGTCTATCTGGAAAAGTGCCCTGTTTCAGTGAGCTACTTCATATGTGGCTGAGAAATGTACTTATCTGTTGACAACACGCTTTTAGTATTGTGTTGGAAGTGCCATCAATTCCAAGGGTGAATTTATTATTTTCCTAATTTCAGTTTTATCAAATTGCATAGCTATTGCTTCTTTCATATACAGCCTTGTATTTTCTAATGAACAGCTGGATCCTATTTTCTCTGCAATATGTAAAAAATGTTTATTAAAAATACTTTGTACTTCAGGTTTTGGTTAACAAACCTTTCATTGAGTCTGATAGAAATACAACCCTCCTGTGATTTTGACTGTCCTGTTTCCTTTCTAACAATATCCCAAATTGTTTTAATTTCATCAGAGCTGCTACTCCAAGACCTAATGCACACACTAATGGACTTTTTAATAACTTTTCGTAATACAGTGAAATAATTTTTGAAATGTTCGGCTCTTTCTGCATATTTACTCTTTCTGGCTGTAAGATATATTTCCCATTTCTGTTTACAACATATTTTTATCTCTTTAGTTAGCAACAGCTTTTTAGATGGTTTCTTACAATTACGTTATGTTGTTTGCTTAGGGAAACTATTTTCACATTAAATTTTAAATTAGCATCAGGTTCCCTGTACATCTCATCCCACTCTATTGCTAGATTTGCAATTGTTAAATTGAATGCACTAATTTGAAGTGTTTTGCATTACTTATATGGCACTATGTCATATAGTATAAATAGGTGTGCATCATGATCATAAGGACCAATGTTAAAAGGAAAAGTTTTTGATTAAATTTATCTTCAGTCTGTGTGCTGCTTTCCTGTACAACCTGTGCAGGAAAACCAATAACTGATGTCACATTGAAAGAACCAAGTAATACTTCAAGGTCGTCCTGTCTATCAGATTCTTTCAGAAAATCTGCACTGAAATCTCCACAAACAATTTGCTTATCTCTGACTGCCAGACAACATAATAAGGAAGCCAAGTTTTTCAGAAATCGCTTGAAATTTCCCAATGGGGACCTGTACACAGCTACAATTATGAAAGTCCCATTTAGCTTCAGCTCGCAGCTACATGCTTCTGAATTTGATCTACACAATTTTTCTTTCAGTTTCTGAATTTTTCATATTGTCTTTAACTTCAACATATGGAGTGTGTTCAAAAAATTCCTGAACTTTGTCCGCAAAATTTTTCTGTGCTTACATTTCACTTATGTTGCATGATCTCCTTCGACATACTCTCTTCCATTATAGATACATCACTCCCAACGCCATTTCTACAGGGTGCTTCAAAAATGACCGGTATATTTGGAACGGCAATAAAAACTAAACGAGCAGCGATAGAAATACACCGTTTGTTGCAATATGCTTGGGACAACAGTACATTTGCAGGCGGACAAACTTTCGAAATTACAGTAGTTACAATTTTCAACAACAGATGGCGCTGCGTTCTGGGAAACTCTATAGTACGATATTTTCCACATATCCACCATGCGTAGCAAAAATATGGCGTAGTCTCTGAATGAAATTACCCAAAACCTTTGACAACGTGTCTGGCGGAATGGCTTCACGTGCAGACGAGATGTACTGCTTCAGCTGTTCAATTGTTTCTGGATTCTGGCGGTACACCTGGTCTTTCAAGTGTCCCCACAGAAAGAAGTCACAGGGGTTCATGTCTGGCGAATAGGGAGGCCAATCCACGCCGCCTCCTGTATGTTTCAGATAGCCCAAAGCAATCACACGATCATCGAAATATTCGTTCAGGAAATTAAAGACGTCGACCGTGCGATGTGGCCGGGCACCATCTTGCATAAACCACGAGGTGTTCGCAGTGTCGTCTAAGGCAGTTTGTACCACCACAAATTCACGAAGAATGTCCAGATAGAGAGATGCAATAATCATTTCAGATCTGAAAAATGGGCCAATGATTCCTTTGGAAGAAATGGCGGCCCAGATCAGTACTTTTTGAGGATGCAGGGACAATGGGACTACAACATGGGGCTTTTCGGTTCCCCATATGCGCCAGTTCTGTTTATTGACGAAGCCGTCCAGGTAAAAATAAGCTTCGTCAGTAAACCAAATGCTGCCCACATGCATATCGCCGTCATCAATCCTGTGCACTACATCGTTAGCGAATGTCTCTCATGCAGCAATGGTAGTGGCGCTGAGGGGTTGCCGCGTTTGAATTTAGTATGGATAGAGGTGTAAACTCTGGCGCATGAGACGATATGTGGACGTTGGCGTCATTTGGACCGCAGCTGCAACACGGCGAACGGAAACCCGAGGCCGCTGTTGTATCACCTGCTGCACTAGCTGCGTGTTGCCCTCTGTGGTTGCCGTACATGGTCGCCCTACCTTTCCAGCACGTTCATCCGTCACGTTCCCAGTCCGTTGAAATTTTTCAAACAGATCCTTTATTGTATCGCTTTTCGGTCCTTTGGTTACATTAAACCTCCGTTGAAAACTTCGTCTTGTTGCAACAACACTGTGTTCTAGGCGGTGGAATTCCAACACCAGAAAAATCCTCTGTTCTAAGAAATAAACCATGTTGTCTACAGCACACTTGCACGTTGTGAACAGCACACGCTTACAGCAGAAAGACGACGTACAGAATGACGCACCCACAGACTGCGTTGTCTTCTATATCTTTCACATCACTTGCAGCGCCATCTGTTGTTGAAAATTGTAACTACTGTAATTTCGAAAGTTTGTCCGCCTGGAAATGTACTGTTGTCCCAAGCATATTGCAACAAACGGTGTATTTCTATCGCTGCTCGTTTAGTTTTTATTGCCGTTTCAAATATACCGGTCAATTTTGACACGCCCTGTACTTCTTGAAGCAGTCTTTGTATGCCTCTTGTTGGGTCGGTGAAGTGCCGTCTGTGAATATTCTTTTATGTCGTCTATCATTGAAAATCTTCCTCCTTTCAATGGTGTTTTCAACTTTAGAAATGAAAAAAAGCTCCAGGTGTAAGGTCTGGAGAGTACAGAAGATGAAGCAGCACAGTGATTTGGTTTTTTGCACATTAGTCATGCACCAACAGGGATGAACGCGCGGCTGCGCGATTGTGATGCAAGAGCCATGAATTTTTTCGCCACATTTCAGGCCATTTCCCTGTCTGACTTTCTTCCAAGTGTCGTGACATGTCGATACCACCGTCAATTAACAGTTTGTCCCTGTGATACAGATTCATGATGAACTAATCCTTTGGGACTTCAAGAATCGTTCCCCACCGATTGTAAATATTTGTCTCAGTATCATAACCAGTAATGATTCTCTTAAGCAACGTCTCGTTCTCGTTTGCGCGATCCAAAAGCTCTTAACAGACTATGAGATGAACGTCTTTCTGGTCTTGACTTGAACCATGGGATGAACTTGGCGGCAACATGATGCATTCCAGGATGCTGTCAGGATTTAATGAAATCATCCTACAGAAATGTTACATTCTTCTGCCATCTCTCCAGCAGTCCATCTTCGATTGGCATGCGCAATTTAGTTGATTCCTGACATGTTGAAGGGCATCCTGAATGAGAGTCATCTGTAACATCCGTCCAGCCACATTTAGACTACGTGAACTATTCGTAACACCGAGTATGACGTAAGCACTTACCGCAATAGTGTTCGTGCATCATTTAATGTGCCTCTGTAAAGGTTTTCTTGAGTTTCATACAAAATTTAATGCAGGTTCATGGATTCTCTAACTCTGCTATGTCGAAATTCGCTAACTGTGTGACACATTCTACTTAATACAGCACTGAACAGTAACTGACATACAACAAGGAAACTTCCGGCAAACCCACATTAAACACAAGCATGTGCAGGGATACCAACTGCATTTTTCACGAAGTTGCTATTGGCAAGAAATTACGAATGTTCCGGACTTTTTTGAACACTCTTGTATGGCAACTCCTGCTCTTTCCATAATGTGCCTACTTGCATATGCGGAAACCTTATAGCCACCTACATTAACCCTCTCCACATCTTTGATAACATGATGTTCGCACAGGTTTGGTACATCTATTCCACTCTCAGTTTCTACATCTTTTAAATGAACAAGAAGCTACTCTAATTTTTTAATCCAGACATTCTGATGCATTTGACTAACATTATCTTTCACTGTTCTTTTCTGAAAATATCTCTAGTACCCACTTGTCTGAGATTCTCATTCAACGTTGAATAGTTGGATACTGATCTTAGCCTAAAAAAAGAGGTTCTCTCCTGAGTTTCTAGAACCTTTTATCATCACGACCAATTAACCCTTCTTTTCCTATTGAGATGCAGAAGTGAAGTCCCTCCTACCAATAGCATCAACAGGAACAAACCCCATGCCAGAAAAAATAGCTGCCCAAAACAGCTGATCTGACTCCATATTGACCTTCCTGACAAAGCTGTTCAATTGGGGCAAATGTAACCCCATGAAATCAGGAACTAAGCCCACATTTGTAAGGCTCATGGCAGATGAGACTTTTAGCAGGTCATATGCAATATTGTAGACCTGATCCATATAAATACTGTTTCCTGTTCTTACCTTGAAGACATGATTTACCTACAAATAGCCGACACATACTCAGAAAACATAATTCTTGTGAAGCACAAGAAGCTATTTATTCTCATGAAGTAATGAATGATATGGACAGATGATCCCATATTTTTAGGTTTTCATAAGTCTTTTGACTCCATTCCTCACAAGTGACTTCTGATTACATTGTGTGCCCATGGAGTATCATCCCAGTTGTGTGAATTGATCCGTGATTCTGTACCAGAAAGGTCACCGTTAGTAACAGCCGACAGAAAGTCATCGAGCGAAACAGAAGTAATATCAGACGTTTCCTAAAGAAGTGTTACGCGTCCTTTGTTGTTTCTGATCTATAAACATGATTCAGGAGACAATCTGAGCAGCTCCCTTAGATTGTTTGCAGATTATGCTGTCATTTACCTTACTGTGAAGTCATCAGGCGATAAAAACTAATTGTGAAGTGATAGACAAGATATCCGTATTGTGTGAGAACTGGCAGTTGGCTGTAAACAAGCAAAAGTGTGAAGTCATCGACATGAGTACTAAAATGAATGCACTAAATTTCGTTCACACGATAAATCATAAAAAGCTAAAAGCTGTAGACTCAACTACATTGATAGGGATTACACTTACATATGAATTAAATCCTAACGTTCACATGGAGCATGCTCTGGAGAAAGTAAACCAAAAAATGATTTATTGGCACAACACTTTAAAACCATAACAGGTCTACTAAAGAGGCTGCTTAGACTATGCTTGTGTGCCCTCTTGTGGAGTATTGCAGTGTGATGTGGGCCATCAAAAAAGTTCAATGAAAGACAGCTCATTTTGTGTTGTCGTCAAATATGGGGGAGAGTGCTATGGATACAGTACCTGAATTGGGGTGGTGGTAATTAAGGCGTTTTTTGCTAGGCCAGAATTTCTCATGAAATTTCAATCACGAATTTTGTCATCAGAGTGTGAGGGAGAAATTATCATCATAATAAAATACGAGAAATCAGACGTCCCATTGAAAGATGTTAAGTGTTAAGTTTTCCTTGCACACACAATGGAATAGTAGAGAAGTAGCTTAAAAATTATCTTTCAATGACCCTATGAGAGGCCCTTAACTGTGAATTGCAGAGTAATCATGTAGATATAGATCATCATCATCATCATCATCGGTATGTCTTTGTTCGTTAGCTAAGGACGTTTAGGTGGTGTGGCTGATAATTGTCTCAGAGCGAGAGGTGACATGCCAGTTGCTGTTCACACAATTGCCAACAGTATTCTCATTACATTTTCTGGAATACAACAGCAACAACAGAAAGTTGCTCCAATATCTTAATCAGCACTGCCATTACATCATGCTGTGGACAAAAAGTAAATTAACTGAGTATAGAAAATTGGATGCTTAGCAGTGAGATTTCTTTCTTGTTTCTAATACTTGCAGTGGAAGTCTTCATCAGTAATGGTCAAGATGCAAATTCTGTAAGAGTGCCGTGCATAGATATTAAAACAAAACCTACGACCTGCCACTGATATAAAAGTAACAAAACATAATGAGAGTTATAGGTTTAGACGTTCACTTCATAGACAGGCATATTTAACAATTTTAACATAGGCAACACTTCATACATACTAGTTGCAGTAATACGATATGACATCACAGATGTAGATACACGAGTTGAATGTGGCAGTGTGTGCTACATGAAAGTTGCTGGAGCACTGGCTGTGGGAGTGGGGGTTCTCATGGTTGGATGCTGGTGCTCATATCAGTGAAACGTGACATGCATCTGAACTGTAGTGGAATCTTGGTCCTGTGAATGCAGAGCAGAGGGGCACTCATAATGGGAGATGGCACAAGTAAAATTAGCAGAAGCACAAGGAGGAGGCAGGAGGGTCCTCTCTTCCTTTCCCATATCCCCTTCCCGTCTTCCCCGACCCTCTCACCCCTCTCCCCCGACCCTCTCACCCCTCTCCCCCGACCCTCTCACCCCTCTCCCCCGACCCTCTCACCCCTCTCCCCCAACCCTCTCACCCCTCTCCCCCAACCCTCTCACCCCTCTCCCCCAACCCTCTCACCCCTCTCCCCCGACCCTCTCACCCCTCTCCCCCGACCCTCTCACCCCTCTCCCCCGACCCTCTCACCCCTCTCCCCCGACCCTCTCACCCCTCTCCCCCGACCCTCTCACCCCTCTCCCCCAACTCACTCACCCCTCTCCCCCAACTCACTCACCCCTCTCCCCCTCTTCTCTCCTACTCTTCTCTCCACCTTGCCCTCCTCCTGTCTCCCCTCAATCTCCCCCTCTTCTCTCTCTTCCCCTTCTCTGTCCCTCACCCTCTTCTCTCTCGCCTCTCAAACCTCTCCCCCCTTCTCATTCTCCTCCCTCATTCCCCCTTTTCTCCCATCTTGTCTCTCTGCCTCCAACCCCCTTCCTGCCTCTCTGCCTCCACCCCCCTTCTCGTATATCTGCCACCAACCCCCTTCCCATCTCCCTGCCTCCACCCCCCCTTCCCACATCCCTGCCTCCACCCCCCTTCCCACATGCCTGTGTTCCCCTTCCCATCTCCTTGTGTCCAACCCCCTTCCTGCTTCCCCTCCTCTCTTATCATTCCATCTCCCCAATGCATTTGCCTCTCCCATCCTGTCTCTCTGTGCCTCGTCCCCCCTCCCTCTAGCCTCTCCTCATCACTAGCAGCATTAAATGGAGTTACTTTTCTCTTCCACGTAATGTGGAATTTTCTCCTTCCTTGTTCTTGAACTAGGAAATTTCTCCTTTATCCTTGAATTGTAACTAGCATTGCTGATGACAGACACCCTCATTGAATACACACAATAAAAGTAAAAACAAGCATTCAGATACATAACTGTTGGGTACTTCATAATAATTATTGGATATGCAGGATGTAAATTCTAGCTTTTTGTATTATTATTCCATGATAGACAGTATGTGTGTTTCCTTTGCCAAAGAGTGCTTTCAACCCTTCATTGCTCTTTGAACCCTGTCACATGTTTATTGCACGATTTTGATTGAGTCACATATCATCAAAATAAGAAATAGGGGAATGATTATTTCCTTTCCTGATAGTCTGAGTTTGTCTCAAAGAAGTGGTTAAAGTTACTACAGTATTGGATCCTCCATCAGAGTGAATCTTTCATCATTGCATTTGCTGTGTGTGTATCCCAAAGGTTTCAGAATTCTTCCTCTCCAGTGATGGCCCCCTGTGAAAGCTATGTTATAATATAAAACATCTACATTTTGCCTTGTAGGATACTCACCATGGTAATAAAATTCCAACATAGTACACTGAGGAACATCTCTCTGTAGATCTTCCAAATAAGTGTTCTTCTACTAATGTCTTTCCTTGGGGACAAACTCAGTTTTTTGAACACAGGTTTCCATCGACTACACTTCTGCAAATATTCTCAATACAGTTCATGGTCAAACACCATATGCCTATGTTGTTGAAGTCTGCAGTCCTGATAAGCTTTCGTCTGGTTTGGCATTGTCTTTAAGGTTATGAATAAATAACTTTACCTTGTATATAACACTATTTGCGGCTCTGTGTGTTTCAGAACTGAGTCATCCTAACTCGGAAATAAAAATTGCTATACTAACCTATGAAAATCACTGCTCTCTTTGCAGACACATTCTTCTGTCCAGTATGCGCAAGCACATGTTGGATAGTGAGTATAAAAAAATCTACAAAACCATGTCAACAGCAGCATGAATTAAGCACAACTTCACCACATGACCTTGTCTGTCTGGTAGCCATTGCTTATTATGTTACTTGGAAGGCTCCTGTGGTGGAAACGACACTGTAGCAAAAGTATTAGCTAGCAGCCATGGACCAAGCCAAAATAGGCCAATGGCTCCTAGTTGTCATTCAAGTAATGGAGGTTGTGAAAACTGACATAATCCCCTCAAGCACCACTTCTTGTTCCCTGATGTAGAGAAGCACCAACTTTATGCAAAGAAGCAATCTCGTTTCCTGTAACAAGTTTTTGCAAGCTCAGTGCTAGTTTTAGATATGTGGTAGAGGATGTAGGATCATTTTGCAAGGGTTTAACAAAGCAGGATCATGTTGTGATATTGGATGGAACAGGAAACAGGTAAAATAATGTTCAAACAGATTATACTTTCCAAAATCCTACTGCAAAGTGACGTTAGTGGTATGGGTCTGTATTTCATCGAATTACTCCCATTTCCTTTGTTGGGTTCTGGTGCGATTCGTGCAACTTTCCATTCTTTGGGTACCAATCTTTCTGCAGTTGAAGAGTTGTATATGTCTGCTAAGTAAGTGATGGAGTTCCTCTTCAAGACTGACGATGACTGTCACATCGATTCACAGAAAGTTGCTCCCTGTTTATGGGGAGGGCACACTGGATCGCAGCAGTATACAGCGGTGGCTGCAGAGGCTTAAGGAAGGTGATTTCTGTCACTGGAAATCCACGATGCAGTAGATCATCGACTGCAGTGAGTGATGTGAATAAGGCGACAATTGATAAAATCATCCCAAATGACAGATGTGTGACGACTTGACAGCTTGCTGAAACCACTCATTTCTCTTTGTTTAGAGTGGTATCGCTGGTACAGTCACTAGGATACACAAAAATCTGTGCACATTGGGCACCTAGGTTATTGACAAGAGAAATGAAAACGATGAGGAAGAAGGTGTGCAAGGGTCTCATTAAGACCCTTATTGAAGAGTAGAGACAGTGTTTTGACAGTCATTACCAAGGATGAAAGATGGTTGTTTTTCTCCGAACCTGAGAACAATACCCAATCCATGGAGTGGCGTCATCTGGGTTCCCCTTGGATGAAGAAACCAAGACTTTCTCAAACAGCAGATCGAAAGGTGATGGCTTCCTTCTTCTGGGAAGAGTGTGTTGTCATTTTCATAGACTTTTTGGAACTTGGCTCCACAATTAACCGGGACCATTAATGTTCGTCATTGGACAAGCTGCGATGTGCCATCAACACCCACACACCACAGCTTCAAGATCAGCTCATCAGACTATATCATGACAATGCCAAACCCCAGACAGCCCTTATGACTAAGGAGAAAATCAGGAAAATTGGTTGTAAAATTATTCCTTATCCTCCCTACAGTCTGTCTGGCTCGGTCTGATTTTTAGCGCTATGGACATCTGAAGGCCCACCTGCCAGTAAAACATTTGATACTCAGAAAGACCTTGTTTCCTATGTCAACCGATAGTGTAAAAGTCAATCCCCAGAATTTCACCAAAGTGCATTTACATCATGAAAATGAACGTTGGGCCAGATGCGTCACAGCTGATGGAGGCTACATTGAGTAGGCTCAATGTATAGCTAAATGTTCCAAGTATGTTCACAAAAAGTTTCTGGACTGGAGGCGCTGCCTTCCTTAAGTGTTTTAAGCTGGTTCGCTACATTCAGGATATCCACTTCTAAGTTACTCATGTAGGCAGTTATTCTTGATTACAATTTTGGAATACTTACTTTGCTTTTTTGTTAAGGATTTAGGAAAACCGTCTTCAGTAACTCTGCTTTAGTAGTTTGCAGTAACTTTCGAGCTTCTGTGAAACTTTGCCAGTCTTGTGAATTTTGTGGTCTTTTCAATTGGCATGCGTTTTTTATTGCTTCTACAACAGTGTTCTGACCTGTTTTGTGTAGCATGGAGGATCAGTACCACCTCTTATTCATTTATTTGACATGTATCTCTCAGTTACCATTGATATTATTTCTTTGACGTCAAACCACATCTGGTCTATGTTTAGAAAGATGTATCTGAAGGACTGGAGACAGTCTCTTTGGAATGAGTCAAGTGAATTCTTATCTGCTTTTTTAAGTGAAAGTATTTTGCGTTTATTTTGGTGAGTTTGGATGTTACAGTATTCACTCTTGCGAACTCTTCATGGCTCAACAACCTTGTGGTCACTAATATCTGCATCTGCTGTTATGTTCTCTGTCTGGTCAAGGTCAACAAGACGTCAAATATGTTTGCACAACCATTTCCACTTTTAGTGGGCTCCTGAACTCCTGGTTCAAAACAATTTTCAGGGCGCCATTCAGTAGGGTTTTGGATGACGGTTTATGCCTACCACTGACATTAAACATGTATTTTCACCAATATATCGAGGGTAGACTGAAGTATCCACCAACTATAATTGTACAAGTGGCATACCTATTTAAAATTACACTCAAGTTTTCTTTGAACTGTTCAGCAACCGTATCATCCAAGTCAGAACATCAGTAAAAGGAATTGATTATTAATTTATCCCAGTTGTCAGGTATAGCCTCTACCCGTACTACCTCGCAGGTACTATCTACTTAAATTTCACTACAATGTAAACTACTACTAACAGCAATGGACACTACACCATCAACCGTATTTCATCTATCCTTTGTGAGCATGGTTAGGCCTCTTGAAAAAATTTCAGCTGAACTTATTTCCATACCAATAATGATTTGAGATTCAGTGCTTCCTGTTAGCGCTTTGAGCCCTGACTTTTTTCTAATACAGCTACTACAATTTATAACTAAAATAGTTATTGTGGTTTTATCTACCATCTTTTGGTGTTCTACTTTTAGGCTTTGAAACTAAAGCCCTTTCTGCACTTTCCTGAGACCCTCTAACCTAAAAAGAGTCCCATCTACTCTTCACATCTGCCATACTCGTGTAATTGATTCCTTTGTGTAGTGGACTTCTGACCTATTTAGCAAAACCCGTAAATCCACCATCTTTTAGCGCTAGTCGAGGCATCTGCAGCCTACATAGCTGCAAAACTGTCTGTCACTCTGCTTCAGACCTTCAGTCGACTCTGTACCAAAGGACCACTGTCAGTTCTGCCCATGATGCTACACATGGTGAGCTCCACATTTATCTCGCAAGACTGGCTCTGCCACACTCTTCACGGCATTTGGAAGCACCCACTCCTCATCTGGAAAGTCTTCCCAGTATGCACAAAGAATGCACATTGGATTCCTTCCCCTCCTATGCAGCTTTATCTCGAAGGGGTTCCATTGCACACCTAGCATTGGAGCTCCCAATTACCAGTAATACTACCATCTGCAAATGCCCAGTCTTGCATGCTGAGAGGCTTCCTCTGGAACATGGCAACGATTTCATCTGGCTCATGGACTTCGTCAGCCTCAGACAGCACCCAAACCTGTTCATCAGACAGACTAATCTGGCACTTAGATTGTGTTCCATGATGGTGGATTGTGTTAAAACAGCATATGATGGGCAGAGGTGCAGAGGACTAAACGAAACACCAACTGTCTAGTTTTGAATGGACAAGGGATCGGAAAAAAATGGAGGAGGGTGGTCTGATCCACTCCCCAGAAAGTACCACTTAGGAGATGTAGGACACTGAGGGACTGGGTACAAT
Source organism: Schistocerca americana (assembly GCF_021461395.2). Taxonomy (NCBI): domain Eukaryota; kingdom Metazoa; phylum Arthropoda; class Insecta; order Orthoptera; family Acrididae; genus Schistocerca; species Schistocerca americana. The sequence goes on along the minus strand of NC_060129.1, from coordinate 30,024,298 downwards.
GTACAGCCAGGTAAGAAACATGGGAGGACCAAGGAAGGTTCCTATCCAGCATGAGCCCCATGAATTTCTTAGTTTCAGTGGTTGGAAGAGCAACAGGCCCAAGATGTAAAGATATTGTAACAAATTCATACCATCACCAAATATTAATACAAAAGGTTTTGGCCATGGAAAAGTGAAAGCAACTCCCTACACTTCATGAGTAAATACAATAGGAACGGCACTGCAGACGCCGCTCATTGACACAAGTTTATGGAGAACTGCAACAGATTGGAAAATCATTGACAAAAAGGGAGCCACAGATGACTGATGGGAGGCAGTCCATAATATGGTTATTGGGGATAGCAAAGACAATGATACTCAGGACGAGGATTCAGGCACCCCATTTTCCTGGATATGTGTGTCTGACAAGGCCAAAGCATATAAAGCTTGGGAAAACATCTTTCAAAACTTCCTCTAGTAAATGAGCAGATGGCCCCTGAAGCCCCACATGTATGGACTACAGAGGATACCAACCCTCCAGCAGATTTATCAGGATGAGGTTCAAAATGTGAACAGCAAATCTCCACAAGTTAATCACATCACTGCCTGCTTCAGTCCACCAGGGAACAGGACATGCTACAGTTAACTTGAAGTGCATGATATCAAACATTCTGCAGCAGTAAAGATAACGTTTGGAAGACACTTTACCTAGTCATCGCAGCTTCGTAAAGGTCGTGAGGAAGGGGTAAAGCCTCCAGTCGGCCTTAGAAAGCTGCCAATTGGATTTGCATTTAGGTGGGGTAGGAATCGGTAAATGGATAGCGCACAGAAAGTGATCACTTGAGTATGTGTCAGAGGGATCGGGTACTGAAGATGACAGGCGAGCTGGACAGCGCAGAATGAGAAAATCGTAATAAATGTGCATGGAATCTGAAAGGAATGTGGGTGCTCCAGTGGTAAGAGAGATGATTCAAAAGGTCAGCTAAGAGGGAACCTCTTGGACAGGTTCTCTAAGAGCCCCAAAGCAGATGGTGAGCATTAAAGCTGCCAAGCAGCAAAAAGGAGTGAGGGAGCTGACCAATGAGCTGGAGTAAGTCCGACTTGGTAACAGCAAATGACGGAGGGGTGTAGATGTTACAAAGAGAAAAGGTGAAATGAGGGAGGAAGATGCAGACTGCAACAGCTAGCAGTCGAGTGTTAAATGACATGGATAACCAGCATGGCTCCCAGATGAGGTGGAATGCTGCCCTTGGGGGTAAGGTCACAGAGGACCAGAAGGAAACATGAGAGGTCAAAGGGGTTGTGAGGACAATTTTTTTCTTGGGAGGACAAAACAGGTGGACACTGCAATTCCAAGAGCAGCTGTAATTCCTCATTGTTGGATCTAATGCCATGAATGTTCCACTGGAGAAAAGTAATTATGGGGAGTGGGGACGAGGGAGCAAATGAAGGTTAGTCACCTTCGTGGCTGCTGAGTGCCAGCCTTCAAAAACCCAATGCTACAGGCAGTGGAGGCTGGAGAATCCTGTTCCATGCTATCTACAAAGGCATTGGAATTCTCCCTAGTTCAGCCTGTGTATTCTGTGCCAGAAAATCGGTAAGCAGTGGGCACCAGGAAAATAGAGGTCAGCCAGGTGGGGGTATTATGTGGCAACACCACTGAAGAGGTTCTTCCAGTTGGGGAAGGAGAAGATAATTTGTTTTTGTTTGATTTCTTAGAACTTTACAGTTGGCAGATGTGGACTGTTTTTTTAACTGTAGAAAGTCTTTGCAGGAGTGTTGCTTTTGTCTTTTCAGCCTGATAGCTGTGTAGCAGGTGGTTTCGCCACCAGGGGCAAAGACGTGATGGCTTGTTGAGCAGCTGTGGGAGGAGATGGGGATGCTACTGTGATTTGCGTGATTTCACGACTGCAATCCTTAATTGGACGTTGCAAGTCTGGGTGGGCATATCCTATGTTAAGCATTGCATAGCAAGAACAGTACTGTAAATGCCATATAGTACAATGCACGGCTTTTGACTAGCTAACAAATGCAAGTGGCAGGTTGGGGTTCGATTTCCTTCATTCAGATCTCCTGGAAGGCTTGCTCATTAAGACACACAGGATATTCATATGATTAATCGATATAGTGGGGAGGAGGTGGACAATTGCCGTTGTGAGCATCTCTGAAATGAGTAACACATTTGGCAATGACATCTTGGGTTGTCGGGTGTTCTGCCGGATATCAGTGTCGTACTTGCACGATATTTCGGTCACGTAGCTCGAGACCTTCATCAGGTGCAACCTGAGACTGCTCCTCGAGTGGACCTGGTCCAGTATTTATGCCTATGGCCTTCCCCCTCCACCAACGGCTGCAGGCGCTTCCTCTGTGGTCCGCGCCCATTCCCTGTGACCTGCAGGAGCGTTGCTGCTCCGTTTTCCGTCCGCTGCGGTTCTAGGTGTTCCCTCTGAGGTCCGCGCCCACCAAACCCGCTCCTGGGGGTTTCATCTACGGTCTGGGGTACCAGGCGTTCCCCCTGCGGTCCGCGCCCGCTCACCACGACCTGTTGGAGCGTTGCTGCTCCGTTTTTCGTCTGCTGCGGCTCTGGATGTTCCCTCTGCGGTCCACGCCCACCAGTCCCACTTCTGGGTGTTCCATCTTCGGTCTGGTGCTCCTGGCCGTCCGTCAGGGGCTCGTTTACCATCTCCATGTCTCTGGTTCTTCTGTTTGTGTAGTGTTGCAGCTGGCCCCGTTGCTCCTTTAACAATTCCAGAGCCGGATCCCAGGCTCTGCTTAGCTGGTACCCTGTGTCACGATTCATAAGATCGTCAGCCATTTTAATCTCAATCGATTCTCTTATAATACTGTCCCAAAATCTGGGTGTTTGTGCTAGAATCTTAGTATCCTCATACTTCATGGCATGATCTAGTTCTAGACAGTGTTCAGCAATGGCTAACTTAGTCACCTGTCTTAATCTAGTGTGCCTCTGATGTTCTTTGCACCTGATCTCGACAGTTCTTGTCGTCTGGCCAATATAGGACATGCCACATTGACAAGGTATATTGTAAATCCCTGGTTTTCGCAACCCCAAGTCGTCTTTGACACTCCCCAGCAGTTCCCCGATCTTGTTGGATGGACAGAAAACACACTTGATATTGTGTTTACGCAGGATCCTACTGATTCTGGCAGAAATAGAGCCAGCATAGAGCAGATATGCCACCTTCCTTGCTTCATCTCGGTCCTCTTCAGGAACCTGTGGTATAGTGGCTGGTCGGAGTGCCCTCTCAATTTGTCTGTCCATGGATACATTCTTGGAGAAAACTGTTTTGAGACGTTCTATCTCTATGGGTAGATTCTCTAGGTCTGATAGGGCACGTGCTCTATGGACCAAAGTCTTCAGAACCCCATTCTTCTGTGCAGGGTGGTGACAACTGCTGGCCTGCAGATATAAATCAGTGTGTGTAGGTTTTCGGTACACACTGTGGCCAATTGATCCATCTGCTTTCCTCTGGACTAGTTCATCCACGAGGAGCAGTCTCAGGTCGCACCTGATGAAGGTCTCGAGCTACGTGACCGAAATATCGTGCAAGTACGACGCTGATATCCGGCAGAACACCCGACAACCCAAGATGTCATTAGATTGCCTGAAGAGTTACATCAAAAGTCTCTATGGGGAGGAGATGTATCAGAATATCAAGAAGCTGGACAAGCTACGGCAGAAGAAAGGGAAGATGCTGAGTTCTCTCAGTTTTTTGCTGAGGTGTCGAGATGGAGAAGTGGTACCAGTATTTGCCACAATTAAACATCACATCAACTCCAGAGCGGCCTTAGGCACTGGTGAGAGAGAGGATTCGAGATATGCGCCACAGGTTAGATGTTGTGGCCAGGGAGCTGTTACACATTCATCTGTACATGGCAGCCTCCTTAACAAGAGAAGATTGGGATTGGGTAGACCGTGCCTCCTGGTCTCTAGCTGAGTGTGCTAGAAGGAATGCCTCATCTTGCCAATCTGCAAAGTTTGACCGCATGAGTAAGAAAGCACAGCAGATGGAAGAGACACGCACTGTGACGAATCTGAGTGGCATACAGTTTGATGATACAACCTTAAAGGTACTCAGCAAGGGTCTCAACTTTGCTACGACCCCTAGAAACGTACCCATTTCAGGTTTCGTCAGTGCAGTAGAGCAAGTTGCAGCCACACTTCCACCTAATGTGGCAGAGGAAGTCCGCAGAGAGACCTGCAGGGCTCTCACCAAGGCCAGGCCGCCGAAATCGAACATCACAACCGAGGAGAGGCTTGCACTCAAGAAACTACGGGAAGACAACAGCATTGTGGTACTGCCAGCAGACAAAGGGAACTCCACTGTCATCTTGCAGCGGGTGGATTATGATGAGAAAGTACGCCAACTTCTGGAGGATCCTGCATACAGAATTCTGGAGTGTGACCCCCATGGACAAGGTGGCCAAGAAGACTAGTGCTCTCTTGAAGGAAACAGGGATGCCCGATAAAATCATCAGACAACTACGGGAAAAAGCGCCAGTGCCACCTAGACTGTATGTCTGCCCAAAAATACACAAGGAGGGTGTGCCCCTACGTCCTATTGTCAGTAATATTGGGGCACCTACGTACACAACAGCCAAGTACTTGAAAGGTCTCCTGGCTCCGTATGTGGGGAAATGTATTCACCACATCCGCAACTCAGAAGATTTCCTGCAACGCCTCAAGCAACTGCACATCACAGATTCGGACATCATGGTTAGTTTTGATGTGGTATCGCTGTTCACCAGGGTCCCACTGAAGGACTCACTAGAACTGATTGCAGAGAAATTTGATGGTGCTCTGTTGGACCTGTTCAGTCATACACTGACATCCACGTATTTCCTGTACAGAAACGAATATTACGAGCAAACTGAAGGTGTAGCTATGGGCAGCCCACTGTCCCCTGTGGTTGCCAACATGTTTATGGAGAGTTTTGAGGAGAGGGCATTGGAGACAGCCACATTTAAACCCACATGCTTCTTTAGGTATGTGGATGACACCTTCGTGATCTGGCCACATGGGATGGACAGGCTCAATGAATTTCTTGAACATCTTAACTCATGCCACCCTATTATCAAGTTCACCATGGAACTGGAGAAGAATGGCCAGCTGTCATTTCTGGATGTACTAGTCCAGAGGAAAGCAGATGGATCAATTGGCCACAGTGTGTACCGAAAACCTACACACACTGATTTACATCTGCAGGCCAGCAGTTGTCACCACCCTGCACAGAAGAACGGGGTTCTGAAGACTTTGGTCCACAGAGCACGTGCCCTATCAGACCAAGAGAATCTACCCATAGAGATAGAACGTCTCAAAACAGTTTTCTCCAAGAATGGATACATGGACAGACAAATTGACAGGGCACTCCGACCAGCCACTATACCACAGGTTCCTGAAGAAGACCAAGATGAAGCAAGGAAGGTGGCATATCTGCCCTATGCTGTCTCTATTTCTGCCAGAATCAGTAGGATCCTGCTTAAACACAATATCAAGTGTGTTTTCTGTCCATCCAACAAGATCGGGGGACTGCTGAGTGTCAAAGACGACCTGGGGTTACGGAAACCAGGGATTTACAATATACCTTGTCAATGTGGCATGTCCTATATTGGCCAGACGACAAGAACTGTCGAGATCAGGTGCAAAGAACATCAGAGGCACACTAGATTAAGACAGGTGACTGAGTCAGCCATTGCTGAACACTGTCTAGCACTAGATCATGTCATGAAGTATAAGGATACCAAGATTCTAGCACAAACACCCAGATTTTGGGACAGTGTTATAAGAGAATCGATTGAGATTAAAATGGCTGACGATCTTATGAATCGTGACACGGGTATCAGCTAAGCAGAGCCTGGGATCTGGCTCTGGAATTGTTAAAGGAGCAATGGGGCAAGCTGCAACACTACACAAACAGAAGAACCAGAGACATGGAGATGGTAAACGAGCCCCTGACGGACGGCCAGGAGCACCAGACCGAAGATGGAACACCCAGAAGTGGGACTGGTGGGCGCGGACCGCAGAGGGAACATCCAGAGCTGCAGCAGACGAAAAACGGAGTGGCAACGCTCCAACAGGTCGTGGTGAGCGGGCGCGGACCGCAGGGGGAACGCCTGGTACCCCAGACCGTAGATGAAACCCCCAGGAGCGGGTTTGGTGGGCGCCGACAGCAGAGGGAACACCTAGAACCGCAGCGGACGGAAAACGGAGCAGCAACGCTCCTGCAGGTCACAGGGAATGGGCGCAAACCACTTAGGAAGCGCCTGCAGCCGTTGGTGGAGGGGGAAGGCCATAGGCATAAATACTGGGCCAGGTCCACTCGAGGAGCAGTCTCAGGTCGCACCTGATGAAGGTCTCGAGCTACGTGACCGAAATATCGTGCAAGTACGACGCTGATATCCGGCAGAACACCCGACAACCCAAGATGTCATTAGATCGCCGGGAAAGCCTGAAGAGTTACACATTTGGCAATGTTTTGACAGGACACGTGTGGTGTTATAATGTTGACACTGGTAGTAATTCATCTGATTTGGAATGTACGGTTAGACCATGATTACTGCCTTAATCTTTGAGGCAAACACTAATCGAGCAATTGGTAGAAAAGAAGAGCATGTGGGCACTCAGTTTGCATTCATCTTTTTCATTACCCAATGGGCCACAGTGATGCCCTGATCAGAGAGATAAGTGTTGATTTCTTCCTCGGTGAGGCCATCAAGCATCTGAATGTAAAGAACACCATGTTAACAATTCAGAGTATAATGGTCCTCGACACGAGTACGATAGCTATGGAGGAGTGATGCCGTCAGCAGTTGTTGGGCTTGAAAATCACAAGTGGTCTTCATAAGCAAAGTTCCTTTACATAAATGAGAACAGAGTTTCACAGGGCCTGCAAATGCAACAACTTTTTGAATAATGCAAGCATTAACCATATCAAAGGACTGACCACCTGCGGTACATGATACTATGAGGAACCGATGTGCAGCTGGGAGTGTTTTCGACTCTCGAATCTCATTCTGTTTACGTTTAGTAGACACAGACTAAGATGGTGATTGAGTCGAGGCAAAAAAATCCTCCATGATCACCAAAATATCTAATGGCATGCTCCTTCCAACTGGGGGCCCCCTTGGAGGGGGATTCACCTGGTATAAATGACTGTTCCCACCTCAGGTCACACCTCCCAAACTCTAGACAGAGGGACCAATTGCCATCTGGGAAGGTAACAGCTCAGGCAGTCACCCCTCTCTGGGCCTGGCCTGTATCAGGAGGTATGTGCAAATCTTACCCATTGCCCTGGGACTGGTAATTGTATTACCCAGTCACCTGTTATGTGTGTAATGCATGGGCCAACCTTCAGGAACACACAGGAAGGAGAAACAAAGAAACCTCAAATGCCAGTAAGGTGAGGAGATGGAGAACAAAGAAAGAAAGAAAGAAAGAAAGGAAAACATATCATGGACTGTTCCCAAGCTAGGCCATTGAAATATCAGAACACATTCCTGAAACTATGCAAAATGTGTTCCTCAAGCAAGGGGAGAAAGAACAGCAGGAGCATAGACATGGGCACTGAAAGGAACAAGGTGCCGCAAAGGCTGGGGTCCCATGGCAGTGAAGCTTGAACTTGCCAAAGGGTGGTGAGTCCCATTGGGCGGATTTTTTTTTATTCTGAGAAAACATACTTTCCTCCTGTGATCTGCACTTGATAATTAGTGTTGTAACTGCGACCAGGACGGTTGCAGGGTTGAAATGACAGAAAACGCGGCAGGAGGCGCACGCCACCACAGCTTATGGCACGATGGTGCAGACACCTCTAGGAGTCTTCGATGTCTATGACATCTGGTGTGGATTCAAATTCCACAGTGCGTGGTACCAGAATTAGTATAAATTTGATTAGCATGACCAATTGAAACAGTGGCCTTTGGTTTTGCTGCAACAACACTAGTCACTGTATAGACAATTTTCCTGTGGCAGATTTTCAATAGTGGACTTCATGGTTTCCACGTGTCCTCAGTTAGTTCTATGTGACATAGAAACATAATACTATCTCTGTAATCAATGAGGATTCACCATTTAAGTCTTCACAACCTTACTGAAACTGGCACCAGCTACTTAAGATTCTTCTTGATGGTGGGTCATACACTGTCACTACGACAAGTTTGTACATTTACTGAGCACCACTGTCACACAAAACTGAAAGAGCAGTTCAACACTATATTTGTTAATCTGAATGGCTGGAAATCAGCTCCAAGTTTTGGATATGCAGCCACTCACCCTTTCTTCTTCCTTGTTCTACTGCAATATGACATTAGCTTGTGTCCATCAAGATGAAGCTATTCTATTTCAGTGCCTTTCAAGTGATGTTCTGCATTAAGCACAATACAGCTGCTACATTCACTTGAACTTTTTTTTTCCTTGTATGGATATTAAAAGTTCGCTCTGTTTATTTAGGAAGTCACATAATGGTTGTTGCAGAGGATAGTTTACTGACCATACTGCATTGTAATGTTGTTGCTTAATAATACTGAATAATTACAGAAGTGCATTTTATAACTGAAGTACCTCCACAACTAATAAATAAAAATTTATATTTCTCAAGAAGTTCTGCAGTGAATTACGAAAACTTACCGCGCACTATCGGATGCATATCTTTCTGAGACTGCCACCTGCAACATTTCAAGAAATTGCCAGTGATTTACAACTGGTGAGAGAGTAAATAAATACAATTCTATTAACACCCACCAACATGTGTTTGGTCCATAAAATGCTGTATTTGAAGCTTGAAAACATCATTACAGATGACATGATAAACTGTTGCAGTTACTGAAACAGAATGTTAGTAAGAATTCACTCTTTATTTCCTCACTTTCTCTTCAGTACTGTAAATAACTATGCAAGCCAGTTATTCAGTTGTAATCATATTTCCTACTAGATACTTCAGAAAAAAAAGTGACCTTAGGAAAACTGCCATTCGCTGAGAGATAAATCCACTACCATAAGTGACACGTTTAGGTCTTTGTGCTATGGGCAGCCCAGACCAACTTGCAGAGGTGAGGAGTGACTTCTAAACCCAACCATAAGTTCACATCCAGAACTGCATACAGGCATGGACCATTAAATATACAAACATTAATAAATATTGGAAAACTCAAAATAATTTCAGACATTGTAAATGAACAAGTTAAAATTGGCATTACAAAATAGCACATTCACAGATGAAGAAATACCACATTCAGAGCACTGTAGATTTTTCACAGAGAACACAGGGAAGAAATTCGGAAAATACTCCAGAGCTAGGCTCTGCTTTCATCAATGGCAAATCAATGTTGCAATTGGTACCAAATTTTTCATCACCTCCAGGAAGACTCTCCCTGCAATAATTCAGTATTTAGATGAGAGGTACACAATAATTAATGCAAATGCACCAATATATCAGGATAACAAGAACAATGCAGAAGGTATAACAGTCCTAAGAACAATGATGAGAAGCATCTAATGAAGTGCCATAGGAAAACATAAAAATTTTATTAAGTTTTAATCCTCAAACTTGTACAGAATGCAGGTGAAAACATTTTCTGCCTAAACTGCTATTAAATGTATTTATTCACAACTGGAATTTTGACTGTTACACCATTCTCTGGCGAGAGATTACTATGAACTAAGTCAAGTTATTAAATGTCACCCCTCGTGCATAGGGAGTGGAAATTAAGATGTGCAGTGTGACATGACTTCGATGGAAATTATTACATGAAGTACTATCATTGTGTAGGGATACAGATGACAATGACTCCTGTCATTCCTAAACATAGTTAATGCAAGGAAAGTGTTGTCACAAAAGAAAGTATAAAGCATTCAGGCATCAAACTGAGCTATCTTTGAACTGTCAAATTAACAATTTTGAATAATACATTCACTAACAGTCTGTGACAAAGCAAGCTGGGATATTTTTACATCCCCTATTGTTTTGCGGTCTGCCTCCTTAAAATTCATTTTTTCCTGTCTAATTATCATTAACATAAAGAGAAAGAATATGTAATAGATTTTCTAATTTATTTTGACTATTCATAGTTAGTGTCTTTTATTATAGGGTGAAATCAGTAATTATTTCGTAACTTAAATTCTGTTGTTGACGTATAAGCAAATATACATTCTGTACTAATTATAAACATTTGGAAGACAAAATACTCGAAATCTTAAGATATCTATTTGGCTCTATTTGAAAACATGTTAGCAAAGCCAGCCCTTAATGCCAAAATAATTAACAGTTTTGTCAAAAGTTCTGTTTACTTTACTATGTATGTTAATTTCATAATTTAAACAAATAATTTGGCTTAACCCTTGCAGTGTGAGAAACAGTTAAAAAGAAGCAAGTTTTCGATGTATTTAGTTAATTTAATGAGTTAAGTTTTAATTGTAGTTTCTGTACATTTAACTTTGAACAATTTGTAGTTTCAGACCTATTATTGTGAGGATATATAAGGAACTGGTTTTTGATCATGAGACAGTCAATCCACGGCCAAGTTTCAGATGAGGAACCTGTACTGGTTAGATAAACAACAATGCATCTGTGAAGTAAGTTTAGACACTTAGGCCGTGTGTAAAAACAATGACACTGTCTGCTCCATACGTACCTTTCTATTCTTCAAGAACTTTGAACTTTATGGTTAGGTTTTTACTGCTCATAGATATGCAACAGTAAACTACTGTAGCAATATGTGGATGTTTGCCTGCAACCTATGAGAATTATCGAAAGCTAAACAACAGTACACTGGCCATATTAAATGTATATATGCGGGGTTGTGAAAAAGTGATAGTAAATAATTGTGAAACACAACTGTGTATCTGTTGACTACATCACTTACAGTAGACAGTAGTTGCACTTCCACCCCATAATTTTTCAGCCAGTACGTCAACACTGAGAACAACAAAGAAACAAAGCATTTGAGCACCATCACAAGTCCAGGGCGAAACTGTTTTTTCCATTTATAAATTTCTGCCCATCTGTGGATGTAAGAAAAAAGGAAAAATGGTAAGAAAAAACATTTAACAAAATTATTGGCAGCAGAACCACCCCTCTCCCACCCCTGTGACACACACACACACACACACACACACACACACACACACACACACATCTCTAAAGGGAGATGAAGTCAACAATAATATGATTTGAGAATATCAGATAGCTTATGTGCCAATAACAAAGCACAATTCCAAAAAGATAATGCTTTTCAGAGTCATACATAGATATCATACATAGATACATGTTGAAATTGACCATTACCACCGAATAATAAAAGTAAAATTTCTGGTCTAGAATAACTAATAACCATATTCCCAGAAGATTCAAAGAAATTCCATGAGAAGTCCAAGGAAAAACAGCAGAAATTCAAAACTACTACATGTATCAGCAATGGCTTAGGACATGGAGGCACTGTGAAGGAAAAAATTGATCAAGGACTAACGGAGCAAAATAATACTGGAATACATTTGTAATATTTTATAAGGCTTATGACTATAAACCAAGACTGCATTTACTGAAAATTCTTCAAGAATCTGAAAGAATTTGAAACACAGAAGAGAACACGGGTCCTCTTAAAAGAACTACAGCCTTATTTGAGATAAGAACAGACTTTAACCCAGGAAATGGATTAACTCCATTCTTCTTTTGGACCATACTTGAAAAAGTGAACATTGAACAGATGGAGCAGTTGTCAGAATCTAATGCCAGAAGTTGAATACAACTTGGTTAGAAAATAGACAATGTTAAAATCGTCTGTTCAACTTTTATAGACAATTTAGCAATATTGACAGTGTAGAGAAAGCACAATGACAGACAGGAAAAAAAACGGTAGAGAAAGCACATCGACACATCTCCTCAGATAAAAGGAGGTACTGGCTATAACAAGACTGCAACATCCAAATCAAATACGAAGTATGGGAGTATCAGGGGATGACAAATTTGACGACCCATGAGAAGTCATATAACCAAATGGTTGGAAAAATGGAGCCACAAAAATTCATTCTCCACAATTGCAGAACCTTTGACTAGCAAGGCAGTCATTTGGCCAGAACACACATCTGCACCACAAACACTAATTTTAGAATCAACAAAAGATAGTGTAAATTGTGAAAAAAAGGAAAGGTATTAGGAAACAGAACACCAGTACAAATATTTAAATTAAGAAACTATACACAAATATAGATAGATACATGGGAAAACACTGCAGACAAAATTTGGAAAAGAAGGCTAAATATAGATACATAGGAAAACACTGAAGACAAAATTTGGAAAAGAAGGCTAATGAGTATAAATATGCAAGAAATTCAAAATCAAACTGAATACAGAAACATAACTGAGTTGGTAAATTCTCCACAGCAAAATAGTTCCAAAAAGACAAGACAGAAACTGGACATCAAGTGAGTGGAAAGAAAAAAGTGGACAGATGAAGCAGTAGCATAAGGAAACATGAAACCTTAGCTGGCCTGTAATGGAGGAGCATGAACAAAAATTTTGTTCCACATTTGTAATACCTTCTCAGGAAAGCATACTGCTGGTATATGCACTGAAACAAATTACATTAACGAGGTCAAAGAGTCTCTGATAATATGCAGATAACAGTATTTCGAGTGTCCTGTTAGGTTACAGCAGTGATCAGAAGTATTTTGCAGTTGCGTCATTATGCTGTCAGTACTGCCTTCATGCAGTCACAAACGAGCAATATATGGAAGTGTCGTTTCATCAACAGCTTTATGCTGCTGTGGTTACATATCTAGTTAACGATCAACATCATACTACAGCAATGTAAATATATATTCCTTTGCCTTGATGATATGGTATTTACTTGTAGAGAACTAGAAGTATACCAAAACAGAACATTTGCTTGATGTGAGACAAGTTGTTTTGCACGTCTTCTAGATTGGGATTTTGCAGCCTAGCACTTATACAGACTACGGCATATCACAACTACTAACATGAGTGCACAGTCAATGGCAAGAACACCGAATTTGGAATGCCACAGCTGGGTCTAAGGTTTTACAGAGTGACAAAAATAAATGTAATGTATTTTTTCTGATGGTGTGAAGTATATACAGAACTAAAAAGCTTAAGGGCCACAACAGTATCAGATACAGATCATTAATCATGGTGTGGGAAATGTTATGGTGTAGGGATGTTTGCTATACAGTCACATTTTAGAAAAGGATATGATTCTGTGTGGGAGAAAGAGTATGTGTCATAATTGGATAGTTCAGCAGGTCAACGATTGAGAACACATCTCTGTCTATCTTCAAAAAAATTCTTTTCAGTCTAAAAAATGAAACTTCTGGAGTGCCTAAACCAGAGCCTGGATCTAAATCCAACTGAATGCCTCTGATATGCACTGAATTCATGTGTTCATGGTAGAAGCTACCCAAACACAGATCAGTTTGCTGGTATCTTATTGGACCCATAGTCAGAACTCCCAATTGGCCTATTACAAAAGCTTGTGGATTCCATGCCAAATTAATGTGCTGCTGTTATCAAAGATCATTGGTATGCAACGAATACTGATTTGTTCTTCATATTCCAAAATAGTTTTATTCTTATACAGGGTGTTACAGAAAGGTACGGCCAAACTTTCAGGAAACATTCTTCACACACAAATAAAGAAAGAATGTTATGTGGACATGTGTCCAGAAATGCTTAATTTCCATGTTAGAGCTCATTTTAGTTTCTTCAGTATGTACTGTACTTCCTCAATTCACCGCCAGTTGGCCCAATCGAAGGAAGGTAATGTTGACTTTGGTGCTTGTGTTGACATGTGACTCATTGCTCTACAGTACTAGCAACAAGCACATCAGTACATAGCATCAACAGGTTAGTGTTCATCACGAACGTGGTTTTGCAGTCAATGCAATGTTCACAAATGTGGAGTTGGCAGATGCCCATTTGATGTATGGATTAGCACGGGCAATAGCCGTGGCGCGGTACGTTTGTATTGAGACAGATTGCCAGAACGAAGGTGTCCCGACAGGAAGACGTTCGAAGCAATTGATCAGCGTCTTAGGGAGCACAGAACGTTCCAGCCTATGGCTCGCGACTGGGGAAGACCTAGAACGACGAGGACACCTGCAATGGACGAGACAATTCTTCGTGCAGTTGATGATAACTCTAATGTCAGCATCAGAGAAGTTGCTGCTATACAAGGTAATGTTGACCATGTCACTGTATGGAGAGTGCTATGGGAGAACCAGTTGTTTCCGTACCGTGTACAGCGTGTGAAGGCACTATCAGCAGCTGATTGGCCTCCATGGGTAAACTTCTGCGAATGGTTCATCCAACAATGTGTCAATCCTCATTTAAGTGCAAATGTTCTCTTTACGGCTGAGGCTTCATTCCAATGTGATCAAATTGTAAATTTTCACAATCAACATGTGTGGGCTGACAAGAATCCACACGCAATTGTGCAATCATGTCATCAACACAGATTTTTTGTGAACGTTTGGGCAGGCATTGTTGGTGATATCTTGATTGGGCCCCATGTTCTTCCACCTACACTCAATGGAGCACGTTATCATGATTTCATACGGGATACCCTACCTATGCTGCTAGAACATGTGCCTTTACAAGCATGACAACATGTGGTTTATGCACGTTGGAGCTCCTGCACATTTCATTTCAGTCAAAGTGTTCGTACACTTCTCGACAACAGATTAGGTGACCGACGGATTGGTACAGGTGGACCAATTCTATGGCCTCCATGCTCTCCTGACCGCAACCCTCTTGACTTATTTCTGGGAGCATTTGAAAGCTCTTTCTACTCAACCCCAGTACCAAATGTAGACACACTGTGCTTGTTTTGTGGGCGGCTGTGATACAATACGCCATTCTCCAGGGCTGCATCAGCGCATCAGGGATTCCATGCGACGGAGGGTGGATGCATGTATCCTTGCTAACGGAGGATATTTTGAACATTTACTGTAACAAAGTGTTTGAAGTCATGCTGGTACGTTCTGTTGCTGTGTTTCCACTCCATGATTAATGTGATTTGAAGAGAAGTAATAAAATGAGCTCTAACATGGAAAGTAAGCGTTTCCGGACAAGTCCACATAACATAGTTTCTTTCTTTGTGTGTGAGGAATGTTTCCTGAAAGTTTGGCCGTACCTTTTTGTAACACCCTGTATACTTAGACCTACTAATTACTTTTGAGTCAAAAGAATTACTTCTCTCTTGATGTAGCATAACCTTGTTTAAACTATACGCAGACTTTTACTAAATAGATGACAATTTCATCTTCTCCAATTATCCAATGGCAGTTTTTTTCTATTACACACTTATGTTTATGTAATTTTAACTAACGCTTTTGATAGAATAGTTTTGAGTGCTACTGTTTTAAGACTGTATTTAGACCCAGGGTGAGATAAAAGCAGCAGATAGTAAACAACAGTGGCTGAGTACAACTACTGTTTTGTTCTGCAGATCACTATAAGCAAACTGATGTCCCTCTGGACAACAGCAACAATCCTTAAGTATATTGTTTGATGTGAGCTCATCAGATTGAATCTAAACTCATTCAAAGAAAACAACTACCATATTTAATGGACTGTAAGGTGAACCTTAATTTTCAAGCAATTTCTTAAGAAATTACATTTTTACCATTTTTATTATTAGATTGCAAAGTCAAACTACAAAATATCTTAGTTCATAAAACCAAAATGACTTTCAAAATCACTGAAATTCATTATCTGAACGTTCCTCTTTCCTCAGAATCATTGTCCTCTTCATATATATAAGATGATCTTCACCACCACTGAGAGGAATACTTAAGCCACCCTTCCTGAAAGATTTAACAATGATATTATGTCTCACTCTAGACCACAACTGCTTTATTGACTGACAATTTTGTTTGTAGATTGTTTTATAACTCCCTTTGACATGAATTCATGTTGGACTGAATCCATCATCCACTTGTTCCATTCCTCTCCCATATACACTTCAAAGCCACTGAGGTGCTACAGAAACTGGTATAAGCATGCGTATTCAAAGACAGAGATATGTAAACAAGCAGAACATGACACTGCAGTCGGAAATGCCTACATAAGGCAACAAGTGTCTGGCGCAACTGTTATATCAGTTACTGCTGTGACAATGGCAGGTAATTAAGATTTAATTGAGCACACAGCATTTCTGAGGTAGCAATGAAGTGGGGATTTTCCCATATGACCATTTAAAAAGTACACAGTATCAGGAATCTGGTAAAACACAACATCTCCAAAACTGCAGCAGCTGGAAAAAGATACTGCAAGAAAGGGACCAACGACTGAAGAGAATCATTCAACGTGATTGAAGTGCAATCCTTCGGCAAATTGCTGCAGGTTTCAATGCCAGGCCATCAAGAAGTACCAGTGTGCAAACCATTCAAGAGAACATCACTGATATGGGCTTTTGGAGCCAACGGCCCACTTGTGTACCCTTGATGACTTGACGACAAAGCATTACGCTTGACCTGGGCCCGTCAACACCAACTCTGGACTGTTGAAACCTAGAACCACTCTGCCACCACGGCTGACTTGTGCTAAGGATAGGTTTTGGAAAATAACTACTAAAATAGAAAAAAACACTGTATAGCAACTGATATACAGCATTACTGCAGGTCATTCTTACTCTACTATAATGATAAGGTTGCCTAGAATCTGAAAGTTTTAAGTGAGAAACTTATATCAAGATACAAACTAATATTTATTGTAAACTGATTACTTTGGACTTAAAAAATATAACATTAGTTTATCATCAAGTTGAGACACAAAGCTGGTACATTACACTCAGCTGGCACACTGCATGTTTTCATGAAATGCCTGTATTTTGATTCCATGTATTTCGTCACATCCAATAGATCGCTTTTCTTCTCCTTACAAGTTTCAGTACCCCATTGCAGAGCAACCAAAACCGAGAAGGCAACAATTTCTTTTGCTTCATGTTCACAACCATGTTTCAAAATAAATTGTCTTTCATGTGGATGAAGCAAGCATATGCCTCAAGGATTTTCACTGCATAACTTCAACCAGAGCACACCAGTTATTTTCAAAGCAGGTGGCGTTTTGAGAACCAGCTCAATGGATCTATGCTCTTTAAGTCCTCCATCATCTCCTGAATGGACAGTTTTGAAGGCTCTACAGAGGCCTAAGCTATGGCATGCTTCTATTCTAAAGGAGCCATAACTTTTGACACTGTCTTTTCTCAATCATTGTGAAGTTCCTGTCACAAGGTAGGAAACTATGAATGGAACATAAAAACTTTTTATGTATTTCTCCACAGTACTTGCAGTTGACCAGATAGAAATAAAGTGCTAAAATTCTCCAGTTATTGTTCTGCCCAACATAGTGATCAGACCATATAGTTAGTCTGTGTTCCATACCTTCTTCAAGCATCACAAATTTATCAGGCAGGAAACTATTATGACTAAACCACACCTTGCACCAGATCCATCCCACAAGTTTACAGTGTTTGTTAAGTACCAAAGTCATGAACCATGAAATTATAGGACGGCAGCTGTCTCCAGCAGAATGCCATGGAATGTGTCAATGTATGACATAGTAAAACCTGTTGTACATCAACAGATGTAACATTTATATTGTTGTTCGTTTATAGCCATTTTTGTAAATTTTTCTGTCACTCTGTATGCTTGGCCTTCTTTTGCATGACGTAACTGACGTAAGTTCTATGAGGTGATATTAAAAAATTTTGGGACTGGTGTTGCCATCTGTTGAAAACCTTACCTTTGGACTAATGGTCGCCATCACCCTTGAAGAAGTTCACATCTGCACATACACACCGGTCCCAGCACTTCTGCCACTGGTCAAACGTTTTCTCGAAGTCCTGTCTGTTGAGAGTGTTTATCACTGCCAGCGATGCTTCTTGAATCCTCTCTAGAGTGTCAAACAAATGGTCTTTCATCTTGAGTTTTAGTTTTGGGAAGGTGCCAAATCTGGCGAGTAGAGTGCATGGGTGTACAACTGCCATGTTGTTTTTTGCCAAAAAGGTCCTGGTGAGTAAGGATGTGTGACAGGGCACATTGTTGTGATGCAGCAGCCAGTTCCCTTGACGCCAAATTTCGGGCCATTGTCACCGCATGTTTTCACAGAGCTGTCACAAAACGTCACGGAAGTATGCAGAATTCACTGTTTGATCGGGTGGGACGGGTTCTTTGTGCACAATTCCCTTGGTATCAGAGAAAATGATGATCGTGCTCTTCACCTGTCTCGCTTTTTTGGGTCATGGAGAGCCCAGGCTCTTCCACTGGGATGATTGTTGCTTTGTCTCTGGGTCATAACCGTAAATCCAGCTCTTGTCGCTGGTGATAACCCATGACAAGAAGGTTGTGTCATCAGCTGCGGTCTGACAAAGGTCCGTGCACACTTCAACACACTGTGCCTTCTGATCGGCACTCAAGATCCTTGGCACAAATTCTGTGGCGAAATGATGCATGCCCAATTCATTACTCAACAGTCGTTGACATTTGCCATAACCAATACCCATTTCATCTGCAAGGTCTTGAATGGTTCGACATCGATCTGCAAGGACCAATTGTTGAAATTTAGCAATGATGTCTGGCAATGTGTGGCTAACGGGCCTTCCAGTGTGAGCATCATCTTCGACGTCTGTACGGCCAGCCCTGAACCAAGCATGTCACTGAAACACACATGTACGGCTCATGCTCTGTCCCCCCCAACACTTTTTGAATTATTGAAAGCGTCTCCGTAGCACTTTTCCCGAGATTCGCACAGAATTTGATACACACGCACTGTTCTGTTCGCTGATCCATTGTAAAATTGCCACAAACCAAACACATAGTATTACGGAAATCACTATAGACACAGAACACGTCCTTGCACCTGAATGCCACTCTGCACACCGACTCATCAGATATGCAGTTCTCGCCACCTAGCGGTGCAAAGATCTACTATTCCTCCTTTCCGGATGGCAGCACCAGTCCCGAAAATTTTGGATTCCATCTCATATGTCGTGCATTTCTATTTCATCTGAAGCTGCGATCATAAACAATCTATACATTCTGCAGAGGTTGAGGTTGGAGCACAGACATTCTTTGGAGATTTATTCCTGCTTTGAGAAACTCTAAATGTCTCTTAATCAGAGCACTAACGTCATTTTAGATGGCTTGTTGCATGCTGAAATGTTTTCCTCAACCATCTTCAGGAGTGGTAACTCCACTTTTCAGTTTATGTTGAAGAGAATGTATTCATTGTTGGATGATGCAGAATATGTCAAGCAATGTTTTTAGACAGTTCTTTTGACTAGGCTTCATATCTGAAAGCACTTTGTTTCTACGTATTGTCTGTCTTACCTTCCTTTCATCTGGCTGGCATGCCTATTTACATGGAGTTTATCAAGTAAATTGACTGTTGATTGTGCATCCAGGCACGATATTCTTCGTACAGCTGTAAGTTAATTTCCAGGCTTGTGTCCTTGCATCCTGCTTTTGAACATACTTCTGCATTGCATACGTGATCCTGAATCACGCTGGCAATATTACTACCTAATATTCAACTGAGTTATCATATTCCACACTCTCTTGATAACATAACTGTGTATTTTACTTTTTCATCAATGACAAAGACAGAAACTGAAAAGTGGAGTTACCACTCCTGAAGATAGTTGAGGAAAACATTTCAGCATGCAACAAGCCATATAAAATGACGTTAGGGCTCTGATTAAGAGACATTTAGAGTTTACTTATGTCAGAAGATACACATAATGTATATTGTTAGAGCCATGTACTCTATAGGACACATATGCTGCCATTCAGGACACATGTTATTCAACAGACACATGTCCTTTTACAAAACCAATCCAGCATTATTCCACTCATCTGCGTTGGTGGCTGTTTTGAAGAATTACCTTTCCTTTCACGATTTATGTTCAAATCCAGTGTCATGAAATCTTTTTCTCTATATATCCTGCCAATCACCCAAGATAATTTTCCTTTTCTGTGCATTATTTGCACATTTCAAACCACTTGCAGTAAGCATCACCTTGCTACACTTTGCCATTCTTGTAACACCTTGAAAGCAGACAAGATTGTGGTCATCTCACATTGTCGTCACAATGTGTTCTCCAGTAACCGTCTCCACTGGTTCCACATCTGCCTTATTGTTGATGCTGCAGGCTTTGTATGAGCCACATCACAGAATGACAAAGCTGCCTTCTGGCAACCATTAATTCTGCCCCATTTGACCATGGCAAGGAATAGTTTCACATGATTATGCATTTCTATTTCGTATGACATCTCTGCAACAACTGAGTGCTGTGTAACAGTGATCTGTTTGACACAGGACCTATGTGCACACCACCTCTCTGTTATTTAAATCATGTAATATTTCTCTACTGTTCTACAATCCTCTTACCATGGCATGCTGCAGACCATGGCTTCTGAATGTTTTACTCTGTAGAAACAGTAGTGTATTATTTTAACAATATTACTGTATCCATATTCTGGAGCAGCTATAAACGCACTTGAAGATCCAAATGAATAACCCAGTCAACTTCAGAATTATTATGAATTGACGTTATCTATTTTTGGTCTACATTTTGATCATGCCAATTACATTAAGAACAGTGCATGTCCTGCAAAATGTCCTTCAATATAACAATGCCAGTGGTATATTCTAAAGAAACAAAGAGAGCTATACTACTACTGCAACAAGACATTCATTCATTTACACTGCACTTGTGAATTGCAACATAATAATATTTGAAGTAAAGAGACCTCTATCACCAGTTACAGGTCAGAAACCACACGCTCAAAATGAATAAAACATAAGAGCACAACCAAAACATTATTTCACAACCCTTTACCCACTCGACAGTGTAGTATTTGTTGCTCAGGCATTACGTGGCTCCATTGGGGTGGCGTAACAGACAACTGGTGCATGTACATCTTCAAAAGCTGTCTTTCAGTTGGTTGCAACTGCAAAATATTAGAATTATAGCCCAAATTCCAATGTGGGATCAATTGCAGCCCTGATGTCTTGCAAGTATCATATTTCATAGACTCAAATAATGGAAAATACGGAATGGAATATAACAATATTATTTAGAGGAAAGTTGACACCATATAATGGCGATGCTGAGTTGCAAACAGGCACAAAAAAGACTGTCACAAATTAAGCTTTCAGCCCATAAGGCCTTAGTCAAAAACACACACACACACACACACACACACACACACACACACACAGAGTCTCAAGCAACTGTAGCCACACCGAGCAGCAGCACCAATGCATGATGGGAGTGGTGACTGGGTGTGGGTAAGGAGGAAGCTGGGGTAGTAGGGGGTGGGAGAAATAATATGGAAGGAGTGGCACACAGTGGAGTGCGGCTGGGGAGTGTGCAGGGATGAGGTGGAAAGATGGTAGGGCAGATATGTGCTGTCAGGAGGTAAGACGGTGGGCAGGGGAGAGTTGGCGATGGGGGTACTGGAAAAGATGAGAAGTAAAAAGACTGGGTACAATGGTGGAATGAGGTCTGTGCAGTGCTGGAATGGGAACAGGAAGGCTGGGTGGGTGAGGACAGTGACTAACAAAGATTGAGGCCAGGAGGGTTACAGGAACGTAGGTAAAGTTCCCACTGTGCATTTCAGAAAATTCTGGTGTTATTGGGAAGGATCCACATGGCACAGGCTGTGAAGCAGTCATTGAAAGGAAGGATGTCATGTTTGGCTGCATGCTCAGCAACTCGGTGGTCCACTTTCTTCTGTGGCCATTCATATGGACAAATGGCTTGTTGGTTGTCATGCCTACATAGAATGCAGCACAGTGGTTGCGGCTTAGCTTGTACATCACAAGACTGGTTTGTCAGGTAGCCCTGTCTTTGATGGGATAGGTGATGTTTGTGATGGTGGTGGGAGGATGTATGGGACAGGTCTTGCATATAGATCTATAACAGGGATATGAGACACGAGGTAAGGGGTTGGGAGCAGGAGTCATGTAAGGAAGAATGAGTATATTGTGTAGGCTTGGTGGATGGTGGAATATCACTGTGGGAGGGATGGGAAGGATAGTGAGCAGAACATTTCTCATTTCTGGGCATGGTGAGAGGTAGACAAAACCCTGGTGGAGGATGTAATTCAGTTGCTCCAGTCCTGGGTGGTAATGAATTCCAGGGCGAATGCTGTTCTGTGACCAGACTGTGGGAGACTGGAAAGATAAGACATGAGAGATTTGTTTTTTTGCAAGGTTGGGGGGATAATTGTGGTCTGTGAAGACTTCAGTAAGACCCTCAGTATATTTTATAGACTGTAAGATGCTATGGGCTATAAGGCTAACTTTCATTTTTTAGCACTTCTTAAAAAGTACAATTTTTACAATTTTTAATATTAGATTGCAAAGTCAGGGTAAAAATATTATTAGTCTATTAAACCAAACTGACCTTAAGGTCCCCGAAAATCAAAATTGAACTACTTCTCCTTCACGACCATTGTCCTCTTCATAAATGATGGTCTTCACTGCCAGCCAGAATGTTACTTATGCTGCACTTTTTGAAAGATTTGACAATGTCTTCTCTTACTCTAGACCATGACTGTCTTTTCCACTGACACACTTGTTTGATTGTAGGTCATTTCAGTGCTCTCTCTTGTGTGAGTCTTTGTTGGGTTTAATCTGTATCATGTCAACCGCATTTGGTAAAAAAAAAACGCCACAGTAGAAGTGAGCTGCAACAACTAGCGGTAATAACTAAGAAAAATACAAAAACTGTAGAACAATTTGCAGATAGGATAATGAAAATTAATGGATGCACCTATGCATTAGGGCAGGATGCTGAAGTCAATGACATTATTTCACAAGAAGCAGAGCAGAGGGTGTTCGATGCTTTTTTAAGAGGGCTGCATGCAGAAATGTCAAAATGTGTGCAGACAGGGTTTCCTATAGATTTGCTCACAGCAGTGCACTTAACTACATAGTGTGAGGAGACCAATTTGTCGACTGGAATGCAGGGCAAATGGACAGTGTTTTACAGCTAATATAAAACATATCAAGTTTGGAAAAACTGGCCATGTAAGAATGAAGTGTCGCCAGCCTCAGGGTGATGTGAATAAAGTAAGAAGAAGTAATGTTTTAAAAGTAGAGGACCAGGGAGGAACCTATGGTGGTTCCCAGTATGATCAGATGTTACAAAACTGTATTCAGAAGTGGATGTGATACGAACTGTATGCGATAAGAATAATAGTAGAAAAAATTGGACACAGGGGAGCATGTTCCAGTCTCCAGTAGTGATCTGGTGAAATGTAAGCAATGGGACCCACCACAGCACAGGCTGCACAGAATGGGAATAAAGACGTCACACCATTAGGACAACGAACAGACATCCACCTGGATACAGCTTAATTTAAACAATATTTAGAGATTGTGTCACATGCAATTGACGGCTACAACATGAGTCTGGGATTAGATTTCTTATATCAGTGTTGTGCCATAATCAACTTCTACCTTGATAGGGTGGAACTTGATCGAAAAATGTTTCAGTTAGGTTAAGTCATGGTAGAGAGGTGGCAAGGAACGTCTGTTGCAAAAGATGAACCAACTAAACCATGAACAACCATACTAAGACTTGATTCACATAATTACATACCTAAGGGTACTGGGAAATGACTTTAGGTCAGTGCTGAGTCTAGCTTGCTGGTAAGAACTTTGTGTGTGGTGGAACCATTAGAAGAGTATGAAGTATTAGATCAGGTGGGTTGTTTGTTTAACAGGGATACCATACAATACCTGTTTATATATATATCATTTTAGCATACAGGGCACAGGATTAACAAAGCAGTTGTTAATTGTTCCACCATCACAGCTTATGCCACAAGCCTGTGACACCCAGAGCGACATTGTGGAATGTAGCATGGCGTCACCATTCAAATACAAGACACTGCAGCCTGCCCTGAGTCACAAGCAAGCCACCTGCCCACTCTAGATGTTCCCTTCTGTGAAGATGTGTCGGAGGTAGACATATAGCAGGTCTCCGACAATAAAGGACACACTGCCAAAGCCATCTGCACACAGCTTACCTTCGTATTACATGTCCAGTGGATGCTGCAAACTCACATGCCAGTTGCCATGCACTGTTGTGACCTTACAACCAAATAATGGTAATCTCTTTTGAAGTTACATGCAATCCTGCCCTGGACTTTGGGATACAGTTTCAGTCTCTATAAAGTGTTGCCACATCTGAAAAACAGAACGATTCACACTAAGCCATCAGGCCACATCAATTTGCGACTGTTCTGCTTCCTTTCTATGGCGCTCCACCGTCTAGTCTGGTAGGCATTTTCTCTCTGTCTTAGTGGACTGTATGTGGCTGTGTACATGGCGGTTGTGGATATGGGGCTACCCAGCAAACACTAATCGTCTCATAGGTGCCCTGAAATCATTGGAATAGTTGCCAGTTGACCAGAACGCCATTTTCCATGCAGAACACGATTGTACGGACATCTGGTTGACAGTTTGTAGGATTGTATTGTGAATTAAACACAGAACAGAAAAGTAGTTGTTTGTTGCTTTAATTTTGGATAAAAGTGTAGTTTTGGCATTTTTGCATCCAATCATCAATTTGCACATGCAGTCTTCTACATTTTTGCAGTTCTTGCGTACTAACAAGCCAATAACTAATGGGTCTTTCTGTTGGAGGAGGACCAAAATGCCACTCAGCTGCTATGCTTCCATATTGTTCTCCATATGATGTTACTTTCAATTTACAGCCTGCATTTCCATTAGGAAATTACTAAAGAAAATACTCTTCTGTTACCAATAACACAAATCACTTTCAGTTCAGGTTCACTGGCACTGTAGACTGCACTGACACATCAAAGGCTAGACAGGGTTCTGGTTTTGTGATGGCAGGGCGTGAGGGGGACAGTGTTAGCAAGCTTGTGAAGCCCCAAAACTCATGTTCATTGTATCAGTGCACTACTGCTGCCAGTTGAATACAGTGTTGCCAGATAGAGAGACGTTTTCCACCGAAATATGACCTTTTTTAAGCCTGACAGCAATTTCAAATCAAACACTGGACTTTTATAGTAGTTTTGAGTATAAGATGCACCTGGAATTTGTAGGCAATTTTTCGAAGAAAAAGTGTCATACTCCATAAAATATGATATACTTTTGTTGTCTCAAAAATATAAGGTCAAATGGATGATGTTTCCTTGTGACTGACACTCTTTGGGTCTCAGTGACCTGTCCTTTTTCCTAACCTTCATGTATCTATTCCTAACTGTTTCCAGATGACACAACTTATATTTCCAAAAGGTAGGGAAGTTCTTGTACATTTGTGAGCATGTGTTGTCAGTACTTGTAGTTTCCTCTCCTGCAGTGAAGTGAAGGACAGCCATTTTGTGTGACAATTTTGAAGTTTCCAGAATGTAAGCACAAGAGCAAAATATATTTTTCTGAACCTTATCTTTGTTTTTTCATCAGAGTTTATGTGTAGTATCTATTTTCCTGTCTGAGGAGGAACAGTGGAAATAATTTCCCGTGTCTAATTTTTGAAAGCTACAAGTAGAGGTTACAATAATATGAAGAATCTTTGTCTTCACATTACATACCTAACTTACTGATCAGTATGACACTTCCTGTGTGCTGATTTGAACTGCGTAAACCATGTTACAAAATACATTTTGTTTGGCTACAGTGTTAGAGGCGTTTTAAGTTTAAATTCATCATGTTTGATGTCAGATATGAAACTAAAAATACTGATTAAGTTCTGACATCCGAAGAAGAATTTTTAACAGCAAGGATTCTTACTACACAGAAGTTAGGTCAGGAAGAAAGTTTACATTTTTTGTTAGTAAACTTTAGCCTAAAAATTTTTTTTTTAAAAAAAGTTTAATTTTTTTTAGAACAGATGACAATCTATCAAGCACGTGACAGATGGGATACCAAATTATTTAAAGATCGCAAGACTAAGATGCAAAGAGTTTTGCAAAAACACTACATAGTACTTTCACCTCATGGAGCTTATAAGCAGTTTTAGCAGACACGGAAATGGGGAAAATAAAAAAATAAAAAACACTTTCATTCATTACACATTTTGTTGGTTTTGAACACACCTTAACGTATGTGTGAAGGTATCATGCCAACTCTGATTATCTGGTGAATGTACTGAAAAATGACACTGAAAAGAGCATTTTTTCCATGAGATGAGGAGTTCCTGGAACATTTAGTCTACTGTCAAATTCATGTATACTATGAACTCATGCACAAAAGCATAGAAACCGTAACTCCACAATAAATGTGGAAGTTGATTGACAAAGAAATAAAATGGAAAAAACTGGATTGATGTTGACAGGCTACAAAAATATGCAGAAGTTAATGGTACCATCGCTGATGTAGTCTCAGAAATTGATAGGCAAATTTTATATTTAATATTTCACTGCTTCATTAAACCTCACAATCTGCTGAATTTGGGATATATGCAAAATGGATCTCCCAAATCTGATGATCTATCGACAGACTTTGTAGATAATGTTTCTCTGATTAATGAAGACAAAAGTCAAAGTGCTCATTCATCACATGAACAAGTACACGCTTCACAGGTTGTGCCTGGATGCCGCAGAAAAATTTTATCCTGCCATCATCATAATGAGATCAACACATGAAACCGTTTCTGTTGCTGTGTTCTCATATAAATTATAGCTGATGTAAAGAAGAAAATCTCGTGTGTCAAAAAAATGACAATTAGTTCAGATGGCTGTGCCTCCCTATTTGAAAACAAGTACACACTATCCAGTTTGTGTTCGAAAATATTTGAAGTGGAAATGGACTGTGATATTCTTTGCTGCATGCATAGTAAAGTTGTGATGGATGCTATTGGTGGTACAATGAGAGGAGTGTGGAACCAGATGAAATACAGAAAACTGTATGCTGGCTGAGCTACAGATTTTTATGAATATGCACAAACTCAGATTCGCGCAGAAAGCATATTTTATGGAACGAGAGAATGGTTTCTGGGCAACTGAGTGATCATAACTTCCATTCAGGTCAAACTTTTTGCTCATATTCAAAATGATCATTATTTACTGCCTTAAGCTATCATAATATTCTTGTCACAACAACCCTGAAGTTTGAAAAAAAAAAAACCATCTCATAACTGAGGATGCAACCCATCAAAGATGTGCTGGGTATTCAGAAGTGTAACATGATTCTTGCTGCACATGTAAAGACAATTGGAACAGAGGCTGGCAAGGATATCCATGTTGGTCTGATATACCCTGGATTGTTTGTCAATGTACATATTTCAAATGAGGAAGACATAAAACAATTTCCATGGAATCTCTGGAAATGGAAAAGCTATGGTAATGTTTTTGAATCCCATTCCCAAGGCTACAATTTATTCACACAACACAAAAGTGGCAGCTCTTTTTGTAAGAATAGAACAAATTTGAACATTAATAAATGACCAATGATTATTCAAAAAAGCAATTGATATTACTTATGTCTTTAGAATTGGGACCTATGACTGCTGCAAGATAAATAAACTATTTTAAATAAGGAAATGAAATATAATGAAAAATTGAGAGAGATGTATGATTTATATATAGTTTTAGTTTTTTAGAGTATCAAGAATTGCGCTACGAATGACACTATTTGTGCGAGCTGTGTGTACAATCTATGGTGTCCCAAATGCAATTAGTTTTTTACTTTTATCTCCAAGATTTCAGGTTTTAGATACAATTACTGCATGCCTAATGTAACATTCCTTATGTACTTGTATTTAAAGGAAGGGAACAATTCAAATAATTTCCGATTTTAAAAAATTCTTTCAGGAGCTATCTTTAATTCCACACAGCCTACAGTGTGAATGCATTATCAATCATTTAGAAAAGGATATGTTACTGTAACAATTAATAAAACTCAACCTTTCATACGTGTGATTGCCCAAGAGGAAACTAGGAATCACTCCTTCCTCTGCTGAATTTTACTTTTGATTCAACTGACCTTTAATGAGTAAGTATACTGTTGAATACCATTAAGATATAATTGTATCTCTATCCACTGCAACTACCATGCCTACTGATCATGAAACAAATTCAAATTATTTCCAACATCAATTGGTGGACTACTGAGTGCCTCAGTCCTTTCTACAATGAACTAAAGAAATTTATTAACTAATTTACAGGTTCTGTCATTTCTTCACTGCATTTGCTTCATACAAAATTACTTTTAAAAGCTATGCTCATTTGTTGATAACCTACAAAATATTTCAATGCATCCTTGGAGTTGTTCATCAAAATTACCTAAACTGATACCTCAGAACAAGAGTAATCAACTTTTATGTTGGATAACTGTCATAACACAACTGACCCACACACTACTACTCAAATATTATGAGAATCAATGGTGCACGAATTATATTAAACTCTCAACAGAGCCACATCCTTTTATGACACAAAATTAAGACTCTTCTGACATTTACTCACATATACCCTCACTTGGGGATCAGAATTGTTTCGAAAGAATGTGAAATTCTTTATAAACTTGACAACCAACAACAATATGATTCATCCTCGAACACTTAGGACACATTCACTGAGTTAATTGTATTGCAAAAGATATGTACAATACCTATCCATGTTTGCAATATCTGTACCCAGACACTGGGCTTAACAGACCAAGTGTAATTTTGAATGTTATACATACTGGTTAGACAGAGACGAAAGGAAACTAAGTTTAGCAGCACAATGAAAGGAAGTTATGCATATGTATCTATTTGCAGTAAATATCAGTTGGTATTTTTCCAGAAGTTTAATACGCACAACAGAAACAAATAAGAGAGACTTTAATAACCAGTGAAATGTTCTCCTTCACTATTTACAGCAGTCTCCCAATGCTGGGGCGACTTTTTCATTCTGTAATTGTAGAAATCATGTTGTTTTATGGCATAGTACTCGTTGACCAAGGTTCAGAGTGCATTTTGATCTGGAAATAAAGTTCTTTGAACGTTGCTCAATAAAGAGCAGAAAAGGGGAAAATCTGAGAGTGCAAGTTCAAGTGAAGAAGGGGGGTGTGCAATAGTTCAAACCCCCAACTCCTGTATACTGTTTTTTGTAAGTCTAGCAAATTGTTGGCAGGTGTTATCATGGAGTAGCGACTTCTTGGTCATTGTTCTTGTACTGCATCTGCAAAACATGTTGAGTTATTGACAATAAATGTCAACAGTAATCAGTGGTTACATGTTGAGGAAGCAATTCATAGTAAACCACTTTGTCCCTGTCCCACCAGATGTACAACAATGTTTCTGGCTGCCTCCACTAGTTACCCTCTATTGATCCCTTAGAGATGAACATGTCCACAGTGCCTCAATTCCTCTACTTGGCACTCCACTTTCTAGTGACCACCATCCCACTCAGTATCTCCAGACGACAAAATGACAATGTGTAAACTCAAATACAACAATGAACTACAAATAAAAAATAGCTATTGGTAAAAAAAACCTCAGCAACTGGAATATCAACGTGCAAAATGGAAGTGCTATCAACTTACGCACCAGCCTAATATTTAGAAAAACTGAAAAAGTATCAGGCCATGAAAACAATTTCTTAACAGTTGCTGAAAACATTTGAGGAGAAAAAATGACTATTGAAATTAGATCCATCAGACTCAGTCAGGAAGTGTATACTCAACCAGACATCAGTTTCATCAGGTGAATGGTCAAATCAATCACAAGAATCGTCTGGTGACAGAAGCAGAAATTCTTCTTGTTATGATCGTAACAATCTAATTACTAAAATATTGTGCTGACTTTATAGAATGAGAAATATGCAGTACAAGTGGAGAAAACTTATTGGCATCAAATTAAACTCGTGATATCCTTTACTTGAGAAACTACATTGTTATGGTGTTAAAAGAATTATACTCACAAGAACTGAATCTTAGCTTAGCAACAAAAAACTGGGTCTTATTAACAAACGATACCCTGGGAGGAAAACTGAATATAGAATGGGGAAAAATTACATATGATGTCCCACTGGGCTCAGCATTTGACTTAACCTGACCCACATTAATGTAGTGCTAACCCCAATGGAGGAGCCTTCAAAATCTGCTATGTTTGTTGATGACACAAGTACACTAAAAACTGACAAACTCATTCAAACTAGAAACAGCCAGGTGAATAATGAAACATACCTGAAACTGGTTTACAGGAAACAGAACAAAAATTCAACCTTTATACTTACAAAACCACACATCGTGCAATTCCATACAAATCCGAAAGACTCATAGATACAAGGAGATATCAATAACAGACACTGAATGAGAATACATGAGCGAAGTTCTTGGACATTCAGATTGATAATACACTACTGGCCATTAAAATTCCAACACCAAGAAGAAATGCAGATGATACACAGGTATTCTTTGGACAAGCATATTATACTACAACTGACATGTGATTACATTTTCACGCAATTTGGGTGCATAGATCCTGAGAAATCAGTACCCCGAACAACCAGCTCTGGCCATAATAACAGCCTTGATACACCTGGGCATTGAGTCAAACAGAGCTTGGATGGCATGTACAGGTACAGCTGCCCATGCAGCTTCAACACAATACCACAATTCATCAAGAGTTGTGACTGGCGTATTGTGACGAGCCAGTTGCTCGGCCACCATGGACCAGACGTTTTCAATTGGTGGGAGATCTGGAGAATGTGCTGCCCAAGGCAGTAGTCGAACATTTTCTGTATCCAGAAAGGCCCCTACAGGACCTGCAACATGCAGTCGTCCATTATCCCGCTGAAATGTAGGGTTTCACAGGGAGCCACGGGTCGTAACACATCTGAAATGTAACGGCCACTGTTGAAAGTGCCGTCAATGCGAACAAGAGGTGACCGAGACGTGTAACTAGTGGCACCCCATACCATCACGCTGGGTGATACGACAGTATGGCGATGACGAATACACGCTTCCAATGTGCGTTCACCGCGATGTTGCCAAACACAGATGTGACCATCATGATGCTGTAAACAGAACCTGGATTCATCCGAAAAAATGACGTTTTGTCATTTGTAAACCCAGGTTCGTCATTGAGTACACCATCGCAGGCGCTCCTGTCTGTGATGCAGCATCAAGGGTAATCGCAGCCATGGTATCTGAGATGACAGTCCATGCTGCTTCAAATGTCATCTAACTGTTTGTCCAGATGGTGGTTGTCTTGCAAACGTTCCCATCTGTTGACTCAGGGATCGAGACGTGGCTGTATGATCCGTTACAGCCATGCAGATAAGATGCCTGTCATCTCGACTGCTAGTGATATGAGGACATTGGGATCCTCCTGAACCCACTGATCCCATATTCTGCTAACAGTCATTGTATCTCGACCAATGCGAGCAGCAATGTCGTGATATGATGAACCGCAATCGCAATAGGCTACAATCCGTTCTTTATCAAAGTTGGAAATGTAATAGTACGCATTTTTCCTCCTTACATGAGGCATCACAACAACGTTTCATCAGGCAACACTCGTCAACTGCTGTTTGTGTATGAGAAATCGGTTGGAAACTTTCCTCATGTCAGCACATTGTAGGTGTCGCCACTGGTGCCAACGTTGTGTTAATGCTCTGAAAAGCTAATAATTTCCATTTCACATCATCTTCTTCCTGTCGGTTAAATTTCACGTCTGTAGCACGTCATCTTCGTGGTGTAGCAATTTTAATGGCCAGTAGCGTAAATTAAGCAGACACCAGCATGAGAATAATTTAACCAAAAAGCTAGTATCTCTCTGCCTTGCAATTATAAATGTTCCTCCAGAGTGTCACCTTGCAGGAATGCTTCCTAGCATGCTTCCAATCAGTACTATCCTATACGATAATCTTATAGGGCATAGCAACTATGAACAAAAAGTATGTATCCTACAGACACTTCTAGTAGGATTGTGATGTGATGTTAAACAACTGAACACCTTGCATAAACCTCTTCATTGATCTAGGGCATCTTGAACCTATGTGTCACTAGGGCACACTCTATTGGTTTCTACATTAAATAACATATAAATATTTTATTTATTTCTAGTTGGCTGCCCCAAAAGATAATTCCAAAAACAAGTGAAAATCCAAAAGAAGTCATCATAATTGCCTTTAGGTGAGTTATGCTGAGTGGATTAGCTGGACAAGTTTACCAATTTCTTGACCCCACTTCAATTTGAAATCCAAGCAGACACCAAGGAATTGTATGCAGTATGTTTCATTTAGTGTATGACCAAATGTGTACTACTTCCAGCAGGTCATTTCTCATTGCTTTAAAACGTATAAAATGAGTCATTGAGGGATAAGAGTTGAACAGATTGCTGCAAAATTAATAAGGGTAATGTGCTGTGCAATACAGGACAGGAAGCTTGTTGGTAGTGATCATTACTTATTATCCAACTCATGTAATGTGATGAACAGGTTAGTGAGATTAACACTGAACTTAATCTGAAGAATAGGGAATTCTTTAACAAACTGAAGAAAGTAGACGATATTAGAAAACACATAAATGGACCAAAAACAGCAGAGACGGAAAATTACAGAAATATAATTTTTCTTCTGGATGGTGTACCACTGCATTGGAACCTTCACAAAAGAGCACTTCTGAACATTAAGCTGCCTGAGGAATTTATCAGCTATGAGGGGCTGCAGGTCTCACAACATGGTATCTTTTTTAGTTGTGGGAGATCGTAAAAGGCTCCACCTAGTTGTCTCCTCTTCCAACTACTTTGGATGAACTATGATGCTACATGGGAACAGCAGTGAGTTTCCTAAAGTGACATGCTTGCAACTGCTTGGATCAAGTCTATTGCCTGGATGCTTAAAGGCATTGAAAAGAAATTTGATATTTGTGATCAGTAAATGATGAATCTGATCCTAAGCACAGCTGTGAAAGGCACCTGAATGTTGTATGTGCATCCATATAAATCATACACAACGGGAAAATCATACAGTTCCTTTGTAAATAAAGGCTTTGCAGGTATGTAATGAGGCACAAATTTTACTCCGATTCTGTATCTTTATTTATGGCAAAGTTATAGCCTTGTCAAATCTGATGATTTTAAACACCGTGAGGAACTGCTTATGTAGGCATAATTTGTTTTCAGTACAATATAACCTTAATTTGTCTTGATGGGTTGCATTTATTATTGAATGTTTCAGTATTTTTTTCATAAAATTAAGTTTTCTTTCATCACTGTAACCTCTGCTCTGGCTAGAGATGGGGTATGAAGGTTATTAGTTTGTTCATTCTTTGTTTTACACATTGCATTCCATAAATGAAGAAGTGGATGGAAGTGGGGTGAGCCAGGCTGCAAATCTTAAGGCAGAAGCTCCCACAGGAATTTACCTCTGAAGTATACTGACAACCAGCTGTTTGTGACTAGTGCTAATCTACTCACACTATTACTTAATGGAACTGCTAACAGATTATTTTCTATGTATATGTACACTTACTACCATGAAAAATATTACTGTTTCCCCTACTACATTAGTCAGCTACTTATTTTACTTAATATCTCCACATACATCAATACTCCACTATTCACCTAATGCTGCATGGCAAAGGGTCCCCCATAACCCTGTGGGTCATTTCCTTTCCCACTCACCTCACAAACCTTTGTGCCTCCATATCAGTCCTGATTTCTCATACTTTATTTTCATAGTCCGTATGTGCAAAGCATGTTGGAAACAACAGAATCATTTGGCAGTCAGCTTCAAATGGCTGTTCTCTAAATTATCTCAATAGTGTTACTTGAAAGATTATCACCTGCCCATCAGGGATTCCCATTTGAGTTCCTGAAGCATCTCCACAACACTTGTGGGTTGTTTGAACCTACCAGTAACAGCCTGTCTCTGGATTGCTTCTCGAATAAACAATTAATACACCTTTACACAGAAATTATATCAGCTGTCTACTTACTGTCGAAGTCAAAACCCATTCAACACAAAAACTAAAGTGAAACTTGCATCCTTGATTCAAAATATTCTGTTGAGCACAAGAGTGACTAATAAGTTAGTACTGAACTCTGTTTTAGATACATGATATCTGCTGGAAACTAAATATTCTTGTTCATCCACTCTACAACCAATCAAAACAGCAAAATTATGCCCTAATACTCTACACACACAATACAAAGGAACCCAGCTCACTGAATGAAAAATATACCCATGCTTAATTACGTATTCATTCCATATGCATTCATTCAAATGACTCTGCACGACACTGCACGCTCTCATCTCATCCCATAGCTCACTACTTCTTTGCAATGTCACTGCACTGTATAACACCTTATTCTGAAATTAGCTGTATTCTAATGGAACTGGCTAAAGGTTTTAACACTCCCAGTTATCTGAACATACAACAGTCTGACACTCAACGTGTTCTCTAATTAGACACTGCATAGTCCTTCAGGGTTCCTTCCCAGGACACCTGATCCCAACGCACATTTTTGCCATCCACTTTCCCTTATGATACTTGATGGTTCAAAAAGATGATTCTCCCATCTCAATAATCACATCTCCGAATCTCAATTTTCCGTAACTTCATTAAAGCTGACTAAATTTCACTACATGAGAAAAATCAGCCATCAGCACTCTATTTCCTTAACTGTACCATGCAACGAGTGGATGAAACATACGTAACCAGGATTTCCAATAAAAATTTCTGAGACTACATCTTACATTTCTAAAATTATGTGCCATTACAAACCAACCTTCCCTTTCAGTTTTTCAAGCACTACCACATCAGCCCATCATGACATTTAGCTGATGGAACCTTAATGTAGGACATGGGCTTTCAACTATTAGCACATACATATTGGTCTGAAAGATCACCAAACCTTCACAGAAATTCAAACAACCGATAATTAATGTTTAACAGCATGCAAGTGATAAAAAGCACTGCAATGTCTTGATTCCTACATCTAATCTCATGACTTAATTCACTAGGTAATAGGTCTCATACTATTATCTTTCTAATACTATCTTCACATATGACAGCAATTACAATCACAAAAATCTTTAAACACAGGCAAATCATAATATTCAATGAATGCATATCAAAATTAAGCCTGGCAAACAAATTTCTGATGTAGGAAGCAGTTGGGACAGGTTTACAGGAAAGATCGACAGTGGGCACTGTAAATGAGATACCTAGGAGTACAGTAACCAAGACTTGCTCAAGATTCTCACGCAATTACCAACTATAATTTCGAGTTACACAATTAATAAACAATCTTGTTGGCCATGTGCCAGTATAAAAATAATCAGCCCTATTTTTCTGCATTATTATTAAGCATTTTATGCTCACGAGACCACAAAAATTTCATGTCACTCCAGCTGACAGCTAAGGTGTTCACTGCACAGCTGTATGTGCTACTCAGGATCACTTATGGTGACACATCCTATTCATAGATTTGCTCAGATGTCTAGCACTATTTAATCTAAGTTATGCATTTTCAAAGTAACAAGTGCGGTACACATCAGTGATTTCAGTGCCAACAATATGACATGGTTTTCTAGGCCACACAACTAGCCACACACTGTTCTACACACTTGCATCGGGAGCAACACTCCATGAAGGAGACACTATCTCTGCACCTCTGGCCCTGATGCCATGGAGGCATCTTGTACTACATGATCTCTTGCGCTGCATATGAAGGCCAGTATTGCCGTTTATATTTTCATGGTAAGTGGTCACCAAATACAATCAAGCTGTTTTGACAACTACAGCTATGCTCTTCAACACCCTACAGTTCATTGTGTTGGCCAAGCTCCTCATTTGCACAAGTGTGGTGTTCTCATTTATTTAAAACCCTTCTTGTGGAACAACACTACTATTATTTCACTTACCATCCTTACCCCCCCATTAACCATGGACCTTGCCATTGGTGGGGAGGCTTGCGTGCCTCAGCGATACAGATGGCCGTACCGTAGGTGCAACCACAACGGAGGGGTATCTGTTGAGAGGCCAGACAAACATGTGGTTTCTGAAGAGGGGCTGTGCCCCTGCAACAGCATTTTCAGTAGTTGCAGGGGCAACAGTCTGGATGATTGACTGATCTGGCCTTGTAACATTAACCAAAACGGCCTTGCTGTGCTGGTGCTGTGAACGGCTGAAAGCAAGGTGAAACTACAGCCGTAATTTTTCCTGAGGGCATGCAGCTTTACTGTATGGTTAAATGATGATGGCGTCCTCTTGGGTAAAATATTCCGGAGGTAAAATAGTCCCCCATTTGGATCTCTGGGCGGGGACTACTCAAGAGGACGTCGTTATCAGGAGAAAGAAAACTGGCACTCTACGGATCGGAGCGTGGAATGTCAGAACCCTTAATCGGGCAGCTAGGTTAGAAAATTTAAAAAGGGAAATGGATAAGTTAAAGTTGGATAGTGGGAATTAGTGAAGTGCGGTGGCAGGAGGAACAAGACTTTTGGTCAGGTGATTACAGGGTTATAAATACAAAATCAAATAGGGGTAATGCAGGAGTAGGTTTAATAATGAATAAAAAAATAGGAGTGCGGGTTAGCTACTACAAACAGCATAGTGAACACATTATTGTGGCCAAGATACACACAAAGCCCATGCCTACTGCAGTAGTACAAGTTTATACGCCAACTAGCTCTGCGGATGATGAAGAAATTGATGAAATGTATGACGAGATAAAAGAAATTATTCAGGTAGTGAAGGGAGACGAAAATTTAATAGTCATGGGTGACTGGAATTCGTCAATAGGAAAAGGGAGAGAAGGAAACATAGTAGGTGAATATGGATTCGGGGGAAGAAATGAAAGAGGAAGCAGCCTTGTAGAATTTTGCACAGAGCATAACTTAATCATAGCTAACACTTGGTTCAAGAATCATAAAAGAAGGTTGTATACCTAGAAGAATCCTGGAGATACTAAAAGGTATCAGATAGATTATATAATGGTAAGACAGAGATTTAGGAAACAGGTTTTAAATTGTAAGATATTTCCAGGGGCAGATGTGGATTCTGACCACAATCTATTGGTTATGAACTGCAGATTGAAACTGAAGAAACTGCAAAAAGGTGGGAATTTAAGGAGATGGGACCTGGATAAACTGAAAGAACCAGAGGTTGTAGAGAGTCTCAGGGAGAGCATAAGGGAACAATTGACAGGAATGGGGGAAAGAAATACAGTAGAAGAAGAATGGGTAGCTCTGAGGGATGAAGTAGTGAAGGCAGCAGACGATCAAGTAGGTAAAAAGACGAGGGCTAATAGAAATCCTTGGTTAACAGAAGAAATATTGAATTTAATTGATGAAAGGAGAAAATATAAAATTGCAGTGAATGAAGCAGGCAAAAAGGAATACAAACGTCTCAAAAATGAGATTGACAGGAAGTGCAAAATGGCTAAGCAGGACAAATGTAAGGATGTAGAGGCTTGTCTCACTAGGGGTAAGACAGATACTGCCTACAGGAAAATTAAGGAGACCTTTGGAGAGAAGAGAACCACTTGTATGAATATCAAGAGCTCAGATGGCAACCCAGTTCTAGGCAAAGAAGGGAAGGCAGAAAGGTGGAAGGAGTATATAGAGGGTTTATATACAAGGGCGATGTACTTGAGGACAATATTATGGAAATGGAAGAGGATGTAGATGAAGACGAAATGGGAGATAAGGTACTGCGTGAAGAGTTTGACAGAGCACTGAAAGACCTGAGTCGAAACAAGGCCCCAGGATTAGACAACATTCCATTAGAACTACTGATGGCCTTGGGATAGCCAGTCATGACAAAACTCTACCATCTGGTGAGCAAGATGTATGAGACAGGCGAAATACCCTCAGACTTCAAGAAGAATATGATAATTCCAATCCCAAAGAAAGCAGGTGTTGACAGATGTGAAAATTACCGAACTATCAGTTTAATAAGTCACAGCTGCAACACACTAACGCGAATTCTTTACAGACGAATGGAAAAACTGGTAGAAGCGGACCTCGGGGAAGATCAGTTTGGATTCCGTAGAAATGTTGGAACACGTGAGGCAATACTAACCTTACGACTTATCTTAGAAGAAAGATTAAGAAAAGGCAAACCTATGTTTCTAGCATTTGTAGACTTAGAGAAAGCTTTTGACAATGTTAACTGGAATACTCTGTTTCAAATTCTGAAGGTGGCAGGGGTAAAATACAGGGAGCGAAAGGCTATTTACAATTTGTACAGAAACCAGATGGCAGTTATAAGAGTCGAGGGGTATGAAAGGGAAGCAGTGGTTGGGAAGGGAGTGAGACAGGGTTGAAGCCTATCCCCGATGTTATTCAATCTGTATATTGAGCAAGCAGTAAAGGAAACAAAAGAAAAATTGGGAGTAGGTATTAAAATTCATGGAGAGGAAGTAAAAACTTTGAGGTTCGCTGATGACATTGTAATTCTGTCAGAGATAGCAAAGGACTTGGAAGAGCAGGTGACCGGAATGGACAGTGTCTTGAAAGGAGAATATAAGATGAACATCAACAAAAGCAAAACGAGGATAATGTAATGTAGTCAAATTAAATCGGGTGATGCTGAGGGAATTAGATTAGGAAATGAGACACTTAAAGTAGTAAAGGAGTTTTGCTATTTAGGGAGTAAAATAACTGATGATGGTCGAAGTAGAGAGGATATAAAATGTAGACTGGCAATGGCAAGGAAAGCGTTTCTGAAGAAGAGAAATTTGTTAACATCGAGTATAGATTTAAGTGTCAGGAAGCCGTTTCTGAAAGTATTTGTATCGAGTGTAGCCATGTACGGAAGTGAAACATGGACGATAACTAGTTTGGACAAGAAGAGAATTGAAGCTTTCGAAATGTGGTGCTACAGAAGAATGCTGAAGATAAGGTGGGTAGATCATGTAACTAATGAGAAGGTATTGAATAGGATTGGGGAGAAGAGAAGTTTGTGGCACAACTTGACTAGAAGAAGGGATCAGTTGGTAGGACATGTTCTGAGGCATCAAGGGATCACAAATTTAGCACTGGAGGGCAGCGTGGACGGTAAAAATCGTAGAGGGAGACCAAGAGATGAATACACTAAGCAGATTCAGAAGGATGTAGGTTGCAGTAGGTACTGGGAGATGAAGAAGCTAGCGCAGGATAGAGTAGTATGGAGAGCTGCATCAAACCAGTCTCAGGATTGAAGACCACAACAACAACCATCCTGTCTACTTGTAATGCCAATGCATCCCTTTAATTTGTTTAAAATGGCATAATGTGAGTCTGTGTGACATTAAGTCTTGGCCTGTTAGCTGTGAATCAGCTATACTCCTTTACATTCTGCCAGAACTGCCCCCAGTATGATAGTTTGGTTCCTTGATCTGTGTGCTTGTATTATCACCAAACATTTCAGTGCCTGAAGAATCCTTTATAACTACAGCAAGTTTGTTTATGAACAATGAGATCGAGAGAGCCAGTAACTAACCTTCTGCAACTGTGCGTTGAATGTTCCCCCCCTCTTTCTCTAATTTTAAACCCTGTGACATTTTTATCAATGTTAACATCGCTTTCCCTTAGCAGCGTCATAAAGTGTATTCAAAAAATTAATCTTTCTTTTTTAGATCATCCAGGACTCAAATGTTGAGGTCATACATGGCTTCATCTGTGAACAATCATTCACCAAAAGCCATACAGAGTTTTTCTATAGTTGAAAAATATATAGCTAATACAACAGGTACCACACAAGCTGCCACAATATGTACAGGTTGTGGAAAAAGCATCAGGGCTGATTTACAACACACAAATTTTATCTCTTTTTTTCCAAAACCCAAAAAAGTTTTAGGACAAACTGAAGAATAACTATGATTCACAAAAAAGGTAAGACCAGCCACTGTTCTTTTGAATTGTATTGATCAGGATTTATTGAAAGGAGGAATGTTTCTCAAGTGACCTATGCTATTAGAACTTCCACTTCATCTAAATGTGAATTTTGTGTCCATCACACACAGCCATTATAAAATATAGTTGACATCAACAAGGGCTACAGAAAACAGGATTATACCAACCACCAGTCCCCATCCACTTCTATTTACAACAGTCAGCATGTAAAAGGTGATGTGGAAGTTAAGTGGACGAGAACAAAAATACTCTAGAAATGTGAACAGCAACAAGTTCCAGGAAACTGACACACTGTGCCAATTCCACTGCAATGCATCCTTTATTCTACACTATTAACAGACGACTTTTTACTTGACTACATGCAATACATCAGAGATGTGAATACTTACAATATTCTCAGTTACATTCATTTCCAAATTTAGTTCAGGATCCTCCTTGATAAAATCAGTGGGCCATGATATTCCCAATGGATCTTTAACAGACTGAAAGAAGAAAACAATCTGCGAATTATAGCTGCTTATTAACTTCTGTATGTATGACACAGGTCTCAATATTCCTTTCTTATGAATATCATCCAACTTTGCACAGATTCCTATCACTTGGGACGAGAGTCAGAATGCATCCAAATCAGTTCTAACATCTCTGATTATGCTAACAGCCATTGAGTAATATTTATATTGATATGCTTTCACTTCCTATTCCTGTCACATAATCCACTCTGATTTCAGAGGCACCATGGCCTGCTCTATCGGGTGGTCGTACTCCCATATACAAACTGGATACACGTGTGTGGCAACATTTCAAAATTACACTCAGATAATATAGAGATGCAAATAATCTTCCAGCAGTAAACCCATTAACAAGAGGACATTTTGGCCATTAATCAAATGAATATGGCATTCCACACATTATCGTCAAAATTGACCAAAGTTAATGCTATTTACACAGCTTCTTGCTCTGTCAACATGTATTTTCAGTGCCTGCTCCTTAGGAAACAATGCAAACTTAGGTCATGTGTACGGGAGGAAAATCATAAGGAATTACATACAGCCAATGCAGGATTTCAGTAATGATGTAAATATTACAGTGAACAGTGACTGGCAACTCTAAAATATACGCTCACAACATATCATAAGTGCCAAATCCTCTGTTGCGACACTGTGACACAAAGGCACATAACAAGATTAACAATTACTTCCAAGAGGAAGCCTTCATTGCTCCGTTAATACCAAATATGTACTTAAGGCATTCATTAAATAGAACCATAATAAAAAATTAATAAAACGGTAATGGTTCATAATGATATGCTTGTTACAAGTTCTGTTAAAATACTATTGGTAATAGCCAACAAATAACATATCTAACTAGAGTCAACTGACAGTCCACAAAAGTTCTTGAAAACAGCTGGTATCATAGGTTACAAATGTTGAACATCCATGGTAATTTAGCTTGAATGCCCCATAATTGTGTCATGACAGTCTTACTACACTTCCTCCACAATACAGTGCTTGTGTGAAAACTTACATTATGCTCAGATCCATCAGCATGTTGTTTCAGTTCTGGATCTTGCTTTACTGAAACACTAGTGCCTTCAGTGTTTAATTGGTCTTCAAGAAACTGGAAAAAGCAAAATAAAAAAAGTTACACACACACACACACACACACAAGAGAGAGAGAGAGAGAGAGAGAGAGAGAGAGAGAGAGAGAGAGATATCGATCTTGCGTAAAAGCAATTACTCACACATATTCATCAATTGGAACCAGGCAGCGAGAAAATGTGGTGCTACAATTCAGATATTTGAAACCAAAGCATTGGTTATTCTTGAAGGCAGGTACAACAGTAAGCTTTTTTTTTTTTTTTTTTGGTGGGGTTTAAGGGCGCTCAACTACTGAGGTCACAGTTGTTAGAGCACATGGAATCTAGTAAAACTCAAGGGGAGGGGGGACACCTGAAAGTCCTGACAAAGATGCAGATAAAATACGTAAAAAAGTTAGATGTCTTTGGACAAGCCAGTCAAAGTTATAAAACGCAGAACACGAGCAGCTGCTCGAGCGTCATCAGCTAAAATATCCGGTAAAGTAGATGGCAGGGACAAGACAACACGAGATTGACTAAAGCGGGGACATGACAATAAAACATGGCGCACTTTTAATGCTTGACCACAAGGGCACTGCGGGGCCGGGTCACCGGAGAGCAGGTAGCGGTGGCTAAACCGGCAATGCCCAATCCGCAACCTGGTCAGAAGGACCTCTTCTTGCCGAGATGGTCGGGAGGAGGATGTCCAAGCAGTTGGGAGCGGCTTTACTGCCCAGAGCCTGTTTCCTTGGAGGGATGACCAAGCATCCCACCACAACGACACAAGCCTCTTACAAACAACCCCACGAACGTCAGATGACGGGACACAATGGGAGGCAGGCCGAGGCAGGACGACTGCAGCCTTGGCTGCAGCATCTGCAGCCTCGTTCCCAGCCACTCCTACATGTCCGGGAACCCACAGAAAGCTGACAGGAGAACCATTATCAGCGAAAGAATGGAGGGACTGCTGGATCTGTTGCACCAAGGAATGGACCAGATAGGGAGCTCCAAGGCTCCGAAAAGCACTGAGGGAATCAGAGCAGAGTACATACGATGAATGGCGGTGGCGGCGGGCATACTGAACGGCCTGATGGAGAGCAAAAAGCTCGGCCGTAAAGCTGGAACATTGGTCGAGGAGCCGGTATTTAAAGGTGACGGCCCCGACGACAAAGGCACAGCCAACACCATCGTCAGTTTTGGAGGCATCGATGTACATAAAGGTGTGACCGGCAAGTCGAGCACGAAGTTCGACAAACCGTGAACAATACACTACAGCCGGAGTACCCTCCTTCGGGAGTGAGCTGAGGTCGAGATAAATATGAACCGGAGCCTGGAGCCAAGGTGGTGTCGGGCTCTCACCCTCTCTGAAGGTGGTAGGGAGGGCAAAATCCAATTGTCGAAGCAGGCGACAGAAGCGGACTCCAGGGGGCAGCAGGGCAGAAACATACAACCCGTACTGACGGTCGAGAGAATCGGCGAAGGAGGACTGATAAGAGGGGTGGTCGGGCATTGACAACAGCCGGCAGGCATACCGACACAGCAGTACGTCACGCCCGTAGGTCAATAGTAATTCGGCAGCTTCAGCATAAAGACTCTCGATGGGACTAGTGTAGAAGGCTCCGGTCGCAAGACGTAACCCCCGATGGTGGATGGAGTTGAGACGGCGTAAGAGGGATGGCCGAGCAGACGAGTAGACGAAGCTCCCATAATCCAGCTTCGATCGGACTATGGACCGATACAAGCGAAGCAGGACAGTGCGATCTGCTTCCCAAAATGAACCACTAAGAACTCTGAGGACATTAAGGGAACGTGTACAACAGGCCGCCAAATAAGAGACATGCGGAGACCAACAAAGTTTCCTGTCCAATGTGAGCCCTAGAAGCTTAGTTGTTTCCATGAATGGGAGAACAATGGGGCCGAGATGTAAGGATGGCAGAAGGAACGCTTTATATCGCCAAAAGTTGATACAAACCGACTTCTCTTCAGACAACCGGAAGCCATTTGCCACGCTCCATGAGTATAGGCTGTCTAGACAACGCTGAAGGCAGCGCTCCAGGAGGCATGTTCTCTGGGCACTGCAGTAGATCGCAAAGTCATCAACAAAGAGAGAGCCTGAGACATTGGGTGGAATGCAATCCATAATTGGATTGATCGCGATGACAAAAAGGGCTACGCTCAAGACGGAGCCCTGAGGCACTCCGTTCTCCTGGAGGAAGACGTCGGACAATACGGAACCCACATGTACCCTAAACTTTCGATCCGTTAAAAAGGAATCAATAAAAAGGGGCAGGCGACCGCGTAGGCCCCACCTGTGCATAGTGCGGAGTATACCTCCTCTCCAACAGGTATCATAAGCCTTCTCCAAATCGAAGAACACGGCTACCGTTTGGCGCCTTCACAAAAAATTGTTCATGATGAATGTCGACAAGGTCACAAGCTGGGCAACAGTGGAGCGGCGGCGATGAAAGCCGCATTGGACATTGGTAATTAGCCGTCGAGATTCAAGAATCCAGACTAAACGAGCATTAACCATGCGCTCCAACACCTTACAGACACAGCTTGTAAGAGAAATGGGG
This sequence comes from Schistocerca americana, assembly GCF_021461395.2. NCBI lineage: Eukaryota > Metazoa > Arthropoda > Insecta > Orthoptera > Acrididae > Schistocerca > Schistocerca americana. Next base: position 29,980,320 of record NC_060129.1, on the reverse strand, counting down.
TGGTAACTAGAGGGAAGGTGTCTATCCTTCCCGGGTTTGGGTATAGGAACAATTACGGCGTCACGCCAACGCATGGGGACCTGACCTTCGGTGCAGACGCGATTGTAGGTACGAAGAAGGAAGCTTTTGCCTGCCGGAGAAAGGTGTGCCAGCATCTGAACGTGAATGGCATCTGGCCCCGGAGCAGTGGACTGGGACAGTGGAAGCGCACGTTCGAGTTCCCACATAGTGAAGGGGGCATTATAAGTTTCCAGATTCAGCGAGTGAAAGGAAGGTCGCCGAGCCTCTTCTGCCTCTTTCCTGGGAAGGAAGGCAGGGTGGTAATGGGCGGAGCTTGAAACCTCCGCGAAAAAGCGGCCGAAGGCGTTGGAGACAGCCACAGGATCAACAAGGACCTCATTACCTGAGGTCAGGCCAGGTACCGAGGAGTGGGCCTTAATGCCTGACAGCCGGCGCAGGCCACCCCAAACGACAGAAGAGGGAGTAAAACTGTTAAAGGAGCTGGTGAAAGAGGCTCAACAAGCTTTTTTGCTGTCTTTGATGACTCTACGGCATTGCGCTTGGAGTCGTTTGTATCCAATACAATTCGCCAACGTAGGATGGCGGCGAAAGGCACGTAAAGCACGTCGTCGAGCACGGATAGCGTCCCTACAAGCCTCATTCCACCAGGGGACGGAAACGCGACGTGAAGAGGTAGTATGATGAATGGAATATACGGCAGCATTGACGATAACAGCCGTGAGGTATTCGACCTGACTGTCACAACTGAGAAAATCGTGGTCCGGAAAGGTCGCCAGGGAGGAGTAAAGTCCCCAGCCAGCTTTCGGTATGTTCCAGCTCGAAGGACGTGGGGATGGGGTGTGGTGCAGGAGACGAACGACACAGGGGAAGTGGTCGCTCGAATAGGTGTCAGAAAGGACATACCACTCGAACCGACGGGCAAGAGTGGTACAACAGATCGAAAGGTCCAAGTGGAAGTAGGTATGAGTAGAAACCGAGAGGAAAGTCGGGGCGCCAGTATTGAGGCAGACAAGATTGAGATGGTTGAAGACATCCGCCAAGAGTGAGCCTCTTTGACAGGATGCAGGAGAGCCCCAAAGGGGATGATGGGCATTGAAGTCGCCAAACAATAAAAACGGTGGAGGAAGCTGAACAATCAGGTGCATCATATCAGCCCGACTAACTGCTGATGACGATGGAGTGTAGATGGTACAAACTGAAAAAGTAAAAGCAGAAAGAATAATACGGACAGCTATTGCTTAGAGTGGGGCGGTCAATTGGATGGGATGGTAATAGACATCGTCCTGAACGAGCAACACGTCCCCACCATGAGATGGGATACCGTCCACAGGGGTGAGGTCATACCGCTCTGAGGTATAGTGGGTAAAGGCAATACGGTCAGTTGGGCGCAACTTGGTTTCCTGGAGACCAAGGACGAGCGGACAGTGCAGGCGGAGGAGCAGTTGTAATTCCTCCCGATTAGATCGAATAACTCTTATGTTCCAATGTAACAAGGCCATCGCTAGTCAAAAAAAGAGGGGGAACGAGACGGGGGGAGAGCTGGTCACCTCGACGGCCGCGGAGTGCCAGGTTTCGAGGGAACAACGCTGCAACCGGCGGGAGGTGGATCCTGCTCCATCGAGTCGTCGCCAGCTGCGGCCGCTGTCCCGGGTTGTGTAGGAGGGGCAGCATCATTTGCCGACGAGAGGCCAGCTGAGCGCCTGGCAGCAGAGCGTCCCGGCGAAACTGAGGACGGCTGGGAGCAGCGACTCACGGACGGAGCGTCAGACGAAACGCGCCGGGGTGGAGAGGGGGATAGAGACTTCTTCTTGGAGGCCTTCTTGGAAGTCCGAGGAGGCACAGGGATGGTGGGCTGGACCCGAAGAAGGTCCTCACGCGCGGGGTCCGTTTTGGAACGCCGGACCTCAGAAGCTGGGGTCCGGAACGTTTCTCCGATGGACGCCTGAGAAGAGGATCGCTTCTCAGGCAGCGGGGGAGGGGGGAGGAGGAGGAGGAAGGGTGGCCCCTGGGGCAGAGGGGGCGGGGGCCGCGGGGGAGGAGGATTTGGAAGGGAGGGATTTGGGAGGTGGAGGCATAGACCCCAGATGGGGGAGGAGGTGGAGGGGGGACAGGATAGGGGTGAGGATACTGTGGAAGGAGTGGACACGACTGAGGCAAACGAAGTGGTCAACGTCACGGGATGGAGGCGGTCGTACTTCTTCCTGGCCTCAGAATAAGAGAGACGATCCAAAGTTTTGAGTTCTTGAATCTTCTTCTCCTTCTGATAAGCGGGGCAGTCTAAGGATCTAGGCGAGTGGATGACAGGACAATTAACGCAATGAGGTGGTGGGGTGCATGTATGTTCCTCACGAAGAGGACATCCACAATCGCCACAAAGGGGCTCAGCCTCACACCGTGACAACATGTGCCCAAAGCGCAAACACCGAAAACAGCGCATAGGAGGTGGGACGTAAAGTCGCACGTCGCACCGGTAGCACATCACCTTTACCTTCTCTGGGAGAACATCCCCCTTGAAGGCAAGGATAAAGGCCCCGGTGTCGATGCGACGGTCTTTCGGGCCGCGCTGGACTCGCCGGACGAAATGCACGCCTCGGCGCTCCAGTTTGGCCCTGAGCTCCTCATCAGATTGCAGCAGGAGGTCCCGATGAAAAATAACCCCCTGCATCCTATTCAGTGCCAGATGTGGGACAATGGACACTGGGATGTCCCCTAGTCGAACGCACGCCTGGAGCGCCGCCGACTGTGTGGCGGAGGTGGTCTTTATAAGAACGGACCCCGAACGCATTTTACTAAGAGCCTCGATTTCCCCAAAGATGTCCTCGATGCGCTGAACAAAGAACATGGGCTTGGAGGTGGCGAACGTCCCCCCATCGGTTCGAGACCAGACCAAATAGCGGGGGAAGTACTTCGCCCCAAGCCAGCGGGCCTGTCCTCCCTCCCAGGGAGTGGCCAAGGGGGAAAGGGCAGGAGAACCAGAACCAGAGACAGTACCCTTCTTTTTAAAAGACTCAGCCGCAGAGCGACCTGATACATGTTGACGTTTCATCTGCGAAACATCCGCCCCCATACCACCCACTCCGACCAGGGGCTCTCCCCACGGGCACCACCCAGCCTCAGCGAGGGCCACCTGGCAGGATGACCGTTGCCGGGAGTCCTGATGCCCCAAGGAGACGAGCATCTACTCCTTGGCCGACGTGGGGAAGGTGCAGCTCAGGTATCGGCAGTAAAATCCCTGTGTTGTCAGGGGGCTACAACCTAGAGGGTACATGACGACCCCACCACAACGGGCTGGCTACCGTGCCGGATTTCGGGTGCCATGGAAAGTCCATCATGATCGTAGGTGCAGATGGGGACGCACTATGGGCGTAACTTGTACAACCCATCAGGCGTTTAGGCCCAATTTGAAGAATAGTGGGTATGGTTACAACGCCGTTACAATGCTGAGTGCCAAGATCTTAGTGCACTGAGGACCAGTGGTACACCACGTAAGGCATCCTTCCCCAAAAGGCTCATACTTCTGTAGAATTTTGAAAAATGGAGGGCAAACCCCAAGGGGGACCATCACATGGAAGGCCGAAACGGTTGAAACTCCTTTTAGTCACCTCTTACGACAGGCAGGTATACCTCGGGCCTATTCTTACCCCGGACCCGCAGGGGGTGCAACAGTAAGCAACTGACCCCGAAATATCAATCAAAATTATTTCTTACATGCCAAGCAGCAATCAGCATACACAGTAACCATATGTACATATCATGAAAGTGGATGTGTTTTACATCACCTCCTAAACCACTTTTTCGAATTCAACCAAGCCAGGTACACATATTGCGTACCATCTACACTAAAATGGAGATGGGCAGCATGACGTGGAGAGAGGAGGGGAAGGAACAGATAGAGAGGTGTCAGGAACAGATGGACAGGGAGAGGGCAGCAGATGAGCAGAGATGGTTGGCTGATTGAATGATTAAAGGGACAAAACTAATAGGTCATCCATCCCTTCTTCCTCAAACAGGCAGGCAGGTCTACATGACTGTAGGTAATGCAGAGCCTACCACACACAATCCAGAGGAAGAAAACCCCAATGTATATGAAAGGTTAGTGAAACCAATATAAGAGACAGAGAAAAAAGGGAGGCAGAGAATAAAAGACAGGCTTGAAACCCCATTTAGGGAGCAGCCGGAAGCACCAGAGAGCAGACTGCAATGAGGGGACACATCCAACAGTCATCACCACTTACCAGAGGTACTCCACTCACAGTGCCTAGGAAAGACTAGCGCCACAGACAGGACAAGATAAGTACAGAGAAAAAAGATTAATTCGTCTAACAAACCATGCAAGAGGGGGGAAAAGAGTAAATTAGCAGGTAGGGTGAAAATCGGGCTGAACCACCAAGCCCAGAAACTACAGACTGGTCTGGGCAGAGGAGGCAACAGAGTGTTCTGCCAACCCCTCAATGGGCTGATAAGCTTAAGTTGCCCTCCCTTAAAGAGAACAGTAAAAGCCCTCCTCATTAATAAAACGTAAAAGTCAGCTACTGAGGCATCATCTCCTAACACCAGGGGTAGCATGTCAGCAAGATTCTGCCACAGGGTGCTAGGTTGGACAGTACAGCAAAATGTAGACCACTGTTGAATGGGAATGAAGTCAGTGGGGTGGCACTGGAGGAGATGACCGGGAGTCAGCCAGGTACGGCTGATGTGGACCTGGCAAAGGATAGTAGAATCCTTGTGAGAGGCCTGCATGGAGTACCTCCACAGATTTGTAGTCTCCTTTATCACTGGTAGTTTGAAGTCAGAGCCATCCATTCACAGGTTCCTAAAACTTGATGGTATATTACCAATCAGAGTTCTGTTTCCAGAATACTGATCATCAGAGCTGGTTTACTGGTAGCCAATTCGAACAGGCTATCACCAAGTTCATTCCCAGGGATCCCAACATGACCCAGAGTCAAAACAATGGTCACTGAGCATCCACATTGCTCAGGGGCATGCTTGGAATACTGGTTAGCAATGACCAAGGGATGCTGAAGGCAATACTGGCTGAGAGCTTTCAAACAGGTCAAGAGGTTGCTACAGATGAGGATGCACCCACCAGTGGAGGAAAGGACATTCTCGAGACAATCTGAGGTAGCTACCACCACTACAGCTTCTGGGAAGGAAGTCAGTTCAGTATACCTGTGACAGAGTAAGCAAAGCCCATGTGATCAACAACCATCAAGAAATCAATATAGACTACTGCTGAATTCCAGGATGTACAAAGGATGGAGAAAAATGGGTGGCAGAGGGCCTCAGGAGAGACCGTGTCTTTAAGACCTCATGATGGGTCAAGACAAAGCTGTGACCAAGGGTTGCCCACAGAGGTGTATGCGAGTGGGCCCAGAGGAGAGGTGCAGGAAGAAATAACTGGAGTCCAGAGGAGAGGGACAGGATGGGGATTGCGATCATAATCCCTGATCTGGGCCACCATTGTGGAAGATGATTTGCTGTGTTTGGCGTTAAAAACATAGGTAGTGTAACAGAGAAGCTGTTCTTGGCACCTGATACACAATGAATGGACCCCAGCCTCCATGAGTAATCCATCCACAGCACTAGTTTAAAAGGCTCCTGTTGTAAATCAAACCCCTCAGTGGTGTATCAGATCCACTATCCACAATGCTTAGGGTGATGCCGAAGCATATGCCAGACTTCCATAACCAAGACAGAGTTGTATCATAGCTTAGTAAAGCTGCAGAAGGGTAGTGCACTATGCACCCCCTGCTGGTGTTACTCAGGCGTCAGTCTTCTGAGGTGCAGCAAGCGCTTTCTCTTACACTAGCAAAGATTGTGAATTCATGTCTACTAAGAATCAAAGACCAGTCCTAAAAAGATGCAAGTTCCTGCCACATTGAGTAGTTCATCATCAAGATAAAGTTCTGATTGTGGATGAACCATATGACTTTGACGGAGAACAATGACATGAGTCTTGTCAACTGAAAACCAAAAGCCATAGGTGAGTGCCCATGACCATGTCTTTCATATGGTGCCTTGCAGTCTGCATTCAGTGACACCCACACTGTAAAAGAAATAGTAAGAGGCAGAAGTAGTCAACATACGAGGAGGGTGATCTGATGACCCCATAGTTGGAGGTGACCATTGATGGTTCGTAGAATGACAAGGACACTCAGTACAGAGCCCTGCAGAACTCCATTCTCTTGGATATGGGGAGTGTTGTGGGAAGCACCAACTTGAACCTGGAAGATACACTGTGACATGAAATTCTAGATAAAAATTGGGAGTGGATACCACAGACCACATTCATTTAAGGTAGCAAGGATATGATGTGACCTCCTGGTGTCATACAGCTTTTGCATGTCTAAGAAGATGGCTATAATGCATTGACATTGGGCAAAAGTTGATTGGCTGGCAGACTGCAGGGAAACCAGATTATTGGTAGTGGAAGAGCCTTGGCAAAAACCACCCTGGGACAGGGCCAGAATTCCCTGAGACTCAAGGAGCCACACAGCTGCCAGCTCATTGCACATTCAAGCAATTTACGGAGAACATTGGTGAAAGTTACTGGGCGATAACTGACCATCTCTAAAGGATGCTTACCCAGTTTCAGCACTGTGGCAATGATGCTTCGTAATTGTTGCGATGGGAACTGACCCTAGCTCCAGAACCAGTTAAAGATGACAATAATATTATACTGACATTCCACTGATATTTATTGGTCCTGTGAATCAAACATTGTACAAGTAGGTTACGTATTTTGTTTGTGAGTGTGAGTGTGTGTGTTTCTCAATCAACATGCCAACACTTTCGTTTGGTAAGTTACATCATCTTTGTTTTTAGATAAACATTGTACAAACGTACATAATGATATAGGACACATCAAATGATTGCAATAAAGTTTAACAGAATACTGTTTTATGGTTTCCAGTACATAGCAATATGAGTCTAACATGTGGGAATAACATTTCACAAAGAAACAAAAAAATTTTACACATATGCATTTCTTACTTTCAGCCTTGATTATACGGACACACCCATATATGTTATAGACCACATATAATACACAGATAATACACAGATAAATCTACATGCACACTCTTATTATTTTGGCCGTAATTGTAAAAACTATTTAAATTTTTCACATATTTACATTGTAGATAAATATTCATCAACACTATAGTAGTAATTCTGTTGCAAGTAGTCACTCACTGCAGTTTTGAATATATGCACGCCAGTTATTGCTTTAATTTTTTTAGGTAGTTTCTTATACAACTTTTTCCTGCTTGCAAGGGTCCTTTTTGTTATAGTGTTGTATTTGAAAATTGCATATGTAAATCTTGATTATTCCTTGTGTTGTATCAATGGATACTTTGGTTTTTTGGTCAATCTTGCTATTTTCATCTACAATTTTCCTCATAAATATTATTGTTTCTAGGATAAATAGGAATAGTAATTGAAGAATATGAAGGTTTTTAAATAAGGGTTTGCATAAAGATCGAGGTGCTGTGCCTTCCATGGCTCTTATAATTTTTATTTTGTGCAATGAAACACCTTTTGCTGGGTGACGAATTTCGCCAGCAAATTAACCCATATCTTAGTAGTGATTCTGCTTGGGCATAGTGCACATTTTTTATGACTTGCATTGATGTGCATCCAGCAAGAATTTTTATACTATAATAAATGGTATTTAATTTATTGCATAGGTGTTGTGTGTGTTTCTGCCATCTTATATCATCCTCAAGCCAAATTACCAGAAATTTGGTGCTATTTACAATTTCAAGATTTTTGTGTAACAGTCTTTACGCACTCATAACCTGGGCCTCTGACGCCAACATTTTCTAGCTTTCTAAGCAACAGACCATCATTAATGGTGTCAAATGCTTTTGAAAGATCTAGGAATATTGCTGCTGTGTGTTCTTTTTCATCTGATGCATTTAAAGCTTCATTTAAAAAATCGATAATAGCTGTCTCAGTGGATTTACGTTTTCGGAAAGCATGCTGCGTAGCTGAGAAAAGTTTATTTTTTTCAATGAAATCTACGAGTTTTTTATAAAAGGTTTTTTCAATTATTTTAGAAAAAACAGATTGTAGGGAGACTGGCCTATAATTTGTTATACCTGTTTTTCACCCATGTTGTACAATGGCTCCCTTTCTGGGAGGATTCCCTTACAAAGTGAACTATTACATATGTTTACCATGGGTCTAACTACTAAGGGTGCACATGTTTTAATGATATGGTCTGGTATGTTGTCAGTACCAGAGGAAAATTTAGAGTTTAGCTCCCCTATTGTTTTTAGCATTTCCTTTTCATCTGTTGGGTGTAGGAAGAGAGACTTGGTACTAGGAATAGTTTTAATCTGATTTTCACTGGCAGCATGTTGAAAGGTTTGCTTCACCAGAATATCAGCTGTCTGAGAGAAATATTAGTTAAAATGTTTTGAAATCTGCTAGGGATCAGATATAACAGAAGAGTTTTCTTTCAGTTTGATATTATGGTATTATCTCCATTTTACTGCTGTTTCATGCCTTACAATGTCCCATGTGGCTTTTAATTTATTTGCCATTCTTTTTGTTTCATTTATGGCTGTAGTTAAAATCTTTTTGTAATTCTTAAAATAGGAATAAAATTCTGGGGATGTGATGTGCTATATAGATATTTCATAAAGTAATCTCTTTTTCTTCGCAGATGTTTGTATCCCTGTTGTGACCAATTTTATTTTCAGATCCTTTTTTTTTTACTGTCTTTTTATGGAGCAGAAAAATTCAAAATGACAGCTAAAACTATTTAGGAGTTTGTTGAACTTATCATTTGTACTTTTACATTCATACATGTCTTCCCAAGTTTCTTTACTCAGATAGTTAAGGAAGTGTTGTATATTCTGGTCATTATACTTCCTAGATGTAGTTGTTAAGACATTCAGTTGAACCAAACTGTTTTCCTATTCTTAAACTAATTTTTTGGGCTGTATGGTCCTCAAAGCCTGTATTGTGGGTTTGAGTTGAATATTTCAATGGTACATTTGTAAATATTTGATCAAGGATTGTGGCTGAGGCTTTTGTTATGTGTGTTGGTGTTTCTATAGTAGCCTTTAAATTGAAAATTGCTAAGAGGTTCATTAAAGCAGTTTTTTCTTTGGCCTCAGGTGCAAAGTCAGTGTTGAAATCCCCACATATAATTACTTTTCCATTTTTTTGTGTAGTCTTGTGTAAGATATTATCAAGGTTCTTTAACACGATATTAATATTGCTAGTTGACACCCTGTATAGACAAATTATGGCAATTTTTTCATCCACAATTTCAATTCCATGTACTTCAATATCTTTCTCTATGAATTATTTTTCTACGAAAGGCATACATTTAACATTTATGCTATTTTAACATAAATGTGACTACCACCATCTTTAACCAATTTCCAACAAAAATAACTACCCAATACAAAATTTGGAATGTATACCATATGAAGTTTCTCTTTGTCAAGCAAAATGTTCAGTAAAACATCATACAGAAGTCTTTTTAATGTCATTTTCTAACAAAATACAAAATTTGTTTCCTTTGTTGGACAGCAATTGTACATTTTGATGAAATACCGTCAAGTTTGGAGTTAAAAACGAGTTCTGAAACTTGCTGTCCTTAGTACTTGTATTTATATTGGAATTTCTGCCTGGAAGATACTTTTTATTTTCAATTTTCACTTTTTAATTTTCACCCCCTTCATATGGTATCAGTTTCTTTTGTTCTTAATGATTTTACAGATGTCTGTAATCATTTTACTGAAATTCATTGAGCCTAGTCTGTTTAAATGCACACCATCCTTTCCCAAGCATTTGCCACTTAAAAATTTGTTGGGTTTAACAAATATCGTGCCGAGATCGTCACACTGTTTCCTGATAGCACTGTTTATGTTGTTTATATAAGAACTGTTTGCTGACCTTCTGTGTAGAATTCCACTTATAACCAGTCTTGAGTTTGTGTACAATGCTTTTGGCTGAACAAATGATGTTTCTTGTCTCACTTAGAATTTCTTCCTGAGTGCTGCTTTGTATTGAATTCATCACAGAGTGATTAAATACACCATTGTAATTGGTCATTGGATCCTTTCCATTTTTAGTGGTAGATTGTTTTGCACTTTAGAGATTTTTAAAATGATTGTTCAGCTAATGAGGTCAGATACCACGGCGAACATCGATTTCACAGTTTGGTGAAATTACATTCTTTTGTATACAATTGCCAATAACAAAGAATTCATTTCGTTAATCTGCTTTTGTGAAGAAATTTTACGTTTCACCCTTTAATTATATGTCACTGTTTATCAGGTGTACTTACTTACAGGTTTTCAACAGTTTAAAAACTCTGCATCTTTTTCGGTCGTATTTTTCCCATGAGAATTTTCAATGTTCCTTTTGCACACAAGATTGCACACAAGAATTTTCACATTTTTTTCTGTGTTTGGTACTGGGTTTTCACAAACACAGGGTGCCAAACCACTTAGCAACTTCGCGTTTGCTTCCTTGAGACACACAATTCCACTCCTGAGCGATTCAATATCATTTTGCAGCAGTTTATTTCGTCCTTCAATTTGATCATACTTTCTAGGTTGATTGTTTCACTTCGTAAACGTACTGGGCATGTCCACAGAGAATCGTCGTTTACGAGTTTTAGATTTAACTTTTGCGCACTTTTCATGCACCCAGAAATTGCACTTTACACGTAAGATACCTTTCATAACACACTTGTTGCACTATTTACACAATGAATTCATTGTTTTTTCCCTTTTTGTGATAGAGCGATGTGTCGTTCCACTGTATACTGGGCGTCATATTTATAGAATAGGTGCTTCATCACTTGGTTGTGGATGAAACCCGGACCTGGGGCTGTATCAGGGCAAAGGGCTAGGACACTGACGAATTCCACTATGTGAATGGAGCTTTATTCATCTCCAGGTGGCATGTAGGAAAAGATATTGCTTTTGCTCCACCCATTGCTTGAGAACATGAAAGACACAAAGATAATTCTCAGATGCTGTGACTCGAGCATATGCAGAGTAGAATGTTCAGGAATCGTATCTGGGTCAGTGGAGACAGTGCAATTTCAAGGTAATAGCAGATACACCCTCTAGCATCTACTAGTATATGTAGGACATCTCATCTTAGGTCAAACCCACGAAAGAAAGGTGTGTGGGCCGATGGTTGAAACATGCAGCTCCCAGCATTCTTGTTTACATTGTTTTATCAGGTGGCAGTCCCGGGCACGAAGCCATTTAAAGTGGATGATATGCTCCATCGATTTGTGCCACTTACGGTGCTGGAGAGCTCAGCTGCTATTGCTAATGGCCTCTGTAGTTTCTGATTACTGCCAAGGTACTCTCATGTCAGGGCAGGCATGAGGAACAAGGGATTACTAAATCAGCTGCCAAATGAATGGCTGTAATTACATTCTAGACTGCCTTGTTGATGTCTCGAAGCCATGGGGAGTTAAGGCCGACAGCAAAGGCAAAAGCACTCCAGTCAGCAAAGTTGAGAGCCCCTCTGGGCACGCATCCAGGGTAGTGATGTGGAAGGAGGAACAGGAAGATATGAAACGGTCATTACCACACAGGTCATCATGAACATCCCAGTGGATGGGAGAAGCCAAGGGCTGCAAGTGGAAAGGTTAATGGCTGAGAAAACTCTGTGTGCCATGCTGAAGTGTGTGGGGGCATCAGTATTTAAGAGTCAAAGTTCAAGTTGTGCCAGTAAGTGCCAGCTAGTGATCGTGGTTAAGACCCACAAAGGGTTATGGGTGCTGAAATTGCCCAAGATTAGCAAAGATGGGGGGAGATGAGACACCAATGCAAACAATATATCGTGAGATGCTTCATCAGGAGGGAGGTCAAGACTGCAGACAGTACTACCCTGAAATGCACTTACCCCAACTGCCCAAAGGTGTATCTACAGGCAAAAGTTTGCTATAGAGTGTATCCAGAACACATGTGCAAACTCTGTTCCGGGTTCCACTGAGTGATGCAAACTGGGGCCTGAGCGGTTGCTGGAATCTCTGCCTTGGCCACAGGAGTTGAACAGGTGGGATCTGCTGGAGTGGAGGTCCACTGGAAGGTCCTACTCGGTGAAGCACTTTTCTTGTGTTTCCTCTTCTTAGAGGATTTGATGATGGCAAGAACTTCTCTGAATCAGTTTCACGTAAAAATGATGATCCTGAAGCATGGCGACCAACAGCCTGTGGATCCTTCAGCAACTTGCTGTCCAGTTGTAGACCAATGTAACCCAAGAAGGAACTGTCCCTGAGGACCCATTCCTGGCAAGGGAAGCCAGAAGCAGCTTATTCATCTGAGGCTGGGGGTGGGGACAAATGTCCCTGGTGGATGGGAAGCAATTGATCCCCAAACAATCAGGGGGGCAGGGATGGTTGAGTGGCCCTGAGGGACCACTACAGAAAGAGTAACATGCAGGAGTACCATCAGCAAAGTAGAAATATCTTTGTAGCTGTAGCATGTAACATTGTTGTAAATGCTGGGGAGGGATGGGGGGGGGGGCAACTGCTTGCACTTCATTTTGGCCTCTTTGTCAGTAGGTTTGTCCTGAGTCTTGTATTCTTCTATCTTCTTCCCTCTCTAGAAAATAGCATAATCTGGTGAACAGAGAGTGTAGTAGAATGAGATTTTCACTCTGCAGCAGAGTGCATGCTGATATGAAACTTTCTGGCAGATTAAAACTGTGTGCTGGACTGATACTCGAACTCAGGACCTTTACCTTTTGCAGGCAGGTGCTCTACAACTGGGCTACCCAAGCACGACTTACGACCCATCCTCACAGCTTTAATTCAGCTAGTACCTCGTCTCCTACCTTCCAAACTTTACAGAAGCTCTCCTGCGAACCTTGCAGAACTAGCACTCCTGGAAGAAAGGATATTACAGACATTGCTTAGCCACAGCCTGGGGGGGGTGTTACCTGAGTGAGATTTTCACTCTGCAGCAGAGTGTGCACTGATACGTAACTTCCTGGCAGATTAAAACTGTGTGCCGGACCGAGACTCATACTCAGGACCTTTTGCCTTTCGCAGGAAGTTCTCTACCAACTGAGCCAAGAAGTTTCATATCAGCACACAATCCGCTGCAGAGTGAAAATCTCATTCTTGAAACCCCCCCCCCCCCCTCCCTGGCTGCGGCTAAGCAATGTCTCCGCAATATCCTTTCTTCCAAGAGTGCTAGTTCTGCAAGGTTCACAGAACAGCTTCTGTGAAGTTTGAAAGGTAGGAAACGAAGTACTGGCAGAATTAAAGCTGTGAGGATGGGTCATGAGTCGTGCTTGGGTAGCTCAGTTGGTAGAGCACTTGCCCACGAAAGGCAAAGGTCCCAAGTTCGAGTCTCGGTCCAGTAAACAGTTTTAATCTGCCAGGAAGTTTCAGGGAGTGTAGTGCTTTCCACCAGTGGACACAAATGGGGTGAGAGGCACATGGGTCATTTGCATGCAGTACTCATCCACAATCTCTACAGATGAGGCTCGTGTTGCAATGCGAAGACATGCCCAAATCCAGACACTTAACCGCCACAGATAATAGGGGTGGAGTAGGTTAGAAGTGGAGTAAATATATAGCCAGGTGAAGCCTAGTAGTCAACTAGTTTTCCTTAAATAAAAGTTCCTTCATTATGAAAAACAATGCCATATCTTTATTGTACAAAGTAAGAGATCATGACAACTTTGTTTCTCTCCAGTGTCACAGTCACAGTAGTGATGTGGTGAATTATGGAGGCTACATAAGTTACAAATTTATGTTATTTTACATTTCAATTAAATTGTGAATTTGTTCTAAATCTGTACAAATAAAAATAAATTTAATCGTTTTGCTTGCACCACTAGCAAGCCTTCAGAAGTCACAGAAAACAACTCACATATATGCCATCTGGACACATGGTTGTTGTACTAGTAATCCTAAATTAAAGAGAAATTTTCCATGATAATGAACAGGCACAAGGAATGATCTTTGACGTAAAACGCAGTGACCACTTGTTTTATGTGCAGTAGACTAAAAATTCGCAACTGGTTTACTCTCCACCACTTTTCCTAGTCAAATGATCCAATGACACAGCCACACCCTTGGTACAATTATATATGTCAGTGAATGTCTAGATATGCCCCCAAAGTTAAGTTTACAACAATTTCCCTCTTGTTTCATCAGAATTTGTTCTTCCATGATTGAAATCTCCTACCTGATGTGTGAACTTTCTCTGCATCCACCTAATCCAGTATCACAAATTTATACCTACACAAGCAGTGGCACAACAAATTAAGTTTTTGGGCCATGATTCTCTTAGCATTTGCTGCAAATAAAATTAAAATAAAAAAGCTAATTGAGCAGTACAATGTGTGCGACAAATACAGCTCTTCTGCAGTGGCAGTATTAGCAGGTGCACAAATATATTTGTGTTAATAATTTTCTTTTACTGCATTTTTCTGTATGGAAACCAATATTTTCCAGTGTAAATAAATTGTTTATTCAAGAATAATTGGCACCCAATTTACTTGCATCGTAACAACATATTAAAATAGATTGTCATGTAATACGAAAAAAAGTAGAAACCATTTGAAGATTCTGGTCACCATTGAGCCACAAAAACCATCACCAGATGTAATGGCAGAGCCCAGCATTTGTCGAAACTTCCACAACAAAGTTCATCAGCTGATTCCTTTAATCCCACAGATATGGGCAATTATTTGGATATATTAGCATCAGGATATTTTAGTGATGACATAAAACACAAGCTTTTCACAGCCGCAAGGAAACCTGATAAATGTTTTATCTTTCCTACTTCCGGGCACAACAATAGAGGATGCGTTGAATGCAGACAAGTGTACCATAATCACTTTGAACAGTATGTAATCTCCCCACGGAAAATTACCCTCTACCACGCAATAATTAATAATGGTCAACCAAATCATCCACATGTATTTACGTTTGAAAAGTATCTGATCAGATTTTCTAGTAATATATGCGCCGACAGCTCGTCGACGCCAAGGTATTTTTCTAGTACGTTTATTCTTTGGAACAACAGAGGTACAGAGATGTATGCTCCATGGTTATTATGGAGAGAGACAGGAACAGCTTCGGAAGTATCGGTTGGAAGATTGTCGGATTGCTAAAGAAGATTTATTTACTCTTCTTCGCGCTAAAGCGAGTTAGAAAAGTTTGTGCCGCTAGAGTGATAAGTAAAGAAGAAAAAAAAAAACCTGTAAAAGAAAATTACATGAGACTTGGAACCAACAGAAAACGGAACATGTACGGAAATGGATTCAATATACAATTTTCTTCAGAAATAAGGTTTGTGACCATTTTATTCTAGAGTGAATGACGAATGAGTTCTCTGTCTGAAACATTGATGATTGTCTGGGCCCTGTAATTAATTGGGAAGTTTCAGCTGTGACGAAGAGAGCCTGCAGTCTCTGAGTTTTTTATAAATCGTCCAAAAGGCTTCGTCCACATCTGAAATTTTAGATCTGTCGTAAACTGAACGAATTGTTCAAACGATCGATTTTCCCAACTGAATGCAGCGCTTAATAATAATAACAAATGTAAAGATCTTTTCCAGCAAGCCAGCCGCTGAACATTAAGACGAAGGGCTCCACCAGAGATTCTACTAGGCTGATTTCACGTAATTAATATTTTCAAACTGTACACAGATAAAGTACAGAGAGAGAGAGAGTGAATGGAATTCGAGAAATTACTCAGAATCCTCCATTAGCATAATTGTTTGTCTGTCTTTTCACGGATCAGCCTAATAAGAAAACACGAAGCCCTGACTATTGTACCGATTTATGTGTGAGGGTGAAAGAGCGATAAAGGCGACAGATACACTTCTGTACAGACAAAACATTACACCAAGTTAGCGGCAAGCTGCATTCATATAGACTTTCATCATTTACAGAGTAGAATTCATTATAATGGCGACCGTGACAGGACACGTTTTTGGACGTTGTTAAAATAATTTTGTTCTCTGTTTCATGTGAACTACGAGGAGACAACTTAACTTGGAAAAGAGAAGAAATACTCGCAGGCAAATTAAGTCCATCTACAGATGAAAGCAGCACGCTGGGCGCGGAAATAAGGCCAGATCTATAATTTTTTATTAAAGCTTGCTAGTTAGTATTGAGGAAGTAGACGTAGATTTGAACATTTACTAATTGTGTTCATGCCAGGCGTAGTTTGATTGACCTGCCCTAGTTGCATTTGCCTGTATAAGTACTATAAGAAAGTAAACACTGAAGTATACTTGTGTGAAGGGAGAGATATATACATATTGACTGTAGGACATTTATATGGTTTTAACTAGGGCAATGTTTAAGATGAGTCAAGCAGAGCAGAGCAACACACAACAGCCTTCAGCTGTTAGCACTAATGATAATGATGTAGTAAGAAGTGTTGTAGAACCGATCGCTACAGATAGCGCAATAGAACGCCCTGTAGACACGGTTGGAGATGTAACAGCAGGTATGCAACATGGATTAGATCCATTAGTAATTATCATGACACAGATGCAAATGATAACCGAGAGTATGAATAATATGAAAACCGACATTAACGCGAAATTAGCCTCAGTTACTGAAGGGCAAAATCATTTGAATACAAAATTAGCCTCAGTTACTGAAGGGCAAGAAAATCTGAAAATTGACATTAATGCGAAGTTAGCCTCAGTTACCGAGGGGCAACATGATTTGAATTCGAAGTTAGCCTCAGTTACTGAGGGCCAAAATGATTTGAACGCGAAATTAGCCTCAGTTGCGGAGGGGCAGGAAAATCTGAAAGCTGAGATTAAGCAGCAGTTACACGACAGTTTTTCCGAATTAGAGCAGCGGATAGAGGCGAAGACAAAGGAACTTAAAGATCAGGCCGAAGAGACGGAACGAAAATTAACTGCACAAATAGAATTGGTTAAAGCTCAATGTGAGGAATCTACTCAACGCGTACGTGTAGAAATGAAGGAGTATGTGGCTATTAAGATAGATACCGTACGGGAACAGGTGGAAATGGTTCCGCAGTTAGTACAAAAGCAAGATGCCATGTCATGTACAATTGCGCAACTTCCTGAATTGGCACATACGCAGACGAACCTAAAGGAGAGTGTTGAACATCTGACAGAACGTCAAGACGTTATAGACCACCAAATGAATGTATTAACGGGTAAATTATCCGAAATCACATTAGAAAACAAAAGGCTAATGTGTGAAAACGTTGAGCAAAATGTTAAAGCAGCATTCCAGAGTCTATGTGGCAAACAGGAAGAGAATTTGTTTGCGAAAGGACTTGAGGAAGTGCGACAGCAGTTAGGGGCTGATTTCGAGCATTGGAAACAAACGATAGAAGAGTCGATACGCGTTTCACAACAAGCCTCAGAACAAATTAATACCGGCCAGCAGCAGAAGTTGGCAGCGTCTGTAGAGCCAGTTACTGCACATTCGCACACGATACCGACTTGTGTGAGTAACTCTAATATTAAATTGCCACGAGCTAGTTGTTCGCGTGAAGTTTTATCTGACGGAGATTACGAAAGTCTTTGCCATGCTGAAGAAAAAATGATAAAGCATCGGCAATTTCAGATTTTTAACACTGACAAAAGGGGGGGGGGGGTCCATCCGATTGTTTTTATTAGAAGTTTTAGAGGAGTGCTACCCAGAAATTGGTCGGAGTGGCAGAAAATCAGTTTTGTGACTGGGTATATACAAGGTTCGGGGGCGATCTGGGCCTCCGACATGACTTCTGTTTGCTCGACCTATGACGATTTTGAGAAAGCGTGGTTAGCAAAATTCTGGTCAGAAGGGGTACAGGAACGCCTAAGGCAGGAGGTGCTCTACCCAGAGCCTTTCTCTTTTTCAAAAGGAAGCCGTAGGAAGTATTTTGAAAAATATATAAATAAAACTAGATATTGGGACAGACCTATGCCTTTGCCAGACATAATAAACATATTTAAGGCGAGATTACCAAGTAACATCCGAAATAAATTAATTGACGGGAACGATAATGACTTGGAGTCGTTCCTCACGACGTTAGATCATATAGACATTATAGAAGAGAACAACCAGAAAGCCCATAACAACAGATTCCAATATAGGGAGATAGAACCTCCGCCAAATGGTAGGCAAGGGAACGCACAGAGATCGATAAATAGTGGAGAAACCCCTCAAAATCTCAATAATAATACCAGCAATAGTCTTGCAAGGGGCTATCCAAGGAACTACAGGAATGGGAAACGATACAATCCCGTATGGGGAAGCTAAAGGAATTTCAGACCGCAAGCCTGGAACAATAACGGTAATAGAAAGTGGAATCAACCGGGGGGAATAAACTCAAATAACCAACATCAGTGGGGACGGACATCTACGAATCAACCGGTAATTACCGAAGTGACGGACGATGTCAACCACCAGGCGAATCAAAATCCAACAAACTTGTAAGGACCCACTCGTGCCCCGGAGGAGCGGTCAACAATTGGTTGAGGGGCAACAGGATATGTGTACCCATGCTAACGTATAATGATGGACGATTACTGGCAGATGAATTGACTGAGGACTTAGAACTCCAAGATGAGGATAAGGAACAGGTGGCAGTAGCCGAAGTGCAAGTCATTTTGGAGACTGTACCTATAGTGGCGGTTTTGGACACAGCTGCAACCACGAATGTTATTTCGGAGGCTCTATTCAACAAGATCAGAAATATAAGACGAGTACCAATTTTTCCAGTTCAAAATTGTAGAATAATAGGCGCCGTTGGGGCTAGATCGGCTAATGTAAAAGTGCAGTCACTACTTAGTGTAGAAGTCGGAAATGTAGCAATATTAAGCACATTCCTTGTTGTGAAAAATTTGGTGGTAGACTGCATTATCGGAGTCGACAGCCTACGTCAATACGGATGCAGAATAGATTTTAAAACAGGAAAAATTTGGTTAAATGTAAATAAACAAGAAATTGAGTTGGACTTGTTGAAAAAGGAAAGCCTTACCAGAAAATATAATAGTGGGATCAGTGTGCAAGTAATCAGGACTGCACAAAAGTCTAAACAGCACGTAAGTAATGAGTTCCAAGTCAAAGGAGATTTCGGTCAATTAGTGTATGAGAAGTTAAATGAATCCGACTGTATTACTGAAGAGCAGAATAAGCAGCTCAAAGAATTATTATTAGCGTATGAAAACGTGTTTGACGAAAGGCCAGGAGTGATTAAGGGATACATATGCCATCTCTACGTTAAGCCGCACGAAACGTATTGTAGAACTTTCTATCCTGTTCCCTGGAGATTAAAGGCTCAAGTTCAAAAAGAAATAGATCGCATGTTGAAATGGGGTTTGATCGAACCCTCCACAAGCCCATACTGCTCCCCATTGTTGGTCGTGCCAAAAGCAAATGGAACTGTGAGACTGGTAGTCGATGCCAGGGAAATAAATAAAATCATAATTCCAGTGAGAACACATCCGGAAAACATAGACGAATTGATACAACGGTTCCAGGATGTCAAATATTTGACGAGCATCGATTTGCGGAGTTCGTATTGGCAGGTCAAGCTGGATGAGTTATCAAGGAAATATACAGCTTTCATTTATGCTGGAAGAAGTTACCAATTTACTGTAGTTCCTTTCGGACTCAACATTAGTGCTGGAATCTTTATAGCAGCTCTAGATTATGCACTAGGCCCAGAGCTAAGAAGCAGGATAACAGTATTTGTTGATGATATGCTTATTGCATCGAAGACCTGGGAGGAGCATATTACCTTACTGAGTCGGGTGTTGGACGTGTTCAAAACCATGGGAATAACTGCTAACCTACAGAAATCACATTTTGCACTAAACAGAATCAAGTTCCTGGGGCATATAATTGACGCAAAGGGAATTTTACCAACCAAGGAGAAGCTAATTGCGATTAGTAACTTTCCAACACCAAGAAATAGGAGGCAATTAAAAGGGTTTATGGGTCTTGCCTCATTTTTTAGAAGATTTATAACGAATCAGGCCATGAATGCAGCAGCTCTAAATAGTTTGCTGAAGAAGGATGTGCCCTGGCTCTGGACATTAAAGTGTCAAGAAGCATTCGAAGAGATAAAGAAGCAACTAGTAAATTCACCGATTTTGTACCATCCGGACATGCAAGAGGAATTCTACTTGTCAACAGATTCGTCAAATGTGGGTCTTGGAGTGTGCCTTTTCCAAGTACGCAAGATAAATGGACAGCTTACCTTTTGTCCTATTGCGTTTGCTAGTCGTGTTTTGTCCAACTGTGAACGAACGTACACGACGACAGAATTAGAGGCTCTTGCGGTCGTCTGGGGATTTAAAAAATTTCATTATTATTTATATGGGTCGAAGACTATCGTATATTGCGATCACCAATCATTAACGTTTTTACAAACGTGTAAACTGTTACACCCCAGACTGGCTAGATGGACGCTCGCTCTGCAACAATACCAGTTTAAAATCGTACATGTCTCAGGGCAGCAAAACATTATTGCTGACGCTCTATCAAGGTCACCGCTGGGTTTAACCAAAGAGATTGAAGTAAATAATTCCTCAGAATTCCCTGTATTGCTGCTGCAGGAAAATCCATTTAAGACGTACTACGTCAATTTGTGTGTGCATATGGCCCAGTTACAGAAAAAGGATGCTCAATGGGGAAGTGTCATTCAAAGGTTACAACAGCAACCTTCGGATCAAATGGCAAACTATTACAAGCTGGTAAATGGCGTATTATTTTTCCGCTGTGGAAGGCCAAACAAAGTCCGTTGGTGTCTTTGTATACCTGAGGCACAAATAGAGAAACTTGTATGGTTCACTCATTTAACCTGGGGACATTTCGGTGCGACAAAATGTGCAGACAAAATAAGTGGGTACTGTTATTTTCCCAACATAAAGCGCAGAGTGCATGAGGTCTTAAAGAGATGCATAATATGTCAAAAAACAAAGCCAGATTCAAAAGGGACTAAGCACCCATTATGCTCAATATTAGTACAAGAACCAAAAGAATTAATTTCATGCGATCTGTGTGGACCGTTACCTACTTCAAGAGGTGGTGTTAAATATGTGTTGGCATTTCTCGATGTGTGTACGAAATACGTAAAGCTATACCCGATAAAGGCGGCTACAGCCAAAGTAATTGTATTAAGATTGATAAGGGATTATCTTCCACATGTTGGTACACCTAAGGCGATCATAACAGACAATGCTAAAATATTCACGGGACTCCAATGGAAGCAGACTTTGTCTCAAGTCGGTGTGAAACATATACCAACATCATTTTACCACCCACAAGGCAATTTGGTTGAGAGGATTTTTAGAGAATTCAATCGATTTATGAGGACGTATTGCCATAATAAGCAAACTGCGTGGGCAAATTATGTGGAAGAGTTTGAGCAAATATACAATAACATGCCCCACTCCTCAACGGGATATACACCTAGTGAATTGATGTTCGAAACAAAAGAGGAAAACTTCTGGACTGACCATATCCCCAAAACTCAGGAAACTGAGATGCCTTGGGAAGAAAAAATAAGACAAGCTATCATAAATATGACGAAAAAGGCTGATCAAAGAAAACAACGATATGACAAATTAATAAAAAGGGTCCAGACATACCATGTCGGAGAGAAGGTACTAGTCAAACGACATACCAAATCATCCATAATAAAGAAAAGTAACAAGAAATGGGAGTTACTATATACTGGACCATACATTATCCTACAAATTCCGAATCCGGGGGCTTATCTGTTAGCATACCCGGGATCAAATAAAATAAAAGGGTTATTTTCTCATAACGACTTAAAAAAATATAATGAAGATTAGAAGATAGTGAGGAATGGTGTTCCGAGTGACAGAAATGAACGCTCGTAAAAAACATAATAATAAACTGTGTGTGTGTAGTGATATAAACCTTTAAATTGAAATAGTTAATCAGTGACAGAGTATAGAAATAGTGACTAACTATTAATATCAAGTGTTGTAAAGAAGATAGTGGAGATAGGCTTCACCTGTGTTGGGGTGAATATAGAACTTTAGCATTGCTAATGTCATCAAGAATGATTAAGGATCTAACTGACCTTCAAGAAGAATGAAATGTTTCCCGCAAATGACGCTGAATAATCAAAAGAGGTTCCGAGTGAATATTCATATATAATCTCATGTGAACGCTTAGATGTGTAAACGTGTGAAGGGATGTGTTGTGGTAGTGAATCGTGAGTGACGGTTAACGCCGCAAAGATAATTTCCCGCGCAAAACAGTTGACGTCGGCGCGAGAATTAAAATCGATATAGACGACACAGATATGCTTTGTAAGAGACTCGCACCAAACGCGAGGATAAACTGATTCATGTTGAACTCTAAAAGGAATAGGTGTTATAATTAGAAGTTAAGAGTTTTTAATTTATTAGTGAATGATTAAAGAAAGTAATATTCATAGATTCAGTAGTAATTTAATGGTTCGTGTTCGTTTGGGGATTTTGTGTGAAAAATCCATTTCCATATATGAGTATGGATGAACACCGTATGAATCAGAGAGTAATTGAAAGAAGCGAATCCGCATTCCTCAATGCTAATAACTTTTACATTTCAGCACTCAAGCGAAGAAATATATGTATTTAGAATAGAAAGTTTTGAGTATAGCTAAATTATATGACTTATCAAGGAAATATAGATGATGTCTTGGTATAAAATGAACTACACTTTCCATTATTCGATGATTTGAATCCAAAATCTATAGTAAGTTACATGAATCCTTTAAATTACGAAGAACAAATCAGTGATAGAAAATGTGTTAGAACTTTTGGACTTATAAGCACAAGTGGGGAGGCAAAGTCAAAAGGAGTATTCAAAAGGGAGTAAATCGGATGATGCTTTTTGCAACATCATTAAGTAATGGTTGAATTCCTTGAAGTACGTCGTAACAAAAAGGATCCATGAAGCCATAAGGATTTTGCTTTCAAAAAGAAGAATCTTGGACGGTGCAACCTAATCAGTTCTCTTACAGGAAGAGTTTTCCTTTTGGTCACTGCTAATTCTTTTGGAATGAATGTTGCATGTGAATTCGAGTATCCCTGTTCCTTCTACTCTTCCCATTGTGGGCCGCGTAGAAGATCAACTACAGAGGGGGCCGCGTAGAAGACAGACTACAAATGTGGACGCCGGGGACATGCAAAACCCGGGGGAGTTTAGCACCGCAAGATATTGTACTAGGAGCAAGATTGTAAAACGAGAATTCACGTTATTCATTGTAAAACTTTTTTTTTTGCTAGAGGCACAAACCACTCTTCTCCAAATCGTGATACAAATTGATCCCTGTTTTTCCTTTAGAGATGAATTTCAAAATTATTTTTGTTCTTCTATAGGCTTTCCTATCTTCTATGTACCGTAGGCTGGGGGTCTAGGCTTAAGAGGTTTTCCAAGATTTCCCTGCTTAACAAAGTTCCCGAATGGGTAGACCCTGACATCAGTTCATAAAAGATCATCTTCCTTGGTTGTGCACAGCAAACATAACACCTAGATGCACGTAAAAGCAATACAGCCGCGGTGCCTGTCTCTTCATTTCTTCTGTCTTCAACATTTCTTTTCTTCGTCTGTCTCAAATATAATATTCTTTTTCAGTCGGAGGACTGACAATCATCACTTCCGGGTTATCCACGCTAATAGATAGCTCGCGAAGTGTGTTCGGTGAATCAAAATTGAGCTCACAAACTTCGCTCGCTGCGAGGGGCATTGTAATCTCCCCACGAAAAATTACCCTCTACCACGCAATAATTAATAATGGTCAACCAAATCATCCACATGTATTTACGTTTGAAAAGTATCTGATCAGATTTTCTAGTAATATATGCGCCGACAGCTCGTCGACGCCAAGGTATTTTTCTAGTACGTTTATTCTTTGGAACAACAGAGGTACAGAGATGTATGCTCCATGGTTATTATGGAGAGAGACAGGAACAGCTTCGGAAGTACCGGTTGGAAGATTGTCGGATTGCTAAAGGAGATTTATTTACTCTTCTTCGCGCTAAAGCGAGTTAGAAAAGTTTGTGCCGCTAGCGTGATAAGTAAAGAAGAAAAAAAAAACCTGTAAAAGAAAATTACATGAGACTTGGAACCAACAGAAAACGGAACATGTACGGAAATGGATTCAATATACAATTTTCTTCAGAAATAAGGTTTGTGACCATTTTATTCTAGAGTGAATGATGAATGAGTTCTCTGTCTGAAACATTGATGATTGTCTGGGCCCTGTAATTAATTGGGAAGTTTCAGCTGTGACGAAGAGAGCCTGCAATCTCTGAGTTTTTTATAAATCGTCCAAAAGGCTTCGTCCACATCTGAAATTTTAGATCTGTCGTAAACTGAACGAATTGTTCAAACGATCGATTTTCCCAACTGAATGCAGCGCTTAATAATAATAACAAATGTAAAGATCTTTTCCAGCAAGCCAGCCGCTGAACATTAAGACGAAGGGCTCCACCAGAGATTCTACTAGGCTGATTTCACGTAATTAATATTTTCAAACTGTACACAGATAAAGTACAGAGAGAGAGAGAGTGAATGGAATTCGAGAAATTACTCAGAATCCTCCATTAGCATAATTGTTTGTCTGTCTTTTCACGGATCAGCCTAATAAGAAAACATGAAGCCCTGACTTTATTGTACCGATTTATGTGTGAGGGTGAAAGAGCGATAAAGGCGACAGATACACTTCTGTACAGACAAAACATTACACCAAGTTAGCGGCAAGCTGCATTCATATAGACTTTCATCATTTACAGAGTAGAATTCATTATAAGTATCCATCGCTGATGTTCTCACAAGTTAAAATGGGCCTTCTTTGCATTAACTGTTCTACTTTTATGAATAATAAAATGGCTGGAGGAAAGAAAACCATTATCGTCAAGAAATTTGTGACTGAACCACTAACAAAGTTTGCTAAACTTACTTGTGAAGATGGTGACCTTGAGACTCACTCTCAGCTCATGTACCATGTTGAAGTGTCAACAGATGGAAAATTATTTTTGACAAGAAGAGGAATGCGATAAATCAACTGTCGAGACAGAGAATGAAAAGTATTAGGGAAAACCTATAACATAAACAATCATATTTTATGTAAAGCAAAATATTCCCCTGCAGGGCATAGAAATGATGTGAATCTATTATAAAAAGAAAATTATAGTGAAAGTGTAGTACATAACAAGGGAAACTTTAGAACTCTTCTACGATCCAGATTTGACACTGGTGACTTGCAACTGAAACATCACCTTGAGACCACTAAAGCGAATGCCACTTACATACATAAAACAACATGTAACTAACTTATTTCATGCTGTGAAACAGAGATGTTATCGAGAATATTGGAGGAAATCAAAGATTCTCGTTATTACAGCATAATCTTTGATGAGACTGCAGGCATAGCACTCATCGCCCAGCTGAGTTTAGCTGCAATATATGTTGATCATGATGGGGAATTACACGAAGATTTTTACATATCATTGACATCAATAAAGACAACGATTGCAGTGGGAACATCGACGAACTTCACGAAATTCCAGATGAAGAACATAGCACTACTGGTGAAGTATCAGGTACTAAGGTTCTAAGGAAAATGGAAAGCCTTTCTCTGTCCCTGGAGAGCTGTGTGGGTATAGGCTGTACAGTTGCTCAGTTAATACGTCAGAATTGAGAGGAGCTGTGGCTAGAATAAAAAAGAAAGCTATCAATGTGCAAGTAGCACTGTATCGAAGTCTTCAGCTCAACCTCACCGTCTCTCGCAGTTGAAAGTTGCAAGTGTGAGAAACTCACTTGGTACTATTGAAGAAGGAGTATCATTCTTTACAGCATCTAGCAAGCGGTTTGCAACCTTGAGGGCTACAACACTCACTGCAGTCACACTGTCAAATGAGATGGGTTGAGCAACATGATGCTGTTTTTCAATTCACAGTTGATCTCTGAACAGTTTGCAAAGTTCTTCAGGAAATACAGTGTTGGAGGGATAGAACAACGGCTGCAAAATACAATATTTTTCCTCAAGCTCTCTCTAATTGCAAGTTTCTTATCACAATCTTTACACTGAGTGATGTTATGTGTATAACATATCCAGACAGCAAAATCTTACAAGGCCCCTATCTTGGACATCGCAATGGCAAAAGCAAAATTAGATTCAACGCTCAAGGTGTACATCTGCATGAGGGCTAATGCTGATAGCCACTTTGCTCATATTGATGATGTGGCAAAGGCACTGGTGAAAGAGTTAGAAGTGGAGATGAGTGTTCCTTGTTTTCAGGCAGACAAAGACACAGGGAAAACTGCGATCATAATGATGATGCTATGACATATTGGAAAAGAACTGTTTTTTATTCTAACACTGGAGCATGTTACGACTGACATGAGAGAACATTTTGCTGAAGAAAACATTTATCATTTAAAATTCAACATACTTTTGCCCTCATAACTACTGAAACACGGTGGTAATGATCTGGCACATAAATTGAATCAGTGCTTAACTGAACCACCGTTCCCCGAAGAAGAATCACACTTTGTGATTAAAAAGAGAGTAATGGGAGAGATTCTTCAACACAAGTAAGGGAGAATAAATGTCGTTAATGATTGTGATTCTGTTACAGAAGTGATGTCTGTCTGTCCTAGATCTGACTATCCTGTTTTGCACACACTGTACAAAATATTTGCTTGTCTACCTGCATCTATTGCTACACTAGACAGAAGTTTCTCAACATTGCGGCATACAAAGACATGGCAGAGGTCAACAATGAAGGAGGATCGACTTCATGGCTTAGCTCTGTTGGACATTCACCCGAACATCGATTGTCCTATTGACGATGTAATTAACCAATTTTCCAGGAAGAACAGGTGCACATTAAGGAAGAGAACCACAATTGTAACTTTTTAATATCATAAGATGGCATTGTCTTGTATCTGTCTATAATCAGTTTAAATAAAACTTTCTCAAAATTTGCATGTGACTTGATAATTTTTTATTCCATAAAAGGAAAGGTAGTTCAAGATATCTTTAGCGCCCTGTCCTCGTGGTTTTTCTCTATCCGCCACT
This sequence comes from Schistocerca americana, assembly GCF_021461395.2. Lineage (NCBI taxonomy): Eukaryota > Metazoa > Arthropoda > Insecta > Orthoptera > Acrididae > Schistocerca > Schistocerca americana. The sequence goes on along the minus strand of NC_060129.1, from coordinate 29,953,256 downwards.
GTCTCATATGAGATCTGGTTTAAGTTCTTTTGGCCATCTCCAAACTGTGGCTCATGTGCAATGACAAAATTTGTTGGTTGGGCTCAGAGGACATCCTACACTCACTTTTTTGCTGTTGGCTGAAGAAGCAATGAACATTTGTTAGTGAGGCAAAAGAATATCTTTTAATTTGTAGAGTCAAGTTATGGATGAACTACTATCATCCAATTGGAGCAGAGCTTAAGACTCAGATCAGACCTTTTATTGGTTTTGTGATCTATACTACATATTCTGTTAGTATGTTTACAAAACTGTAATTTGTAGATTCGTTCAGTCTGTTGCACAGTTATCTTTTGTTTTGAATGACCAGAAACTGGTTCTCTCAGTTTAGAAAGATTCAAACTGCTGTATGTGACACACCAGCAGAGCACTGTAAGGAATGCACTATTGCCTACCGAAAGATAAGCATATTATACTCACACCAGTAGAAGATACCAGGTATTGGTAGTCAATCACTTAATGCTCCCAATATGCATTGTTGCTGCTTTCAGATGCAGTGATGCAGCTCCACAACAGAGTGTTGATTGTAATGGCACAGTGAGAGGAGTAATATATCACTGGCTGAATGTGTGTCCCCAATGTTGTGGGTTGACCCCAGCAACCCAAAGTTATATCATATTGTGAAAATTGCTTTCACCAAGAAATTATGTTAAATATGGGATGCCAGTATTACACGTTCATGTCCACAACACTGACCAAATGATTGCAGTACGGAAAACATGTTCTGATTGTTGGAACAGGATGTGACAATACATTGACATGTCCAAAAGAACAGATACCACATACATAATTAAGGTGATGTCAGCCAATGATCCTTTCTGTATAGATTCACACCACGTTTGAACTCTTACAGGAACCATGTGTAATGAGGATCATGAACATGAGCACTGCATTGGTAGCGGGTGATTAAGTTGAGAACTTGCGTCTGACAGGTAGAATGCTAGAACTGTCCATGCAGATGTGATGACCACAGTGTCCAGATGGCCTAGTTGTCAGTGCATTCGCCTAGTCAGCACGACTCAGGTTCCAATCCTGGTCCAGTACAAATTTTCAATCTTCTCCATTTATGTAAATTAATGCCCAGACATATAATGTATCTATGTCCTTTTTGCTGAGTCATTGTGGCTGCAGGATCACAATGCTGTCTGTCCCCTTGAACATGTCTAAAAGAATAGACAACACACGCATATTTGATGTGTCAAGATTAGATATGAATAATAATTTATTTTTCAATGATAGTGACTCCTTCCATTTATGTTTAGCAAAAATATGTAACTTTACTTTGGGCTAACTTGTATGATCTTGTTTAATCAAAAATCTCTACACCCTGAATGTAGCCTTATTGAGCAGCCAATTTCTGACTGAAACATCCATAGCAGTCAAAACCAAGTAACATGTATGCATCAGGCTACAGTTATTTAAAACCAAGCTTAAGCTGGTACATGTTCAACAGCTAACAATACCATAACTTAATCAGGGATGTTTCAGAAACAAGTTACATATGTAACTCGCTCGCTCGCTCGGGCTATCTCTCTCTCTCTCTCTCTCTCTCTCTCTCTCTCTCTCTCTCATTTTATGATTACATTCCTTCTATGTTTTTGTTGTCAGGAGGAGCATCCCATATTTTAGTAACTTTAAGGTGTATTCGCAGTCTGTTTCAAAGCTGTCAATTCTTTTGAACTAACAGCTACAGAGCGCAGTAATTCATTAGCCGCCACTGGTGAAACATCGGAACAGTAACAAGTTAGATGGTTTGCCTTCTCTGTGTGTTTTTATAGTTAATTTTCGAATAGTAGTAGCACATAGGATATAATGTGTGCATGCTGTGTGCAGATGGAGGAGCTGCCCTCAGTTTGCAAACAGCTGAAGATACTTCTTCCCAGGTTCAGCAGCGTTCAGGCTTTCCAAACTTAAAAAGGATGAAAACGATTTCCACATGGACTCTGCAATTTGATTAGCCTCTTTCTGGTTGCTGTGTATCTACATCTACATAAAAACTCTGCAAGCCACCAAATGGTGCATGATGGATGGTACCTTCTACTACTACGACTACTACTACTACTACTAGGCGTTTGTATGGTGTTCTATATGTGGTGTCCTTCACAGATGAACAACAGTTTTCTCAGTAAACATAAGTTGATCATTCCCCATCGTACTACAATCCTTATGTGCTTGTTCCATTTTATATCACTTTGCAATATAATGCCTTGACTTTTTATTCACCAGACTGTGTTAATCTGTACAGTACCAGTGTTGTATTCTAACATTATGGGATTCTTTTTCCTACTCATCTACATCCACTTGAAGATTTCTACACCAGCCATTCATCACACCAAATAAAAATCTGTCCAAGTCACCTTGTATCCCCGTCGTCACTCAGTGATGACCCTTCCCCCACACACAATGCCATCAGCAAACAGACACAGAATGCTGCTCATCAGATCATTTCATATATAGATATGGCACTATTCTCTGTGGCACTACTGATGATACTCTTGTCTCTAAGGAACAGTCTCTGTGGAGGTCAAAATACTGGCCTCTGTAACTTGAGAGGTCTTTGTGCAGTTCATATATCGGGGAACCTATTCCATATGCTCACACCCCCATTAACAGCATGCCATGGGGCACTGTGTCAAATGCTTTCTGGAAATGTAGGAATGTGGAATCCAGCCTGTTGCCCGCCATCCATGGTTCACAGTATATAATTTGAAAGAAGAACAAGATGAGTATTCCACAAAATCCATGCTGATTTGTGAACAGAAACTTTTCTGTCTCAAGAAAAATAATTTTATTCAGGAACTCTGGAGCAAATTAGTGTTGCGGATATTGGTCTGTAATTTTGCAGGTATGTTCTTTTACCATTCTTATATACAGAAGCCACCTGAACTTCTTCCCAGCTGCCTGGTCCTTTGCACTAAGTGAGAGATTTGCAATAAATGCAAGCTAAGTAAGAGGCCAATGCTGTAGATTACTCTCTGGAGAAATGATTTGTGATTCTGTTTGGACATGGCAACTATTTTGAGTTCAACTCTTCCAGCTGTTTCTCTACTCCAGGGAGCCTATTACTATGTCCCCAATACACGAGTCTGTGCGACATTGTTATTTCAATGTTTGTATTATCCTCCTGCACAAACTTTAAAACTCCAGCTTTCCTTGAAAGCCACACCACACTGGTCAATGACTGCATGAATAGAAATCTTTCACTCAATGATTTTATGAAGAACCAGAAATGTCTCATGTTCTCAGTAAAATCTCTTGCTCATGTATGACGATGGAAGTTGTATGCTTCATGCAGTGATAGTTTTACAAAAAGCACAAATTTCCAGTAACTCTCGCCTGTCACCATTCTGCATTCTTTTCTGTACTTAGTGTAGAACAGTCTGCTTCCTCAGCATTTTCAAATTTTGGCATTACACCACAGAGGGTCTTTTCTGTCTCTAATCCAGTTACTCACCACATACTTATTCAGTGTGTGATTTACAGTCCATTTAACGTTTGCCCATATTCCTCTACATACATCACACTCAAAGTAAATGACATTCACTCATTGTTTAAATGGGATGCTAAGATCTACTTACCTGCTCTTTCTAGAAAATCTTTTCTCCTAGCCTTCTTGAAGAATTCATTAACTTCATTTACCACTGTTGCTGTGCTGGCATCATGATCACTAAGCCCTCTTTCAATTCTGTGTGGGTTGTTAAACTAGCAGTTTACAACAGCTTTAAGAAAACTGTTCAAAAGTACTTTAAAAGACTGCCTGTCCATACCACCTGCAATGTATGCACAGACGTCTTAGCCCCTTTCAGTAGGTTAGGATCACCTGCTTCTTTTGCACTACTTTGTTTAGATTCCCCTTGAATGATTCTGTAATTGCCACAGCAGTATCACGCAGCAAATAAAAACATCCAGTGCTGGAGTTCACATACATGATACCATTAAGTTAACTGCCCATTAAAACAGGATCATGGCTTGAGTCTTGGTACCAATTTTCATATAACTTCATCAATGCAATCTCATTCAATTCTAGTTTGTGCTTATAACGTACAGAAGCTATTCTACAAACTTACAAGCTAAACTATTTCACCTGCTCAAAGATTGTGTTTAAATCCACATGGGGTTAAGTGTAACAAAATATTCTATTTTACCTGTTTCCTTGTTTCCAACCTGGGACACACAAAAATTCTGTAAGTGTTGTCATCTTTACCCTAAGAGTAAAAACAAGACTGCTAAAGTGAATAGACACACAATTGCCAACCATCTCATTATTTTCACCCCAACTCAGCAATGATTAATTCCATGCAGTCATAAATTCTAAAATTACCTCTTTATTCTCACCCTCCTCCTACTCTTCTTTTACATTCATGCTGAATGGGTAAACCTGAGCCTGTGGTAAAAATAACAAACTGTAATAAGTGCATTTAAGCAGTCACAGTCCTCTCATATAATATAAGTGTGTCATATGTACAAAGCCCAACTGTCAGACTTCGTAAGAATTAAATAGTAGTTCTGGATAAACGTTCTTAGTTTGACATTCTGGTGACACGTTCACTATGGTCTATTTCAATGGGAGGTAATAAAAAATTGTAAGTCTGATTACAGACACCTTTGAAAATTGATTATGATCTTGGACTTCAGCGTTCTCCCTATGCTATTATTTTCAATCATATTTTCTAGTTTCATTATCTGCATATACAAACAAATGAAATAACACAGCCACTACCTGAAACACTGACATCAATGTCGTTCATATCAAACGACACAATACAGTGCACACGAACTGTGTGAGGGAGCAGGAACTGGACTGTCAAGTGCCATGTCACTCATACTACTTTTACAATCAGAAACATAAAATGTCTAGAACAGTTACAAGGAAAGCTTTTGTTTCACTGAACACTTATTTACAATAATATTATTAAAAAACACACACCCCCTACCTTGGCACACTATTTACTAGTGTTCTAACTTCATGAAATCCTTTTGGTGGAACAACCACATTTCTAGCTGTGAGACAAGAGTGTAGGCTACATGTTAAACCAGTCCTATTCTATGGATCAGGATGATGGGTTTTACATGCTAATCTCAAAAGAAGGCAGAGTTCTGGAAACATTATGAAGGAGCATCAACATATCAAGACTGAAAGAACCTGTAAAGTTGATCTACGTTCTGGAATGAAGACAACTGAATCAGTAATAACACAAAAAGGAAATCATTAAACAGGTATAGACATTTGTTGAAAACATTAGCTAATTAGCAGCCATAGAATAGTTTCTGATTGTAAATCACCTTACTGACAGAAACACAGTTGTTGTTGTTGTTGTTGTTGTCTTCAGTCCTGAGACTGGTTTGATGCAGCTCTCCATGCTACTCTATCCTGTGCAAGCATCTTCATCTCCCAGTACCTACTGCAACCTACATCCTTCTGAATCTGCTTAGTGTATTCATCTCTTGGTCTCCCTCTACGATTTTTACCCTCCACACTGCCCTCCAATGCTAAATTTGTGATCCCTTGATGCCTCAAAACATGTCCTACCAACCAATCCCTTCTTCTAGTCAAGATGTGCCACAAACTTCTCTTCTCCCCAATCCTATTCAGTACCTCATTAGTTACGTGATCTACCCACCTTATCTTCAGCATTCTTCTGTAGCACCACATTTCGAAAGCTTCTATTCTCTTCTTGTCCAAACTAGTTATCGTCCATGTTTCACTTCCATACATGGCTACACTCCATACAAATACTTTCAGAAACGACTTCCTGACACTTAAATCTATACTCGATGTTAACAAATTTCTCTTCTTCAGAAACGCTTTCCTTGCCATTGCCAGTCTACATTTTATATCCTCTCTGCTTCGACCATCATCAGTTATTTTACTCCCTAAATAGCAAAACTCCTTTACTACTTTAAGTGTCTCATTTCCTAATCTAATTCCCTCAGCATCACCCGATTTAATTTGACTACATTCCATTATCCTCGTTTTGCTTTTGTTGATGTTCATCTTATATCCTCCTTTCAAGACACTGTCCATTCCGTTCACCTGCTCTTCCAAGTCCTTTGCTGTCTCTGACAGAATTACAATGTCATTGGCGAACCTCAAAGTTTTTACTTCCTCTCCATGAATTTTAATACCTACTCCAAATTTTTCTTTTGTTTCCTTTACTTCTTGCTCAATATACAGATTGAATAACATCGGGGAGAGGCTACAACCCTGTCTCACTGCTTTCCCAAGCACTGCTTCCCTTTCATGCTCCTCGACTCTTATAACTGCCATCTGGTTTCTGTACAAATTGTAAATAGCCTTTCGCTCCCTGTATTTTACCACTGCCACCTTCAGAATTTGAAACAGAGTATTCCAGTTAACATTGTCAAAAGCTTTCTCTAAGTCTACAAGTGCTAGAAACGTAGGTTTGCCGTTTCTCAATCTTTCTTCTAAGTTAAGTCGTAAGGTTAGTATTGCCACACGTGTTCCAACATTTCTACGGAATCCAAACTGATCTTCCCCGAGGTCCGCTTCTACCAATTTTTCCATTCGTCTACAAAGAATTCGTGTTAGTATTTTACAGCTGTGACTTATTAAACTGATAGTTCGGTAATTTTCACATCTATCAACACCTGCTTTCTTTGGGATTGGAATTATTATATTCTCTTGAAGTCTGTGGGTATTTCGCCTGTCTCATACATCTTGCTCACCAGATGGTAGCGTTTTGTCATGACTGGCTCTCCCAAGGCCATCAGTAGTTCTAATGGAATGTTGTCTACTCCCGGGGCCTTGTTTCGACTCAGGTCTTTCAGTGCTCTGTCAAACTCTTCACGCAGTATCTTATCTCCCACTTCGTCTTCATCTACATCCTCTTCCATTTCCATAATATTGTCCTCAAGTACATCGCCCTTGTATAAACCCTCTATATACTCCTTCCACCTTTCTGCCTTCCCTTCTTTGCTTAGAACTGTGTTTCCATCTGAGCTCTTGATATTCATACAAGTGGATCTCTTATCTCCAAAGGTCTCTTTAATTTTCCTGTAGGCTGTATCTATCTTACCCCTAGTGAGATAAGCCTCCACATCCTTACATTTGTCCTCTAGCCATGCCTGCTTAGCCATTTTGCACTTTCTGTCGATCTCATTTTTGAGACGTTTGTATTCCTTTTTGCCCGCTTCATTTATTGCATTTTTATATTTTCTCCTTTCATCAATTAAATTCAATATTTCTTTTGTTACCCAAGGGTTTCTACTAGCCCTCGTCTTTTTACCTATTTGATCCTCTGCTGCCTTCACTACTTCATCCCTCAGAGCTACCCATTCTTCTTCTACTGTATTTCTTTCCCCCATTCCTGTCAATTGTTCCCTTATGCTGTCCCTGAAACTCTCTACAACCTCTGGTTCTTTCAGTTTATCCAGGTCCCATCTCCTTAAATTCCCACCTTTTTGCAGTTTCTTCAGTTTCAATCTGCAGTTCATAACCAATAGATTGTGGTCAGAATCCACATCTGCCCCTGGAAATATCTTACAATTTAAAACCTGTTTCCTAAATCTCTGTCTTACCATTATATAATCTATCTGATACCTTTTAGTATCTCCAGGATTCTTCCAGGTATACAACCTTCTTTTATGATTCTTGAACCAAGTGTTAGCTATGATTAAGTTATGCTCTGTACAAAATTCTACAAGGCGGCTTCCTCTTTCATTTCTTCCCCCCCAATCCATATTCACCTACTATGTTTCCTTCTCTCCCTTTTCCTACTGACGAATTCCAGTCACCCATGACTATTAAATTTTCGTCTCCCTTCACTACCTGAATAATTTCTTTTATCTCGTCATACATTTCATCAATTTCTTCATCATCTGCAGAGCTAGTTGGCTTGGCTAGAAACACAGTAGACCACTTAAATTTTGGAAAGAGCGTACCAACAAAATAATGAAGCAAGATGATGTATGCAAAGAGGATGCTTTGAAGAGATATTTTCGGCAGAAGATAGAAAGAACACAGCAACATGTTATTAATTGATCTTTGTATTAATTAACTGCCTACAATAATACTAATATAATAGTGCAAATAATGATAACGATTTTATTATTATCACTGCCTGAGGCCAGGCCGGCTCCCTCTTTGACTTCCCACCCCACACTGGTGTATGTCACTTCTTTTGCTCGGAGCTTCTGATGCCATGTGGCATTGTAGAGCCACGCAGGGTACAGAGACAGTATTTGCCTTTCAGCCAAACTTGACAGAATGGAGCGACTTGTAGCTCTTTAAACATTTTGTCGAGTTAATAGTTGTAGGCACAGGTGTTAAAAAAGACAGAACATTTGTGTGGTCTTGGCTATCTGTATTTGCTGTTGGTTCTTCTCACTGAAAGTCACATTATGCAAGGAGCTTTCTTAACTTAAAAACTGTCTGGTTTGGGTTGTATTGCACGACACAATAGTTTGTGGTGTTGCCTTGGAAGGGGTTATGGTAATGTCTAGCAACCAGATAAGCTTGTTATTCCTATTCAATTCCCCATGTTGAGCAGTGGATTCAATGATTTGGTAATCCTGAACACTGTTTTAAGTGTGACCATGTTTAGCTTTAGACCGAGTTTTTGATGAAAATCACCTGACAAGTCCATTGATCTGCAGAACTACTTTGGTCATGTGGTTGTATTAAATGAGAATGACAGTGCAATTTAGATGTTCCCTTAGTCTGTTTTAATTTTCTACTGTTGTGGTACACTGATTGTCTTGGACCTTGACTCACTGTGTGCTCATCATCATAGTGTGGGTGATAACATTGCCTCTGTACATCAGCGTCATGGACTGCCACTGCAAGCTACCCTTGGGCTGCCTTCACCCAAGTAATGTAACTTACTGTTTGAAATTTGTACTAAAATGTTGTACATTTTGAAGTTTGGAGGTTTGTCGAGTCAAGTGCTCTTCTTGTTCATAGTGTTGATCCCTGTTAGCATGGCCACATGCTTATCGGTTCTATGTAAATCACACGTGTCGTATTCAGATGTCATCTAGATTTGCGAAAGTATAGCCTGTTGGTAACTGGCACATTTGAGGTTCACAGACTGGAAAAAGCAAAAGTGTGTAAAACAGTCAAGTGTTACTGAGTTCTGAAGGTTTTTTGTATGTTCGTTAACTGAGCACTTGTGAGCTGGAGAGTAAAAGAAATTTATTCTATGTCAAGGCTAGTTACTGCTTACTAAATTCAATTGTTCAACTTATTTTAAAGTTTTCATGGAGTGACCTTTTCTCACCTTTTATTTATTTATTGCTGCAAGGTGGTTCAGACTACTAATTACTGGTTCTCCTTTTTAAATTGCGTTCTTGAACTGTTACGCATGTACATTCACTTATTGAATAACTCACGCATTTTCTATGGTATACCTTAATAGTATTTTCACTGTGTCTGAAGCCAGCTATATCAATCTTGCACACTCATTCACTTATTAATTACTTAACTGCTCACTGGGGGCAAGATTTAAAGAGACTCTCTCTGCCTGCCTGAAGGCAGCTCTAGAAATCAGTGCACCTGTTTACTTTATTAAATTATCTAGATGACCTTGGACGTGTATTTTAAGAATTTCCTCGTTCTAGTAGTCCCAAGGCAGCTGTAAATTACTCTTTCTTCCAGTATAGCTATTCAGTTTTAACATTTGAGATGAGTTATCCTTCTGTGTTGTCTTAAAGAGCCATCTGTCTCCAAATATTTATTTGTTCATTTGCTGAAGCATTTGCCTAGTTGCAGTTTGTGAAGGTGGAAATTTTGAATCTAAAATCTACGAACTGGTGTCAAAAACAGCTTTTGTCTAACTATTGCCTCATTTAAATTGGTAGTAAACTAAGATGTGTAATGTCTTAAATTTGGAAAGTTCAGAGTGCTGTTTGTAATTCTGCTAATGTATTTGATTTTAGTTATTTTTCTTAAATAAATACATTTTAATAAACAATAGTGAATTATGTGAATACCTATCTGTCCAGTCCTTCCACTTAATTTCCACTTTTCCTGTTGGATGTTTGTTTGGTTGCTAACAGAGGACAGTTATTTTCCTGAAACTAAAGGGTGGCGGTATCCTAGTACTGTCACTCATCATGAGATGCTGCTGAACATTGGGTCCTGTGATTGTCCCGGATTGCCCTTATTGAAGAAGCAACAGTTTACAAACTAAAAGTGTCAGCTTCCACGTAAGGACAGTTTTACCAAACTTATAGCTCGTCTGCATGGCAGTGTGGAAACCCCTTGGTGATTAGTACCAACTGCATCAGGGGGAGAGGTGTTGCAGAAGCTGGCAGAATGTACAGTGTTTAGAAAGAAGTCAGCCCCACCATAAGCAAATACATAGAATTCAGGCAACTTTATCCACTGGGATAATTGCTTGTGGGATATTCTACAATGTAATCTCTATTCTGAGCAGGTTAGATTAGCTCTGCAGTTACATGGGCAGGTGCATGACTTGCAAAGTTGAGTCAGCAAATTATGAGCAAGAATGAACAAGAATCTACCACGAACAAATAACTGTTGGAAGTAGTACCAATGCTACATACAACTTTAAAGGACCAGAGGGGAATTCATTCAGAAATTACCTTACCAAATAATGTTACTGCTTCAAGCTGTAACGGAATTTTCAGTATAGAATGTAAGCCAGATGAAATCCATCCTGTGGATCACGGTCACATTTATGTTTCATGCCGACGCTTTGGCCATCTCCAATAATGTTGTTGCCCCATGTTAAGCTGTGTTTTCAGTCGAATTTTACAGGAAAGTGCAACACCGAGGATGTTGTGGAAATAAATTATTGGGCTGAAATTCTCACCTCATATTAAGAGTGCACTCAAGCATAAACACATGTGGCTAGTGCTGTTTCCTCGTGAACCTGTTCCTAGGTACATAGATGAATGTGTATGGCCATTCCAGCTTTGGAATTGCAAATCACAGAGATACAAATACTCAATAAAATATTAGAGAAAACGCAGCCACAGGACCCTTCATGGATTACCTTTGCTAATAAATACAAACCTTTGGCGAATTAGAGGCTTTGGTGTCCACTATTGAAGCCTGAGTTTCACAGACAAGTGATGGGGATTTAAGTGTCATTATCAGGATGGGGATCGAGATTACAGGCAGTTTAGAAGGGGATCACCAATAAGGAACAAGTGTAGGATGTGTTTCTGGTGTTGAGCTCTCACTGGGAAAATTTTGCCTCTGGTTGGCAAAACTGAGTATTGGAAAATTTTCTTGGCCTGTGAAGTGGATAGTAATTAAAAATCTTAATTTTGGGGTGTGAATTTCTAAGTGGTAGTTAGATTGTCAAGGCAGAGTTGTTTATTTTAAAATTAACACAGCTGAAAAATTCAAGACGCTTGCTCCATCAAAGATGAAATGTATATGTGCTTTGACTAACAATTTGTTGTTCGATGGGATCATCAGGTCCTCAACCTCAGCCTATGTTTCTCCCATATTCTCAGTACCTATGGGCAACAGTGGCGTGTTTCATCCAGTTGTGAGTTGTTATGCGGTTAATGAGAACATTGTGATTCTTCAGTTTCTCCCGGCGTATTTGTTGCTTGAACAGTCCACGGGTATACTGCCGGTTCATAGTGCCCAATGGGCACAATATTTCGGCGATCAGACATGTCAACATCGTCAGGTGCGCTGATGAACTGAGCTCCTGAGGGCGGGCAGCAGATTTAAATCCCCTCCCCCCACAGGCCACCCGCCCTCAGGAGCTCCTTTCGTCAGCGCACCTGACGATGGCGACATGTCTGATCGCCAAAATATTAGGCCTGTTGGACACGATGAACCGGCAGTATACCCATGGACTGTTCGAGCAATGAGAAGGTAGTTTTGGAATCTGTGCCACATCCCAATCTGCGTAATTCTTTCACTTGGTTCAGTGGGGGTCAGTATTTTACTGTCCAGGATCTCAATCAGGCATATAATCAGATCATGTTAACAGAGGATTCCAAGCATGTTACTGACTTCTGTACAAACTGGAACCTCTACGATTTTAACAGGGTGCTCTTTGATTTTCAATGAGAGTTGCTGTTCTGTCTTGCCTTCAAGATTGTGTTTTGGGTGATTTCAAGTTGAAGTGTGTGTATAATTACCTATATGGCATGGTTATTTTTAGTGCTAGTCTGTCTGAACACCTGCAACATCTTGAGGCAGTCTTGGTTTACCAGAGGGCGGCAGGACTTACTGTCAAACCATCTAAAATCACACTGGCACATAGGTTTCATTCTTGGGACATCTTAGTTCCACTGATTGCATTAGAATTCACCAGGAGCATACTAGCAATTTGCAAAAATTCCCAGCTCCTAGAAATAAGAAAAATGTGGCACGGTTCATAGGCTTGGATTTTTTTTTTTTTTTTTTTTGCAAGTTTGTGCCCAATTTTACTAAATTAGAGGGATGCCTTAATAATTTAAGAAATTTCAAATGGGATGAAAGTCATCAGGAACCTTTTGAAGCCGTTAAGGTGGCACTTGGTAAGCCACCAGCATTAGCCATACCCAATTTTGACCTCCCGTTCTAGTGGACGGACACCTGTTATTCTTCTTGAGTAGAAAGTAGCAGCTGTCCTCCTGCAGGAACAGAGCGGGAGGGTAGGTGTGGTGGTTTGATGCCCTACAGCCTAAGCACCTTGGAAACTTTCACCCGCAGAAACGAAATATGAATGTGAAACCTTGGTGGTTCTGTTTGCCCTTGAAAAATTCAGATTTTATTTTGAACACCAGGAATATTGTTTAGAGACTGGCAATCAAGCTCTTGGTTAGGCAAAATTGGGCCCACTGCTCATTCGGTCATTCGTATTTCTGCTTTTTGGTTTAAGGTGCAACGTATTACAGGACTGCATGTCCAAAAGAAGAATTGCAAGGTGATCATGTCCTGGTGAGAATTGCCAGGGCTGGTTAACAGGGGTCTTAACAGAGGTCCCAGAGTTATTCATCAGTCTGAAGACCAACCAAGAGGGGAACCCCAGAATGGCTGGTATTAGGTGGAAGTTCTTGCAAGCCCAACAAGTGCAGGTGTACAGTCTGCATAAAGGGCTGCTTTTTCGTGAAGGATGTACCCAACAAACCCCACAATATGTTTACCCAACAAGCTGATAGTACCACTATTCCATCCCACCTGGGCAGTCATTTAGACATTTATAGAACTGTTGTCAAGATAAGACAACACATCAGACAGTCCTACCTGTGTAAGGATGTCCAGCGGTTAGTGGGTGAGTGAGACAGCAGTAAGGGAGCTGAGTTGAACCCGAACTCCCTCAAGGGGCTTTTGGAGTCTACCCATGAGGAATGCCTGATGTATAAATTTTTTACTGATTATATAGGTCCACTTCCTCATATGTGTGTGGGTGTTAGTCACCTATTAGTTATCATGAATGACTTTTCCCTTTTTTTTACTCATTCCGAACAGAGGAGTGACCATCCTGGAAACTATTCAGCATTTGTTATGAATTTCTTCTCTTTACAGGCCACCCAGGATGCTTGTTAGTAATAATGCTATTGATTTTGTTTCCCAGCTATTCGCAAGGTTCTGCTTTGACAATGGAATTAAGGATGTGGCCACCAATTCTTATTATCAGCATACTTTGCTGACCAGATGAACTGCAAGTTGAAGGCTGTGCTTATTTTCCACAACAAGGCTTAGACAAAGTGGGACATGTCAGTACCACGGCTCAATTTTGTCTTCAACACTGCACAACCCAAGTCTCTGAAGGCTGCTCCAGTATCCCTTATGCTAGCACATCCAGTCAATTCTCCTCTTGTCAACCTGTGTCAATCAATGATTTCCTTGCAGAACAAGTCACCCTAGCAGTAATACAGCAGAATTGGATCCAGGCTAGGCATATTACCAAAATTGCCCATGACAGGCTAGCCGTCAGCTACAATCAGGGGCTAGATGGTTCAGTGGTGAGGTTTGGGACAGATTGTTGCTCCAAAAGCCTAATATTGCTCAAAAAGGGCAGTTAGGTTTCGATAGCAAGCTGACTCCTCGGTTCTTGATAGCCTGTGAGAATGTCAGGGTCGTGAGCCCATCGAACATCCTAGTTCTGAATTTACGCACGCGTAAAGCCTCACACATGAATCACCCAAGTCAGGCAGAGTCAGATGTAAGGGACTCCTTAATGGCAGGGAAGGGGGATTTTCATTTGGTGGGGGAAGCTGAGCCATGGCGGGCTCCCTCTTTGGATTCCAGTCCCATGTGCCTGGCATACATCAATTCTCACAGCTCTGAGCTCGTGAGCGTTGTGGAGTCACACTGGGTCATGAGGAATGGCCGTGGATCTCACAGGCAGTCAGTGTCTTGAAGCCGGACTGGAGGGTGAGCCATACAGGGCTCGTGGGCAGCATGTGCTACTTGGCCGAACCTGATGTGCCATGATCACCATCACCACAACTTCCAATAATGGTAACTGCCATAGTCTGACCAGCCCCAACATTATCACCCATCTAAAAGCTGATGTGTCCACCTCTGGCACAGATAACAGCAGGGAGGGGAGATACTGTTGCATGGAAGCAATGAGGCCTTGGTAGATCACTGGAGAACGTTGGCACCTATCTGTACACTCAGGTCACCTCATTCCCATGAATTCTGGAAGGAGGATGATCTCTGGCATTATGCTAAATCACATCCCAGATGTGTTTGACCAGGTTCAGAGCTGGTGAGTTGGCCACCACATCAATTGGAACTCACCACTGTGTTCCTCAAACCATTCGATCACACTCCTGGCCTTGTGAAATGGCGCATTATTTTGATGAAAAATGCCACTATCAGTGGGAAATATGATTGTCATGAAGTGGTGGACCTAACATTAATCATGAGCCTTGCCATTTGTGGGAGGCTTGCATGCCTCTGCGATACAGATAGCCCTACCGTAGTTGCAGCCACAATGGAGGGGTGTCTTGAGAGGCCAGACAAATGTGTGGCTCCTAAAGAGGGGCAGAAACCTTTTCAGTAGTTGCAGGGGCAACAGTCGGGATGAAGGACTGCCTTGTAACATTAACCAAAACAGCCTTGCTGTGCTGGTACTGCGAACGGATGAGAGCAAGGGGAAACTACAGCCATAATTTTTCCCAAGGGAATGCAGCTTCACTGTGTGGTTAAATGATGATGGCGTCCTCTTGGGTAAAATATACCGGATGTATAGTCCCCCATTCAGATCTCTGGGTAGGGATTACTCAGGACTTTGTTATCAGGAGGAGGAGTAGGAGATTTGTGTTTATCGTCCCGCCGACGAGGCCATTAGAGACGGAGCACAAGCTCGGATTGGGATAGAATGGGAAAGGAAATCGGCCGTGCCCTTTCAAAGGAACCAGCCCGGTATTTGCCTGAAACGATTTAGGGCAATCAAATAAAACCTAAATCAGGATGGCCGGAGACATGTTTGAACTGTCGTCCTCCTGAATGCGAGTCCGGTGAGCTAACCACTGCACCACCTCGCTTGGTTTCGTTATCAGGAGAAAGAAAACTGGCATTCTATGGATTAGAGAGTGGAATGTCAAATCCCTTAATTGGGCAGTTCAGTTAGAAAATTTAAAAAGGGAACTGGATGGGTTAAAGTGGGAATTAGTGAAGTTCAATGGCAGGAGGAACAAGACTTCTGGTCAGGAGAATACAGGGTTATAAATACAAAATCAAATAGGGGTAACAGAGGAGTAGGTTTAATAATGAAAACAATATAATTGCAGAGTTCGAATACACCATGGTCACAGTTCCTACAACACTACACTATCACAGACGTCTGGTAACACCGTGTACTACAGTTGGTCTGTGTGCGGAGATGAATGCAGAATAACAATAGCAGCAATACATGCGGACACTGCGACAGCTAGACCAAACCACAACAGTGCACTACAGCCACAATCGTAAACATGAGTCGTCATCGTAAACATGTCCCTGCAGATGCTGCTCGCCGACCGTGGCCCGTGTTTGTTACAACACGCAACTGAACGTCGGAGGTTTCAAGCGTCAACTTTAGGTTACAATATCTCCGGAGGTAATTAACATTTTACAATGAAACAAACAGCACTGATTACATATTTGTTTATATGTTCAGATGTGCTAACAAAACTAACGGGGTTCCATTTAAAAAAAACATAGGTTTGTGTTAAAAACATACCTCCATGCATTTTTTTATGGTTTGTATTAACCAATTACACTAGCCCCTCTCCTCACGTTCGGTCTGCGGAATCGATTCGTCAGTATTTGATGTGGTTTACGAAATATATCCAGCGGTAATGTTAGGTGACTCTTCCTGTATAGAGGGGTTAGAGGGGTCTATATAAGGGCAATGTACTTGCAGGCAATGTTATTGAAATGGAAGAGGACGTAGATGAAACTGGAGATATGATACTGCATGAAGAATTTGAGAAATCACTGAAAGACCTATGTCGAACCAAGGCCCTGGGAGTAGACAAAACCCATTAGGGCTACTGATAGCCTTGGGAGAGCCAGCCTTGACAAAACTCTACCATCTGGTGAACAAGAGGTATGAGAAAGGCAAAATACCCTCAGACTTCAAGAAGAATATAATAATTGCAATCCGAAAGAAAGCAAGTCCTGACAGGTGCGAAAATTACCTAACTATCAGTTTAATAAGTCATGGCTGCAAAATACTAACATGAACTCTTTAGAGACGAATTGAAAAACTGGTAGAAGCTGAACTCGGGGAAGATTGTTAGAATTCTGTAGAAATGGAACATGCGAGGCAATACAGGCCCTATGACTTATCTTAGAAGATGGATTAAGGAAAGACAAAGCTACATTTCTAGCATTTGTAGACTTAGAGAAAGCTTTTGACAATCTTGACTGGAACACTCTTTCAAATTCTGAAGGTGGCGGTTGTCAAATACGGGGAGCGAAAGACTATTTACAATTTGTGCAGAAACCAGATGGCATTAATAAGAGTTGAGGGGCATGAAAGGGAAGCAGTGGTTGGGAAGGGAGTGAGACAGGGTTGTAGCCTATCCTCGATGTTGTTCAATCTGTATATTAAACAAGCAGTAAAGGTAACAAAAGAAAAATATGGAGTAGGAATTAAAATCCAGGGAGAAGAAATAAAAATGTTGAGGTTTGCTGATGAAATTGTAATTCTGTCAGAGACAGCAAAGGACATGGAAGAGCAGTTGAACGGAATGTTCAGTGAATTCAGAGGAGCATGCAAGATGAACATAAACAAAAGCAAAGTGAGTATAACAAAATGTAGATGAATTAAATCAGGTGCTGCTTATGCAATTAGATTAGGAAATGATACAATTGAAGTAGATGAGTTTTGCTATTTGTGGAGCAAAATAACGCATGATGGTCAAAATAGAGAGGATATAAAGTGTAGACTGGCAATGGCAAGGGAAGTGTTTCTGAAGAAGGAAAATTTGTTAACATCAAGCACTGATTTAAGTGTCGTTTGGGGAGACCAAGGCATGAATGCACTAAACAGAGTCAGGAGGAAGTAGGTTGCAGTAGTTACTTGGAGATGAAGAAGCTTGCACAGGATAGAGTAGCATGGAGAGCTGCATCAAACCAGCCTCAGGACTAAAGATCACAA
Organism: Schistocerca americana; assembly: GCF_021461395.2. Taxonomy (NCBI): domain Eukaryota; kingdom Metazoa; phylum Arthropoda; class Insecta; order Orthoptera; family Acrididae; genus Schistocerca; species Schistocerca americana. Next base: position 29,935,680 of record NC_060129.1, on the reverse strand, counting down.
CAGAAGGGGTGGGTGTGGTTTGCAACCAGTTTACAATACTCCTTTTCTGACAGTGTCTCACACAAGCTCCACTGGACCAATGGATGTCCACATGGACGTTTCCCAGAGTATAATGTAGGCCCTGCCAGTACACGAGTCAAGGAGCTGGTCCTGTTGTGGGTGACAGAAATGCACCCTCCCAAAGGCATGATGAAGGTATCAGGATTCATCACACCAGGCAATGCTCTGCCATTGTGCCAACATCCAGCATCAATAGTTACATGCCTATTTCAGTTGTAATTGTCGATGTTGTGGCGTTAACACTGGCACACTGATGGGTCATCAGCTGCACAGACTCATCATTAGGAGTGTTTGGAGCATTGTGCATGCAGACACTTTTACTCTGCCCAGCATTAATGTCTGATGTTAGTTATGCCACAGTTTGCTGCCTGTCTTGTTTTACCAGTCTGCCTAGCCTATGATATGTACCACCTGTCATGAGGGGTGCTTGTCCCATCCCACAATGTCTGGACATGGTTTCACTTTTGTTTCACCATGTGTTGAAGACAACCACCACAGCACTCATCAAACACCCAACAAGTTGTGCACTTTCCAAAATACTCATGCCAAGCCTTCCGGCCAGCAAAATCTGCTCTCAGTCAAACTCTGATCATGTGCATTCCCCATTCTATCAGTGATTATAATGTTTTGACTGATGTGAATATGGATATAATATTACCACTTCCAAATGAATGCTGGGCAATGCCAAGGGAACTATTCTGCAACATTCGAGGCAATTGTAAAATGCATTGATTTATTACAATTGTGTACTGGAAAACAATGAGTCCAAATTTTTATTCTGTTCTTAATATCAGTGAAGTATGACTTGTCATGTGTACTGCTCTGTCGATGTTTCCACTCTCCTGACACAATATGCACCACCCTCCTGCTGGAGAGTTCTGAACTGCAGATTGTAACATAGGTGTGTGTTATTTAACTGTGTTGGCACATGAGAAAACCCTCAGAAAACAGAGCACAAATTCAAATAGTTCATCCACACATGGAGCACCCTCTCCTTCAGCATAACAATGCCAGACCATACAGAAGTGTTTCTGCACTTGCAACCTTTGATTCATTATTATCGATCATCCTCCATAATGTCCCAGCTTGACCCAATGAATTTTCAACTGTTTCCAAAACTTTAAGAACACCTTCAAGGATAATAGTGATGAATTGGTGTGGGCAGAGGTGAGGCTGGGGTTCTGCCAACAAAGTCAAAGATTCTACAGTGATGACACCAACAACTAGGATGTCTCATTGGGAGGAAAGTGTTCACTGCCAGGGCGACTATGTTTGAAATAAATATATAAACATGAAGAATAAAAATGTAAAATGTTTATAAAGTTTGTTTTGATTAAAATGCTTCAATAATTTTCAAATAAAAATTTTGAGCCATTACTTTACAGCAAGTCTCATGGCCAAAATATACACCAATAAAATTTAAGTTTTAATTAATTAGACAAAGACCACGGCTTTCAATTTATATAATGTCAACGTGCATCGCTTGAAGTCATAGGGAAGTTCAGTCCATTAACTAACACAGGACACAATGTAGAAGAAGACTTCTTGTGGGTATAAGTTACATTCTGGGCACCATCTGGATTTTTCGGTAAACATTAAGCTGTGCTACTGGTCAATTTGTTACCACATCCTTTATTTGGCTTTCATATTTCTTGGGTTTCTCAGCTCACAGCTACACTGCCACCTTTCAACCTAGGCCAGGCCTTGAGCTACACTATGGATCAGTTTCTCACCACAACATATGTTTCAAGGGGGGATGGGATCCTAAACCCCATTTTAAACTTTTAGCTTTTGAATAGTCCTCACATTCAGGTGCAAGATCAATGACTGTTCAAACTGCTTTTCATTCACACAATATGTGTTGTGCATACATATTCCATATGCCAAACCATCATTACATCAGGGGTCAAAGCCACAGCCTGAACTTTATTGGATCTAACCACTCTTTTACTGTATTTCATAAAATTTTGTATATTTACTTTCTATCATTCTCATAGTGATGGTTTAGGATTACTGTTGTGATACTGCTAGTCAAATTAATTGCAAGCTGTTCACGAAGTTTGAATGAAATATAATGAATCACTTACATATATTCAAACGCAAATGTGGCATTAATGCTATCACAGTACTTCTGCAGTTGCACCCAAGATTTATATCGAGACAAATAAATATGTTCAGCACAGATAGTTCACAAGTAGTTTGCATGATTGTGTCAGGACCCTCAATTCTGTTTTACAGAATAAATATACTAGTGGCGGGAAGTGAATTTGTATGACTGCTGACAGCTGAATACCCCACAAATGGTTGCACTGCATCAGATTTTAAGTGACAAATATATGTCAGATTATTTCCATCAGTAACTGGAGTATCCTGGTAATTTTACAAACAATGTGTGTAACAATGTGCAGCAAATGCAGAAAGTAGTTATGAACAAACCTGTCAATATTTAATGTATAACTCAATAGCTTCACCAAACCTTTGCTGCCGAAATGACATGGATATCGAAACAAATAAATGTTCAGCACAGATAGTTCACAAGTAGTTTGTGTGATTGTGTCAGGACCCTCAATTCTGATTGTCAGAATAAAAATACTAGCGGCATCTGCATTCTGCACCTACAGGCTGTGTAACAATTTATGCTTCCATGCATTCTTTGCCTGAAATTTATATTTACTGCTGAGAGTTCTACTTACACTTTATTCACATATTCAAAGTCAACACCTAATGTTAATAGTACTACAAAATGTACTCCTCAGATTATTGACCATGTGAATGTCACTTCAAAATTATTCGCAAATAATTTGTTTTACATCATCAATAAATAAATTACAATTCCATTGCACGATACACTGTAACAATGCATTAACTGCACCCATACCATATATAAATTTAATGGCACTGCTCACATTCACAATAGTCATAGTTATTCGTAAGTTGCACATTAAGATTCTTATTTAAAAGAAGTGTATACAGAGCAGAATATACCCACTTTATCAGTATAATTGGGTTGTGCATTAAAATTTTCCATGTTTACTGAACATCAAATTGAAACTCTTGCTCAATTCTATGCGAGGTTTAGTACAACACTAATTTCAATGCACTGTGCAAAATTTTACAAATAAGACAGTTCATCAGTTTTTTAGTAAACAGAATTACTCATGTTTCCAGCAGTATGACATGAATTGTATTTATTCACTTATGATACTACACACAGAAAAACACTGAAGAAATACAAGTAAGCCACTTACCATGGAGTGTAACTCAGTTTGTACTTCATCTGTTTCCTCTTTTTTAATCCACATTGTTGGCACCTGGTACATAGCTTCAGTTCTACAGTGTGGGGAAAGAAAAGCAATCAGATAAGATCAGCTGTACACAGTTTCCATTGTTACCATGAGGTATAGCTCAAAGACAGTATTATCACTCATCTACTGGGTGCAGTAAATGGGTGATTACACAGGAAACTGATTCTAAGTGGTTGAGGAAAAGTGTGTTCAGTGACAAATTGATTTACATTTCTCAGGTCATGAATGGTGGGTACAATCATAAAATACTATGCACTGGAAACGGAGAAGTTACAGTTGCTACTGCTCCTTTGTAACACTGGCTTATGGATACTGTCTTATTGTGACAATTATGGAAGATACGTATTTTTTTTTGTGCATTCACTAACTTTGGCATTACAAACAAAGCAGTCAATAGATTGCAGCGAAATTATTGAATATCACCAAATATTTAATTCTATACTTTATTCGTTGTGTTATTTTCAGTCTCATAGGGACATGATGAAAATCCAGATGTATGGATTGTTTGTTTATCAGCGAATGTGCGTTTTCAACATAGGTATTACTGAAACTTTCTTCATCTGTATTCATTCACAATTGTATACTCAATTTACAGTAAACAATTTGGAATCTTTACCTGCTATTAAAGATAAACATATACCTGTACTGTAGATTGCACACTGCAATGTGGAAGTTCTCATTCTTGATTACCATCAAGATTAAACATTGTTGAGTTTTTTCTTACAACACTGATTCCCAGAAACGACTTCCTACTAACTGTAACTATGATGAAGATCTATTGAGTTCTGATGAATGCTTTTTGTTAGAGAAACTACAGTTAATTTGAACCTCGTATTTCGACAGTTACTGAATAATGTTACAGTATTCTTATACAGAACTCCATTAAAACTAACACTACAGCAAACTGGTATTTACACATGATTAGACGAATACTAACGACACGAATAACCAAAGCACAGTGAAAATTAACCAAATGCAACAGACTTAATAACTTCTACAGCATTTCCTGTCATACGAACATGCTCAAACCGTGAAATGGTGTAGTAGCTGTGGGCACTTGAAGAAATGCGATGACGTTAGCCGAAAATACGGAAGCTTCCGATCCCGCCCGTCTGCTTCGACGCATGTCACAAATATGGCGGAAACGACCATAAACCACGATTCCAATATGGCGCATATAAAGTCGTTACGTACACATTATGAGGACGAAAATACATCGGAAAACAGAGACACGTTCCACAAAAAGCCTAATGACTAACGGGACAAGCGCGGGATATAGGGGTTTTTGGGTGGGGACAAAATATAAACAAATTTAGACACCCACCCCCACACAAAACAAAACGACGAAAAAAACCGACATCACAAAACTCCACAAATACCACTAAACACAATATCATCTGGAATCGGACACTTCCCTTGACCTATATAGCTCAACAGTAGCTAGCGATCCCATAAATTAGGATCAAACACTTCCCTTGACCTATATAGCACAAAAACATCTCCCGATACCTGCGCACTGTCAATTTTATCCATCATATTCATTCCTGAACGAAAACAACAACCGATCAATTTTACTAAAATTACCACAAGATGTACAGCGAACAACACTAAATTAACCTTCACACAAAATCGTTAACTCACTGAAACGAATTCGACTACAAACAGCCGACACTCGAACAGTTATGGATAATGAGCAATAGCAAACTGAGCCCATTACACCACACAAACGAGAACTCTTAATATACCACCAGAGAGCACCACAATCCACAACACGACGACATCTACAAACATGCCACACACTCAAACCAAACTCCGCGCCATCATGACGTCACACACAACACCCTTACATTACGGGTCAAAGCCGACGCGTGGGATCGGACGCTTCTGTCGACCCCTTTCTTCCTCTGTGTTCATTCACGGATGTATACCCAATTTACAGTAGGCACCATTATTTTGGAATCTTTACATGCTATTAAAGAAAACCACATACCTGCAATGCGGAATTTCTCATTTTTTATTACTATCAAGATTAAAGATTGGTTAGTTTTTTCTTACAAAACTGATGTACTGAAACGACTTCCCACTATCTGTATATATTATGTATGACCTAAGTTCTGATGACATGTAATGCTTTATGTTAGACAAATTACAGTTAAGTTCATCTGTACCTCGTATTTCGCCAGTTCCTAAATATTGTTAAAGAATCCTTACACAGAACTCCAGTAAAACACACACACTACAACACACTAGTATTTCCACATGATTAGACGAATATTACCGACACGAATAATCAAAGCACAGTGTAAACTAACAAAATGCAACACAATTACAGCATTTCCTTTCAAGCAAACATACTCAAACCATGAAATGAGGAAGTAACTGTTGGCATCTGAAAAAAATGCTTACGTTAGCCCTAAAATCTGGAGCCGCTGTATGACTACATCAGATCACAGCAAATTATCATCACAAACGTTATTACACCTAAGTCAACATAACCGTACTAACATAGTGATTGTTCGAACTTCACTGTCCACCTTTCCTCGTATGTCACGCATGGCAATCATTGCAAGGACAAACTGCTCCTGACAACACGTCACAATCTTAGCCGATACTTTTATGAAGATACACGTAATGATTTTACCGGGCAGACCAAAACAGCAAGCACTAGTAAATCAGGTATTTGATTGTTGTGAACATAACCTGAAAAAATTACAACATTCACACACCATCACCAAGCATACTATAGGTGATGTGATCACAATTAAATAAAGAATAAAACAAAAGAAGACAGCAGCATCAAATATGGCTACCACAGCGTCTGCAACAGATATCATCGAACTATTACACTCATCATACTCAACTGTTATGGTAATAGAAATGAAGTACCATGTGAATTTACTTCGGAAACAATTTTTTTCACTAATTTTTGTTTGCAGTTTATAAACGCTTATAGATTACCTGGAGTATGTCAACACACAAATTTCCGCAAAACCAAGACATTGCAGCTGATTGCATACACGAACGAGCAAAACCAATGAGCTTGCAGCAAGACAAAGCACTATGCTGTGGGCTGTGACAGAAGCAGTATCAAAGAACTGAAAAGATAAAGTGCGAAAATTAAATTACATAGGATATTCAATCTCTTTGGTAAATACGTATCGTTATTTTAGTACAACAACTAGATAACATAAAATAGCTGTTATTGAAGGAATCCGTTTGAAAATTTCTTGGACTTTTAAATCTTCACTGTACTGTGTGGGAACACTGATCTGAACAGGGATATCACATGATTGTAATTTTCCTTTGTTACAGGGAGCACGCGCATCTACAGGGTGCTTGACAGAGAGTCTTGTTGATTTTCCGTGTTGTTTTCTCGTTAGAGTTATGAGCTCTAAACACTTCGTCAAAGTTTTCATTAAATCACATAACAAATGGACGCTGTTTTATGATATTCCCATCCGAAGAAGCAAGGAAGATCGTATTTAACGCCACATGGACATCAAGGTAATTAGAGACAGTGCACAAGCTCGGATTGTGTTAAGGATGGGGAAGGAAATCGGCTGTGCCGTTTCAAATAAAACATCCTGGCTTTTGCTTCGAGCCATTTAGGGAAGTCACGCAACACCTAAATCTCTATGGTCAGATACTGGTTTGAACAATCGTTCTTCCAATTGCGAATCCAGTAATCGGTCTTAGTAATCTGACTGGTTTCCTTTTCAAATCTTCTTTTGTAACAGCAATGTAATGAATCGGATGATACAGCCAGTTGATAATCTTCTCACGGGTTGTTTCATGAACAATATAAGGTTAGTCACTCCCTTCTTGTCGCATATTCACCAACAATATTCCAGTCAGCAGGCCAGTTCACTTTAACCAACTTTTTTAAAATTCTGTAGTTGTTGCCAAAGGCAGTGAGATACATTTCATTTCACTGTGAGAATAAGCATAAATTTTAAATCAATGAATTCTAGGTTAGCTTTTCCAGTGTTTGATTAATTCTAGGTTAGATATTTCCTGAATAGCGGACGAGCATGTCGCAGCAACAAATTTGTTTGGATTCTGCCCTGCGCAACAATCGCTAAAATGAGCTTTACCATTGTTGGTAGAGACTTCAGCATCCATACAAACAGCTTTCTATCTCGCATATTACTCGTTTTCTCTATATTTCCGAGCACATGAAACAGTCTTCTTATTTTGACTTTATGGCACTGTCTGAAAAATTTAAAAAAATCATCGCTGCTTATAAAACAAAGTATTGTTCATGAGATCAGTTATTGTCAACAAAACTTGCTGGAAACAGCAGTTGCAGCTTACAATTCTTTTATATAAGTTTTGGGCCCACTCCATCTCTTGTACCTTCTCCTCTTGAGCCCTGTCTTCTTCTAAAAGGTGAGCATTATAATTAGGTGTAAATGCATCTTTATTGACTCCAGGCCATGTACAGACATCACTGATCTTTATGACTACGAAGTCTTTCGCGACGGAGTCCTTGCACAAAAAGTTCTCGGTTTACTTGCCGCATGAGATTTGGATAACATCCAAAGCTTTCGATGACTACCTCCATCATCTTCGTCAGGGGTGAAACTGACTGTCGTGGACCAGTGAGGCTTCCGCTTTTATAAGCAGTGGATGGCATCTCATTGGCTGGATTACGTCACGGTGAAAACGGCGCGTACCGAGGTGGCGGCCTCTATATCTATAGATTTTCTTTGCGCGCTTTATCCAGCGTTGCTTGCAGCGCCATCCATCGCAACAGGTGGAGAACTGCGAGGAATGTCAGAAGTCTCCCTCTGCGCTTTTTTCTTTATCAATTGCGCGCTTCCATGCATTGCTGAGTGCATAACCAGAGCCTCTGTAGAAGTTATTTTCACAGAGTCTAATTTCAACTGCTTCCCTGATGACAGAGTCCCAATAGTTTGAAGCGTGAGCAAGTACTCTTGTTTCATCGAATAAAATCTTATGTTTATTTAGCAAACTGTTCTCAGCCACCGTCGGTGTTTCTAGATACCTGTTTTTCAGGTGACGCTGATGTTCCACACAGTGATCGGCAACAGTTCTTATAGATTGGCCCACATAATTTTTGCCACACTCGCAAGGAATGCTGTATATTCCCGGTACTCTCAGGCCGAGATTATCTTTCACGGGTCGCAACATTTCCTTAATCTTCCTGGGTGTCCGGAAGACTGGTCTGATTCCCTGCCGACTCTGGACTCTGCCGATCTTGCTGGTCGTCGCACCCCAGAATGGTAGCCGCGCGATGTGTTTGTTGGTCCTCTTCATCTGCACGAACAGCGCCATTCCTATGTTTCTTCGCCAGAGTAGATACGATATCACTATCGGGATATCCATTTTTTCTGAATACCGTCGTCAGATGGTTAATCTCGGAGCCGAGGTGATCCTTGTCCGAAATAGTCCTTGCTCTGTGTACCAAGGTATTCAGCATAGCTCTCTTCTGAGCTGGGTGGTGAAAACTATGCGCGTTTAGATATAAATCTGTATGTGTCGGTTTCCTGTACACAGAATGTCCGAGACGTCCATCTGATTTGCGTTCCACCAGCACATCTAAGAAGGGTAACTTCCCATCTTTCTCCACCTCCACTGTAAATCGTATGTTCTGATGTATACCATTCAAATGATCAACAAACTGCTGCAGTGCCTCATTGCCATGTGTCCAGATTAAAAATGTATTGTCAGCGTACCTGAAAAAGCAGGATGGACGTAAGGGAGCACTGTTCAACGCTCGTTCTTCGAAATCCTCCATGAAGAAGTTAGCTATGGCTGGTGACAGTGGCGAACCCATGGCTGTTCCGTCAGTCATTTCATAATATTTTCCACCATATAAAAAGTAGGTGGTCGTCAAAGTGTGTCGAAATAACTTCAGTATTTCAGGAGAGAAATGAGCAGCCAACGTTTTAACGTATCTTCCACCGGTACCTTTGTAAACAAAGAGACCACATCGAGGCTGATCATGATGTCATTCGGACCTATCCTCATCTTCTTTATGATGTCGACAAACATTTTTGAGTTATTAATATGATGGCTGCAGTGGCCGACTATCGGTGCTAATAATTTGGTTAAGTATTTTGCCAACCGATATGTAGGAGACCCAATAGCACTAACAATAGGTCTCAACGGGACCCCATCCTTATGGACTTTGGGTACACCATGTAACCTGGGTTTCCTTGATGCTCTTGGTCGTAGATTCTTGACTAGTTCTTCTGGGAGGCCAGAGTTCTTCAGTAGCTCCCCTGTCTTCCTGCTAAGTGCTGCTGTAGGATCCCGTTTAAGAATTCGGTACGTGGCATCTTCCAATAATACGGCCACTTTCTTATGATAATCGGTAGCATTGAGGATAACTGTGGCATTCCCTTTGTCGGCTGGTAGTACAACTAACTCTTCATTCTTCCGCAACGATTTCAATGCCAGTTTCTACACTCTGCTTACATTGGACTTAGGAGGCTTGGCTATTGCTAAAATCCGACTAGTTGCAGCCTTTACCTCATCTGCTGCCTCTTCAGGAAGGTGCAGAACCGCTTGTTCTACTCCATTGATAAGCTCGCCACTGGTAGCTTTTGTGGAGCTGGAGAAAAGTTCAGTCCCTTACTGAGAACTGAGATGGTGGCATCATCAATTTCCTTGTCGGAGAAGTTGATAACTGTGCGATGTGCGTCGCTGGGCCATGAAATTCCTTTTCCCCAGTTTAGGCGCACAAATTTATCAGCCTGTTTTACTGTAGTCTTGCTTAAATTAGCACGCTGATGTGCAGCCAAAGTCGTGTCTACCCATTCCCAGTCCCATAGAGACAAAACTGCAAACATAAACAGATGGCAACTATATAAGGAGTTAGCGTTGGCATCCAGTTCATACCTCGTATGGTGTATCCTCTCCCTGACGATCGCAAGACTTGTCTTCCGCAAAATTCTATCCACTGTAGCAGTTCGGATGTGATGTTTGACAACTGCGAAATTTGGTACAACCTCCTGTCATGTCAACGTTGTAGAAAAGCCACATTACTCAGCAGCTGTGACTGTTTCAAGCGCATCTTCTCCAGCTGACGAACGCTGCGCGCTACATCCTCCCCGTAGAGGAAACTAATATGACTACGAAGTCTTTCGCGACGGAGTCCTTGCATAAAAAGTTCTCATTTTACTTGCCGCGTCAAATTTGGATAACATACCAAGCTTTCGATGACTACCTCCGTCATCTTCGTCAGGGGTAAAACTGACTGTTGTGGACCAGTGAGGCTTCCACTTTTATAAGCAAGTAAATGGAGAACTTTTTATTCAAGGACTCCATCCCGAAAGACTTCGTAGTCATATTAGTTTCCTCTACGGGGAGGATGTAGTGCGCAGCGTTCGTCGGCTGGAGAAGCTGCGCTTAAAACAGTCACAGCTGCTGAGTAATGTGGCTTTTCTACAACGTTGTCGTGACAAAGATATTGTACCAAATTTCGCAGTTGTCAAACATCACATCCGAACTGCTACAGTGGATAGAATTTTGCGGAAGACAAGTCTTGCGATCGTCAGGGAGAGGATACACCATACGAGGTATGAACTGGATGCCAACGCTAACTCCTTATATAGTTGCCATCTGTTTATGTTTGCAGTTTTGTCTCTATGGGACTGGGAATGGGTAGACACGACCTTGGCTGCACATCAGCGTGCTAATTTAAGCAAGACTACAGTAAAACAGGCTGATAAATTTGTGTGCCTAAACCGGGGAAAAGGAATTTCTGGGCCCAGCGACGCACATCGCACAGTTATCAACTTCTCCGACAAGGAAATTGATGACGCCACCATCTCAGTTCTCAGTAAGGGACTGAACTTTTCTCCAGCTCCACAAAAGCTACCAGTGGCCGAGATTATCAGTGGAGTAGAACAAGCGGTTCGGCACCTTCCTGAAGAGGCAGCAGATGAGGTAAGGCTTGCAACTAGTCGGATATTAGTAACAGCCAAGCCTCCTATGTCCAATGTAAGCAGAGTGTAGAAACTGGCATTGAAATCGTTGCGGAAGGATGAAGAGTTAGTTGTACTACCAGCCGACAAAGGGAATGCCACAGTTATCCTCAATGCTACCGATTATCATAAGAAAGTGGCCGTATTATTGGAAGATGCCACGTACCGAATTCTTAAACGGGATCCTAAAGCAGCACTTAGCAGGAAGACAGGGGAGCTACTGAAGAACTCTGGCCTCCCGGAAGAACTAGTCAAGAATCTATGACCAAGAGCACCAAGGAAACCCAGGTTACATGGTGTACCCAAAGTCCATAAGAATGGGGTCCCGTTGAGACCCATTGTTAGTGCTATTGGGTCTCCTACATATCGGTTGGCAAAATACTTAACCAAATTATTAGCACTGATAGTCGGCCTCTGTAGCCATCATATTAATAACTCAAAAATGTTTGTCGACATCATAAAGCAGATGAGGATAGGTCCGAGTGACATCATGATCAGCCTAGATGTGGTCTATTTGTTTACAAAGGTACCGGTGAGAGATACATTAAAACTGTTGGCTGGTCATTTCTCTCCTGAAATACTGAAGTTATTTCGACACACTTTGACGACCACCTACTTTTTATATGGTGGAAAATATTATGAAATGACTGACGGAACAGCCATGGGTTCGCCACTGTCGCCAGCCATAGCTAACTTCTTCATGGAGGATTTCGAAGAACGAGCGTTGAACAGTGCTCCCTTACGTCCATCCTGCTTTTTCAGGTACGTTGACAATACATTTTTAATCTGGACACATGGCAATGAGGCACTGCAGCAGTTTGTTGATCATTTGAATGGTATACACCAGAACATACGATTTACAATGGAGGTGGAGAAAGATGGGAAGTTACCCTTCTTAGATGTGCTGGTGGAACGCAAATCAGATGGACGTCTCGGACATTCTGTGTACAGAAAACCGACACATACAGATTTATATCTAAACGCACATGGTTTTGACCACCCAGCTCAGAAGAGAGCTATGCTGAATACCTTGGTACACAGAGCAAGGACTATTTCGGACAAGGATCACCTCGGCTCCGAGATTAACCATCTGACGACGGTATTCAGAAAAATTGGATATCCCGATCGTGATATCGTATCTACTCTGGAGATGAAACCTAGGAATGGCGCTGTTCGAGCAGATGAAGAGGACCAACACATCGCGCGGCTACCATTCTGCGGTGCAACGACCAGCAAGATCCGCAGGGTCCTGAGCCGGCAGGGAATCAGACCAGTCTTCCGGACACCCAGGAAGATTAAGGAAATGTTGCGACCCGTGAAAGATAATCTCGGCCTGAGAGGACCGGGAATATACAGCATTCCTTGCGAGTGTGGCAAAAATTATGTGGGCCAATCTATAAGAACTGTTGCCGATCGCTGTTTGGAACATCAGCGTCACCTGAACAACAGGTATCTAGAAAAATCGGCGGTGGCTGAGAACAGTTTGCTAAATAAACATAAGATTTTATTCGATGAAACAAGAGTACTTGCTCACGCTTCAAACTATTGGGACTCTGTCATCAGGGAAGCAGTTGAAATTAGACTCTGTGAAAATAACTTCTACAGAGACACTGGTTATGCACTCAGCAATGCATGGAAGCGCGCAATTGATAAAGAGAGAACGCAGAGGGAGACTTCTGACATTCCTCGCAGTTCTCCACCTGTTGCGATGGATGGCGTTGCAAGCAACGCTGGATAAAGCGCGCAAAGAAAATCTATAGATATAGAGGCCGCCACCTCGGTACGCGCCGATTTCACCGTGACGTAATCCAGCCAACTTGAAGGAGGTAGTCATCGAAAGCTTGGAATGTTATCCAAATTTGACGTGGCAAGTAAACTGAGAACTTTTTATGTCACTGATCTTTTTTGGGTTGATGGAGACTATAATCCTATGAAACTTTCTTCCTGTAAATATGGTCTGTATGATAAGATTTGTACAGGAATTACATGAGTGTGATGTTAAGTGACAATCCTAGGAATTTAATTTTTTTTTCCACAGTGAAAGTAGTAAGACTGAGCCATTGAAAAACTTTCAGCTTCATTAGTCGCTCCATCCCAAAGTTCTGGTGAACTAAATTTTCTTAGATGATGGTCCTTCTGCCTTCTTCACTTGTGTTTTTGAATGCTCTTTTCTTCATCGCTATAACCACAACACCTTAACGTAGTCCAAGTTTAATCAGAAACATGGTCTTACAGAAGTTGATTTACTCTATTCATCGTAGCAAGTAGAACATAACAGTGAAGTTCCTTTTTGAGTTCACTCATATGCTAGCGTTTTTTTAACAATCTTGCCTGAGTTACTGCAAATAAGGCCCCTTTTTCTCTCATACATCTCTAATTTGTAATATCTTTAAAAAATGTTCAGCATTTTCTGCATGAATAAACTTCTTATGACATTTACTTCTGCAGTTTTCTCAATGTGAATCTTTCATGTAAGCTCCTGGAACATGGAGTTCCCTGAGTGAAGTGTAGGATTCTTTGCAGTGGTATCTGATTTTGAAAACATTTATATCCCTGTGTTCTCAATATTTATATATGTTGTATGGCGTTGCTTGTCCTTGAAAGTGTTTCTCCTATGTCTCTAAATTCTGTTCTTTACTGAGGTGCCCATCAGTAATGTCACCTTCATTTGCTGTCTACAATAGCTTTGAACCTTGTTACCATCACTCGACTTTAATGGCCTCAAATTAAGATTTCATTATTTTTGTTGCTCTTCATCTGATTCATTACCAGATGGCGGTTGGTATTCAAAAATAAGACGAGAGATATCCGATGTCGAATGTGAATCATGATTTTTGTAACCTGCGAGGAAAGTATAGGGAAAGTGTCTGATTTGAGTGGTATCTCATTCAGGAAATATGAAGAATCAAGGCAACGTACAGAAGAACAGAGACAAAGTCTTGTATCTTGTGTATCCTGTATTTCATACTTCCCTTACCCTCCAGCTTTGCAAAAATTAAAAAAAAAGAAAAGGTTTCCATTCTGCATCCATAGAAAATTAAGAGAACAGAAAAAAGAAATAAAGCTTTGAAATTTGATGTCAAAGCAACGGTATTTCAGAAGACTATTGTTATACATACAAGCAAGAGACTGCAAATTCTATAGAACAAATTCCATCATATTTTCCTCTGGAACTCATAACTAACAAATTGACAATACATGAGAGCTCTGAAATCAAACAAACGTCCCTGATTTTTTAACTCTTTATGGCATAAATAGGAAAAACCAGAAAGAATGGGGGAAAATGCTCACCAAACGTTGTTGCCAATATAAATATCTGCCTCAGGCATTACAGTTATGGTGCCATTAGTAGTCCGTATTAAGAAACACCTGCGCAATTCAAGATAGCTATTTGTAACAGAGAAATGTTCACTGACATAATGTTTACATATTTGTTGAAGTGAGTATTGCGATCCAACAGTAAATCCTGAGAGATACCTAGCTGTAGCAGAGGGATGAATAATAGTAACGACTCAAAGGTGCAAAAGATCGAGTTATTGTATTAATGTGACGATATATTTTTTAGCAGTTGTAAAGATTGGTTGAAATACTATGAATATCTATACAGCAGCTAAAGACACAATGACCACACTAGTAAAAACAGCCTTATTCAAAGCAGCCAGCAATATCTGAAAATGTCAATTGAAAAAATATCACAAAGAATAATGCTAAGTAAAAAAATATATTACCGACAAAATAGAGGATATAACCTACACATAGTTTAATGTGGATTAAGGTATGATAACTGAGCTTAACATTTTATCTGGAAGCATCTATTAGATTTTAAAGAATTTCAAGTAAAACAAACTTGATACCATTTTAACAATGGTATCGTCATTCGAAGAATCTTTCACCTAGGTTTTAAATTTATATCAGCTTGAAACAAAATGCCCTTTTGAGAATTTTTGGAAGTTGCAAGTGCTATGCATAGGACATTTTGCAGTAAATTGACGTTTGTGTTTATAAGAACAGTTTTTCGTTCTGATGCGATTTGATGTCACTTCAGATTAACTTCAAATATGTGAAAGCACTAATTAATTTTGTGTTGATATTTCATTATAACATTTGTGACCAAACACGAAAATGAATTTACTATACTGGAATTATGATATCTTAAAATACTGATAGTTGTGCAGTAATGTAAATATCTACTTGTCTGTACTGAATGTTCTCTAAACTTATTGTCACTCTTCGGTGAGGAAAATGGAACTGTGTTACCTAACTAGCAAGCATCTATTGAAAGTAATTGCTGAAATATAGAATGAGATTCCTTTCACAAAATTTAAGTTTATTTTGCCACTTAACTAAAATTTTGTTTACATTTCATACTTGAAAAATGATAGCTCAGAGAAGATGTTAAAACAGTGTCTATTCATTAGTTAATTAGAATCAAAATCCAATAATAGAAAGTTGCAACATCAGCTACATCTATACTACTTTACTTAGTTCCTGTCGTTCCCTCTGGAACATAGGGTTGTGACGAAATTCCTCTACCTGGTACGATTTCTAGCAAGTCTCTTCACTTCACTCCAGGTTTTCCCATCCTCTGGAACTTCTCTCTCGATCATTCTTTTCCATGTCTGTTTGGGACGACCACGTTTTCTAACTCCTTGAGGGTTCGAGTATAATGCCATCCTTTCAACAGCTCCATCTGGTTTCCTCCATGTATGCCCAATCCTGTTCCGGTTTCTTTCTTTGATTTGTATATTGATTGGTTGCTGATTTGTCTCCGTCTAAAGATCTTCTTTTGTAATTTTATCTGGCCATCTCACATTTAAAATACGCCAATCAAAAACCTGTCTCCTATCCTCTTCCCATCCCTAGCCCATACTTTTTCTTTTCCTTCTCATTTCCCCCACGTAACAGATTCTGGTGGTCATCCCACGAATAGGGGTGCGGAGGAAATGCCAAGCGAATATGCCGTACTTCTGGCAAATCGTCAGTGCCTGGGCGATAAGGCGGCAGCCCCACCAAGGCAATTGGAAGCAGTGGACTAATCACCTGCTCTCCTTAAATAACCTGATTACTGAAACCGAAATGAGAATATAAAACTGGATGGATAAACTGATAATACATCTATACTGAATTACCTAATTTCTTTTTCTGGGACAGGCTATAGGGTTTCCTCCTTCTGTAGTGTTTAAAAAAGTACTCACGCTCAAGCTCAGTGCAAAATACATATCACAAAGCTACTCATACTAGGCTCGATATAATTTACAAATAAAATGAAGTTTCTTTTCTTAAGAGATATATGTGCCAATTAAGCACCAAATAAAAGTTGGTTGTAGTGTCTACTACTATAGTGACAAAACTGACCTGCTGATACAAGACACAGTGAAATAAAAATCACTGTTTGGATGCCGTATGTCTTCTTTCTTGCATGACAGCAGGCAGGCAAATACATATTAATTAAAACACTAGATAAAAGTGCACTTTCAAAGCCAGCTGTCAACTGCAAATCTGGAAGCTCATTCGGAATATTCTATGGCATTAAATAAAGTTAGATGGTATTTTATTCTGTTAGGTTACAATTTAATCACTTAGGCACAGTTTTTGGCAAAATCGGAAATAAGATACACAAGTAGATTACTGCAATGACGAACATATGTCTCAGGCTACAGTACACATCAATTTTTTATTTCAGTAGTACTTTCATCTTTATTGATTTTGTAACTCAAAACTGAACTGTCACATTCCAACGTTTCAAGGTCTTGCGCTACTAGTACTCTGCAGATCAGAATGTCAACACACCTATGTTTCCTTCCATTCACATTTGTTGGCTTCGCAAACTCACAGTCAAAGTCTCAAACTCCAGCCTAACCTAGGCTTCAGGCTTCACTAAAGGTCATTGTGTCACTAATCTAGTTTTTCCATTCATCAAACAACTATGAAAATCAGTAACAAACCCTAAAATGCATGACAACCAGACACATAAAAGTTATTTTGGCGCTCTGCATATTAAAACTAATGTAATTAATTCATTCCACCTACTGAAAGTAATAATTATGTTAAGTGATTCTTATTGGTTTGCATATACTGCCATCCAATTGCCTATGGCCAGCATCAATAAATTTCCATCAGCACACAATGCAAGAGCCACCAACCCTGTATGGGTACTCTAGTCACATTCTGTAATGAAATATTAATCTTAATCACGTGTTACATATCAAGTGCATGTTAGGTAATGGTAACATATTATTAAACACCCCAGATTCTCATTAGATGTAATTTACTTAATGTTACCACATGTCACTGGCCATAACTGTAGGTATTTTAACCATAAGAATGCTTAGCAAAAACGAAAATTTATTCACAACCTGCAAATATGCAGCCAGCATTAACTTGTACCAAATGAGAGAGACAGTTTGTGTATGTGTACCAATGAGAGCTGATAGTTTGATTTAAGCACCACAGAGATGCAATGTGCCTGACAAATGCTGTATGTCAATCTCTCGTCACATCTACTCCCACAAGGCCACTCCCCTAACCCCTTCCCACCCCCCAACTCCCTTTCTGTCGTAGAGCAGAATTTCAAATGTGTGGGACTTTGTGGCAAACTTGATGAACGACGCTTATATAAACAGGTGTCAGGGGCTGTGTAGCACGAAGGGTGTCCTCAGTAGTGGATGGTGGCGAAGGTGTTGCTGTCATCTGTGGTTCAATGAAATTGCTCATTGCTTTTTGTGTGCCAGGGTGCAAGCTGGTCACCAGGTAACAGGTAAGCTGGCTTTACCTTCTGAGTGACACTGTTTTTGGGTTATCATTGTACACTGTTTCCAGTTTATACAGACAACCAGCCCATTACTTTCGCTTTACGAGGCCTAAGGAAACCTTTCCCTGATGTAGTTTTGTGATTTTGGCCGTTAGAGTTATTATTAGTCAATTTGCCATGGATGTGAGACACCTTACCATGCCTGCTGCTGTTTTTCGCAAGCAAGTGTTCATCAAAGCGTACAAAAACACTCAATCTGTAGCTAATACCACAATTAAACTTGCCAAGGACAGATACACTTGTCCGATTGCTAGAAAAGGCTGTTGATCATGCACTAGAGCATGTGTTACACTTCATTCAGCGAAAGCAACCACTATGTACATTGGCCAATAGGTCATTTTTCTGATTCGACGTAGCGTTTTTCCTATGTACACAATGACTCAATGTGCCCACTGCCTCAAGCAGAATTGTTCTGGTAAATCCTCAAGGCAACTGAGAGATACACCTGTTGGGCTGATATGGCTCAAATTATGTACATTTCTGTGGAAAAGCCAGCCAGAACTTTTCTTGCTACATGACCCACTTGGTTTGACAGCCTGGTACAAATCACAATGGACCACAGACCACAGTTCAAATCACTGTCATTCCACAAACTGGATAAGTTGTGTTGTTGCCAACACCATCATTCCACTTGTTATGAAAATCTTGTACAGTACTGTGGCACGGACTATATTTCCCCAAGTATGCTCTCATGAGGTACAAAAAAAAATGTTAATATCAGTTTAATATCTGCCCCGTCCTGCTTCACAAGACTAGAATATTAAGCTCATTTTTGTTTCCTGATGGGGTGCTGAAAGCATTCTCTACCTCTGTCTCACGATGTCTCCTCTTATTCGAACTATCTTAAAGTAACCAAATGCCACGTCACCTACAAAGTCTTCCAATGTAGCAGCACAGAGGAGTTGTAAATATCAGGCTCATACTACATATCACTTTGTAAATTCGGTACTGTACCCAAATTTAATATAATCATCTTTCCCTGTGTAGTTGGGAGATTCAAATTCCGTTAAAAAATTTCACCACAAAGAAAAAACGTCTGATTACCAATTCAACTCTCGAATAATATCTGTGGTAATTTCTCCTTCGCTTCCACCCTCCTAGCAGCACGTCATTGATATGAAATTGATTGACGAATTAATTAAATTGATCATGAGAGTCGCTTTCCATGGTCAGTAATTTTTTTTCTCGCAGTCAGATTACACTCGTTAGGTAACTGTTGCAGACGCTCCTGTGGCGTCTCTGGAGGCTCCCCACAGGCTAGGTACTTACTTCCTCTGTTACCAATATGGATGCTAGGCTGTCTTAAAATAATTGACGATATCCATCTCTAACTACGGTCTGTCTCTCGGTTGCCTTGTCATGCTGGTGGAAGTAAGTGACTTAGAATCCTGGTTTCCCACTCCCAAACCAGTCGTGCTGAGACCTGTCGGTGTATGGGCGCAGCAGGATGTTTCACTCCTCTCACCACTCCCGCATAGCCTTCACCCCCATCACCACCCTGCCACTGGGTTGCATGTGAACAGCTGTCACTCCCACCCCTCGTATCAGGGCTCTATTGCTCCTGTCCAACAACCCACTGCTCACTGTGTCAGGCAGCTGATTCCATGCGTGCTAAAGTTGTCCTATCTTTCTCTGAAGGAGTGTGAGGTTAAATGTCACTGGGGTAAATACCAGGATGCTCAACAACATGCTCCTCCTCACCTCTTCTGCAAACCAAAACGTTCTGAGAAATGTTTCCGAAATGGGAATCCATAGAGGGAGTATGATGTTCTTTTCAAGGAAATCTATTGAGAATCGTCATCTGAAGCTGACTGCAGAAGAATTATACTGCGGCCAACATACATTCTGCGTATAGATAAGATAAGAAAAATTAGCGCTTATACCGAGGTATGTAGACCATCTTTTTCTCCCTCACCCTGTGTGCAAGTGGAATAGGTAAAGAAATGAGCAGTAATGGTACAGGGGTATCCTTAGCCAATCACTGTACAATGGCTTGTGATGTATGAATATCGACGTAGATGTAAATTTAATATACTTATTAAGATGTCAGTTCATCCATTTACAGGCACACTAAATAATTAAGGAAGAACGTCGCCTCTAATTTATCGAGAAAACAAAGACAGAACTTCTGCTGCTGACTGTCTCACTGTAGAAATGTTCGTATTAGCCCCTAATTTTCTAATTGCAGTCACTTCTCGAGATGTATGTGAGAGGTTGTAATGTGTTTCGTCAGATTATCGTTTATCTGTCTTATTCTCATGATTCCTCCAGTCTTCGATAATACAATTTGTGTACACCTGATTTCGAGAGCAAGGAATGTCCTCTGCCAAGTTACAGACGCCCGCTGTTTGTCTGGTAATCACATTCCAAGAGCTCTATTCCATTAGTCAGAAGGCTGTCTACACCTGCACCCGTCAATGACTAGGCAGAGAGCTATCACAACGAGAAAAGTTGCACACTAATGTACAGGAGGAAATTCACAACCAAGCAGAGTGTGCATGGACTGCACAAAGAAATTCAGCTATCTACACATATCCCCGATACATGTCCTAATTCCTTTATCGTATTCTGATGATTACCACATCAGAAATACGACAGTGCAATGATCTCTAAATCTTTTTTGATAGCACATCGTATCTCTCTCTCTCTCTCTCTCTCTCTCTCTCTCTCTCTCTCTCTCTCTCTCTCTCCCCTTCTCTGTCCTCGTTATTTTTGTAAGATCCATGGAGTAAACCTATAAACTATAAAAATTTCGGTAGAGAACTCAACAGAATTTTACCGCCTCTCTCTCTCTCCTGCTATATCAAAAACAAATACCGTATGGCCGGCCGCGGTGGTCTCGCGGTTCTAGGCGCTCAGTCAGGAACCACTAGACCGCTACGGCCGCAGGTTCGAATCCTGCCTCGGGCATGGATGTGTGTGATGTCCTTAGGTTAGTTAGGTTTAAGTAGTTCTAAGTTCTGGGGGACTTACGAACTCAGCAGTTAAGTCCCATAGTGCTCAGAGCCATTTTTGAACCAAATACTGTATGCTTGTTGACATCGCCCATATGAGGTGATCCCATTATATATACATGTTTTGGTCCACTGGACCAGGTGGCTAGCGATCGAAGACGTTTCTACGGATCTGAGTAAAGTTTCGCCGCGTGTACTGGACGAAGATCCTAGCCCACAGACTATCAATCGTAAGGAGAGGGTTGAAATGGTTCAAATGGCTCTGAGCACTATGGGACTTAACATCTGAGGTCATCAGTCCCCTAGACTTAGAACTACTTAAACCTAACTAACCTAAGGGCTTCACACACACCCATGCCCGAGCAGGATTCGGACCTGCGACCGTAGCGGTCGCGCGGTTCCGGGCTAAAGCCACAATGGCTGGCTAAGGAGAGGGTTCTTGTGTTGTTGTTTCATAAGCAATTTGATACATTGTTTTTGCTGTAAGACACTGAAGCAGTGTATGACTACAGCAATATACACAGACATGCACGATGTTTTTCTACCATAACTTCCAGGTCCATGTCAGGTTTGATCCAACACTAACACGTTTGATCCATTGGCTCTCACACAAAAAACTAGACATCAAATGCTGTAAATTATGCTCCTGCCACAATACATGGGCTGGTTGGAATAAGAGACAGAGTTGGTGTTTCTTACTGACAAAAATGTGGAAGGTACTACAACATATGGAAAATGGAAGAGTTTGTGGTGTTGTGCAATGTTTCCAAACAGCTGTCAAAATGTGACGACCTCTACATTTAATCTCATCTTCTACAGTGATTACGTATTCTCCATCAATTTCGCAACTGTACCACATTTACCCTAATTTTAACACATTTTATCCAATTACGCAAGGTCCAAGCCACCACCCTCAACGAGTTGTCAAGCCAACAAAATGTCTCGTCACGTCACTGCCGCTATGTTGTCAGCCGAAGACACTGCAGTATGGTTCTCAATTTATGTATCATTGCAAAACCATCCCCCCCCCCCAATTACTTTGCGAGGGCTATATATGTATGGATATATCATGAAGCCTGTTACACAGCCAATATCACATGACACAATGCTGCTTCTTTGTGTAGGAAATAGCCACCTGCGGAGAGAGGGTGCGATAACTACGTTCCTTAGGCGAAACGCTTCATACATTTGGTAAGATTTAATTACAGTTTGCTGCACAAGAAAGAGTGTTCCATATCAACCTTACTCTCAGCATCCATGCAAGCCCACAAGATCTCTCCAAATGTGTGTATGTCGAGGAGGTGAGCACCCCTTATTGATGTATAGTATATATGAGAGTGCTGTGGTGATGTAACAGACAGTCAACAAGAAATGTGTGGTTTATGCATGATGGAGGTCCAGACGAATGGAATTTAAAACATTTTACGTAAATCAACTGTGATATCAATTCTGGAGTCAGTACCAAGAAGGTACTGGCAAGAGAAAAATGATTGTAGAACATAAACACATACACTCCTAAGGCTATACAGTTCTGCACTTCCACACGTTATAATGTTAAAGCCATGTGGTTTCTGAAATACACTCCTGGAAATGGAAAAAAGAACACATTGACACCGGTGTGTCAGACCCACCATACTTGCTCCGGACACTGCGAGAGGGCTGTACAAGCAATGATCACACGCACGGCACAGCGGACACACCAGGAACCGCGGTGTTGGCCGTCGAATGGCGCTAGCTGCGCAGAATTTGTGCACCGCCGCCGTCAGTGTTAGCCAGTTTGCCGTGGCATACGGAGCTCCATCGCAGTCTTTAACACTGGTGGCATGCCGCGACAGCGTGGACGTGACCCGTATGTGCAGTTGACGGACTTTGAGCGAGGGCGTATAGTGGGCATGCGGGAGGCCGGGTGGACGTACCGCCGAATTGCTCAACACGTGGGGCGTGAGGTCTCCACAGTACATCGATGTTGTCGCCAGTGGTCGGCGGAAGGTGCACGTGCCCGTCGACCTGGGACCGGACCGCAGCGACGCACGGATGCACGCCAAGACCGTAGGATCCTACGCAGTGCCGTAGGGGACCGCACCGCCACTTCCCAGCAAAGTAGGGACACTGTTGCTCCTGTGGTATCGGCGAGGACCATTCGCAACCGTCTCCATGAAGCTGGGCTACGGTCCCGCACACCGTTAGGCCGTCTTCCGCTCACGCCCCAACATCGTGCAGCCCGCCTCCAGTGGTGTCGCGACAGGCGTGAATGGAGGGACGAATGGAGACGTGTCGTCTTCAGCGATGAGAGTCGCTTCTGCCTTGGTGCCAATGATGGTCGTATGCGTGTTTGGCGCCGTGCAGGTGAGCGCCACAATCAGGGCTGCATACGACCGAGGCACACAGGGCCAACACCCGGCATCATGGTGTGGGGAGCGATCTCCTACACTGGCCATACACCACTGGTGATAGTCGAGGGGACACTGAATAGTGCACGGTACATCCAAACCATCATCGAAGCCATCGTTCTACCATTCCTAGACCGGCAAGGGAACTTGCTGTTCCAACAGGACAATGCACGTCCGAATGTATCCCGTGCCACCCAACGTGCTCTAGAAGGTGTACGTCAACTACCCCGGCCAGCAAGATCTCCGGATCTGTCCCCCATTGAGCAAGTTTGGGACTGGATGAAGCGTCGTCTCACGCGGTCTGCACGTCCAGCACGAACGCTGGTCCAACTGAGGCGCGAGGTGGAAATGGCATGGCAAGCCGTTCCACAGGACTACATCCAGCATCTCTACGATCGTCTCCATGGGAGAATAGCAGCCTGCATTGCTGCGGAAGGTGGATATACACTGTACTAGTGCCGACATTGTGCATGCTCTGTTGCCTGTGTCTATGTGCCTGTGGTTCTGTCAGTGTGATCATGTGATGTATCTGACCCCAGGAATGTGTCAATAAAGTTTCCCCTTCCTGGGACAATGAATTCACGGTGTTCTTATTTCAATTTCCAGGAGTGTATTAGTCGTGCAGTAAGCAATGGTCTCAGTGCTCTACTGCAGGCACATATGTCCAACATCAGACATACATCCACCCTGCAAGTTTTCTTTCCCACTTACTACGTTGACAGACTTTAAGATGATAAAACTACTTCCTTATATAACAAAGAAAAACACAGATTTTTTGTGATACATGCTCGATATAACTTTCCAGAGTGTCTAGCACTCACCGTTCACAACCGATTACAGTTCAGTCCTATAAAATGATCGCCAGCAATGGAAAATGCGGCTTATGAGGAAATAGACAAATGCATAGCAATGGTATTTGACATGTGAAATAATGCACCAAGATGGACTAACTCTGTGAACAGGACAACTGTCATGCAAATGCACAGACAGGATTAGCAGTATCTCACAAAGCTATGTCAGTGGCTTATAATCAAAGTAGTTATGAAACTGATGACTCGATTCATGTCCAAAATGTGACTGGGAAATGGTGTACTTCGTATGCATCTGAAGGAGGGCTCCAAAATAGGTTTTCCATTGGTTTGGTGGATATGCTGCACTAATTCCATGTACAGAACACTCTCTCTTTTCCTGACAAAGATACACACACACACACACACACACACACACACACACACACACACACACACAACTGTCAAGCAAATGTATGCACGGGGCCTGCAGTACCTAAAAAACACCCTGTCAGTGACTTAGAAACAAAGTAACAATGAAACAGCGACTTGATTCATGTCCAAAATTTGACCAGGAAATGGCGAACTTCACGTGTATCTTCGTTCATCTAAAAGAGGTTGCTGAAATAGGTTTTCCATCTGTTTGGTGGACATGATTCGTCACACATGCGTTGGAAGTTCTCTGTTGGCTGTGGTATGGAGAGGTTTGGTGTTAACGATTGCAGGTAGCACTCTCACACCCTGAGCAACTGTCTACAAAATCATCCATTATGGCAGTCAGTTTGTACGTAGTCCTACCACTTCAGTAGACATATTGTATAATATTGTTAAATAAACAATGCAGCAACTCTTCTGTAAGGTAACTGAGCTGTGGCAAAAATTGCAGTTTTGAAGAGCGCGCCACAGTGCGTAGTGTGAAACAGCCGCCCTCCATTTCTGGCGACGGCGCCGCTCTGGCAGTCGCAGCTTTGGTGTCTCCCTCTGTTGGGAAAGGGGAAAAGTTGCCTGTTCACGTGCATTTAAGGGGCGCTATGAGCCCGCCAGTGAGTCAGTGTGGGTCAGTCTCTCGTCCCCAGCTTCCTAGTCTGTCTCTCGTCCGCTTTTCTTAGGCACTTAGTGTCGGTCTGTCGTTCAGAGTGCTAGTATGTCTGTCGTTCGGATCAACCTTTAAAGCCGTCAAAATGAGTCTTTCCACTCCGCCAGTAAGAGAACTCGACGAGTGGTCGCCTGGTCAGAGCTTAGTTCCTGCATGTGAGTCTGCACGTTAGGTCGCCAGTCTGCTCGAGTTTGCTCAGGCAATGGTCATTGTAGGTTGGATCGATCGGTTGGTCGGTCGCGCACTTGAGACACGAGATGACTTGTCCGTCTTGAGCGTCGGCGCATGTGAGGTCGCCATGTGCGTCCAGCGGGCTGCAGCGTATAGCGAGGGGTAGATGCTTCGTGGTCTACACGAGAGCAACAGGAGTCAACCCACGACATCAGTCTGGCCGGTACGAGCTGCGACGATGTGAGATGGGAGATCGGCGCACCTTCCTGCTTCCGTTGAAGAAGCTGGCAGCGGACGGTTTGGGAGAGCGATTTGGGAGTGCTGCGCCAGGTCTTCTCGAGAAATCGCAGTTTATTAGAAGTTGAGTGATTGGTGATATGTTGTTTGATTTACTCTTGTTATATTCTATTTGTTTTCTTGGTGAGGTCGCCAGACGTTTTGCTTTGGGGTCGTCCCACCATTTTTCTCTGTTTGACCACCCGCAGAAAGGTGGTTGTTTATAAATTGGGTGGTCCGTTTTTCCCTTGTGGAGTAGGGGTGGGTTAGAGGAACCTGCAGTTCAGGTTGTTCGGTAATCTCACTATCAATTTACCGTACGTTAGTAGCTGCATCTGTCGTATTTGTCGGATCTGGTGTGTTAACGAATTTATCACTTGGAGTGTAATGACCTAATACCTGAAATATGTTTTGATCTTTGGAAACTTTGATATTATTGCCTATGATCTTGAGAGGCGGTATCTGTGTACTGTAGAACATCTTAACTACGGTTTGGCCTAACTTGTAGAATTTTATATAAGATCGCATTTCATGGGCTTTTATTTCAATGATCATTTTAGTATATTAAGTTGCCACCCTTTCTTAGAAGTCAAAATCAAGTTACACCTACGGTGGCAAGGTTATTATTTTAATTGTTAGTGTTCTATACCATTTCCATACCTCCTATGGGGGGGGGGGTGCATAGATTTGGTGATGGTGTAAATTGTTAAAACTCTTAGTTCAAAGTTATCTGGTGTGTTGCGGATTTGAACCAGTGTACTCTTTCAGAGGCTGTTGTGAGCGGTCGTAATTACAGCCGTGTCAAAAGGGAGCAGTACGATTCTCAGCTCGAAAGCTCATACAGTCAAAACTTGTTTCTTGCTGCCTCTGAATAAATTGTAACTTTGATATTTAGAGGGTGCTTTCTGATTGTAATTTTAAATGTTTCTTTTCAAAAATGCTTTTAGGCACTATTAAAGTCAATAAAATTCCCATTTGTTAAAAGGAATTTGGTTATGATTTCATCAGTTACTCCCTGGCAACTACTTCCATGCTTACATAGTGTGATTAAATGTGTTAATGTTCTTGATGAATCGCTAGTAAATAAAATAAATTCTTAAGAATATTCTTCGAAAATAAATCACGGTTCAGTTGTTATGATTGCTAGAGAACACAGATAAGCACATTGTAAATACTGTCAGTTAGAGTCTGCAACGCTTAGGCAGTATTCCACAGGGTCAAACATACAATCCATTCAGTAGCTGCACATTGCAGCCCCAAACCTGGTAGTACAATACTCATTACGTAAGCATGATGTAAAAGATTTTGGTAGTCACATGTCCAGACATTTTATATAAATCTGTAAGATTGGTGGTTACAGATAACTTCGTGATCTGACAAATATAAAGTTATTACTCTACGTTTCTATGTCATCCATGTTAAACAGTGTATTCGAGCCGTCTTACTGTAGTCAATGATCACTGTTTCTCTGGGTCCCAGAGCTTCCATTTCGTTCTATTTTCTCATATCTCTTTTGCTGTCACACACTCGTTCCCCTGTACTAGAACTTGCCAGCAGTAAACAGACACGTAAGTTCTCTCTTTGTCCCCCAACTTTCCCCGCATTTGGTCATATCGCCGCTGGGTTTATACGTACTTTCCCTCAATTTTCGTACTTTTTACCGTTTTCAGGTCTTTTTCTCCACATTTCTTCTATTTGCATATGCTCATATTGGTAACCACGTGTGGTTTTATTTTATACATGCAAGGTACATCAACCTACTAAAAAAATTCATACGAATTTCCCTCTTTCTGATTATCTAGATGCATCCATTTCCTACGGGATGAGCATGAAAGTAATCGAACTACATAGATGAAAGTTGTGGTTTTGTAGCTATGTGAGACTCTACAAGTGCAGCATATAAAGGATATAGTGAAAACCTGAACGTTGGAAACATTTCAATGTCTGACACCGATACATCATATAATGTCTCATCAGACTCGTGCTATGCAGCAGTTGACAGGAACTCAAAAGTCTGGAAACAGTTATGCATGCTGACTTGATTCCCACTGCTACTTGCAGGGAGCTACAGCAAGGAGATAAGTTGTGTACGCAGGTCCATGGGAGCGACTTCGGTCACTGGTCCCCTGGTCCAGTGGACCAATACATACATATTTAATGAGATCACCACATATAGTCGATTTAATAAGCAGAAGCTATTTGTTTCCGATATATCGGGAGGCAGAGATGCGGTAAAATGTTGTTGAGTTCTTACCAGGCTACGTTCGTGTAGTTTTTATAGTTCTTATTCTTACTCTGCTGGATATTGCAAAAATAAGGAGGAATGCGGGAGGGTGGGAGAGAGAGAGAGAGAGAGAGAGAGAGAGAGAGAGGCGGTGGGAGACGGGAGACACTGTGCTCTCAACATTAGACTGTCGTATTTCTAGCGTGATAATCACTGTTTTTCCATACCTTACAGTTATGACTTATTATCGTGTTATTGCTTTCATCATTCCATTTCTTGGTTCACTCTCCTGATGCTTCTCAATTGCAGACATTACTTATGTGTTTCATACATGGAACAGAAAATACATTTAATTACAAACAAGAAATTGTTACAATTATGTATATAATATGGAAGACAATTTCAGGTTGTGAACTATTTTTATATTAAAATGAAAAGCAATGGCGACAGTGTTAAAAGAAATGGGGGCCTCTTTCATTAAATGACTAACTTAATTATTAACTTTTAGAAAAGTTAATGCAATGCAATGCACAATAGGGGTAATGCAGGAGTAGGCTTAATAATGAATAGGAAAATAGGAACGTGGGTAAGCTACTTCAAACAGCATAGTGAACGCATTATTGTGGCCAAGATAGATACGAAACCAACACCAACTACAGTAGTACAAGTTTATATGCCAACTAGCTCTGCAGATGATGTAGAAATTGATGAGATGTATGTTGAGATAAAAGAAATTATTCTGGTAGTGAAGGGAGACGAAAATTTAATAGTCATGGGTGACTGGAATTCGAGTGTAGGAAAAGGGAGAGAAGGAAACGTAGTAGGTGAATATGGATTGGGGCTAAGAAATGAAAGAGGAAGCCGCCTGGTAGAATTTTGCACAGAACACAACTTAATCATAGCTAACACTTGGTTTAAGAATCATGATAGAAGGTTGTATACATGGAAGAACCCTGGAGATACTAAAAGGTATCAGATAGATTATATAATGGTAAGACAGACATTTAGGAACCAGGTTTTAAATTGTAAGACATTTCCAGGGGCAGATGTGGACTCTGACCACAATCTATTGGTTATGACCTGTAGATTAAAACTGAAGAAACTGCAAAAAGGTGGGAATTTAAGGAGATGGGACCTCAATAAACTGACTAAACCAGGGGTTGTACAGAGTTTCAGGAAGAGCATAAGGGAACAATTGACAGGAATGGGGGAAAGAAATACAGTAGACGAAGAGGGATAAAGTAGTGAAGGCAGCAGAGGATCAAGTAGGTAAGAAGACGAGGGCTAGTAGAAATCCTTGGGTAACAGAAGAAATATTGAATTAAATTGATGAAAGGAGAAAATATAAAAATGCAGTAAATGAAGCAGGCAAAAAAGAATAAAAACGTCTCAAAAATGAGATCGACAGGAAGTGCAAAATGGCTAAGCAGGGATGGCTAGAGGACAAATGTAAGGATGTAGAGGCTTATCTCACTAGGGGGAAGACAGATACTGCCTACAGGAAAATTAAAGAGACCTTAGGAGAGAAGAGAACCACTTGTATGAACATCTAGAGCTCATATGGAAACCCAGTTCTAAGCAAAGAAGGAAAAGCAGAAAGGTGGAAGGAGTATATAGAGGGTCTATACAAGGGCGATGTACTTGAGGACAATATTATGGAAATGGAAGAGGATGTAGATGAAGATGAAATGGGAGATACAATACTTCGTGAAGAGTTTGACAGAGCACTGAAAGACATGAGTCGAAACAAGGCCCCTGGACTAGACAACATTCCATTGGAACTACTGACGGCCTCGGGAGAGCCAGTCCTGACAAAACTCTACCATCTGGTGAGCAAGATGTATGAAACAGGCGAAGTACCCTCAGACTTCAAGAAGAATATAATAATTCCAATCCCAAAGAAAGCAGGTGTTGACAGATGTGAGAATTACCAAACAATCAGTTTAATAAGCCACAGCTGCAAAATACTAACACGAATTCTTTACAGACGAATGGAAAAACTAGTAGAAGCCGACCTCGGGGAAGATCAGTTTGGATTCCATAGAAATACTGGAACACGTGAGGCAATACTGACCTTACGACTTATCTTAGAAGAAAGATTAAGGAAAGGCAAACCTACGTTTCTAGCATTTGTAGACTTAGAGAAAGCTTTTGACAATGTTAACTGGAATACTCTCTTTCAAACTCTGAAGGTGGCAGGGGTAAAGTACAGTGAGCGAAAGGCTATTTACAATTTGTACAGAAACCAGATGGCAGTTATAAGAGTCGAGGGGTATGAAAGGGAAGCAGTGGTTGGGAAGTGAGTGAGACAGGGTTGTAGCCTATCCCCGATGTTATTCAATCTGTATATTGAGCAAGCAGTAAAGGAAACAAAAGAAAAATTCGGAGTAGGTATTAAAATCCATGGAGAAGAAATAAAAACTTTGAGGTTCGACGATGACATTGTAATTCTGTCAGAGACAGCAAAGGACTTGGAAGAGCAGTTGAACGGAATGGATGGTGACTTGAAGGGAGGATATAAGATGAACATCAACAAAAGCCAAACGAAGATAATGGAATGTAGTCGAATTAAGTCGGGTGATGTTGAGTGTATTAGATTAGGAAATGAGACACTTAAAGTAGTAAAGGAGTTTTGCTATTTGGGGAGTAAAATAACTGATAATGGTCGAAGTAGAGAGGATATAAAATGTAGACTGGCAATGGCAAGGAAAGCGTTTCTGAAGAAGAGAAATTTGTTAACATCGAGTATAGATTTAAATGTCAGTAAGTCATTTCTGAAAGTATTTGTATGGAGTGTAGCCATGTATGGAAGTGAAACATGGACGGTAAATAGTTTGGACAAGAACAGAATAGAAGCTTTCGAAATGTGGTGCTACAGAAGAATGCTGAAGATTAGATGGGTAGATCACATAACTAATGAGGAGGTACTGAATAGGATTGGGGAGAAGAGGAGTTTGTGGCACAACTTGACCAGAAGAAGGGATCGGTTGGTAGGACATGTTCTGAGGCATCAAGGGATCACCAATTTAGTATTGGAGGGCAGCATGGAGGGTAAAATTCGTAGGGGGAGACCAAGAGATGAATACACTAAGCAGATTCAGAAGGATGTAGGTTGCAGTAGGTACTGGGAGATGAAGAAGCTTGCACAGGATAGAGTAGCATGGAGAGCTGCATCAAACCAGTCTCAGGACTGAAGACCACAACAACAACAACAATGCAAAGTCTTCTGAAAGTAGCAACGGCCCACAGCTTTGGCTTGGAGAGCAAATCTTTTGGTAAAATTTGTTACTGACTGTGAATTGAAATATGTGCCGTTGTGGAAATTAGTATTAAACTGATTATCGGACATTGTAATATTTAAATTCTATCAGATTTCACAACCAAAAGACTATGGTGCACGAAATATAATAACAAAAAGGAAAGCTTCCATACTTAAGAAAACACACATAATTGTGAATCTCTAAAGGGAGGACCGGTTCATAAATGAAATATGATTAAACTTTAACAGTATATTTCAAGGAAATAAAAGTCAACTTACACTATTTCGCACAGCATAATATTGAAAACAAAAGATCCTGTACAAGAAATGAGAGATATTGAAATGCACACACTTGGTATTCTGATTTATAATAACAGTTGCAAATAATTAAGTACCAATCTAAGAAAGACCTCCTACAACCAATTTTTCGAATCCACAGAATTAAATGCGTAACGTGAATCAAGGTAACCAAGAGAGACAAACACAATGGCAAAAAGAAAAGAGCAAAAGAGAAAAGAGAATGACGCCCTTGTTTGACAACTGTTTATACTACTTACACGTTACGATCTTTGCATGATTATCGATGTATTATCTAGAGTTTTCGAACAGATTTACATTACTTTGGGTAAATTTCTTGTAAATGTTGTGGACATTATAATATGCCCCATAAATGTTGAGATGATACTGTTTTGACTGTTGGAGATAAGCATTTAACTAAAGTCACTTAATTTGCTGTTTTCATAGTACAAAGGGGATAAGTTCACAGTTTTGACACGTTACATGGATACCACTTCCTTCATTTCAGAAAAAGTGCGATAATTTGAGTACATTCACATTTACGCTTTATTTTTGCCATTGTTATTTGACTGAAGCCTGTATTCTAACTTGTACCCAACTGTAATTAATAGACCACCTATTCAGATGTGGTCCCAAGAAAACATGGGAAAAAATCAAAGGATGGAGTACAATCCTCAGTCTATTTTCTAATTAAAAATCACTTGAAATTTGAACAGCAAAGGATAATAATATTTAACAAGTTACAAATATTATAGAAATTCACAGGCATTTTGTCATGTCATTTGGAAAACACATTAGATTCTGATGTCCATAAAACGTCAACGATAACACATGTCAAGCAGGATTATTAAATAAAATGTTCAGTTTTTAAACAATTCTTTAATGTAAGAGTCTGTTATCATACAGGTTTTTCATTTAAAGGTCACATTATGTGAGTTTGTCATAAATGTTCGTTTTCACTAATCAGAATCGTAAGTCTTTACAAAACTGTGAACGATTAAGAATTATCACATTTTTACAACGTCAAATAGAATGGTTTGTAGTTGCGATGATATATGTTCCAACTGATTACTGGAACGATCATTCTTGCCGGTAGATTGGAGTTGATGCCATGACTATCAGGTGCAGACAGGAACATTGGAACACATGTCAGGATTTGCAGCTGGTTACTGGATACAGTTGACTAGGTATTGTTCTTTCGCAGGACAAGCATCTCAGCTATGGGGTACATGGAATACAATAGATCAACCATTAATATACAAGCATATAATTGTGCAGTTTGTCTGAAAGAGGATATATTAGTACATGTATTGTCCTATGGATGGACATGATGATTGTATATTCTCTTTGTGGTGATAGTTTACAGTTCGCTCTGTTCATTTATTTCTTTTGTTTACGTTTTGTTTGTTACAGTGAAGTTTCGATAGCTGTACTGTTGTCCACATTGTCAATTCTTTTCGATTGCATCATGACTCTTGTTTGTTTGCAATGAGCATTGTAGTTTATTTATTGGCATATCACACTATCACCATATGCATTAAAAGAACTTTTATAGCTTAGCGGTGACAAGCCTCTATGTTTTGAATTGCTCTGAGTACTGAGCAATCACGTGGCTCGCATTCCACCTCAACAATCCAGAGCTTCATATGGGAGGTTGTTGAGGTGTGCACTCTGAGTACACTCAGTTCGTAGCAGTGCGAGTTCCCTAGAATGGCTACTTGTGCTTTACCTAAGAGATTTGTTTATTTTTATTTACTTTTACATCAAGTTCTGGAGGACCAAATTGAGGAGCAAATCTCCAAGGTCATGGAACGTGTAAGTACATGAAATTACAACATAAAAGTAATAAAAGATAAAAATAAAATGTTTATGAACCTGAAAAAAGTCGTGCCATGAGTTTCAGTAAACGCAATCAACAATACCACAAGAATCAGGTTAATTTTTCAAGGAACTCCTCGGCAGAATAGAAAGAGTGACCCATGAGGAAACTCTTCATTTTCGATTTGAAAGCATGTGGATTAGTGCTAAGATTTTTGAATTCTTGTGCTAGTTTATTGAAAATGGATGCAGAGGTATAAAGGATGCTGCACCTGCACGCATGACTGAACACTTCACTGAAGTTAAACATCAACATTATTGCATAATTTGAAACACTAATATTTTCACTTTTCTCATAGACAAATTCTGTTGCACATTTTTGTTTATTTGTACACAAATTCCACCTACTGTGGTGTTCTCTGAAAGTCTTTAATAGCACTGACTTTGGCTTTCATTTTGTTACTCATTTGCAGTTACTTAGTGTTTTGAGTCAATTACGCTGATACTGAAACTATCCATTTCATATAACATCCAAATTATCTTGTTTGTTTGCTGTTTGGATAATCATTGGAAATGATATCACTTTACACTACTTGTTTAACATTTACATTGGAATCATGGCTGCACATGAATGTTAATTACGTCAGTTTCTGCAATATCTTTGAAAATTTGCGATGCAAACTGTTCGGCCATTATTTTATGTGTTGAGCGCCCATGCTTCACAGGTATTTGTTTCTTTCGCATTTGGCAAATACTTTATTTCTTTATTCCAAGGAAAACCCAGTTCAATGGCCATTTCCAGTCTTGTACCGTATTGATAAGGAAGCATGCATAAAAACAACACTAAAATGGAAAATTAATCCCCAAGGACATCAGTAAGTGCCGAAATAAGCATGCAGTTTAATTGCAAGATAGATGACCTGAGCCCCCCCCCCCCCTTGCATGCTGGCTAAACACTGACATAGGACATCATCCTACAGAAAATATGTCCTTCGGTATTTATATGCTTGAGTACATATACTATTACACCAAACTTTTATCTTTAGCTTGTTGGACATGTACTTCTGATATGAATAGTGCACAGTTATTTACAACTAATCACATATTTTCGACACAAAGTATAAATTAATAATCTTAAAACTGACACGCTATCTACAAATTCTGTTTGGTAAACAATACTACAATTTACAACTTATTATGTGAGGTATCTTTATAACACAGGTTTTGGCTTTACAAGTAAAACTGAGTGTTGACAATCATATTTTAGTGGTCTTTATATGCATTTCACCTCCTCTTTACAATATCCATATATCTGCTTTGAGACATCTGTTCTCACAACTAACTCTACTATGTGCATAAGATAGAAATGAAATATTTACACAGATATATACAATACAAATGTTACATTTATGAAATAAATTTCTTGAGTTTAAACAACTCAAGAAATTTGTATTTTTATGTGGTAGGAAGTTTGCTGGTAAATAGCTTCCTTTATGAGCAATGTCCTCAATTAAGCGTGTACCATTTTACTTCAGCTGAAACTTCTTATTCTTCTTTTTCAATAAGAATGATTTTAAAATTGCTTTTAGTAACATTCTGTCCCCAATGCGCTACCTCTGTACCTTACCCAAGGCTTTATCATATTTGTGTTTTCTAACCTGTGCTTAGTGAACTAACGAAGCTTCAGCACATTTTAATTTTTCCTCCTACGCAATTTCTGTTCTAGGCATTTGTGGAAGGGATTCAATCCATTCATTATTTTCATATGTCTTCAGCGTAAGTTCTGCAGGCGTAAAAGTGGTGGATTAGTGTGGCAAATTCTCAGTAATTTCATTGAAGGTTCTGTCTGTGAGGTCTATAAGATCTGATAATCTACTGAATTCCCTGAATACTCTTTTAGTGGGATTCCCTTCCAGGTGGTAGCGTGATACTAGAATTTGCTTAATGTTTTGTTCTTTCAAAAAGGATTTCTTCTTACGGCTGGTGAAATTACTGGAATTGTCAGGAAGTACTGCTATAGGAGCAGAAGTAGTGGTTTCTGTAGCATACAATTTCATATGTTTTGTGACCACGCCTATAAAAGCTACTACATACTTCACGCTCCCACGTGACCTTGGCAGGGGTTCTGGGACGACAATCGCCATGGTCTCGAGTGGTTTAGTTGGTAATATTGCACATAATTGTATCCAAGAACATACATTCATGGGTTCAGCTTTCTGGCATGTTATACACTTTCTCAGTATTTGGAGAATATACCATTCTAAATTGGGAAAATAACAATAACGTTTCAGTTTCTGATTAAAATTGTTTATGCCATAGTGGCTGCTGGTATAGTGTGTACACCTTACCAAAGACTCTTCGTATTCCAATGGAATACACACGCACCATTCATCTTTTCCTGTATCACGACGTTGGAACAGAATGCCATTGTGTGAAGTAAAATGTGGATTTACTGTGCCTGAGCTATTGCTTCAATAATTGCGTTGCACCCTGTGTCATCCCTCTGTAAGGCCTGCACATTACAACACATGTTCACTTATGACCTCTAGTGTGTATGTTCTCTGAGCAACAGTACTTTAAACTCAGTAATCTGTTCAACAAGTTCTGAATACTCACGCAATCCTTGCAGTTGGCAACATAGCACGTCCACTACCAAGTATTCGTTTCTAATAATGTGAACCAACTCTAGGTCATATTCTTGAAGCACACAATGACCAGCCCGCCAAACGCTGTGCAGCAACTTACATCTCACGAATAAACTCAAGGCTTGGCGATCACAAAACACCTTGTCGTGTTTACCATTTAAATCGTAATTAATTTTCTTTCATGACCATATTATGGCCAATGCCTCGAATTCGGTGGCAGAGTAAGATCTTTCACACTGCGATAGAGTCCTACTCGCAAACCCATGACTCTAATGTCAACATTGTTGCCATTAGGATCCATCTGGAATAGGCAAGCACCTAGTCTGGGGAATGATGCATCTGTCGCCAGACAGAAGTCTCTGCTCATATCCAGGTGATGCAGAATTTGTGCTTATACTAGAGCATATTTGATTTTATCCAATGCAATCTGGCACCTGCTTTTCCAACACCGAGGTGTGTTTTTTCGAAGTAAGCTTAATAGTGCTTCACTATTAAGCAACTGACTCAGGACTAAGCGACAAAAGAAACAAGCTAATCCTAAGTATGCTTTTAGCTGTTTGTTAGTACAAGAAGGTGCCATGTTCTTCAATACCTCAATCTTGCTTGGCTCTGGTTTTATACCTTTATGACCTAAGAATTTTGTTTTGTACATTACAAACTTGGATTTATGCAAATCTGCAGTGATATCCGCATTCTGGAACTTGTGAAGCATCTCTCAAGTAACTCAATATGCTCGTTCCACGTTGCAGTGGCTATCAGCAGATCGTCTACGTATGCTGTTACTTAACCCATTTACTTGGGACCTAATACCGTATCTAGAGCGGTGATAAACACACCAGCAGTCACATTTAACCGTAAAGGTAGTACACGAAACTCATAAAAATTCTGCCACTGAAAATGAATGCTTTATATTTTCTTGATTACTCGGACAGCAAGATCTGCCAGCAGGAATTTCGTAAATCTGTCGAAGATAGATATTGCACACCATAAAATTTCTGTATTTGTTGTTCTAGGTTTTCTGGCCTTGTTTTTAAAGGTGTTGTAATCTGCCTGATCACTCGTGCATTCAGCACTAATGGTAAACTACCTTCTGGCTTGAGTACAGGTAGTAGAGACTTAACTTGCATGTGATATACGTTTCTTTTATTGTAGCTGGTTTTTCTGCATAGACCTATAGATATCTATACAAGACATTGCATAGCTCGTTTCTCTGCTGCTCACTTAAGTAATCTGATTGTCTCGAGATCGTTCTAGTTGTCGTCAACATTAGCACACTTGGCTACATAAGCTAGAGCAGTTGAACTACCACCTGTCAGTGGGGGTCCAATACCTACAAAGTTGATTTCATTCGCTGGCAGAATTTGCCATGGCGACCTTTTGTTTGAGGAAACCCAGAATTGTATTTTTTCAACAACTGTAATGCAGCATTTGCCTGCTAAGAAGTCGATTTTTTCGTCCTCTTGAAGGAATCCTAGAATAGTATTACAGTTGGCTGAGAAATCCTCAACCACTAGGAACGTGCAGTAAGAGATCCATTTCCTGTCAATATTTCCAACTGAGCGTGCCAGCTAATGTTCTTCACACTGGTGCATATTGCACCAATAATTCTACAATTCTGGACTGGTAACGTGGGAGGTGTACTCTTCTCACATAATTGTTTAAATATATTATTAGAAATAGCACTCGCCAATGCAGCGGTGTCAATTATTACTACTACTGGTACTGTACCTACTTCATCTTCAAATGCAGACTGCACCACTGTATTATGTTGCTCTCTGCAGGAAGTTTCCTCAGAGAACAAGTCATCATGTATATCAACTGCGTTACTATAACGGATCAGGCTGATCTGTTTTTGCGAATTACCCCTACACTATTCTCGACCACTATCTAAGGGCTCGATGACACCGAAATTAGTTTATTGGCAGACTGTTTGAAGGATGATTACTTTTGGTCACTTCAGTTAGCCTCACAGGTTGGTTTTGTACCCGCCAGTTCACAATATTATTATTGTTATTCTGATTACTTTGGTTTGGATAGTTATTCTGTATCGGATGCTGCTGCCCACTGTTTCATTGCGCAGTATTCGATTGCCAATTCGTTTGTTTGTTGTTTGCCAATGTTGGTGGCGTTATTTTGTAACACTGATTATTCCTGTGATTACTATTCCGATAACCAGGATTACACCGATTATCATTCCTTCCTATCTTTCCATAGAGCTGTTGGTTGTTACCATACTGTGCATGGTCACTTTTATAACCTTTCTGGGGTGTATTTCAGTTTTTTCCATGCCCATTACCGACACCGTTACTGTTTTGGTTTGGTTTCTGGTTCCCGTTAGCACTATTATTGTGGTCAATCAATCAAAATGACAGTCACAATCGCGTTATTTATTTTGTCGCCAACCGGTTTTAACCCGCGATGGGATCATCTTCAGGGCAATTTACACCATATAGTTACCAACCGTGCACAGGCACGGTGACAACTCCAGCGAGCGACCAAATGGTGTAAATTACCCTGAAGATGACCCCATCGCGGGCTGAAACCTGTTGGCGACACAATAAATAACGCAATTGTGACTGTCATTTTGACTGATTGATTATAAGTAAACCAATCGCTGCTATCTCCACGCAACTATGTTGTCTAAAAATTTATTATTGTGGTGCCTGCCCATTGTCTGCTTTGAGTCCTCATGTAACAAGTCTATTGAGACAACAACAGACATAAACTGCTCAGTGTCATTTCCAGGGGCATGCAATAGCTTTTCTCTTAAATTTAAAGGGAATTTTGCATTTAAAATTCGAATAGCATCTTTTACTGATCTGGGATCATCTCAGTATCTTGTCTCTCTGATATGCTTCTCAAAGTACTTTCATAGAGTATCCTACTTACTGTTGTAAGCCTCAGGTGAGTACAATTCTTTTCTTGATCTCACTTAGTGGTCTGGAGGCTAGTACTTTGATAGAAACGCTCTCTCGAATTGCTCATATGTTTAACATATCTGCATAATTTCTGATGTCCACAGCGCACCTTTACATTGTACATGTTAGGCAAAGAACTGTATTCTTTGGGTGTCTGTCCAGGATCTGGGGAGTATTCCTCTGAAACTCTTTATGAAAACAACAGGGTGTTGACCCCTTTCTAGTCTCGGATGTACATCTGAAATTGAAGATGCTTGAGCAAACTCTCTGGCAACAAGATGTTAGTCAAAGCATTTGCCGCCCCCGTATTACACGGTAGTTATCCTACATTCGTGTAAGTATTGTACGGTGTTTCTCTGTACAACTATACGACTGTGGAGACGGTAAATACATATGTGGATTGTTTGTTGCCGCAGCTGCTGGGTTTCTGCTTGCATTTCTGGGCATGGCTGACAACTCACAGTGCTGTTTGCCTACTTGTTTTTCCACGTCATGCTTCCACTTAGGAAGATCACGTTTTAGCATAGCTTCAGTTTGTTCTAATTCTGTTTTTACACAAATATTCCTCTTGTTGTGCTGAGATAACACTTCAGCACTAGAATTTTGAGTTATGGTGTGTAATTTGGTCCTAAGTGCTTTGTTAACATGTTAATCCTTTTGATGCAACCAGTTCACAAAGTCGCTATTATTTGAAAATTGTTAAGGCTTTCGTGGTCACTTGTTGGACAAACTGCCTATTGGCTTCTGTCTCGTGTTCTTCGGCCGACGTTCATCTAATGATTTTACTGACGTTTCGCCACCACGAGTGGATGGCATTATCAAAGATTCACCTTCCATTGCCTGTGGTGAACTGGAGGCGAGCTCGCGGCCGCAGACTATATGTACCTGGCGCGCCAACGTCCGAGGGCTTCTCCGCGGTCATTTCCGGTGTGGTTCTCTTGCTACCTGCGACGTTCGTTGGCTGCAGTACGGTAAACCAGGATCAGTTCCCCTTAAGGCCTTCCTCTTTCTTGTTGAAGTTTCGCGTGGTTTTGTGTTTCTACAGCTTCTCTGAACAAGCGCGTGTGATAGTGCTTTTCTACAGCCAGAACTTCGGTGTCGGTGAATTTTTTACGTGGTCGGTCTCACTCACTGCGTACTGCCACGGCCGATTTCTCCACCTGCCCCAACCTGCAATGTCCCTTATGTTCTTTGATTCTGGTGTTAATTGATCGTCCAGTCATTCCGACATAAACTTTTCTGCATGTGCATGGTATACGGTATATTCCCGACATTGCAAGTGGGTCCCTTTTTTCCTTTGCCGATCTTCCTTGTCGGTTTGAAAATCGTCTTTACGCCATGTTTGCGCAATATACGGCCGATTCTGTCCGTCACTTTGCAATGTATGGCAGAAAGGCCGTACCCGACATTTCTTTTTCTGATTCCTTACTCTGCCGAGTGTTTGGCTCTGTTACACTTCTAATATAATTTGTGGTGTACCCATTGCTCCTCAGAACACTTTCCAGGTGTTGCGTTTCGCGTCTGAGGTGCTGCGGCTCACATACTCGTCCTGCTCGCGTTACGAGCGTACTAATCATGCCTTTTTTCTGGCTCGGGTGGTGGTTTGATAGTTTGTGCAGGTATCGGTCCATGTGTGTCGGTTTTCGGTACACGTTGTGTCCCAGGTTTTCGCCATCCCTTGTGACCAGTACATCTAGAAATGGCTGTTTTTTAACCTTTTCTACTTCCAATGTATATTCTACGTTGGCATGGAGGCTGTTCAAGTGTCTTAGGAAGTCACCGAGCTGTCCTTCACCATGGCTCCATACGAGTTTTGAAACAAAAGTTCGAAAATATTCACAAAAACAATTTATTCGTGCTACTACAACGTGAGACTCAAACTAAAAATAGGAAATCAGAAATAGAAAAAGAAATCAGAATGACTGAGGAAATCCTGCTGCACATCAATATAACTGCCGCATTAATAAACTTTAAAGTGGATAAACGAGGCAATAAACTATAAGAAAATCTTGTTTAACAGTGATGCCATCTGTAACACTTTGTTTGCTTAAACAACTTCACAGCTGTACGCGACAATGCATTGCTTTCACGATTTCTGAATTTTAGTGTCGAATGCCATAACACGAGTTGAGCAAAGTGTTCGGAGGGCGACAATTTGTTGGATTTGTTAGGTGAAGGGTAGCTGCGTCGCACCCACAGACCCTGGGGAGGTCCCAGTACTAGAGGGCGCAATTTTTAACCTCGACATCTCACACACTCTTCTTTGCTCTTCTGACGCAGGAAATAGTTTTTTCGAGAGATGTGACTGAAGGCTGAATGAGAGAGTGACAGAAAAAAATTGAAATAGATATGGTTGTGTGTGACGGCTGACTGCAGACCCACTCCTAAACTGCAGTGCAGCAAAGCAGTCGGTATAATTTTCCACGTATCGAACGACAACTAACAAAACCCAAGCTACGTAGGGACCAATGAGGTTGCAGTATTTCTTGTCGTCACCGGCAGTATTGAGTCTGCAGTTTACCGGTGGCTCAGACAGTGAGTGGTAGAAATCCGAGAGAACTGTGCAATGAATAAAAGTCTGTATCCAGATCCCAGGAACGGGCAAGTGTCCCCTCTTGCCTCCCCACCCTCCGACTGCGTCTTTGAGAACCGACTACCTCATCTAACTGCTATGAGGCAGAGAAAGGCACACGCATTTTGAAATATGACACAAAATTAAGAAAAGTAGTTTTACATTACATTCAAATAGCTTTCAAGAGTGATTAGGCATTTATTATGTTCAGTTAAGAAAATTGCATAAGTGATCAACA
Source organism: Schistocerca americana (assembly GCF_021461395.2). NCBI lineage: Eukaryota > Metazoa > Arthropoda > Insecta > Orthoptera > Acrididae > Schistocerca > Schistocerca americana. Next base: position 29,893,903 of record NC_060129.1, on the reverse strand, counting down.
AGTTGACGAGCAGGAGGAGAATAGTGCTGGTGTGAGGCGAGCACCTGTGCTCAAAGCAACACTGACAATGCAGAATGTCCCATAGTGGTCCCACACACAAAACTGCTTATACAAACATGACTTTCAAGTAATCAAAAACTTACTTGTTGAAACAAAATTAGAATTACGGAAGGTATATAAAACATCAGTATTTTTGTTAACAGACAACGAGGAAGAGGATACATTGAAGAAACATCATCAAAGCATCCAGTTCGAACATCCTTCAAATCGACAGTGGCGTCATGCGAGCGAATATCCCAGACTGCAGCACTGGAGTGCATCAAGCTGATGGCCAGCAACCAGCTTTCCTCCAGCCAGTCTTCACTGTGGTGCCGGCAACATGTGCACCACAGGTAAACTGCTACCCTCACCTTGTGGGTAGTCCATTTATTGCCATCCCGCCAACATCTGTTGCACCACCATATCTCTACGATTTACAACCTGTCGGCCCACCTCCCATCATGTGGTGCTCGCCACCACCCATCAGTCTAGTTCCGCCGACGACCGTCGTGTGCACTCAGCCACCTGCGACTACTTGGGTTGTTTGGAAGGAGAGACAGCATTGGTCGTATCACATGTGATCGCTGTAAGCTTGTTGACACCAGTGCTTACCAATTTAAATTATATATTACAGCACTGAAGATGGTCACTAAGTTACCGAAAATCGATTTTGCGGTAATAAAACAAAAATATACGACCAATGCTGTCTCTCCTTCCAAGTATACCCATTATCTGGTCGTGGTGCACAGGACACTCCATGGAGTCGCTAATCAATACTTGGGTTGTACCGCAGCACTATTTATCTGGCCCACTGTCAGTCTTGGTGTGTGGCCCACTGCTGCCAAGCTTGGGCTACCTACTTCTGCCTGATGGGTGGAGACCCACACCTATGCTCTAGTTGGATTCCAGTGTTTCCCTATGTTTAGGGGCCTTCCTAACTCCTTTATTCCACCTCCATCAAACGTCTGTGGCTCACCCAGCCCACCTCCTTTGGTCCAGCACCAGCACCCACCTAATTTGTTCTGCCACCACCACCCATCTCATTTGGTCAGCCACCACCGCCAGCCTCATTTGTGCAACCTCCGCCCACCTCATCTGCACCACCACTGTTGCCCCACTCATTTGGGCCACCACTACTGCCCACTGCGTGTGTGCTATAGCTACCACCTTATTCGTTTGGAACAATGGGAATGACTGCCTCTTTTGGTCCACTTCCAGTGTCCACATAATTTAGGGCAGTGCCACCACCAAACTCATTTGGGCAACTCACACCACCTACCACATTTGCGCCACTGCAACCACTTGTCTCATTTGGGTCACCACCATCACCTGCCTCGTGCCAGAAAGTGCTACAGTCCACTTCTCACAGGATACTGCCACTGCCTGCCTCTTGTGGGACAGTGTCATTGCCCACCTCACTCGGGACTTCACCCCTGATTGCCTCACATGAGACACCAGGACTGCATGCCTCGTGTGGTAAAACGCTATGACCTGCTTCGCTCTTGACATTGCAACTGAACCCCTCACTCGAGACGGATCCACTGCCCACCTCACACAGTATGCTGGTAGTACCTGACTCGTATGACACACTGAAACCACCTGCCTCGTGTGGGCTGAAGCTTCTTACCTCGTGCTCACTGATGAACCACAATCTGGCGACGTCCCATTGTATGCAGCAGGTGGTCTCTTCGCCTGTACTGAAGAAAATCACAGTAGCTGAATGGCTAATTGAATCGCTTGAGCATGCAAGAGCTGCCCCACTTAGCCCACCACTGCTTGCCTCATACTTAGTAATGAACCACAGTCTGGCGACACCCCAATATACACAGCATGTAGTTACTTTGCCTACAGCGAAGAAGGACCCAGTAGCTGAATGGCTAATTGAATCGGTTGAGAGAGCAAGAGCTCAGAAGACGATAACTGAGCGGATCTTCAAAATGGTCAAAGCATCAAAACTGTACAATATATTACAATAGCCCAGAAGCTTTTAATGGCTCAGGCAGTACTGAAGAACTCCTGGTGTCTCATGTGAGGCAATCAGGGGTGAAGTCCCGAGTGAGGTGGGCAATGATGCTGTCCCACAAGAGGCAGGCAGTGGCAGCATCCTGTGAGAAGTGGACTGTAGCACTCTTTAATTAATGACCAAATTTCTCGCTCGTCAAGCACGTGTTCTCCCAGGCGATACAGTTCACCCTGCAGTTCCACATATGAAACCACTTACCCTGCAGAGAGCCCAAGAGCAGGTGAACGTTCATCGGCATTGCCTAGTACATTGACTGACTTCCTTAAGTCCTTGGGAAGAAATCAGTGTATCAGTGGACATGAACGTTTATGAACAAAGTGCCTCGCCTACTGCATCAACTGAGCAGCATATATTTCTGAACTCCAGTTTGTCTTCTTTTCAAAGTGTTGATCTGGCCGAGAACCGTACAACTTCTCTTCCATCATCGCGTGTACTGAACTGTTTTAGTGAATAAATTGTTATTCTTCAATGTTCCACATTTGATGTTCGTTTTTGGTAAGGTTTCACATTGTATTTGCGATTAATAAATTTGATTTTTTACATTATGAAAATGTATTTACTGGAACTAGCAAAATACGTAAGATGCGATCTGTAGTTTCAGTGACGAATGGCATACATTTGTGAGAATCTCAGTCATGTTCGCCATAATATTAAACTCCATTCTCAAGGCTATAAGATGTGGGGTGAGCCTAAAAGCTTTGAGTAAACACGGTTCACACGTTACTTAAGTTACTTCTAACAATATCTCTTGTTTCCTGGGAGATCTGCTGTCACATATCAAGTAAGCGAAATAAAAATACCTCTCTCGTCGCTGGCATATGAGCGGATGGGAGTGCTTGACATAGCCCTCCACTGGGCGCCCATAATTTTACATTCGTTACTGATTCAAGCGAATTGTAAGTAGGCTGTTTAGGTTTTTTTTTATTGGTAACGCCACCTCTGTATGAAAATCACTTGCTGTGCTGTGTGCAGTCTGTGGCTGCTCTGCATTGTTGTAATACTCGCCATTGTAGTGTTGGGCAGCGGCAGCTGGATGTGAACAGCGCATAGCGTTGCGCAGTTGGAGGTGAGCCGCCAGCAGTGGTGGATGTGGGGAGAGAGATGGCGGAGTTTTGAAATTTGTCATGAACTGCTATATTTATATATGATGATATCAAGGTAAATACATTGTTTGTTCTCTATTAATATCTTTCATTTGCTAACTATCCCTATCAGTAGTTAGTGCCTTCAGTAGTTTGAATCTTTTATTTAGCTGGCAGTAGTGGCGCTCGCTGTATTGCAGTAGCTTGAGCAGCGAAGATTTTTGTGAGGTAAGTGATTTGTGAAAGGTATAGTTTAATGTTAGTCAGGGCCATTCTTTTGTAGGGAATTTTGAAAGTCAGATTGCGTTGCGCTAACAAAATATTGTGTGTCAGTTTAAGCACAGTCTTGTATAAATTTTCATAAGGGGACGTTTCATATGTCGACCCTTAGCCGAGGATACCTCACTGGAATCTTCTGATTTTTTCTTGTAGTTTGTGTAATTAGTGTAGCTATTGTTTATTGCTAGCGCGTAACTGTAGAGAAAATCTCCTTTGTAGTTGCAGTCTTTCATTGTTGTACAGTAAAACAGTTGTGGCATGCATGTAGATTTGCACCAAGTATTTCGCAGCTGCAATTAACTAGATATTATTTTCAGTGCTATGTTAATGTGTTCTCTTATTTTTGATCTTCAAATTGTGTTTTTCTGTGTTGTCGTGTGAAATACTGTGACAATAATGGCGTGTAAAAAACGTAATACTAGGCTCCAAAGTAAACTGAGAAATGACAGTGAAAATGAAAGCAGTGTGTTAGCGCCACCGAGTAATGAATTAACTGATGTTCAAAGTAGTAATTTGGTAATTGTGCATAGGGAAATGGAGCGGGCTGCAAACAATGGTGTAGACAGTGAAACAGGTAGTGAACAGGGAAGCATTATCGATCGATCGGTCGGCAACAGCTCGCCTCAGGAATCCGAAATGACAGGACACAATTTCGCAAATACTGTAGATTCAGGTTTTGGGTCATCACCGTTTTCTCAAATAAGTCAAGACACATTTTCTGCTTGTCAAAATGTGAATGTTGCCGGTGCAAATGCACTGCCGAAAAGCGTAGAGAAACAGATTCCAGACACTAATACATTATTATTGCAATTAATGCAACAAATGGAACAAAATCAGAGACAAATGGGACAAAATCTTAAAAAGTTAGACACAGTGGAACAAAATCTTAAAAAGTTAGACACAATGGAACAACACCAGAGACAAACACAGCAACAGTTAGACACAATGGAACAAAATCTTCAAAAGTTAGACACCACACTTGAACAAACACGTGAAGATTTAACTACTGAGTTACATAACATTGAATCGAAATGTCAAAAAGTCTGTAATGACGTAAAAACACAAATTTGTGAGCATTTTCAACCTATTTTTTCGCGGCATGAAATTCATTACAGAATCACGAAGCAGCCATAAAAGAACTGCAAACCATTGTTCATGAAAATCATGAGACCTTGTGGGCTAAAATTGACTCAGTTGCATCTACCGATTCGGTTACGCAACTTGCAAAAACTCAGGAAAACTTAAAGGACACAGTAGATTCGATTTCAACACAAATGGACACTCTGAAACTTGGTTCAGAAAAACACACTGAGGAAATGTGTTCACTATCGGAGAAAGTAGCCGAACTTTCGGATCAGGTCACTAACTTATCTACAAAGGTAGATGATGATCTGAATGACACAAGACCTGTAGCCTTCACTGACACAGAAGAGTATGATCAAATTAGAAAATTCAAACAGAATCAAAATCAAATCAATACACAGTACAAAAGAGAAATCCGGGAAGTACAAGATCAGCTGACACAGGTAATACAAGAATTACATATTTCAGAGGATACTCGCGCCCCAATACGGGAAGAGGGACACAGAAATACGGAACAGCCACAAAATAATAACACAGGGCATTTCGGAAGTTATGAAAGAAATTGGCAATGTGCACCGAATTTTGAGATGGAACGGCCGACACGACCTAACAATGACCGATATGCGACTCGCCGACATGATGATTTTGACTATAAGCTGTTCATTACTACACGTAAATTCAAAACATTTAAGAATTCTGGCAACGACATTCATCCACAAGCATGGTTCCATCAATTCTCGCATTGTTTTCCTCCCAACTGGTCGTTAGAACACAGATTAGAATTTATGTGTGGCTACTTGGAGAATGAACCAGCTGTAAGAATGCGATCGGTAATTCACGATTGCCACAGTGAAGGAGAGTTTTACCATGCCTTCCTCTCAGCATATTGGTCTCAAGCCACACAAGACCGAGTAAAACATAGCATCATAATGATGAAACGTTTCGAACAATCTGAGTTTTCCAGTCTTATGAAATATTTTGAAGACATGTTGCATAAGAATCAGTATCTTTCAAACCCATACAGCCCCTCAGAACTCATCCGCATTTGCTTAATCAAACTGCCTGAACATTTACGACATATTATTTTGGCAGGACGTTGCAAAGACGACATTGAAGCTTTTCAGGGACTGTTACAAGAATTAGAAATTGACACAGACAGTCGCGAGATGCGAAAAAAGGAAAACAATCACTACAGGTCACATACGTCACAATTCCGTGACGACAGAAACAATAACTGGACACGACAAGGCTATTCTTACAACGCAAATCGTGACCAAAACAGACACCATCCATATGACAACCACTGGCAGAGTAATAATAGTTACAGAGAAAGATCGCATTTCCGTAGTAATGAATATGACAGAGATAACCACAGAAACAGACAATATGGGAACCAAAACAATTATTACCAGGGGAGACAGAATAACTTCAGACGCAACAGTTCAGCGTGGAGTTATGATTCAGGGAGAAATTCTCCACCACGTGACCGACAAGGAAGAAACTACGGAATCTACCGACATGACGACAGACGATATAATCATAACGACAGACGTCAATTTCATCAGAACTGGCGGGATTCTAACACGGCTGGGCCCTCTCGGCAAGGCGAATTTGTAGAAGTTAGGTCTCCTAATCCCAATAACGACGCGCGCCAACAAAGAGACAGACAATGACTCGCACAGCAGGCAGCTGCGTGCGCCAGGTGGCTCAGAGAAAAATAACATAGACGCTAACCATAAGAAAAATTCCAGTATTCTTCACCGACGTATACCGCCTGACAATTGCATTCAAGTTCAAACTCTGAGTACTATGAAGAGTAAAGGATTGCACCACACTTCACATGTACAACCGCTTATTGAGAGATAATCTGCTTGTCTTTGCCATAAAACTCTTAACTTCACATTTCTAGTATGCATTGTCAGACTTAGAAACTGTTACCATGCAACAATATTTGAAGTTAAATATCCAATCAAGAACCTAGGGAACATTTTTAAACAGAAATTACGAATGCATTGTTATTGTGAAGAGACAACCCAGTGTTATTGTGTGTGTGCATTCTTGCTTGTTAGTTGCACGATTATGGAACGACTATAAGGCTTACATACTTAGAACATTTACCAGTACTGCTAATGAGATTTTAATGCAACCTTTTGGTTTACTTGAAAATACATTCTGGATTTAAAGTACTTTCTGTGAGATACCAGATGACACAGTGGTTAGTTTATGTGACAGATACACGATTTTATCACGACGCTACTAATGAGTGACAATTTACAATGTTGCTTTTGCGCTATATCTGTTTTACATCTGCACAGTTTTTCTGAATTATTCTGGAAAGTAAAACAGGTTTTAGTAGTAACTTTTGTGGTATAGCTACAATGAGACTGCCTTTTCCGTAGCACAACAATACATTATAGCACAGTACTTTCCTCATCACGGCAATAAGCGTAATAGCTAAGACATTTATACGCAAAGCATTTCACTTTTGTGTATTATGAGGTAAGTACATTGACTTCTGCAGAACTTAGCTTTCGGAGGACGATAACTACGACACTTCCACACAGATTATGTAGCAACAAGACGCACATTTAGCGCTACAGTACACGTATTTGAGTGATTAATTTTGTACTTAAAACATTTATTTTTAAAGATTTTTGAATTACAAAGAAAGTTTTCCATGATACATTTCATTCCATTGCTGTAATCTGTAACACCTGAGGGTATAATTACATTAATCCTCAGGGGGGTACACGCTTACTTTCTGTATCATGTGTGTGGCAAGCACAAGGAGCCCTAGCTAATATGGTATTTGCTTATACAACTTTACACATCGGTACCATATTTCTCCCACACAGAATTACACAGCTACCTGATTGTTTAACAGAGAAACAAACATTTTTTTACTACATCAGTGACACATGTTTACGGAATTACACAGTTGGGTAACTTCACACTTATGAAATTGTATTTTGTCTGTACTTTGTGAACTGTTCATATTTTTTTGGAACCATTGTGATACTATTAGAGCTTTGAATGATACATTTGGTGAGGGAGCATGATTTTTAAAGTACGTTTGAGGTAGATGACACTATTGAAATGAGCAGAGAATTTTCTTTAGGTTTTGAAATTATTGGTGGAAGCTACGACGGTTTTGAGAGTTGACTGAGGTGTTATGATGTTATTATTATGACGACGATGTGTATTATGTTGTTGAGGAATGTTTATTATGCTACGTATTTCTCATGATGAAATATTGAAGAAGTGTCGATGAATATGTATATGTATAATGAGGTAAGGAATAATGAGTAGTGTTTAGGGACTCTGATTTGTGGAAAAGGTTGTTGGAAACCAAGAATCGTTCTTTAAGACTTATGAAATGTGTGTAAATGCGTGAATGTATCACAATGCTGGCGAAAATTTTTGGAGTCTGTTATATTTACAGGATTTTGTTTCTACAGATTTGTAACGCAAATTCTTAACCTGTGAATTTTTTTTATATGAGACTGTCACTGTAGTGGAAACTGCTGTCGTAAATATTTCCGTAAGAAAATTAAGTGACCACCTGCACGTAATGCGTCGTGGGCACCCAGCTGTGTCAGACGCCTGGAGAAAAAGCCATTAGCGCGTGCCTTTTCAGAGCACAGGAAGAAAAAAAAAAAGGGGAGGCCATTATCCTCGCTATCGACATTCCTTTGTAGAAAGCAACGCAAATACGACACGCTCATTACTTGGAAAGATACTTACATCTGCACACCTGATTATGACAAGCGTTTTTCTCGAGAATTGAGAGAATTTTTACTGCCTTATGAAATGCCATATGGTTAATGAATGATGTTTCATGCCGTCCTTTGTACATATTTACTCATTTTGTTTAATATCTAGTTTCTAGCTGCACTGCAGCATTGGTTAAAATAAAATTTAATATATGTACTAATATAGTTATTTTATGCCTACAGATCCAGTCAATAAGAAATTTATGATCTACTTCCAAGAAAACGAGGGCACATAAATAGACATTTCCCTTCACAGGAATTGCATAAATAATTTCTTTACGATTTGGTAACTTATCTGCTAGTGTAAGTTCTTGTGATGCATCACTCTAGTGTTAATATGTGACATAGGTATTAGACATGGCCATTTTTAGTGTACTATTTTTTCTGCTTGAGCTTTGTCATGTTTAGGTATAAGTTATTTCATTTTCTGTTGTTGGTTGCCAGGCATAGTGCTACTGAATTTCAATTTGTGTTACTCTGCTAAGCCAGATTTATTTTTCTTGTTTGCTGCGCATTGCCTCATATTAGTTGTAATGTTGAATTGCTTGGTAATTTCGATTTACTGTAGCTTGCTTTGCAAATTTCCATTTTTTTATTGCTGTTTGCGTTAATTGTTTTGTGCTGTTGCATTGTCTCATCCCTTAGTTTAGCATCTGAGCTCAGTAGATTTAAGTTAGTTTAAGAGGGGGTAGACTATATAAGAAACTGATTATGGACAATAGGGAAAAAATGCATTGAGAAGTTATATGAAAAAGATTTGGGCCAAAATGAGTATTGTACACTGAGAAATAATTATTTTGAAAGAAATATGAATAGAATACAGAAAGCGGGTATAGATAGCACCTTTTGAAATAATGAAGAACGAAGGGAGATCTCCAAGAAGTAAAGAAAGTTTTGTTTACAAGGACTGCAGTACCAAATGTTACACTGAAAACAAACCCTGTCCTTTCCTTTTGTGTCATCCCTCTATATGTTTGTGTACCCTTGTGCATTTGTGTTTTTCCTGTCTTTATGTGTTTAGCTGATGAGAGCTATGTTGTAGAATTTTTCTAATACTATGTTATTTACTTTGTAAAGATGTTGAGACATTATTTATTCTGTTCTGTTCTCATGTGTGAAGTTGATATTCCGAAAGTTATTCTGATCTTTTATCTATGTACTCATGTCCTAATTCCTGTGACACTGATGTACATGTTTATTTCTATTCTTATGTAAAGCCCCTATTACTACAAATGTTCTCTGTATCATTATGTTTTTAATGATGTATTTTGTACATTTTGATATTCCGAAAGTTATTCTGATCTTTTATCTATGTACTCATGTCCTAATTCCTGTGACACTGATGTACATGTTTATTTCTATTCTTATGTAAAGCCCCTATTACTACAAATGTTATCTGTATCATTATGTTTTTAATGATGTATTTTGTACCTTTGTAATTGTATTCTCATGTTATAAAATTGTAATTTACACCAGTTCATCATATTATTAACTTGTAAGTTACATTTCACTGCACACGTTTCTGTTGGTCATAATATATGGACAATATGTGAGAAGTAGGGACTGATAGTGTTTGCACGTGTGTTAATAATTCAGCAAGGGACTGGATAACAGCATTGCTGGTTCGAAGGACATTTAAAAAAAATTTTGTGAGTGCACAAGTTGTGGTTCATGGACTTGCTATATTCTCCGCAAGACTCTTCGATGGTGATTGTGCACCTGCACAGTCACAACAGATGGTTGCTGGCCGTCTCTACAAAGACTACAGCGTGTCTGCATCTTTGATGACTTACCAATACCATTATTTCTGCAAGGACTGCAGTGGGTCTGCACCTCTGGTGGCCCACCAATACCATAATCTCTACCAGGACTACAGTGGGTCTGCTCTGTGATGACCTACCTACCAATACTCTTCAAAATTTCGACTGATTCTGCTGTGGGTTTGCTCTGTTGTGGCCCATTACCTGTCTGCATGTCAAGAGTCAGCATTGTCTTTTCGTTGGAAGAACAACACTACTTCTTCAAAACTGCATGGGAATCCACTACTTCTGTGTGCATTTTCTTTTACTGCTCAGACTTTGAGAAAAACTCTGCATTTTTACCGTGATGAACGATCAGGACTGTCTTTATAGACTGTGAGAAAATTTGAGCTTTTGACCAATATAGTATCAATAAGTGTGTGCATTTGATTTCTTTGTTATTGTAATTATGAAAAAATTTTTTCAAATCTGTATTGGCCACTGCCCAATCCAATTTGTAAAATTTTTTGTCGGGAGCATGGGGGCTATGTAAGTAGGCTGTTTAGGTTTTTTTATTGGTAACGCCACCTCTGTATGAAAATCACTGGCTGTGCTGTGGGCAGTCTGTGTCTGCTTTGCATTGTTGTAATACTCGCCATTGTAGTGTTGGGCAGCGGCAGCTGGATGTGAACAGCGCATAGCGTTGCGCAGTTGGAGGTGAGCCGCCAGCAGTGGTGGATGTGGGGAGAGAGATGGCGGAGTTTTGAAATTTGTCATGAACTGCTATATCTATATATGATGATATCAAGGTAAATACATTGTTTGTTCTCTATTAATATCTTTCATTTGCTAACTATCCCTATCAGTAGTTAGTGCCTTCAGTAGTTTGAATCTTTTATTTAGCTGGCAGTAGTGGCGCTCGCTGTATTGCAGTAGCTTGAGCAGCGAAGATTTTTGTGAGGTAAGTGATTTGTGAAAGGTATAGTTTAATGTTAGTCAGGGCCATTCTTTTGTAGGGAATTTTGAAAGTCAGATTGCGTTGCGCTAACAAAATATTGTGTGTCAGTTTAAGCACAGTCTTGTCTAATTGTTCAAAGGGGACGTTTCAGAATCAATGAGTGTTCTGTTTGCCTGCTTATGCAAAATACCTTACCGTTATTGACCTTCCTCTTTGGTGGGTAGGTATGTGGTTACTTGAGATGAAATTCTGCACCTGAACACCTGTACTGTGCACAACCGTTTTTCAGTTACTCTAGTGTAAAATTTATACACGACGGAAATGAAACGCAAATGAGAAGATATTTGGCACTGCGTAGTGGAACGGAAGATGGCATAACGTATTTTGTTCCAAAACTGCAACTATCGTCTTAAAGGTAGGTAGAAAAAATTAATAAATTTGGTAAAGGAATCTTGTCTCCCTGCATAACGAACAGCTCTGAATATCGCGACAGATTTATTTCCGCCGCGCGGGATTAGCCGAGCGGTCTCAGGCGCTGCAGTCATGGACTGTGCGGCTGGTCCCGGCGGAGGTTCGAGTCCTCCCTTGGGTATGGGCGTGTGCGTTTGTTCTACATCTACATCTACATCTATACTCCGCGAGCCACCTTACGGTGTGCGGCGGAGGGTACTTATTGTACCACTATCTGATCCCCCCCTTCCCTGTTCCATTCACGAATTGTGCGTGGGAAGAACGACTGCTTGTAAGTCTCCGTATTTGCTCTAATTTCTCGGATCTTTTCGTTGTGATCATTACGCGAGATATATGTGGGCGGTAGTAATATGTTGCCCATCTCTTCCCGGAATGTGCTCTCTCGTAATTTCGATAATAAACCTCTCCGTATTGCGTAACGCCTTTCTTGAAGTGTCCGCCACTGGAGCTTGTTCAGCATCTCCGTAACGCTCTCGCGCTGACTAAATGTCCCCATGACGAATCGCGCTGCTTTTCGCTGGATCATGTCTATCTCTTCTATTAATCCAACCTGGTAAGGGTCCCATACTGATGAGCAATACTCAAGAATCGGACGAACAAGTGTTTTGTAAGCTACTTCTTTCGTCGATGAGTCACATTTTCTTAGAATTCTTCCTATGAATCTCAACCTGGCGCCTGCTTTTCCCACTATTTGTTTTATGTGATCATTCCACTTCAGATCGCTCCGGATAGTAACTCCTAAGTATTTTACGGTCGTTACCGCTTCCAATGATTTACCACCTATGGCATAATCGTACTGGAATGGATTTCTGCCCCTATGTATGCGCATTATATTACATTTATCTACGTTTAGGGAAAGCTGCCAGCTGTCGCACCATGCATTAATCCTCTGCAGGTCCTCCTGGAGTACGTACGAGTCTTCTGATGTTGCTACTTTCTTGTAGACAACCGTGTCATCTGCAAATAGCCTCACGGAGCTACCGATGTTGTCAACTAAGTCATTTATGTATATTGTAAGCAATAAAGGTCCTATCACGCTTCCCTGCGGTACTCCCGAAATTACCTCTACATCTGCAGATTTTGAACCGTTAAGAATGACATGTTGTGTTCTTTCTTCTAGGAAATCCTGAATCCAATCACAAACCTGGTCCGATATTCCGTAAGCTCGTATTTTTTTCACTAAACGTAAGTGCGGAACCGTATCAAATGCCTTCCTGAAGTCCAGGAATACGGCATCAATCTGCTCGCCAGTGTCTACGGCACTGTGAATTTCTTGGGCAAATAGGGCGAGCTGAGTTTCACATGATCTCTGTTTGCGGAATCCATGTTGGTTATGATGAAGGAGATTTGTATTATCTAAGAACATCATAATACGAGAACACAAAACATGTTCCATTATTCTACAACAGATTGACGTAAGCGAAATAGGCCTATAATTATTCGCATCTGATTTATGACCCTTCTTGAAAATGGGAACGACCTGCGCTTTCTTCCAGTCGCTAGGTACTTTACGTTCTTCCAGCGATCTACGATAAATTGCTGATAGAAAGGGGGCAAGTTCTTTAGCATAATCACTGTAGAATCTTAAGGGTATCTCGTCTGGTCCGGATGCTTTTCCGCTACTAAGTGATAGCAGTTGTTTTTCAATTCCGATATCGTTTATTTCAATATTTTCCATTTTGGCGTCCGTGCGACGGCTGAAGTCAGGGACCGTGTTACGATTTTCCGCAGTGAAACAGTTTCGGAACACTGAATTCAGTATTTCTGCCTTTCTTCGGTCGTCCTCTGTTTCGGTGCCATCGTGGTCAACGAGTGACTGAATAGGGGATTTAGATCCGCTTACCGATTTTACATATGACCAAAACTTTTTAGGGTTCTTGTTTAGATTGTTTGCCAATGTTTTATGTTCGAATTCGTTGAATGCTTCTCTCATTGCTCTCTTTACGCTCTTTTTCGCTTCGTTCAGCTTTTCCTTATCAGCTATGATTCGACTACTCTTAAACCTATGATGAAGCTTTCTTTGTTTCCGTAGTACCTTTCGTACATGATTGTTATACCACGGTGGATCTTTCCCCTCGCTTTGGACCTTAGTCGGTACGAACTTATCTAAGGCGTACTGGACGATGTTTCTGAATTTTTTCCATTTTTGTTCCACATCCTCTTCCTCAGAAATGAACGTTTGATGGTGGTCACTCAGATATTCTGCGATTTGTGCCCTATCACTCTTGTTAAGCAAATATATTTTCCTTCCTTTCTTGGCATTTCTTATTACACTTGTAGTCATTGATGCAACCACTGACTTATGATCACTGATACCCTCTTCTACATTCACGGAGTCGAAAAGTTCCGGTCTATTTGTTGCTATGAGGTCTAAAACGTTAGCTTCACGAGTTGGTTCTCTTACTATCTGCTCGAAGTAATTCTCGGACAAGGCAGTCAGGATAATGTCACAAGAGTCTCTGTCCCTGGCTCCAGTTCTGATTGTGTGACTATCCCATTCTATACCTGGTAGTTTGAAGTCTCCCCCTATTACAATAGTATGATCACGAAACTTCTTCACGACGTTCTGCAGGTTCTCTCTGAGGCGCTCAACTACTACGGTTGCTGATGCAGGTGGTCTATAGAAGCATCCGACTATCATATCTGACCCACCTTTGATACTTAACTTAACCCAGATTATTTCACATTCGCATTCGCTAATAACTTCACTGGATATTATTGAATTCTTTACTGCTATAAATACTCCTCCACCATTGGCGTTTATCCTATCCTTGCGGTATATATTCCATTCTGTGTCTAGGATTTCGTTACTGTTCACTTCCGGTTTTAACCAACTTTCCGTTCCTAATACTATATGCGCACTATTTCCTTCAATAAGAGATACTAATTCAGGAACCTTGCCCTGGATACTCCTGCAGTTTACCAATATTACGTTAACTTTTCCTGTTTTTGGTCTCTGAGGACGGACGTTCTTTATCAACGATGATAATGTCCTCTCTGGTAAGCCGTCAGGTATTTTATCGTTTCGCCCAAGGGGGGGTCCCTCTAACCTAAAAAACCCCCGTGTGCACGCCACACGTACTCTGCTACCCTAGTAGCTGCTTCCGGTGTGTAGTGCACGCCTGACCTGTCTAAGGGGGCCCTACAGTTCTCCACCCAATAACGGAGGTCGATGAATTTGCAACCATTATAGTCGCAGAGTCGTCTGAGCCTCTGGTTTAGACCCTCCACACGGCTCCAAACCAGAGGACCGCGATCGACTCTGGGCACTATGCTGCAGATATTAAGCTCAGCTTGCACTCCGCGTGCGATGCTGGTTGTCTTCACTAAATCAGCCAGCCGCCGGAAGGAACCAAGGATGGCCTCAGAACCCAAGCGGCAGGCGTCATTCGTTCCGACATGTGCTACTATCTGCAGCCGGTCACACCCAGTGCGTTCAATAGCTGCCGGAAGGGCCTCCTCCACATTACGGACGAGACCCCCCGGCAAGCACACCGAGTGCACACTGGCATTCTTCCCCGACCTACCCGCTATTTTCCTGAGGGGCTCCATAACCCGCCTAACGTTGGAGCTCCCTATAACTAATAGGCCCGCCCTCTGTGACTGTCGGGACCTTGCCGGAGAATCGGCCACTGGCCCAACAGGCGAGGCATCCTGTGGTGGCTCGGAAACGATGTCATCACCACTAGGAAGCACCCCGTACCTGTTGGAAAGGGGTAAGGCAGCTGCCACGCGGCCAGATCCCACCTTCGCCTTTCGGCCAGGCACGCGCGAGCCCACCACTGTCCGCCATTCACCCTGGAGTGATGGCTGACCGGTAAGATGCTCACTGCCGGAAGACGCAGCGACATCAGGGGTTCCATGTGATTCCAAGGCCAGCGAAGTAGGCATAGGTCTCACCACAGTTGCCCCAACGGCACTACGAGCCGACGCCTGCGCCTCGAGCTCGATGAGCCTAACAGACAAAGCCTCCACCTGCCCCCGAAGAGTGGCCAATTCTCCTTGCGTCCGCTCACAACAACCACAGTCCCTACACATGACTATGTTTACCCTACTCTATACGGTGACAAATTCCCAAGATAATCTTCTGATGAGCTACTCTGATAATCAAGAAACACTCACTGAAATACGAGACGCGAAAACTACGCTAGGTTTTCCCAGAAAAACTATTTAAAAGCTAAGCGCAGCAAATAAGTACAAAAACGCTTTATGCAAACAGTACTCGCTGCTGCTGGTGCTCTCGCTCTGGCTGTCACAAGACAACTGCTGATTCAAGTGACTAGTGGCTAACGGCCGCGAAACAAACAAGAGACGGTTTTAGGGCGCTTTCTGTTCTAAACGATCAAGAAAACACTAAGAAATCTAACACGAAAACTACGTAAAGTTTTATCAGGAACTGTTAGTTACTATGCAGAGCAGATAAACACAAATAGAATCCCTTCCTTAGTGGAAGGCCGTAAACAAAATGCAAAATAAACGCTTTATACAAACAGTACTCGCTGCTGCTGGTGCTCTCGCTCCTAGAATAATTTAGGTTAAGTAGTGTGTAAGCTTAGGGACTGATGACCTTAGCAGTTAAGTCCCGTAAGATTTCACACACACACAGATTTATTCCCACACGACGAGAAAGGGACGGAACATAACACTACATAACACACCAGTTATATTTATGTGTATATTGATAAAATAACGTGTGTTGGTGTGTTGCCAAAGTTGAACGGAAGATGGCAAATTCACTCTGACATTGACTTCAGAAAATGGGTATTTTGCTAACGGAGGTAATGGTGGGGAAAGGGGAGTGGCAGGGGGGTTACAACGGGGGACGGGGAGGACGACAGAACCGTGAAGTGACGTGTTTCGCTCTGTGCTCCACAGCAGGCGAGAACACTCGCCCTCGCAGCCGTCTAGTGGCTGGCATGGAATGAGTACAAACAATAAAGATCGGCCTCTGGACAGATTTGTGGCACTACAGAGAGGGAAGCTCTTCGTGTTCGATGTATGACTGTGGCGCGTCGTACTGCATCTGCAGCAGTTGGCACCGCAGTGACACAACGAACTGTTACAAAGCGCCTACTTCAAGGGCCGTTGCGAGCCAGACGCCCTTTACCGTGCAGTCCACTGACCCGAAACCACCGCCATTTGCGACTTCTGATGTGTCAAGTAACAGCTCGTCCGAGGGCAGGCTGGAGGTCTGTTGGGTTTTCTGATGAAAGCTGGTCCTGCGTCGCTGCCAGTAATGGCCGTGCGCTCATTAGAAGGCAGCCAGTTGACTGCCTGCGTGCCACACAGACGGAGGACCGACGCGTGGAGTTGCGGTCTGGGGAGCGACTTCGTATGACAGCAGGAGCGCTCTCGTGGTTATCCCACGCGCCACGATTTGGAATTTGCACGTCATTCTGGTGATCCGACCTGTTGTGGTGCCGTTCGTGAACACCTTTCTGGTGGGTGCTTTCCAACAGGATGACGTTCGCCCACATATCGCTGTTGTAACCGAACGTGCTCTGTAGAGAGTCATAGTGCATCGGCCTGGTCGATCACCAGGTGTGTCTCCAATGGAGCACACACTGGTGGTCGTCGGACGACGAGTCCAGAGTCATCCACAAACAGCGTCAACTGTCGCTGTGTTAACCGACCAAGTGTAAACTGCCAGCGAACTCCGTCCCACAAACTGACATCCGGCACCTGTACAACACACTGCGTTCACGTCTGCGTGTCTCCCTTCAACATTCTGATGGTTATACCGGTTACTAATGAAGCAGAATTTCATTTTTGCAATGGGTTATGTCACGATTACATTAACCTGTGACCTTGCAATTTTAATCACTTAAATAAGTTATGTTAGATAAATGTATTCCTGAAATTTCATTACTCCACATTACATAACTTTTGATGTTGCGATTTTTTTTCCGGTAGTGTATTTGAAGGTCAGAGGACAGATAGGAAGTTTTCATTCATCGCTGCTGGGAAATACGTCCCTAGTCTGTGTGTTTTCTTTTCTTTTAAATAAATGCGACGTTCAGCTTGCTCTGTCTTCTTCTTCTTCTTGTCCACTTTTTCTGGTAGAGGCCACATGGCACATCGCACGAGATATGCCATTATGCAGTACGAGTCACTTTCGTACTTTAGGAGCAAACACACCGATGTAGTTAATATGTATTGCATTGAGCACCATACGAGAAGATACTAAAGCGAGGCTAAAATCATTATTTGTGTAATTCATTTTGTAGATAATTTTTGAGTGAATGCGGTCACTGTTTATGGAAGTTACCTATGTTTGAGAAAGTCATCTTTTGCGAGAATATTTGTGTCGGCACTCATGTATTACTACTGTGAGTGAGACAGACACCTGAAAAGGGAACATTGTGACATATTTGTCGCCATGCTGTCACATGTATGAAAAGAGAGAGAGAGAGTGGTGAGTCTTTAGTGAAAGTAGCGATATATCTATTTCAGTGTCTGTAGAACGTCATTGACGTAGAACCAAATAACAGAGCTTATTTAACATTTTTATCAACATTTTGAAGCCAAAATGTATGACTTTAAACGAACTAATAATATCTGTTTCTCCAATTTTCGACACGGCTGTGGTACAGTGATGACATGGGCAGCCGGGACGTGGTACTCCACGGGCTCCACGGCTGCTCTGCGAGGTCGCGTCACTGTGAAGGCCTGTGCGACTATTCTGGCCGACCACACCAATCCCGTGGCACAGTGTTCGCTTCCTCCCCAGGGTTGGAGCTGTGTTCCCAGACGGCTCGGCTCACATCGTCCGGGACTGGTTTTGTGATCCGTCACGCCGCCTCTGGCCACCGTAGCGACCAAATCTCAGTACTGCTCAGCTTTCTGTGTCCGACCTTTGGAGAGAGAGGTCGGTTATCGCTATCGACCTCCGTCACCTGGACTTGCCACTATTTTGTAGGACGAACCGTGTAGCACTCTCTCGAAAAGCACACAGGACCTGTATTTCCAGTCTGAGATGACTAAAAGCTGTTTTGAATGCCAACTGGTACCCTGCATCGTTTTACGCACGGTAATGTGTCCTGTGTTTAGTTTTGGAGATTTTTAATCCACTCCCTATATACCGTACTTTTTAATTTAGACGATTTGTATTGTTGTGTAAGCGGGACTGTGAAAACAGCCTCGAAATCTGTGGAAGAAGTGTTCATTTTAGAATATTTGGAAGTACGTAGTGTACTGTTCTTTGAGCCTTCACAGATAAGCGCACGGCGCGGCTCACATCCGGAAGACCCGGCTTCGATTCCCGGTACTTCCTGTGGGCTTTCAAAAAATAACTACGCACCCCCCGACTCAGAGTTGCAATATTAAAAGTTTTGGCTGGTTTCGTTGTCTAGAGGCTGGGATACGTAGTTCCCACATTACAAGCCAAAAGCTGCTGAGTCTGCAGTATACAATATGAATACACACATGAATCGAATGGTCGAAGGTTCTTATCACTCGGCAATTGCGAATTAATATAGAAATTTATAAATGAAAGGTTGCAATTGAATAAAATCTGCAGGTGCTATTTTAACTACTTTAAATGATGAATACGATAGTAGAAGTACTTTTGAAAATGCCGTATATTTCTGCAAACACTTATTGGTGTCAATGGCCCAGAAATTAAATAAACGATAAGTTGAATAATAGGGAAACAATAGGTTCATTCTGCACGTAATTAGTTAGGAACGACAAGAGATATTCACTTCCAAACGCACACTACGTCTTCACAGTGGAAGCCACGGAAATCTCGTAAGTACACAAGTCGGCACTCCGAAGTATTTCTATCTCTCGCGACCACGCGGAAACCGCTCCACGCTCTCCAAGTCCTTCCGCGACTCTTCGCCCGTGTGCCGGCCGAAGTGGCCGTGCGGTTAAAGGCGCTGCAGTCTGGAACCGCAAGACCGCTACGGTCGCAGGTTCGAATCCTGCCTCGGGCATGGATGTTTGTGATGTCCTTAGGTTAGTTAGGTTTAACTAGTTCTAAGTTCTAGGGGACTAATGACCTCAGCAGTTGAGTCCCATAGTGCTCAGAGCCATTTGAACCATTTTCTTCGCCCGTGCCCTGTGCCGCCCTCTCCGGAAACGATGCTCCTCCCCACTTCCAAACAGCCTCTCCGTTCTCTAGGTCTGTGATTCGCTAGAGCGATCGCGCCATCTCTTTAATCCAACATACTCTCAAAAACATGATGGAGCATATTCGAAATACTGGACTTACATTTAAATACTTGAAAGTAAATAAATATTCCTACGGCTGAACCATAAACACGCTACAACATACATAATTAAATACGTAAGCAATTAAATAACCATAAATGAAAAGAAAAGAAGCGAAAGGTAGGCCAGGAGCCTAATGTCCCTGTGCGTTCTAAAACATAGTAAATTATTGACCAGTTTCTTCATGAATAGCATATATCCAATATTAACAAAGACATGGATGAATCAATATATTTATAAGCATGCTGCTACCGTTTTTTCGTGTAACTCTGAAGTACTTACGGCCTGACGCGATCGATAGCAATCGGCCACTTTGACCTGCAATAACTCATGTACTATTCAACTTACATGCCTGTCATTTAAACCAATTTAGGTTTACTCCAACAGCTTTCTAAAGACATGACGATCGACAAAATCGGATGAAGCGTTTATATTTCGGAAATTCGTTGCTGGGTATTACTTGTATAATTTACCGTCACATACTAAACTTTAAAATAATAAAAATATTGAAAATGTGATAACACCATCAGAATCGTCATGCAAGTAATAGTAATGTCCATGTTTCTTTTTGAGAGATCATGTTCATCTGGCTACTATTAATTTCTATGTGAAATGTCTGCCATTAAGGTTTCACAAAGTCCGCCATCTCTGGCACGTCCGGCACAGACATCTCCTTCACCGACACAAAGCACCGTCCTCGTCACAGAGTCGACATGGAATTCCCAGCCACGCGGCTGGACCGGCCGTTGTGCGGCATCCCGCGGTTGCTCAGCTGACGCCCGGGACCACGTGGTCGCTGCCGGGCCGCGGCTTTGGCCAGCGTCCTGTGCGGCCGCGCCAACTCGGAATATTTTCAGGGCGCCACAATTCGCCCGTTACCTCACACACTCCCACTTATTAACATTCTGGCTTGCCAAAGTGTTCAGAAGTGGCACCCTTCAGTTCATACAAGTACATATAAAACAAACTTCAAAGAACAGAATTAACTGATTAAAATGCCTGGCCAATAGTCCAGTAGTGTTTACAGGATTTTTGTAGTGGTATGGGAGCAGCTTGAATTTCGAAATGAACTTAAACTAACACAAATTTTGTACGAAACGACATATTAAATAAATGCCTGTATTTCAGTAATGCATACACAGTTTTTTGGACAAGAAATAAAGTTTCTTTCATGCACATTCACATAGGTGTCATTTTGTAAGCACTTCTTCTCCCACTTTACTCAGTACTTAAGATGCCTTCTTGCACTAATTTTTCCGTCGCACTACACACGCTCACACGGATTTTACCACGAAGTATTGATCAACTCACATCAGTCTTTTGATCAAGTGCCTCGCATAAATCGTGTCTGCCTCTGAATTCCGAGCTCCACCGTTTATCGTGACAAATCTGTCTACAACGAAAACCAAAAGTAGAAACCCGTCAACAACCCATTTTCCAAAATCAACCAGGATCCTCGCTAAAGATTCCCTCCAGCGGAGAAGGACACTTTAGGAACAAAGTCACAAGGCAAACGACTGAATTACAGTAAGCTCAACTTCCCACGAGTTGTATTTAACTGACTTTAATCAATCCTTCCTACCTCCACACGCCAAAAATTGGATGCACATACAATCACAATTTTAATACCCTTCAAATTGACCACTAAATTCTTTGACACACTCTTATACAAAGCACAAATCAATACATATTTTACTGAAATCTACGAGGTCACTGACCTCCACTCCCCTTTTTGCACACGTACAGTGCCACAATAAACCAACAAATTACTAAGGAATCCAATAATAAACATATAAATTATCCCTCCAAAATTACTACCACTAATTACAGATTAGAAGAGTTTTTCACTTCTGCCCTTTCTCTACATACCCTTAGCAATCTTAAACCTCTCTCGTTTCCACATATGTGGCGGCAACGACTGCAGCGTTCTACCGTACCAACGCCAATCACTCTCACTACAATCACTCCCCTCCTTCGTATACCAATTCGTACCAACGTCATTACACAAACTATCCCCATCCACGCTATTTACTTCAGCGCTCTCTAAATTTTCCGTTAGTTCTTCCACACATTTTGGCGATTCAATACCCATAGCATGCACAACTTTACTGTTTTTCCCCTCCAAAATATCGACACTTGCAGCTTCAACAAACTCACACATCGATTCACTGTTAAACACTGTATCTTCCTGAAATAATACATCGATGCCTAAGCCATAGATACCCATCTCTGCAACGTTACCTGCTGATACACCATTAAAATCACTACAAAAATTCACGTCAGAATACTTTCCTCCGTCGACAAATTAACTTTACGTGAATCGTACACAACTTTATCCTCCGCCGCTACATTACACAAATTGCTGCTACCTTGTCGTACAATTTTGGGACTTCCAGACTTGCTATATTCCGCTGTGATCGGACAAAAATTCAGCACACACTGCCATTTCTACACACCTTTCATCCAGATTAACCCCCGATCCTATTGTACATACATTCTCACTTTCACACTCTGACAAACATTTTAGATTCACACATTCATCAAAAAGTTTCGTTTCGACTTCATTCGTGACTAGAAACGCGTAAATTCCTTCCTCCAAAGTATCAATACCAGTAACTTTTACATCATTACGTAAATTATCATTACTCTGTTCCTTTAAACAGAAATGATCTACCTCCGCACATACATTTTTAACTTCAACTGCTGGCGAGACCAGTGCTAAGTCTCCCTTAGTAACATCGACGCTTTCCTCCGACAATCACCCTCACTTGTAACTGGCGAGACTGAAGCTACGCCGCCTTCACTAACATCGACACTTTTTGCCGACTCACAAATACTTGCTGCTACAACACCTTCCTTACTGCAATTGCTACTATTTGCTAATACCTCTTCAGAACTCTCCACACAATTTGCTTTCACAAAATTCATCTCCTCTTTGACTTCCTTTTGAATCGCTATATCTTTCGATTATCACCATTCGCACACTCAAGTGGTTCAAATGGCTCTGAGCACTGTGGGACTTAACTTCTCAGGTCATCAGTCCCGTGGAACTTAGAACTACTTAAACCTAACTAACCTAAGGACGTCACACACATCCATGCCCAAGGCGGGATTCGAACCTGCGATCGTAGCGGTCGAGTGGTTCCAGACTGAAGCGCCTAGAACCGCTCGGCCACCGCGGCCGGCTCGCACACTCATTCATTATACATTCATAACTTACATCATTCCCCGAAAATTTATTCCCATTACTTGAATCTCCCACAAATCTATGCTTCCGCCGTAGCCTTTAACATACTCCATATTAGATATTTGTTGCCCTTCTCCAAACCTATCAACATTTCTACCATTACCATTATCTCCAGTCCTTTTCATCGCCTGTTCTGATCGCCATCTTCGGACCTGAGATGTGTCGAACATCATTTTTGCGACCAGTTGTTGCGCGATTGCACTTCGCGCAAATTTCCACACTCAAATCTGCGTTCTTTACTTGGCTCCCGTTCACAGAAGTTATCACCCCAATTCGTTCTCTGACCATTCTGCTCATTCCAGCTACTATCCCCTATCTCCCTGAGAATTCCTTTGATTTCTCTCACTATTATTGTTTTGGTGATGGTTATTTGGATGGTTATTTGGATTCCCATTTTGGTAACTACCGCCCGGTTTGCTCTGTTTGAACTTCAAAGCCCTCTCCAATTTTTCTACGACTTATAAAAATTCGTCCACGGAATAACATGGACTATGGACAAGATCCCACTGCAAATCTTTGGGTAATCGCCTTTTTAACGTGGTGATTTCCGTTAAAACCCCCAACGGATTTTTCACATGCATAAGTTTGCCAATTTCGCGCTTGCAAAAATCTCTCATCGTCCCATTACCGTAATCGGCCCGTAGTCGGCCCGTTTAAAAATGCATTTTGGATCCGCGTCTGTTTTGCCTCGCTCCTTAATTTATTCAAAAAATTCTTTTCGAACTCGTCGTACGATTCGCACGAACTACATCTAACATTTGCCCAAGACTGTGGGTCTCCCTCCAAATGCCGTTTAACGTATTTTATTTTCGCTCCGTCCGACATGCTGTGAACAAAATCGTCCCTACACGCAGCCAATCTTCCGTCATCTGTGTAACATTTCACAAATCCGGTATTAGCCCGAGGGATATTTATAACCGCCGTGGCCTGTTAGGAGGTTAACGAATTTAAATCACTCTTCGTATGTTGCATTTGTTTTTTTTAATTGATTTTCACTAATGATACAGGACTTTATTTTATCTTTAATTTTTCTTCCTTTCTTTCTCCCCCTCATCTACACGATTGGCAATGTCACTAATTGCTAAATTTATATCGCTTTTATGAGCATCTTGCGCATTTATACAGTCGCTTATCCTGTCCCAAGTTCCGTCTGTATCTTATCCATTTTTACCCCAAGATCTATTTCCACTGATTCGATTTTAGATTTTACTATTACAACTTCGTCTGTAATTTTCCCCATATCCACTCAAACACATTTTAATTTATCATCAATTGCTTTTCAAAATTACTCGTAATTTTTTCAACTATTTTAGTTCGCATTGTACCCATATCAGTGAGAATTGTATCCACAAACTGTCTGAATTATTTGCCATTCCCTGGATCATTTGCATTAGCTGTGACACCATGTTTCTCCCACATTCATTCCTCTTGCCTGAATTCCTACTAGTTACACTTTCGCGCTCTGATTTAGGACTAATCGGCTCACTTCCGTTTTCAGAATTATGCTAGGTGACTGTTTTATATCCGCGAGATCTATAAGTGGACCTTGAAATTCAGAAACAGACACTATCTCTCTATTTGCGCAGGCACTTACCTGATGTGGGATGGTTCCCTCTGCCATGGTGAAGTCGAGACTGAAGACTGCCCTAGAGTGCTCCAAGACGCTGCCGTCGTGCTGCTGTTGAACTGCGTCCGCCACCAGAGAAAACCGCCTGATGTAACTGTAGCTGCTGGCGATGACCGCGTGTTCCAACCATCTCCGATACCGCTGTCCGTTAAACGCGCTAACCACTACTGTTCCCTGCACTCAACTTATTTAGACTCTGAGCCCCCACGCAAATAGCCTTTAACGTGATAGATTAGGACCTCTATCGATAGCATGTGTTAATTGCGAAAATTACTGCGTAATTTCACTATTTTCAGAAAAGTACTTGCGAAAATAACCGATCTCACACTGTGTTTTGCGAGACGTTCACTCTACAGAAATCTCTACTGGTTTTGCAAAGGTTTCTACACTTCGCATAGTATGCTCAATAACAGAGAGCAAGGGAATTACCACTTTGCAGGACACAAATCCCGGACGAGAAACCCCCAATTGTGGGCTTTCCAAAATAATAACTACACACCCTCCGACTCAGAGTTGGAATATTAAAAGTTTTGGCTGGTTTCGTTGTTTAGGGGCTGGTATACGTAGCTGCCGCATTACAAACCAAATACTGCTGAGTCTACAGTATACGATAAGAATACACACATGAATCGAATGATCAGATCAGATTACATTAGATTAGTACTTGTTCCATGGATCATGAATACGACACTACGTAATGATGTGGAACGTGTGAAGTTAATAAAAGGTGTCTATACAAGATATTACATTACACAAAATATTACATGACACTTCATATTTTTAATTTTTTTTGTGGTGGTTGGGGAAATTACCCACTTACTCTGTCCAAAAATTCAGCTAATGAGTAGAAGGAGTTGCCATTAAGAAATTCTTTTAATTTCCTTTTGAATGCTATATGGCTCTCTGTCAGCCTTTTGATGCTATTAGGTAAGTGACCAAAGACTTTTGTGGCAGCATAATTTAACCCCTTCTGAGCCAAAGTTAGATTTAACCTTGAGTAGTGAAGATCATCCTTTCTCCTAGTGTCGTAGCCATGGACACTGCTATTACTTTTGTATTCGTTCGGATTGTTAATACCAAATTTCATAAGTGAATATATATATATATATATTTATTTATTTATTTATTGTGAGGCTACAGTGAAGATCTCTACCTCTTTAAATAAGTGTCTGCAGGATGATCTTGGAAGAGCTCCTGCAATTATTCTGATTACACGCTTTTGTGCAATGAACACTGTTTTACTCAATTATGAGTTACCCCAGAATATGATGCCACACGACAGCAGAGAATGAAAATAGGTGTGGTAAGCTAATATACTGATATGTATATCGCCAAAATTTGCAGCGACCCTAATAGCATAAGTAGCTGAACTCAAACGTTTCAGCAGATCCTCAGTGTGTTTTTTCCAGTTCAATCCCCCATCAATGTATACACCTAGAAATTTTGAATATTCTACGTTAGGTACCGATTTCTGATCGAAGTCTATATTCATTAATGGTGTCATTCCACTTACTATGTGGAACTGTATGTACTGTGTTTTGTCAAAGTTAAATGAGAGCCCATTTGCAGAGAACCACTTAATGATTTTCTGAAAAACATCGTTTACAATTTCACCAGTTAATTCTTGTCTGTTAGGTGTGTGTGATAGCTATACTTGTATCATCGGCAAAAAGAACCAGCGTTGCATCTTCGTGAATATAGAATGGCAAGTCATTAATATATATTAAGAACAGGAGCGAAGCCAAGACCAAACCTTGCGGCACCCCATTCTTGATTGTTCCCCAGTTTGAGAAATCACCAGTTTTTTGCATATTATGTGAACTGCTTATTTCAACTTTTTTCACTCTTCCAGTTAGGTATGATTTAAACCATTTGAGCGCTGTGTCATTCATACCACAGTACTTCAGCTTATCTAGAAGTATTCCATGATTTACACAATCAAAAGCCTTTGAGAGATCACAAAAAATCCCAACAGGTGATTTCCGGTTACTCAGAGCATTTAATATTTCATTAGTGAAAGTATATATAGCATTTTCCGTTGAAAAACCTCTCTGGAAACCAAACTGACATTTTGTTTAAACCTTATTTTCACAAATGTGTGAATCTACTCTACAATACATTACTTTTCCAAGAATTTTGGATAAGGCAGTCAGAAGAGAGATTGGGCAGTAGTTGTTGACATCAGACGTATCCCCTTTTTTATGCAGTGGTTTAACACTGGCATACTTCAGTCTATCTCAGAAAATACCCTGCTTCAGAGAGCTATTACATATGTGGCTAAGAATCCTACTTATTTCTTGGGAACAAGCTGTTATTATGCTGGTGGAAATGCCATCAATTCCATGTGAGCTTTTATTCTAGAGAGAGTTTATTATGTTCCTAATTTAAGAAGGAGAGGTGGGTGGAATTTCAGTTGTATCAAATTGTGTAGGTAAGGCCTCTTCCATTAACAGCCTTGCTTTTTCTAATGAACGTTTAGATCGTATTTTCTCTACATCATTTAAAAAATGATTATTCAAAATGTTTTCGACTTCCGGCTTGTTGTTTGTCAAGTTTCCATTCACTCTGATGGTAATACCATCAACCTGTACTCTTGGTTGCCCTGTCTCCCTTGTAATAATATCCTAATTGTTTTGATTTTGTTGGCAGAGGTATTAATCTCAGACATGATGCACATGCCTCTGGACTTTTGAATAACCTTTCTTAATGTAGCACAGTAGTTTTTATAATATTGGGCTGTTTCTGGGTCATTACTCTTTATTGTTGTTAGATACAGTTCCCTTTGTGGTTACAAGATATTTTCATTGCTTTATTAAGTCAAGGTTTTTTGCATCGTTTCATGGGGAAACAGTATTCAGATTCTCTTACAAGTCTATCATGAAATAAGTTATATTTTAAATTAGCATCGGGTTCCTTGTACACCACATCCCAGACTAACTGCTGAAGGTTTTCTCTGAAATTTCTCAATTGTTGAGTGATTAACTTTAACTTTGGAGGGTAGTTTTGAATTACTGAATGGAGCTATGTCATATACTGTAACTAGCTGAGCATCATGATCAGAAAGGATCTCGCGAACTAATGTAGAAATTTATAAGTGAAACGTTGCAATTAAATAAAATGTGCAGGTGCTATTTTAACGACTTTAAATGATAAGTACGATAGCAGAAGTACTTTTTAAAATGCCGTACATTTCTGCAAACACTTATTGGTGTCGATGGTCCAGCAATTAAATGAAAGATAAGTTGAATAACAGGGAAACAATGGATTCCTTCTGCACGTAATTAGTTAGGAGCGACAAGAGATATTCACTTCCAAACGCGCACTACGTCTTCACAGTGGAAGCCACGCAAATGTCGTAAGCACACAAGTAGGCACTCCGAAGTATTTCTATCTCTCGTGACCACGCGGAATATGCTCCACGCTGTCCAAGTCTTCCCGCGACTCTTCGTCCGTCGCGCCGTCGCCTCCAGCACTCACCCCCGTGTCCAGTCGTACCGCCCGTGTCCTGTGCCGCCCTCTCCGGAAACGATGCACCTCCCCACTTCCATACTGCGAAATGTCTGTCATTAAGGTCTCACAAAAAAAATTCCTCCGTTGTTTGGAAATATGAAGTCCGTGAATGACTACAAATGGTCTACAAGTAGCTGAACATTACCGCCGATCCAGTCCATTCCATGCGACCACAGCCCACACCATTATGGCGCCGCCGTCAGCTTGCACAGAGCCTCGTTCACAGCTTGTGTTCACAGCTTCGTGGGGTCTTCGCCGCACTCAAACCTCACCAGCAGCTGTTAAGCCCGTCTCACACGGAGCAAGGTTCGCCGCAAGTTTGCGAGATGGCTTGCAGGGAAAGGAGTCGGCTATCTTCCATGCCGAAGCTCCCCCACGGTGCAAGATCGGCACCTAGTTGAGTTGTGATCGGCTGCATGTTGTATCGAACGAAGATGGCTGTTTCTGGTACAGATATTCAGGGCAAACTGGCGTTATTAGCTGTTTTGGTGCTAAACGATGCAGAAATGCATGCTAATGAGAGAAGAAGAAAGAAAGAATGGACGAAAAACTGGTTTAAGAGGAGAAACGGTGGAAAAGGTGTGCTCTCCATGCTTCATAAAGAGTTGAGGTTAGTTCGCATAACACCTACTTTTGTTTGAAAAGTATCACCATTTCGTTACTGTTTGACTTTATTTTATAGGATAGAAGATCGTACATCCTTTCAAATTGTATGTGAATGGATGTATATCGTCGAACAAGACGCACGGCACTTGCAACTGTTTCGAGTGCTTTTGCACGCAAGTGCTTATTATAATAGTTTGCGCTTTTCACGACGTACAGAGACTGTACGCTTCCTTGGACCACTGCGGTGCCATTATTTAATAATTATAAGAACTTCCTACCGCACCTCACAACAGCAGAAAAGCGACTATCAACAAAGGCTTCCCACCCAAGCTTTCCGCGTCTGACGTCACAAACGAAACGTCTTATGATTGGCCAACGCAGGTAGCACGCAGGGAACCTTACAAGAAAAATAGCACCGGACCTATCCTGGAAATCTTACAAGATTCCCAGCAAGGTAGCCCGCTAGCAGACGACGGAGCCTGCAAGGTAGCCGTCGCGAGAGCCAGCAGGGAAACTTACAGCGAATCTTGCTCCGTGTGAGACGGGCTTTAGCAACGTAAATCGGGACTCTTGTGAGCAGGCCACGGTTTTCCAGTCGTCTAGCGTCCAGCCGATGTAGCCGCGAGCCCAGCAGAGGCGCTGCAGGCGACGCCGTGCTGGTGGCAGGGGCAGCCACGTCGGCCGTCCGCTGCCGCAGCCCACTGACGCCAAATTTCCCCTCACTGAACTAACGGATACGTCCGTCGTACGCCCCACACTGTCTTGTGCGGCTGTTATACGCAGTGTTGCTTGTCGCTCATCACTGGCAACTTGAAATGTTTCTTTTTATGTGTAAATAAATTTAAGCCCTGAAACTAAAATAATTTATGTAAACCTAAGCAAGAAACGCTGAATTTTTGGATTAATCCAGTGTATTCTCTTTAGATTGCATTATAATGTAAAACTGGGATTAATATTATTGAGCATTTATGGGATGCCTTGCAATGTGCTGTTCAGGAGAGATCTCCACCCCCTCGTACTCTTGAAGCCCTCCGCACACGCAGCGACTCAAAGGCAACCCGTTGCCGACGCCAGCTGGCAGCCGAACCATTTCCTGCATTGTTAATTGGGGCTCCTCAGACGGCGCGACTCACCGGCACGTCTCTCGGAACGCGTTGTCAACCAGTTGGATGCATCTCGCCGCCCGCGTTGCAAACGATCCGAGTTGCGTCGTATCCGCGATATCAGCTTTGTTTTACGTGATTTTGGAGATCAGCGAGGAAGTTTTAAACATTATCATTTTGAAAGAAGAAGAAACAGATTCCATTTAATGTAATTACATGCTTACAGGCTACCGCAGGAGACATTCGACAGACTAGGCGTCAAGTGAAATCGGAAAAGAAGTTCATATGACAAGTATGTAATGTACTGTATATCTATTGTTTAAAATAAAATTGCCAGTAAACCAGTGGGAACAGATGTACAAAAAATATATATAAATCATACCTGGAGTACTTTTAGTATGACAATGTCATTCTGCAAAATTAAATTGTTGTGAAACCGTCATCACCACGTTTCCGTGCGCATAAATGTAATCACGTCCAGGTTTGCAAAATAAAAGTAATCGACAATAGGTTAAGTGAAGAATATAGACTTTATTCATTCAAAGAATTTAACTGTAGTCAATATGAAATGAAGATTCAAGTACAGTGGTTCCATTGCCAAGGAAGATAGGCACGTGGGTTTAAAAAGTAATTAGCTAAATAATTTCTTAATGCAGTTGCTGATGAATTGTCACATGTTGAAACGTTATCATTTGCTTGAAATATTGCAGCATCATCAGCGGGCTGATGATTTTCTTGCAAGTGTGTTGATGCATATTCTACACCTTCCTTCACGTTTCCTTACATAATTCTGGAGAACACAAACGGCTTTGATAACTTCATTCGCTCTGTCAGGATTTTTGCAATGTATTGGTTCAAAAATGGTTCAAATAGCTCTGAGCACTATGGGACTTAACATCTGAGGTCATCAGTCCCCTAGAACTTAGAACTACTTAAACCTAACTAACCTAAGGACATCACATACATCCATGCCCGAGGCAGGATTCGAACCTGCGACCGTAGCAGCAGCGCGGTTCCAGACTGTAGCGCCTAGAACCGCTCGGCCACTCCGGCCGGCTTATGGAGACACTTTTCAGAGAATCACTATAAAAAGTAATGAATTTGGAACCTATTTGTTGCAGCTCCTTCGCTGTTACAAACAGCCTGCAGTTTATGATTCTGTGAGTGTATGAATGAAGGCATAATTTCGTTCTTTTTTCCCTTCGTAAGAAATAATAATAGAGGTACACATCTTTTTCTGTGCTCGAATCTGTACTCGACACGTCCTGCGTAATCAAAAGATGCTCAGGTCCAATAAACAGTACTCCTTGTCCTCCACGCTCGCAAACGGCAACTGCGGTTTCTCGCTGCAGAGTTGCGCCGTGTGCGGAGCTGCGTTGCGAGCCAGTCTGCAACCAGATATCGCCGACCCGTTGCGTTGCTTTTCAGCCACTGCGTGTGCGGATGGCCTTACGGATTTGTGGACAGCCTGCAGGATTCGTGGTGTCAGTTCCTTCCAGAACTACCTCAGACAATGGTTGAGTCCATGCCACGTCGTACTGCGCCGCTTCTGCGGGTGCACGGGGGCCTACACGATATTAGGCAGATGTGCCAGTTCCTTTCGCTCTTCAATGTATACAGTGTGGTTCATTGATAGTGACCGGGCCAAATATCTCACGAAATAGGCGTCAAACGGAAAAACTACAAAGAACGAATCTTGTCTAGCTTGAAGGGGGAAACCAGATGGCGCTATGGTTGGGCCGCTAGATTGCGTGTTTTTTTAAATAGAAATTCCAATTTTTTATTACATAATCGTGTACTACGTAAAGAAATATGAATGTTTTAGTTGGTCCACTTTTTACTCTTTGTGATAGATGCCACTGTAAAAGTCACAAACACATGGCTCACAATTTTAGGCGAACAGTTTGTAACAGTAGGTTTTTTAAATTAAATTCAGAACGTAGGTACATTTGAACATTTTATTTCGGTTGTTCCAATGTGATACATGTACCTCTTTGAACTTATCATTTCTGAGAACGTATGCTGTTACATCGTGATTACCTATAAATACCACGTCAATGCAATAAATGCTCAAAATGGTGTCCGTCAACCTCAATGCATTTGGCAATAAATGTAACGACATTCCTCTCAACAGCGAGTAGTTAGCGTTCCGTAATGTTCGCACATGCATTGACAATGTGCTGACGCATGTTCTCAGGCGTTGTCGGTGGATCATGACAGCAAATATCCTTCAACTTTCCCCACAGACAGAAATCCGGGGACGTCAGATCCAGTGAACGTGCGGGCCACGGTATGGTGCTTCGACGACCAATCCACCTGTCATGAAATATGCTATTCAATACGCTTCAACCACATGAGAGCTATGTGCTGGACATCCGCCATGTTAGAAATACATCGCCATTCCGTCATGCAGTGAAACATCTTGTAGTAACATCGATAGAACATTACGTAGGAAATCAGCATACATTGCTCCATTTAGATTGCCATCGATAAAATGGGGGCCAATTATCCTTCCTCCCATAATGCCACACCATACATTAACCCGCCAAAGTCGCTGATGTTCCACTTGTCGCAGCCATCGTGGATTTTCCGTTGCCCAATAGTGCATATTATCCCGGTTTACGTTACTTCTGTTGGTGAATGACACTTCGTCGCTCAATAGAACGCGTGCAAAAAAATCTGTGGTCGTCGCGTAATTTCTCTTGTGCCCAGTGGCAGAACAGTACACGACGTTCAAAGTCGTCGCCATGCAATTCCTGGTGCATAGAAATATGGTACGGGTGCAATCGATGTTGATGTAGCATTCCCAACACCGACGTAACTGCCGTCTGCTTCACGTCTGCTGTGCAGCGAGCTACCTTAATTTAAGTATTAACTGTATTTTTCTTACTTGTCACTTCTTCTTCCGTGTGTTTTTGCTTTTAGGAAGCTTTAATTGTCGAGTGCTATTAATAGTTCCATAGATTTCGTGTTTGTTTTGAATACAGTCAGAGAGAGTCCCTTTAGTCAACCATAGTGCCAGTAGTGCTAGTGTTTGTTTTGAATACAGTCCAGAGACAGGTAGTGCTATTTTCATTGTTTTCTACAAGAAGTGGCTAGCAACCACAGTTTAGTCAATAAACAGCCGCCTTTAGTGAATTAGCAGTCTAGTTAAAGGTTGATTAACTCTCTTCAGTAAATTGATTCCTTGGGGTGGATAGGATGTGTGACTACTGTGTACGGACGCAGGAGGAGCTGGCCACTGTTCGCGAACAGCTGAGCGTGTTGATGGCCGCGGTCAGCCGTCTTCAGGCTGCTGCCTCGGAGTGTAGCGGCAGTGGGGGGTCTGGTGCGTCGCAAGGTACACCCCAGGTGTTACATGCTTCACCCACTGTGCCTGCTGTCGAGACATCCTCACGGGTACCGGGCGCGGTTGGGCCACCCTCTCCCCAAGGGGAGTGGCGGGTTCAGCGGCGTTCGCGGCGCACGAGGCGGAGGGTCAATGTGGAGGCTGGCCGTGTGGCATCGCCCGCTTTGCCTGTGAGTGGACATGTGGCTGCTACTTCAGTTGCTGAAGGAGCAGGCACACGGGGGGAGGGATGTATTAGTTATTGGAAGCTCCAACGTTAGGCAGGTGATGGAGCCCCTGTGGGAAATAGCGGAAAGTTCGGGGAAGAAGGCCAGTGTTCACTCTGTCTGCTTGCCGGGGGGTCTCATCCGAGATGTGGAGGAGGCCCTACCGGCGGCGATAGAGAGCACTGGGTGCACCCGACTGCAAATTGTTGCTCATGTCGGCACCAATGACTCCTGCCGTCTGGGTTCAGAGGTCATCCTCAGTTCGTACAGGCGGTTGGCAGAATTGGTGAAGGCGGAAAGCCTCGCTCGTGGGGTGGAATCAGAGCTAACTATTTGTAATATCGTTCCAAGAACCGATCGCGGTCCTCTGGTTTGGAGCCGAGTGGAAGGCTTAAACCAGAGGCTCAGACGATTCTACGGAGATCTGGGGTGCAAATTTCTCGACCTCCGCTATCGGGTGGAGAAATGTAGAGTCCCCCTGAATAGGTCAGGCGTGCACTACGCGCAGGAAGCGGCTACAAGGGTAGCGGAGTACGTGTGGAGTGCACATGTGGGTTTTTTAGGTTAGAGAATTCCCTCCCTAGGCCCGACAAGATGCCTCCTGAGACGCGGCAAGGTAGGAGTAGGCAAAATGCAACAGGGAATAACAATATTAATGTGCTAATAGTAAACTGCAGGAGCGTCTATAGAAAGGTCCCAGAACTGCTCTCATTAATAAACGGTCACAATGCCCATATAGTACTAGGGACAGAAAGTTGGCTGAAACCAGACGTAAACAGTAATGAAATCCCAAACCCAGATTGGATTGTATACCGCAGAGACAGGCTGGACAGTGCAGGGGGAGGCGTGTTTATAGCGATGAGAAGTGCAATAGTATCAAAGGAAATTGACGGAGATCCGAAATGTGATATAATTTGGGTGAAGGTCACGGTTAAAGCAGGCTCCGACATGGTAATTGGATGTCTCTATAGGCCCCCTGGCTCAGCAGCTGTTGTGGCTGAGCACCTGAAGGATAATTTGGAAAATATTTCGAGTAGATTTCCCCACCATGTTATAGTTCTGCGTGGAGATTTTAATTTGCCGGATATAGACTGGGAGACTCAAACGTTCATAACTGGTGGCAGAGACAAAGAATCCAGTGAAATTTTTTTAAGTGCTTTATCTGAAAACTACCTTGAGCAGTTAAACAGAGAACCGACTCGTGGCGATAACATATTAGACCTTCTGGTGACAAACAGACCCGAACTATTTGAAACAGTTAACGCAGAACAGGGAATCAGCGATCATAAAGCGGTTACTGCATCGATGATTTCAGCCGTAAATAGAAATATTGAAAAATGTAGACAGATTTTTCTGTTTAGTAAAGGTGACGAAAAGCAGATTTCAGAGTACCTGTTGGCTCAACACAAAAGTTTTGTCTCAAGTATAGATAATGTTGAGGATCGGTGGACAAAGTTCAAAACCATCGTACATTATGCGTTAGATGAGTGTGTGCCAAGCAAGATCGTAAGAGATGGAAAAGAGCCACCGTGGTACAACAACCGTGTTAGAAAACTGCTGCGGAAGCAAAGGGAACTTCACAGCAAACTTAACATAGCCAAAGCCTTGCAGACAATGCGAAGCGAAATGTAGTGTGAGGAGGGCTATGCGAGAGGCGTCCAATGAATTCGAAAGTAAAGTTCTATGTACTGACTTGGCAGAAAATCTTATCTCAAAGCGGTAGGGGGATCAAAACAAAATGTCCAGACACTCTGTGACCAAAATTGTACTGAAACAGAGGATGACAGACTAAAGGCCGAAATACTAAATGTCTTTTTCCAAAGTTGTTTCACAGAGGAAGACTGCACTGTAGTTCCTTCTCTAGACTGTCGCACAGATGACAAAATGATAGATATCGAAATAGACGAAAGAGGGATAGAGAAACAATTAAAATCGCTCAAAAGAGGAAAGGCCTCTGGAACTGATGGGATACCAGTTGGATTTTACACAGAGTACGCGAAGGAACTTGCCCCCCTTCTTGCAGCGGTGTACCGTAGGTCTCTAGAAGAGTGTAGCGTTCCACAGGATTGGAAAAGGGCACAGGTCGTCCCCGTTTTCAAGAAGGGACGTCGAACAGATGTGCAGAACTATAGACCTATATCTCTAACGTCGATCAGTTGTAGAATTTTGGAACACGTATTGTGTTAGAGTATAATGACTTTTCTGGAGACTAGAAATCTACTCTGTAGGAATCAGCATGGGTTTCGAAAAAGACCGTCATGTGAAACCCAGCTCGCGCTATTCGTCCACGAGATTCAGAGGGCCATAGACACGGGTTCACAGGTGTTTCTTGACTTCCGCAAGGCGTTCGATACAGTTCCCCACAGTCATTTAATGAACAAAGTAAGAGCATATGGACTATCAGACCAATTGTGTGATTGGATTGAGGAGTTCCTAGATAACAGGACGCAGCAGGTCATTCTCAATGGAGAGAAGTCTTCCGATGTAAGAGTGATTTCAGGTGTGCCGCAGGGGAGTGTCATAGGACCGTTGCTATTCACAATATACATAAATGACCTGGTGGATGACATCGGAAGTTCACTGAGGCTTTTTGCAGATGATGCTGTGGTGTATCGAGAGGTTGTAACAATGGAAAATTGTACTGAAATGCAGGAGGATCTGCAGCGAATTGACGCGGGGGTGCAGGGAATGGCAATTGAATCTCAATGTAGACAAGTGTAATGTGCTGCGAATACACAGAAAGATAGATCCTTTATCATTTAGCTACAAAATAGCAGGTCAGCAACTGGAAGCAGTTAATACCATAAATTATGTGGGAGTACGCATTAGGAGTGATTTAAGATGGAATGATCATATAAAGTCGATCGTCGGTAAAGCAGATGCCAGACTGAGATTCATTGGAAGAATCCTAAGGAAATGCAATTCGAAAACAAAGGAAGTAGGTTACAGTACGCTTGTTCGCCCACTGCTTGAATACTGCTCAGCAGTGTGGGATCCGTACCAGATAGGGTTGATAGAAGATATAGAGAAGATCCAACGGAGAGCAGCGCGCTTCGTTACAGGATCATTTAGTAATCGCGAAAGCGTTACGGAGATGATAGATAAACTCCAGTGGAAGACTCTGCAGGAGAGACGCTCAGTAGCTCGGTACGTGCTTTTGTCAAAGTTTCGGGAACATACTTTCACCGAAGAGTCAAGCAGTATATTGCTCCCTCCTACATATATCTCGCGAAGAGACCATGAGGATAAAATCAGAGAGATTAGAGCCCACACAGAAGCATACCGACTACCCTTCTTTCCACGAACAATACGTGACAGGAATAGAAGGGAGAACCGATAGAGGTACTCAAGGTACCCTCCGCCACACACCGTCAGGTGGCTTGCGGAGTATGGATGTAGATGTAGATGTAGATGTAGATTTGAGATACCCGATTCTCGCGCAATTTGTCTGCTACTGATATTAGCCGCGACAGCAGCTAATACACCTGCTTGGCCATCATCATTTGTTGCAGGTCGTGGTTGACGTTTCACATGTGGCTGAGCACTTCCTGTTTCCTTAAATAACGCAACTACCCAGCGAACGGTCCGGACACTTGGATGATGTCGTCCAGGATACCGAGCAGCATACATAGCACACGCCCATTGGGCATTTTGATCAGAATAGCCATCCATCAACACGATATTGACCTCTTCCGCAATTGATAAATGGTCCATTGTAACATGGGTAATGTATCACGAAGCAAATACCGTCCGCGCTGGAGGAATGTTACGTGATACCACGTATTTATACATTTTTGACTATTACAGCGCTATTTATCACAATGCGAAAAAAGTGGTCCAACTTAAACATTCATATTTGTTTACGTACTACACGAATATGTAGTAAAAAAATGGGCGTTCCTATTTTAAAAAACGCAGTTGATATCCGTTTGATCTATGGCAGGGCCATCTAGCGGGCCAACCATAGCACCATCTGGTTTCCCCCTTCAAGTTGGGCAAGTTTCGTTCTTTGTAGTTTTTTCGTTTGATGCTTATTTCGTGAGATATTTGGCCCGGTCACTATCAATGGACCACCCTGTATATTGCCAAAAGAAACGCTCCTAAAACCCTCTGCTGGGGCACACCCGTAGTTACTTGTACGTGTGAACACTTGTCCCCGTTCAGAGATATATGTTGTGTTCTGTTTGCTAGCCAGTTGAGTCACACAGCTGGTTTGATATTCCGTACCGTCGTTATTTTGTTGATTAGGCGCCCGTGCGAAACTGTATCGAATGCGCTTCGTAAGGAAAGAAAAATTCTTCGTTGAAAAGTAAATGCTTTTGTCCCGTACTGGTAAATTACTTTGACACAAGAGGTATACATACGAATCGCGTGATTTGTGGAACAACTTCGTGATTTACACTGTTTAAACACGACGGATGGCACAGTTTACGAGAGGAGATAAAACTGACAACTTTTCATTCGTTTGAGATAGTCATCGAGAAAAGTAGGTGATTGTGTTAATATACGACGTGAATATGGAGCAGATTAGAGCAGAATTTAGAGACGGAAGATGCTACAGCAATCGAGACCGCACAGGTGACGTGGCTCGCTTCTTGTCGAAGGAAGGATAAAGCAGTAAGAAAGTATATGTTTGGCGCTTTTGACCCAGAGCATAAGAAGCGGTCTCACAGATGTCCATCATTTATGCGTTTTCAAGGTGTATCAGAACTACATTATGACAAGAGGCAGACACAAGAAAATCGAAGGAAACTTGCTGAGAGTCTCTCGCAGCACTAAATGTATCACCTCGGTGAGAAAAAGCGAAGGGCGAGCTCACTAGAGTATCGACACGCTGCAGTATCGCTCGTGATAATTGCTTCGCGGTCCTCGTTGTTGTGGCGTCACCAAAGTCGGGTATAAAATGGTTCATATGGCTCTGAGCACTATGGGACTTAACATCTGAGGTCATAAGTCCCCTAGAACTTGGAACTACTCAAACCTAAGGACAGCACACACTTCCATGCGCGAGGCAGGATTCGAACATGGGATCGTAGCGGTCGCGCGTTTCCAGACTGAAGCACCTAGAACCTCTCGTCCACACCGGCCGGCTAAGTTGGTTATAAAGAGAGGACTTTCGATATCTGTTGTTTCTGATATACTATCGCCAAAAAGCTGCAGAAATACTCAATAAGGATGTGAAAAGGATTTTGAAGAGGTTTATAGATTGGTAACTAGCTTTAAATGCGCTTGCCAGATATCGTTTAAATACAGTATCAGTGAGTGATTCACAGTGTTGGTGGGTCAACTCATGCAAACAGCTGTGTACAGCAGTTTGTGGGTGCGTGGAATGGAACGACCACAGAGGCCCAGTAGTATGCGAGGCACGTGCCAGACTTGGGGTCGTGGGCAGGACACTGGGGAGGCGCGGTCAGCCCAGAGAGGGGGCTGCTCCCAAGTCACTCCCACGTCCCGTCTTCGAATACGGCAAAAGCGTGTGGGACCCGTACCAGACAGGACAAACAGGAGACTCTGAAAGGTCACAAGGGCGGGTTCTTTTACTCGTGCGAGATCGTGTCAGGAACGCGAGGAATCTCAACTTGCAGACTCCTGGAAGCAGACGCAAACTGTCCCGCGAAAGCCTGCTTACAAAATTTCGCAGATGATCGTCATGTGACGATCTCTGAGACACTATTCGGCCACTACGCGCCGCTGCCGTAAGGGCCGCCGGTGCAGAACCAGGCAGAGTACAGCACTGCAGCACGGGGGCGTCTGTCTAAGCAAAAACTCTGCCCGCAGAGTGAAAATTTCTGACAGGTGTTACCGTAGAAAGTAACCTCTGCCATGCACTTCGCAGTGCTTTGCAGGGTTTGTACGTTGACACAGACGTAATTGATATGACGGAGAATACTCTGTGTTAATCGATATGTGTCCATGTTGTAACGTCACAATTGTCTGTAATGGCGTGAGGCATTCAGCGATCGGCAGAATACATGTAACGCAGCTGAAGCGTAGGGAACAGTTACTTCTCGGAAGCGCGACATCATTCTAACGTTTTGCGTCATTTACTGCTTGCTTATGTAATTACAGTTCGTACTAGTGTTTCAGATAAAACCATATACAGTGCTGTTATCAACGGAGAACCGAGGCATAAGTAATAAAAGCCTTTACATTTTCTGTCATCCGACACGCAGCACAGAACAGATTTCGCAACAAGTTTCAGCCTGTGCAGCGGCTATTGTCTTACCGTCGAGAGAGTACAGAGAAATTCGTCGAATTTGTGACGTCTCCCTGTGTGGAAAGAGTGTCGCAGACATCGACACCTGCTCTGGCAGCACGCGGCACTAATACGGTCCCGGAAAAAAAGGCGGTGGATTTTTTCGCCGTTATCTCGATTTGTTACTCAAGTTTAACTCGGCAGCAACACGGACAGCGTCTGACGCAATAATACCGTCGCGAGCAACGGCGTTCCCAGTTATAACGGAATTCTCGGCCCTCAGCTTTTTTGTTGGCGATTTATAAACAACGCGTCATTTTAATTTTTCGTTTATCTGATACTGACGAATTACACATCAGTGAAGTGGAAAGAAATGTGATTTCGATGATCATTTGGTGAAGGCTTTTTCTTTTCTATTGTCAGATCGGAAGACTGTTTTCTGTGGATGAACGGAGGAAAAGCAATGCGCTTTACGTCTATTCCCAAAGCATTGAAACTTAAAAACAAAACATTTAAACGCGATGGTCAAATCGCTTCATCGCCTCGTTAGCAAGGGCGAGCTGATTTGGTAGCGTCACTCGTTTTGAAAGGGCGATTCAGCCGTTGGCAAAAGTTTGCTGGCTTTACCAACCACAGATGCGTCCATAGTTCCCAAATAAAGCAGAGCACACACATACAGTGAACAGCATACGCAGAAATCAACTATGTCGCGCGATATACTGATAAAAGCGTTTTTTTTTTTTTTTTCTTTCTAGTCTCAATTTTGTTGTATACATGGAAGAACCCTGGAGATACTGAAAGGTATCAGATAGATTATATAATGGTAAGACAGAGATTTAGGAACCAGGTTTTAAATTGTAAGACATTTCCAGGGGCAGATGTGGACTCTGACCACAATCTATTGGTTATGACCTGTAGATTAAAACTGAAGAAACTGCAAAAAGGTGGGAATTTAACGAGATGGGACCTGGATAAACTAAAAGAACCAGAGGTTGTACAGAGATTCAGGGAGAGCATAAGGGAGCAATTGACAGGAATGGGGGAAATAAATACAGTAGAAGAAGAATGGGTAGCTTTGAGGGATGAAGTAGTGAAGGCAGCAGAGGATCAAGTAGGTAAAAAGACGAGGGCTAGTAGAAATCCTTGGG
The DNA here is from genome assembly GCF_021461395.2 of Schistocerca americana. Classification (NCBI taxonomy): domain Eukaryota; kingdom Metazoa; phylum Arthropoda; class Insecta; order Orthoptera; family Acrididae; genus Schistocerca; species Schistocerca americana. The sequence continues at coordinate 29,853,250 of NC_060129.1, read as the reverse complement.
TAACAGAAGAAATATTGAATTAAATTGATGAAAGGAGAAAATATAAAAATGCAGTAAGTGAAACAGGCAAAAATGAATACAAACGTCTCAAAAATGAGATCGACAGGAAGTGCAAAATGGCTAAGCAGGGATGGCTAGAGGACAAATGTAAGGATGTAGAGGCCTATCTCACTAGGGGCAAGATAGATACCGCCTACAGGAAAATTAGAGAGACCTTTGCAGATAAGAGAACGACTTGTATGAATATCAAGAGCTCAGATAGAAACCCAGTTCTAAGCAAAGAAGGGAAAGCAGAAAGGTGGAAGGAGTATATAGAGGGTCTATACAAGGGCGATGTACTTGAGGACAATATTATGGAAATGGAAGAGGATGTAGATGAAGATGAAATGGGAGATACGATACTGCGTGAAGAGTTTGACAGAGCACTGAAAGACCTGAGTCGAAACAAGGCCCCCGGAGTAGACAATATTCCATTGGAACTACTGACGGCCGTGGGAGACCCAGTCCTGACAAAACTCTACCATCTGGTGAGCAAGATGTATGAAACAGGCGAAATACCCTCAGACTTCAAGAAGAATATAATAATTCCAATCCCAAAGAAAGCAGGTGTTGACAGATGTGAAAATTACCGAACTATCAGCTTAATAAGTCATAGCTGCAAAATACTAACACGAATTCTTTACAGACGAATGGAAAAACTAGTAGAAGCCAACCTCGGGGAAGATCAGTTTGGATTCCGTAGAAACACTGGAACACGTGAGACAATACTGACCTTACGACTTATCTTAGAAGAAAGATTAAGGAAAGGCAAACCTACGTTTCTAGCATTTGTAGACTTAGAGAAAGCTTTTGACAATGTTGACTGGAATACTCTCTTTCAAATTCTGATTGTGGTAAGGGTAAAATACAGGGAGTGGAAGGATATTTACAATTTGTACAGAAACCAGATGGCAGTTATAAGAGTCGAGGGACATGAAAAGGAAGCAGTGGTTGGGAAGGGAGTAAGACAGGGTTGTAGCCTCTCCCCGATGTTGTTCAATCTGTATATTGAGCAAGCAGTAAAGGAAACAAAAGAAAAATTCGGGGTAGGTATTAAAATTCATGGAGAATAAATAAAAACTTTGAGGTTCGCTGATGACATTGTAATTCTGTCAGAGACAGCAAAGGACTTGGAAGAGCAGTTGAATGGAATGGACAGTGTCTTGAAAGGAGGATATAAGATGAACATCAATAAAAGCAAAACAAGGATAATGGAATGTAGTCTAATTAAGTCGGGTGATGCTGAGGGAATTAGATTAGGAAATGAGGCACTTAAAGTAGTAGAGGAGTTTTGCTATTTGGGGAGCAAAATAACTGATGATGGTCGAAGTAGGGAGGATATAAAATGTAGGCTGGCAATGACAAGGAAAGCGTTTCTGAAGAAGAGAAATTTGTTAACATCCAGTATTGATTTAAGTGTCAGGAAGTCATTTCTGAAAGTATTCGTATGGAGTGTAGCCATGTATGGAAGTGAAACATGGACAATAAATAGTTTGGACAAGAAGAGAATAGAAGCTTTCGAAATGTGGTGCTACAGAAGAATGCTGAAGATTAGATGGGTAGATCACATAACTAATGAGGAAGTATTGAATAGGATTGGGGAGAAGAGAAGTTTGTGGCACAACTTGACCAGAAGAAGGGATCGGTTGGTAGGACATGTTCTGAGGCATCAAGGGATCACCAATTTAGTATTGGAGGGCAGCGTGGAGGGTAAAAATCGTAGAGGGAGACCAAGAGATGAATACACTAAGCAGATTCAGAAGGATGTAGGTTGCAGTAGGTACTGGGAGATGGAAAAGCTTGCACAGGATAGAGTAGCATGGAGAGCTGCATCAAACCAGTCTCAGGACTGAAGACCACAACAACAACAACAGTGTCAATTTCAGTATAGACCTACGGCAAAAAGAATAACATAATCTGTGTGGCGTACCGTACATGAAGGAACTGTTAAACTTAATCTGTCGGAATAAATAGATGCTACCAGTTTCTTATGGCCAGAAGACAACGTTGCTTCATAGATAACTAATCTTAACTAAACTGAAACCTGCTGAGTGTTGCCTCCAGAACCATATAAGGATAAGCTCAAGAACTTTAATAGTAGCTGTGCAGTTTCTATGTTTACATCGAAGTACCGGTCCGAACTAAATGAGACTGTCGTAGTAGTATGCGCCATTCGCAGAACTGTTCTCACTACGAGAGAACAACATCAAGTCAGTGAATTAAAGGTTTCAATAGCACATGATATTTCTAACATAGAAATTACGTTTGCCCCAATTCGGGCATTATTTTCAAATATTGGTACATATACGATCGCGCCAGTTCTTAGTAGTGAGCTATTTAAACACGGAATGCGGACACCATATTTCGTATGAGCAGCTACTAATGACAGATTTCTCCTCTGAGTCATCAATGCTGCTACGGTCCTGTTTAAATACGTGGCCGGAAAGTGCAGGATACTGCAGGACTACTTCGCGGAGGAAGAAGTAACAACAACGAAAACACTTTGGTGACAGAGGTTGCGCGATTCGCTTGTCGAGGCTTAAAATAAGCGATGGAAATTTCTACGTTTGACGGTTGTCACCCGTTGTGTTACAAACGATGGATTAGACGCACGTCATTTATACATTTCAAGAGTGTATAAAAGCAGTATCAGAACACGAAGTACTCTCTTTAAATGCTTAAACTTGAAAACAGGACGAACCTTTTGAAAGACTGAACGTATCATTTTAGTGAGAAGAGTCTAAGGCCAAGGTCTGTCGAATGTAGGAGCTGCATATGTGGCGTTGCAGAGTCGGCCGTAATGAACGCGACGGGAGTGTCCATGTTATGACGTCACGGTCGTGCGTCACGGAACGAGACCGGCCGCGATGTGTATCGAATATAAGCCGGAACGGCTTGGCGGCGGTGAGTCGTCGGCACTGCTTAAGATGCAAGTGTTTGCCGGGCATCACAAGCACACGTGAAACTAAAGTCGTTACAGTTTGCGCAGTAACGAAACACTCAAATGCTTGGACACTCTCTTTTACAAGTAAGAATTTTAACCCGAATTAGTGTTTCAAAAGCGTTGCATGGTTGGAAAGTAGGGACGTATGTCAGCCCGCCCAGGTTGGCCGTGCGGTCTAACGCACGGCTCTCCTGACTGGGAAGGAGCGCCTGGTCCCCGGCAGGAATGCGCCCGGCGAACTTGTGTCGAGGTCTGGTGAGCCGGCCAGCCTGTGGATGGTTTTTAGGCGGTTTTCCATCGGCCTCGGTGAATGCGGGCTGGTTCCCTTTATTCCGCCTCAGCTACACTATGTCGGCGATGGCTGCGCAACCACTTTCTCCACGTACGAGTACACCACCATTATACCACGCAAACATAGGGGTTAGACTCGTCTGGTGTGAGACGTTCCCTGTGGGGTCCATCGGGGGCCGAACCGCACTATAACCCTGAAAGAATGGTTCGGTGTGGGGCGGCGGAGGGGTGAAGTGGACTGCGGTAGTCGTCGTGGGGTTGTGGACCACTGCGGCTGCGGCGGGGACGGAGCCTCTCCGTCGTTTCTAGGGCCCCAGTTAACATACAATATATACAAAATAGAATACAATAGAGATGCATGTCGGTCGTCAGATCTAAAACCCTAGGAATAGCGAAGATTTTGAGACGGCCGAAAGTTAATCTCTAACTCACTATACGAGTTTCCTCTACAAATAAGGTCTTCTGATATATCACGCTTCATACCTTGATATTGCGTCGGTACCTGTACTGGATTAAACATAAGTCGTATCTCCTTATTCTGTCTATAAATCGTAAATTACGGATGTTATTTGCTAAAGCCTAATAAAACATATCGTACGTATTGCTGAGGAAAGCGCCAGAAAACTGTATCCTTCCTGCCAAACCGATATTTGGCATTCTCTTCCTGTGGAAACGTTCAACTAAATGAGTCACAGTCCACCATGAACAAGAGTTCATCGAATGACTGAAATTCGGGTGTTTGTGAAAATAAAGATCAGTGAGTACAGTGTCTGAAATGGTTGCTGTCGTTCCACATGTCCGAACGTAAGGAGGTTAACCACCCATTACCATTCCGAGTTCTGGAGAAATTAATTCAACAGAATTACTACATGTCTAACATTAATTCAGCAAGGAGCCGTGGCGGATCCGGGAAAACCTCAAGGAGGGAGCGGTATAGATATTTTGAGCTTGCTGTACTTTTACCGTAATAACAAATAATCTAGTCACGTGCAAAGTTTAAGAAAGTTTTATTTAAACTGATTCTACGCATATACAAGACAATGACATCTTATGATATAAGAAAGTGACAGTTGTGGCTCTCTTCCTTAAATGATGAATTCTATGCGCCTATTCTTCCTGGCAAATTGGTTGATTACATCGTCAATAGGACAATCAATGTCAGCGTGAGTGTTCAACAGAGCTAAGCCATTAAGTCGGCGGAGGCGCGTGATATATAGGAAAGTACAACTACTCCATAACTCGATTCAGTCAGTCGACAGACGAAAGAAACGAAGGAATAGCGTGTAGGCTGACTGGCGGGGGCGGCGCGGACGGAAATGCGAAATGCGGGCGTTCAGCGCTTGATTCCTGCCGTATGTGTAGACCTATAGTCGAAGGTATGGAGGGTGGTTTCTGTCCAGTTTCACATACGCCAACGAGCAGCGTATAACGCAGTCAGACACCGTAAACTAAAGCTCTGATAACCTTCAAGCTCGCGATTGGCGCTGCCCAGCTGCAGGACAGAATAATATCGCCGACAAAGTTTTTTTTTTTTCTTTTCATCGCCTTTTCAGTGAATTAATTGTTAAATTCAATGCGGTCCTCCTCCTCTAACGTGCAGTGTGTAAACGCACTCGATAGATCTTTACTTTTTGTCTGTTACCAAGCACGAATGCAATCGGTCTAAACAGGACAACACCTGGACACTTTGCCACGAAATAAAACAGTTTCTCCAACTGCCTTTAAATTCCTCATCGATGCGAAACAGACAGCGCTGTCAACATTTTTATTACATCTTCACAGTCAATGGCTGATGAGAACGTATCAGCTAATTCCTCGTATATGATTAAGACTTCGCTTTGCCTCGAGAGGGGCTTCGGAAATTCTCCACAACGCGTGTGATCCAGGTGAGGATAAGAAAACAGTATACAAGTGTTAAAGGGCATGGATAAAAATGTGTTGGTGGTATTTTTTTTTTTTTTTTTTTTTTTTTTTTTTACTTACTGAGAAGTAAGGTCCGGAAGCGCGGGTCGGTGTTGAAGTCCTGGGCGATCTCGCACACTAGGCGCTGGAAGGTCTAACAACCCTACCAGAACAAAGGTCAAAATTTAATAACGATTGTGGTGTAGCTCACGCTGCTAAATACTGCATTTTGGGGCAACAACAATTATGTGGCAGGTGTAATTAGAGCACAGTTAATAAAGTCATTTCATGTAATAATAAATAAACTAGGCACTCATCTTTTCGTATTTCCCACGCTGGTCTCGTTGTAAAATAATGGCTCAATCGTCGAAAAGGTAGGTGGTGATGATTTCAAGCTCGGAAGCAAAGAGGCCTATGTTTTATTCTGCTTTATTCAAAAGTTTTGTAGGTGCGCTTCACAAACCATTCTTGAAGATTAAACCTCTCAAAGTTAGCACAATGGTGATGTAAAAAGACAATCAACACTCCGAATTTAATTTTTTTAATTACTTTTGCTGCAATATCACGTAACACACAAAACATCACTTCACAATACAAAACATACTCGAAAACACCTTCCTCACTGTTAAATTTCACATTTTATAAACTGGCTACAATATGCGTCTTTCCAACATGACGTCCAAGACTTGACTTTCTCAAGGTCCGACTCTCTAATAATAACCGCTTACGCGCCCAAAAATCAAGAGTTACAAGTACGTCAAAGATCATAGTGACAAAAGAAAGAATAACATCATTGCAATATAAACATATCGATGTATCAAAGTACCTCTACATTAATGAACTCAAATCTGAATGTTGTCTCAGAAATATGTGAGCTACTTTACAGAAACACAGTAGAATACTGCTGGTATCGAGAGGTTAAGTCGAGGTGCCGTAATGGTTACGTAATTCAAGTACCATTACAAAGGGCAGCTTGGGGATGAGCAGCTCTGTGTTTTTCTGGTAGCGCCTGATTTCTCGCAGGGCGACGGTGCCCGGCCCGTATAACGGTGGGTGGGGCTTCTTGACGCCTCGGTGGCGGGCTGTTTGCGCGGCGCCTTCCCGCCGGTGGACTGGCGGGCCGTTTGCTTTGTGCGGGCCATGGCGGTAGAGACGGAGCGGAGCGGCGCGCAGGTGCGTGCGCGACGGCGCCTGGTGCTTGCTGAGGAGTTACTTTTTTTTTTACTGTTTCTGTATACGTTTTCTGAAAGATTTTTCGCACAATCTCCTCCTTCTCAGGTGTTTAGGGTAACATCAGGTGGGGGTATCTGTGCAGAAGACCATCCATGAATGTCCGGAGTGTGAAACAGCACTGGCCGGATGCATTAAAATGGCACAACTGGCCAGCGACCGGGAGTGTGATTCACATGTGGGAGTGGACGCACACATCACAACTGGAGGGCTTCGCGAGGGTCTGCTATGGGGTGATTTTAAAGATTAGGTCGAGCGCCTCTTATTTCGGTGACGAACTCTTGCATGTACATTTTCTACCGTTTTCATTTATTTCATGGAACAGCCATTACTCGCGCGAGTGTTACAACTGTCAACTTTCCGCGGCGCTGGCAGCGACAAAGCTCTGTGGGCTGCAGGAGGCTAAGAATTAACGGAAAAATCAACTCGCCTTCTACATTACTACCATCTGAATCTGTGATTAATGTCTAAGTGTGCTCACTATCAGTAACGTGTCATTATGAAAATATGATGCTGGTTTCGTCATTTTGTGCATCGCGTGCTGGCTTTCCAGTGACGTGGCGGAATATAAGCGGACGACCGGGTTGGGAGTCATTCAGTGATATATCTGTAACGTACGTAAAAACTGAATAATTTAAGCAGTGCTGTTTGAACGAGGTTTGCCATCCACCGAGGATACACAGAGTGCGGAAAAAGAATTGGACCAAGAAGCATAGGGTGGATAGACAGTACGAAACATAGGAATTAGAATATAGCAACTAAGGGTCGTAACTGCCCATTATAAGCGATATACGAATCTAATCGAAATCTGACATGTTGACGTTTTTACTCAATATAAAAGGTCACTCACAGAAAATGTATACGTAAACACAGTCTTTGGATCAACCAGTCTTCACAATGAGCCGGTCGGTGTCGCCGAGCGGTTCTAGGTGCTTCAGTCTGGAACCGCGCGACCGCTACGGTCGCAGGTTCGAATCCTGCCTCGGGCATGGATGTGTGAGATGTCCTTAGGTTAGTTAGGTTTAAGTAGTTCTAAGTTCTAGGGGACTGATGACCTCAGATGTTAAGTCCCATAGTGCTCAGAACCATTTGAACCACTTTTTCTTTACAATGAGAAAAAGATTGACTTAAAGCATCACAGACCCATGTTTCGTACTTAGCTGAAGTACCACATCGCACTTATTTAGAAATGAAAACAATCACACGGTCCTGTTTCACATCTTAAAAAGGTCAAAGCAAATGAAAAATGAGCCACCAATTAACATGAGTATCTTTTAGCAAATGTTGAAACTGACCACCGTTTTCACGCTGCCATAGCGCTGTAAATACTCAACTGCCAGCTCTATTTCCTTCGTCTGATGCTGTCTTTCCACCCTACTCTTTTGGTCAAATTGTTTCTCTGCACCCTGTATATGCCAGACTTGACACGAAATATTGATGGCCGAATACACTTAATTTTTGGTAGGAAGTCCTAAAAAACAAGACTTTGCGACGTCGGTTATTTAAACGCGGCGGATAGCTCACTTTATAAAAGGAAATAAAAATGACAACTTTTTGTTTTACGTGGTCATCAAAAAAATTGCGGGATTGTTTTAATATGTGACAGGAATATTAAGCAGCTATGGCACAATTCCGAGATGGAAGACACTACACGGGTTTAGCGTGTCGCCAACAGAGGGCACGCAATCCGCTTGTCGAGGCGGAAACAATACATAAGTTCTGCACTGTGAGTTTTGTGCTTGTAAGCCAGCGAGTAAAAGACAATCGCACAGATAAAAATGGAAATACATTTCGTTTGGTAAGAGAACCACGAATGTCTCAGAGCACTCAGTGTGTTATTTCAGTAAGAAGAATGTAAGGCCGGGCTCACTCGATTACAGAGGGACCATATGTGCAGAGTCGCTAGTGGTCGGTATTATGACGTCACCACTGTGCATCAGCAACGAACCACAGCCGCGATGTTTAGTTGACGAATTACTGTCGGAAAGATGCTTCAGTGACACACACTGAGCTCTTTATAAGATACCAAAGTGGTGTGGAGTGGAAACGCGGTCTAAATGTACGGGAATGTGAAATCACGGAGATGGGTTGGGGTTGTTTGGGGGAAGAGACCAGACTGCGAGGTCATCGGTCTCATCGGATTAGGGAAGGATGGGGTAGGAAATCGGCCGTGCCCTGTCAAAGGAACCGTCCCGGCATTTGCCTGGAGCGATTTAGGGAAATCACGGAAAACCTAAATCATGATGGCCGGACGCGGGATTGAACCGTCGTCCTCCCGAATGCGAGAAATCACGGAGATGCCAAATGTCCGATGACTACGTATAAATTACTTACAATTGCAATGAGTGAGGTGTAGCAATTTGCAGGCATACGAGACGGAGTGAACACACAGGCTGAGTCGTGGGTGAGGCAGGTGGGGGACTGGCGGCCACTGGCAGGGTGGCGGGAGTCTGCTCCACACTCACTGCTGCGTCCGATGCTCACGTGTGTGTGGGACCCGTACCAGACGGGAGCGTACTGAGCGTGTACAGAGAAGGGCAGCACTAACGGTCGCAGGCCTGTTTAGTTCACGGCACGGGGTCAAGCAGACCGAGGAGCATCAGAACTGGCGCGTTCTGGAGAGCAGACGGCGCACCTGACAATGCGACGTAAAACAGTAACAACTTGCCCTCGTCCATTGTCTCCACTACAGTTGCAACTCTCTTTTAATATGTGGCCAGAATATGTAAAGAGCCACAGCCCCATTTGGCAACTAAAGATGCCATAATAAGGAAAACGTGAGAAATAACCAGCTTGAAACGTGAGTAAGGCTATAAGAAAAGGATATGTACGCCACAGTGTCCTAAATGAACGGCTAGATGTGCACCTTTGAGATATTTTTCAAGTGTATTAAAGCTAGAGCAAAACAAAAAGTACGGCCTTTAAGTTCATTAACTTCCTAGAACGACGCATCTTTTCGACTGCTAAATGTATTTTCTCACTAAGGCCAATAACAGAGCAAGCTCTGTCGTTTAGAACACATGTAAACTTTAATAAGTAGCTCGATGCTAGTTTAGCAGCGATGAACTTTCAGCACCGTTAATGATACATTTGCTTGCCAACGCCCAGAACCACATGTGACGACAGCGAAGATATCACAACACTTAATATGTTTAGCACAAGTAATGCGAAAAAGCAGTAATAAATTTAAATATTCGCTGTAGCGTTTTAGGCAAAATTAGTCCAGAATTCAAATAGCTCTGAGCACTATGGGACTTAACATCTGAGGTCATCAGTCCCCTAGAACTTATAACTACTTAAACCTAAATAACCTAAGGACATCACACACATCCATGCCCGAGGCAGGATTCGAACCTGCGACGGTAGCTGTCGCGCGGTTCCAGACTGAAGCGCCTAGAACCGCTCGGCCACTGCGGCCGGCGCAAAATTAGTTACTTTACATGTATTCACGTAATACTAAGAACCGTCAGTTCTGTCAAAACACGGACTGTAGAGATGAAAATGTACAACAGTAACTTCCAATTTATTTTTGTCTTAATGTTGAGAGAACACAGAGGATATCCAAAAGGTGTTTACATTTGAAGCACGAGGGAAGCAGCGTCGCGGACATGGACACCTTCTTTCGCAGCACGGCTGTAGTCAGCTGGTCCAGAAAAACTCGGTGGAGGGATTCGTCGAATCTTAATTTGTTACTCAAATTCAACGCGACAAGAATGCCGAGAGCGTGTGTCACAAGAACGTCGCTGCGAGAAACGCCGTTCCGAGTTGTAACGGAATGTTTTCGGCCAACGCCTGTTTTCGCGGCATTTTGAAAATTGCACGTCTTTGTAATTAATTGTTCGTTTACGCTTTTCTGAAGAGCTGAAAACCTGTGAACTGAGGAGAAATGTAATTACGATGATGAGTCGACTAATTTAGTTTCCGAGAGTGATCGATTATTGAAAATATTGTCGCTTATATCATTTTTCAGTGATACAGTAGCTACTTTCTGTTGGGATGAACGACGATTTTTGCTATTCGCTTTCCACGTCTGCGTAGGAGTTTTAGCCGCTGTTGCACGACAGTAAGTCGTTATCACTGCACGTGAAGAAACCGATGGTCGACCATCACATGACATGTGTGCAGACGTGATAATTATGAAGCCAGAAGTTGACATTTTCTATATCTCCGCCGTGACTATAGCGACAGTTATTGTACTGTTTTTATACGTGGAGAGAGCGCACAGTGATTATATGCAAGTGGAAGTGTTGTGAAACACGACGCCACAAGTGGTTAGTGGAAGCCAGTATCGTTTTCCAGTAAACAATACGGTATGTTATTTCATTTGAGAAAAAGGATGACTTTTGCGAGTTTGTCTGTGAAGGCATAACTCTAAATGTGGCTTTATGTAGCGTAATCACAGTTACGTGTGGCCCACCGACGTGTTTTATCACTTACAGGTTTACTCGCTTATTACCTTGCTAAATGTAAAGTCTGACCGCTGTCTGCACATTATCGTTATCTCTTGTTTTCATTTACATCAGAATAGATCCAACACTCGCGAGAGAGTTACTGCCGACATTTCGGAGCCCTAGCAGCGGCAGCGACAAAGCTCTGTGGGCTGCAGGAGACGGGGAAATAACGGAAAGGTGCGATTACATGCGTTCAGAGTCTATACAGTGTCATTATGCAACACCGAAGACGGTTTCACGATTGTGTGTAATCCGTGCTTTCGTTCGAGAAGTATCGAAAATAAGTCATAGACTGGCTTGAGCGAGGTTTGCCATCGAGTACCGGTACACACACCTGACATGACATCACAAGGGTGCTAACCGCCTTAGAGTACAATACTTATTCATTGATAAAACCGAATGTGCTTCAAGGCAGCAAAACAATGGGCTGCTATGGTACCGATTTTTACTTTTAAAATACAGATGTAAATCCGGCATCTAAACCTGCACTTCGAGAATCGATATGAAAGTGTTTACATGACGAACCAGAAGCGGTACTCGGAGATCGGTTTGTGAAAAACACATTTCCTACCCGTATGTAGGACTGTTAAAGTACGCTTCATATTCTCTTTGGCACAATTAAAGTGAATATTAACATATCGGCTGTTTTCTTGAACGGGAAGAGAGACAAAAATTGTGTTTTTGCGCTTCACATTTCTTCTCTGATCCATACTTATCAATGTGTACAAAAAGCTAATAGAAGTCCTATAACCACTACTGTACACAATGTCCTGCATGATTTTGTGACAGAATGGTGTCCAGTACAACGTACTATTCTTTTTTGAACTGTTGATTCCTGTTCATGCTGCTCTATCACTGCTTAACACTGCAAGACGCATACTGCCACCTGTCGGCCGACGGCTACGCTGCGTTCTCCGTAACCCCTTTCGTGGTTAACGTCTTCTGCAACACTTGGCGCCATGTCTTTTCATATCGCTGGTTCGGCGCGAATCGCGTATTTTCGTGAATTAAAACAGAACACTCGTACATCGAGATCTCTTCTTGTGGGTGAGGACGGAAAGCCATAGCCTGTTAGAATGAAAGAAGTTAAAATAAAATAACTGTGAACGGACAAGACTGACACGTCAAAGAGAGGCGGGTGCTACTTCAAATCCGCCTCCACACAGCGTTATCTTATAACGCAGTCAGGTGACGTGTAGTAAACATTAGATTGCCTTCGTTCTCGAGCGAAGCGTTGGCAAGCGTTTTAAAATAAATATGTTCTGTTGTTCTTGTGTGGTCTTCAGTCCTGAGACTGGTTTGATGCAGCTCTCCACGCTACTCTATCTGGTGCAAGCTTTTTCATCTCCCAGTACCGACTGCAACCTACGTCCTTCTGAATCTGCTTAGTGTATTCATCTCTTGGTCTCCCTTTACGATTTTTACCCTCCACGCTGCCCTCCAATACTAAATTGGTTATCCCTTGATGTATCAGGACATGTCCTACCAACCGATCCCTTCTTCTAGTCAAGTTGTGCCACAAACTTCTCTTCTCCCCAGTCCTATTCAATACTTTCTCATTAATTATGTGATCTACCCATCTAATCTTCAGCATTCTTCTGTAGCACCACATTTCGAAAGCTTCTATTCTCTCCTTGCCCAAACTATTTATCGTCCACGTTTCACTTCCATACATGGCTACACTCCATACAGAAACTTTCAGAAACGACTTACTGACATTTAAATCTATACTCGATGTTAACAAATTTCCATTCTTCAGAAACGTTTTCCTTGGCATTGCCAGTCTACATTTTATATCCTCTCTACTTCGACCATCATCAGTTACTTTGCTCCCCAAATAGCAAAACTCATCTGCTACTTTAAGTGTCTCACTTCCTAATCTAATACCCTCAGCATCGCCCGATTTAATTCGACTACATTCCATTATCCTCGTTTTGATTTGTTGATGTTCATCTTATACCCTCCTTTCAAGACACTGTCTATTCCATTCAACTGCTCATCCAAGTCCGTTGCTGTCTCCGACAGAATTACAGTGTCATCGGCGAACCTCAAAGTTTTGATTTCTTCTCCATGGTTTTTAACACCTACTCCGAATTTTCCTTTTGTTTCCTTCCTGCTTGCTCAATATACAGATTGAATAACATCGGGGAGAGGCTACAACTCTGTCTCACTCCCTTCCCAACCACTGCTTCCCTTTCATGCCCCTCGACTCTTATAACTGCCAGCTCTTTTCTGTACAAACTGTAAATATCCTTCCACTCCCTGTATTTTACCCTTACCACCATCAGAATTTGAAAGAGAGTATTCCAGTCAACATTGTCAAAAGCTTTCTCTAAGTCTACAGATGCTAGAAACGTAGGTTTGCCTTTCCTTAATCTATTTTCTAAGATAAGTAGTAGGGTTAGTATTGCCTCACGTGTTCCAACATTTCTACGGAATCCAAACTGATCTTCCCTGAGGTTGGCTTCTACCAGTTTTTCCATTCGTCTGTAAAGAATTCGCGTTAGTATTTTGCAGCTGTGACTTATTAAACTGATAGTTCAGTAATTTTCACATCTGTCAACACCTGCTTTCTTTGGGATTGGAATTATTAAATTCTTCTTGAAGTCTGAGGGTATTTCGCCAGTCTCATTCATCTTGCTCACCAGATGGTAGGGATTTGTCAGCGCTGGCTCTCCTAAGGCTATCAGTAGTTCTAATGGAATGTTGTCTACCCCCCAAAGCCTTGTTTCGACTCAGGTCTTTCAGTGCTCTGTCAAACTCTACACGCAGTATCATATCTTGCATTTCATCTTCATCTACATCCTCTTCCATTTCCATAACATTGTCCTCAAGTACATCGCCCTTGTATAGACCCTCTATATAATCCTTCCACTTTTCTGCTTTCCCTTCTTTGCTAAGAACTGGGTTTCCATCTGAGCTCTTGATATTCATGCAAGTGGTTCTCTTTTCTCCAAAGGTCTCTAATTTTCCTGTAGGCAGTATCTGTCTTACCCCTAGTGAGATAAACCTCTATATCCATACATTTATCCTCTAGCCATCCTGCTTAGCCATTTTGCACTTCCTGTCGATCTCATTTTTGAGATGTTTATATTCCTTTTTGCCTGCTTCATTTACTGCATTTTTATATTTTCTCCTTCCATCAATTAAATTCAATATTTCTTCTGTTACCCAAGGATTTCTACTAGCCCTCGTCTTTTTACCTACTTGATCCTCTGCTACCTTCACTATTTCATCCCTCAAAGCTACCCATTCTTCTTCTACTGTATTTATTTCCCCCATTCCTGTCACTTGTTCCCTTATTCTCCCCCTGAAACTCTGTACAACTTCTGGTTTAGTCGGATTTTCCAGGTCCCATCTTCTTAAATTCCCACCTCTTGGCAGTTTCTTCAGTTTTAATCTACAAAATATGTACTACAACCACGAAATAAGTACATCTTGTCTTACTCTGAAAAGAATCGAAATAAATAAATCCTTTTTTTCGTCTGAGTTTCCAACAACGTGGAACATTTTTGATCTCAGAAGAAAAATAAATGATTTGAATCTTCTTGTTCGAGCCCACTCCCAACGAAGTGTAGCTTTCAGCAACTTAAAATAATACGTTGTACTATTTTTGTATTTACTAGGTGCATTCAAGTTCTAAGGCCTCCGATTTTTTTTCTCTGGACTGGAAAGAGATAGAAACATGCGCATTGTTTTAAAATGAGGCCGCGTTCATTGTCAATACGTCCCAGAGATGGCAGCACCGTACGGCAGATGGAATTTTACGTCCAACGGCGAGAATGAGAACTGCTTTAAATACTTAAAATGGCGACGTTTTCCTTAGTTGAACAGCGTGCAATCATTCGTTTTCTGAATTTGCGTGGTGTGAAAGCGATTGAAATTCATCGACAGTTGAAGGAGCCATGTGGTGATGGAGTTATGGATGTGTCGAAAGTGCGTTCGTGGGTGCGACAGTTTAATGAAGGCAGAACATCGTGTGACAACAAGCCGAAACAACCTCGGGCTCGCACAAGCCGGTCTGACGACATGATCAAGAAAGTGGAGAGAATTGTTTTGGGGCATCGCCGAATGACTGTTGAACAGATCGCCTCCAGAGTTGGCATTTCTGTGGGTTCTGTGCACACAATCCTACATGACGACCTGAAAGTGCGAAAACTGTCATCCAGGTGGGTGCCATGAATGCTGACGGACGACCACATGGCTGCCCGTGTGGCATGTTGCCAAGCAATGTTGACACGCAACGACAGCATGAATGGGACTTTCTTTTCGTCGGTTGTGACAATGGATGAGACGTGGTTGCCATTTTCCAATCCAGAAACAAAGCGCCAGTCAGCTTAATGGAAGCACACAGATTCACCGCCACCAAAAAAATTTCGGGTAACCGCCAGTGCTGAAAAAATGATGGTGTCCATGTTCTGGGACAGCGAGGGCGTAATCCTTACCCATTGCGTTCCAAAGTGCACTACGGTAACAGGTGCATCCTACGAAAATGTTTTGAAGAACAAATTCCTTCCTGCACTGCAACAAAAACGTCCGGGAAGGGCTGCGCGTGTGCTGTTTCACCAAGATAACGCACCCGCACATCGAGCTAACGTTACGCAACAGTTTCTTCGTGATAACAACTTTGAAGTGATTCCTCATGCTCCCTACTCACCTGACCTGGCTCCTAGTGACTTTTGGCTTTTTCCAACAATGAAAGACACTCTCCGTGGCCGCACATTCACCAGCCGTGCTGCTATTGCCTCATCGATTTTCCAGTGGTCAAAACAGACTCCTAAAGAAGCCTGCGCCGCTGCCATGGAATCATGGCGTCAGCGTTGTGAAAAATGTGTACGTCTGCAGGGCGATTACGTAGAGAAGTAACGCCAGTTTCATCGGTTTCGGGTGAGTAGTTAATTAGAAAAAAAATCGGAGGCCTTGGAACTTGAATGCACCTCGTAATACTTCTGAAAACAAAGCACCATTCGTGGCATGGGGTAACAAGAGGCATAGGCAATTAGGCACGACGCTGGAACATGCGTTATCCGAATGGAGAGAGAGAAGCAGACTTCAGAGAAAGCGGTTGTGAGTCACGGGCTGGGAGCGACCGGCTGTGTGGCGCATCTTGAAACGGGAAGTCTAAACTAAATCAACAGCAGCGGGATGCTAAGGGCGGACAAGTTCTGTTACTTAGGAAGAGTACTCAGTAATCTGTGGGTGGCGACATGGCACTCTGTGGATAGATTAACATGGCGTCACTGATCGGTGACTGGGACACGGTACTGGACACGCACCTTACGACTGGCAGGATAGACTCTGCTGCAGGTGGAGTTTCGGAAATTAGTACGCTTTCTCAAGCGGGGAGAGATTCCAATGTTTCTCTTAAACAGAAACACATTGACATCCGTCTTTTTCGTACAAGATCAACTTTTGAATGTAAATAATTAAGACATGTTATGTATCTAATACTTCTACAGATGTACCTGGTAAAAGCGGCCCATGTTTCAAAAGTACACGTAATTTGCTTGACGCTAATTGAGTGTAGAAACAGAAAGTACAGTAACTAACGGATAAGTACTTGACAAAAATTGAAAGTAAAATTGTTAATAATCATGACACTCGTAAAGGAGTATTATACAAAGCCTTTAATATCATTATATCGATACCAAGAAAAGATACCGATGTTTCAAATGTGCAAAATTAGCGAAATTATCGATAAAGAGAAATAATTAAATGCAGGGAAACACATCACGCGTGGTCTACGGGGTCAGGGTTGCCACGTGACGTCACACGTCGGTGTGGGCCGCTGCCGTCTGTAAACGCACCTCAGCCGCTGTGGTCACCGTTAAGACTTCGTGAACGACTTAGCTGTCACTACAGCTCTGTGATGGAAGAGATCTAACACCAAGTCTTGGTATTATGCGCTTTTCTGTCGTTATTGCCGCCAAAACTGCAACATCTATTAACACTATGCGGTACGTAATTCGGTTCGCCCTTGTACTAAGTATTCAGTTTATAAGGTTACATATAAATTCTATGTAGAGGTAATTAGAAAATCATACCTGCGTCGGAACAGTAAATGCTCTGGCTGGAGACATGGTGTTCTGGATGATTACATGCTGGACACAAGACCGCTATCTCGTTTGAGCATTTTGCTCGTTCGTTGCCTAAGGAAGATACGAGAGCAGTAATAGTCGACTCCGACACGAATTACAGCCTTAGTTAAGAGTAGTTCTTAAGAAATACTCGAAGTCAGTTGTGTGTGAAATGAAATTGGCAAGGACGATAACTTTAGTGAATTGGTGTGTGGACGGCGCTATGTTTAAATCCGGGTTTGTGTACAGGTATTAACTAAGTCCCACAACGTGATTTATAGTTTAAAATAGCAATAAAGTACGAGGAACGTGCAGTTTCACTGCTAGCTGCCATGTTTGTTACTTCTTTACGTTTTTATTCATTTAATAGAATCCCAATTACTCCGGAGAAAGTCTCAATTTAACTGCCATCATTCCGTGGCGCCAACAGCAACAATCGACCGCTGATGCAGCGACAGAGCTCTGTGGTCTGCACGAGACGGAGAATTAACGGAAAGATGGACTCGGCCTCTGCAATACTGCGACTTGCATCTGCGATTAATGTCTAAATGTGCTGACAATCAGTACAGCGTCACTATGCGAATGTGATGCTGGTTTCGCGATTTTGCGGATCGCGTGCTGGCAGCATGGGTATGTGATTGTCTTCATTTTTTAAAGAAGTACTGCCTGGTCGGTCAGGTAAGAACGATACACGTGTAAGTAATGCTTTAAACTTATCTTGTTCTCATCGTGGCGATTTATTAGTCCAAACATTCTGTTTATGTATACATCTACTATAAGTTACCCATCATTTTGGGTAAAGACATCCCTCTGTTAGACTTCAGTTGCGTTCCTGTAGCGCCGAAGATATTCAGTTGCTATCCCTAGTTGCTATACTCAAATTCCTATGTTTAATGCTGCCTCTCCACCCTACACTTTTGGTCAAATTGTTTTGCCGCAGCCTGTATGACGATGCTGGATGGCAAACCTCGCACACCCAGCGCTGTTTCAATTATTCATTTTTTACCTGCGTTATACACACGTCTCATTGGCCCCCAGCCCGGTCATCCGCCTACATTCTGCCACGTCACTGGAAAGCCAGCACGCGATCCGCAAACATGTTGCGAACATCGGTTGTCCATTACTAGTCACGAACAATGTTATGAACAATGTTGCGAACTCAGTGTATACGCGCCTCAATATATTTTGTCTCCATGAATTTTGGTGCTCGTTTGTTGCAAGTCATATGTTCTGTCTTTTCAAAAGATACTTGCTGGTCGACTTTTTCCGCAGCTTCTTTCAGGAGTTCAATCTATTTTTTGCCTGTTGAAACGCTGCGAGTTATGATGGCCGGATCATCTGCAAATGCTAAGCAATCTACTGTTAATTTTCCTCTGCCGAGAGTAATTGCTTGGTCTATCTTGAGGACTGATTTCAGTTAGCGCTATTCTTGTATCACCTTTTCAAGAACGCATTTGAACAGTAGTGGAGAGAGTCCATCTTCTTGTCTTACTCCTGTTTTGATCAGAATAGGTTCAGAGATTTCTCCCATAAATTTTGTGTCTATTAATGTCTGTTATATGATTGCAAGTGTTTTCAGATCTAAAACCTGTTCTTTTAATATTTGGAATAATGATTGGCGATCAACTGAATTGTAGGCATTTTTTAAAGTCAACTAATATGCAAACTACATGTTTGCCACTTATTCTACGTTGTCTTAAGATTAGTTTTAAGTTCAGAATTAGCTCTGGACATGAACGGCCTGCTCGGAATCCAGCCTCATATTCTGCAATTTTTTGTTCTAAATGTTGTTGTGCTCTATCGAGAAAGCACTGGGATAGAATCTTGTAAGCTGCTGATATCAATAAAATTCCCCAATAGTTGTTTATATGCGAGCTATCTCCTTCCTTGTGTAGGGGATGAATTAATGCATTTTTCCAGAAAG
The DNA here is from genome assembly GCF_021461395.2 of Schistocerca americana. Classification (NCBI taxonomy): domain Eukaryota; kingdom Metazoa; phylum Arthropoda; class Insecta; order Orthoptera; family Acrididae; genus Schistocerca; species Schistocerca americana. Next base: position 29,834,392 of record NC_060129.1, on the reverse strand, counting down.
CACTGGGATAGAGTTTTGTAAGCTACTGATATCAACAAGATTCCCCTATAGTTGTTTACATCCGATCTATCTCCTTTCTTGTGTAGAGAATGAGTTAATGCGTTTTTCCAGTCGTCCAGAATTCCTTCTGTTTGCCAAATGCCATGTATTATTTCGGTGACTTCTTTTATAGTATTTGGGCCTGCTGATTTGAGGATTTCCGCTACGAGTCCATCTTCAGCTGCAGCTTTATTGTTTTCAAGTCGTTTGACCTGTTTGGGGATTTCCTCAACATCCGGTGATCATGAGTTTGAGTTTGTGGATTCAGGTTCCTGAGGCGGAAATCTTTGTGTTTGTTCTGCGCAGTTCAGCAGTTTTGCCAAATAACTTGCTAGTTCTTCGCAATTTTATTGATTGTTTAGTGTAAATTACCCATTTCCTTTCTTGAAACAACGATTTTGCGGCTGATATCATGTGAGTTTTGTTTTGAAATTCTTGTAGAAATTTCCCATGTTATTGCTTTCAAAGTTTTTCTCGATTTCAAGTAGCTGGTCCTTTTCGAATTTCCTTTAGGTCTTTCTGATTAATTGGACTGTCTCTTTTCTCACTGCCAAGAATGTTTTTCAATTCTTCTCAGTCTTTCTGCTGTTCCAATTACTGTATGCTTCCTGTCGAGACTGGATTGCTTGTTCACATTCTTCGTTCCACCAAGGGAGGTTTTTTTCCTTTTTTGCAGAGGTATCAGTGTTTGTGCGGTTTCGATTAGTTTGCTTCTAATTGTTGGAGAGTTTTTTCTCTAATTCTTTTGTGAAAGATGGTTGGATCCGGCTAGTGTCAAATTTGAGGATTAGTGGATTCCTTTATGTGAACCTCTGAGTTTTTAACTGTAGTTTGATTCTCGTTAGGTAATGGTCTCGGTCTACATTTGCACCCTTTCTTACTTGGATATTCATCGTTTCTCTGTGGTTTGGATAGGAAATTGCTACATGATCAGTTTGGAATTCACCAATGAGTGAGTTAGGTCATCTCCGTGTCATTTGTTTTCTTGAGATACATTGATCTGATTTTAAGGTTGAATATTCTGAAGAATTCGACCAAGCCCCGTCCATTTTGATTAGTCCATTTATGTGCTGGGAAGTTTCCTATTGTTTTCCTGTATTTTCTTTCTTTGCCTAGCTGGGCATTGAAATCACCTACTAAGATTTTGACGTGGTTTTGTGGAATTTTTGATATTATTTCTTCTAGTGTTTCCCACGATTTGTCTACCTTTGCGTGATCTGTTTTATTGTCATCATTGATAGGCATGTGTACATTTATCAGTGTGTATGTTTTGTTTGCACACTTTATTGTGATTGTTATTAGTCTATTATTTACAGGCTTCACATAAGTTACCGAGTTGAGACACATGAGTTACCGAGTTGAGTATGCTCTTTTGACTGCAAAAGCAACTCCTAAATGTGGAGTATTTTTGAGAATACGTTTCTCTCTTTTGCTTTTGAAAAGTCTATAGTTCCCGAAATCCATTGCCTTTTCGTCAGTCAGTCTTGTTTCTTGGAGTGCCGGTATTTCCGATTTTTGTTCGTTAAGGATTTTCTCTAGTTCATACAACTTCCCTACCCGCAAGATAGTATTTCTATTTAAGGTTCCTAAAAATCTTTTGGTATTTGGGCGAAGTTTGCCAGAGGTCTCCGACTCCCTCTGTATGCGTGTCAAGCCAGACTCCACAGAATCCGACAGTCTGGTTGTCCTGTTGATGGCAGCTATGGATTGGTTACCATCTGGGGTAAAAATTTGTTTCCTGTCACGCCTCGTAGTACTTGATCATCACAAGTTTTGGACCGTAGTCCAGTTTCATAGGACTGGAGTGGATAGTTCCAGAACATACATTTCCAGCGGCTCCTCTGGTGATCAGACGCTGACCACTTTGCTGCTTGTTGCAAGTCAGACGCAAAGTGGATTTAAGTCAGTTCATCCGTCCTCTCTGCCATTGGGATTTCGCCTCTTCTGCCTTCGAGACCGTTGACCATTTTCCTCATTCCTCAGTTGATCCGCAGGTGCTTATTTGCAATGCCTTATTCCCACGTCCTGCATATCTATCAGCCATTATTATTATTATTATTATTATTATTATTATTATTATTATTATTACTACAACTACTAAAAGGAAGTTCACTAAGTTCAGATTCCACTCACTACATTAATGTAGAGTTCAAGCCACAGAATTTCATTTTCCATCTCATCCTGTAGTAGGCTGTCTGCTGAAGTACTAGGACCGGGTGGAGATACCACTGGGGCATATCCTGTCAAGGTGCCGATTTCTTGGAGAACATTCTCCAGCAGCTCATAATCGTGACAGGACTTAACAACTCGATTAAGACCAGCTCTTATTGTAATCATGGCGTTCACAATAAGAATAGTTGGTCTGTTCTGGAGAGACCTTCTTATCAAATGTAGTTGGCTAAAGCCCCTTTCCACCTCTGCATTGGACCGCGGTAAAACCGAAAGCATAATAGCAAGATCAGAGTTCTCGGAAAGGATTTGAGCCTCTGGCATCTCTGTGTGACCTAATTTCATTCCAGAACGCCGCAGTATTGTCGATTTGTTTCCATTGGACAGTAGTGAGCTTGGACCACTGAAAATCAACTTTTGTTACAGTACTGTCTCACAAGCCAAATTCCTTAGCCCGCTATACTATTGGTTCTTTTATAGCTCTCGAGCATTCTCGTGGAGCAATTAAGGATACTTATTGCAACACTTTTACGTTTTGGGGCAAGCGGCGTTGCAGCTCAGAAGCAAGGAAAACAAGAAATGTTTACATCTCTTCCTTATGACTTTCTCAATCTCAGATGAAATTTTCTTGAGAGCACTCATATTCTGCAGTAAGACTTCGACTTCATGACCTAAGTATATTCTTGGCGACTTATAACTGCGAACGTCTGCTGTTAAGAGATCGCCTCTATACCCTGGTACAACTATTCTCCTTAGGAGCCCACTGAGTAGTAAAACAATATCGTTTAGGAGCCGTGATTGGTCGGCAGAATTTGACTGAAATTCCTTGTTTACCAGCTGACATTCTTCCAAATAATGTTTCAGAAAAGTAAGGTAAACTTTTTTTCACGTCATCACTGTACACATTATGGAGGACTTGGACAGTGTAGCACTTCTCATGAAGCGCTGCTATCTCAAACTGAGTGTTTAGTTCGACCCACTGAGACAAAGCATGAGAAACAACCTCTAAAATAGACATCCGAAGTGTATTGCACTTCTGAACTATTTTGAACGGATTAGCTCCGTCGCACTTCTGAACTATTTTGAATGGATTAGTTCCGTCATTTATTGCACCGAATAACTTTCTACAAGCAATTTGACGAGATGAAAACTTGGAAAACCAAGAATACGTTTCTGACAACAAAATTTCCAAATTCTGGGACAAAGTTTCAGCTGCAGCAGAAGATGCCGCCAGGTGCACGAAATGGCAGAGACCAGGAATTAAGACAAGATGAGGGACTTCTCTTCTGAAATTCTGATGCACACAGTTATTGATGCCTACCATAACTGCTGCATTGTCAGTACCTAAACCACGCATTAAATGAATGTTCAAACCGTACTCATTAAGCAAAGATTTCAAACCATTAGTTACTGCCATTGTGTTGCCTTCCTCTAACTCTACCATTCCCAAGAATGTGGAAACAATGCGACCTTGGGCCTCAGAAAAGTATATGACACACGCAGGTAACAATCTACTGGCACTAATGTCTAGATTCATCCAAAAGTAAACAGAAATATCAGTATCCTATATCCTTTTCAGACTGGCCTTGAAATATAGGTAAACAATGTTTTTAATCGCACCACTACACTTGCTTCTATGCAAACGCATCTGAGAGACATGGTCAGCACCTATAAGGCACCTTTTTGAAAGGCAGCAGAGGTGATCCACAGACCTTATTGCGGAATGTTTAGCCACAAATCAACAGAATGTAGCTTCTGCAACAGAAATTTCATTTCATTTGACTGCCTAACTGCATGAGCATCTAGTTGCAACTGCCCCTGTGAGGAAAAGGATTCCGCACCTTTTACATGCTTTTTGAATGATTCAATAAATCCGACAGATGCGAATTTAAATTGCACTGGCAAAATCGACATCACACACTGGAAGGATCGGCGGGGATCTCAACAAGCCGGTTTTTCAATTGTTTGTGGCTAAGAACCTCTTTTCTACGATTTTGGGTGTATTTTTTGTCCTTTTGCTTCGACATTTTGATGAGACAACTAATAAAATGCAAAGAAAATCACTGATTACAATGCGATTAACTGCGCCATAAACATTCACAATTCAGCTCTATGTACTGTAACGACTTCTGACCGCGGTAACTTGCAAGTGCAGTGCTAAAAGCAAAGAACTAAGACAGGAAAGAATTGTTCTGTTTGTTGAGGCAGGGGAAACACTATATCGAAATCTGATTATTAGAAGGAGCTAGAGCCGTATTGTTGCCAGTTTAGGATTTTTCACGCTGAATATAGTTTCAAAATGTATAATCGAAAGACTGACTTAAACGGACAAATATGGTTGCAGACATCAATCCACAAATCCGTTAAAAAATCCATTGACCGCTAAATGCAAAACTTCTGGGGAGTGTTTGAAGACAGGTAAGCGGCCAGACATTCCCTCAGAACGGCTGTGTCGAATACTGGGCAAAGGTATTTGAATTTTAGTTATTTGTTGAACTCAACAATTTCCTTGTGATAGATGTTTCAATGGCGATTATTTAGGGTCCGGTTATGCCTTTTAGTCGAATTAACCGCATACAGAGTATTCTGAGAATGTGATTTCCGTCAGATGCGACCACGAAATCCATAAATTCAAATCTAAATCTTCGTTATACTTAGCAAGAGATGTTACAGCTTGCCTTCTATTATTGATGAACATTTTTATTCTTGCGTCCATCTCAGAGTGTTTTATTCCAAATTTGTACCGAGTGCGCGTTTTGTGAGACAAGTCCGTTTCTTTACAAGCGTTTCACGCTAGCAAAACGTCGCCACAAAATCCTGCTCGATGGCAGCCATGAGGTATAAAAAAAATCTTCTCACTGAAATGCTGTCGACATTTGCCTGCCCGTGTTGGTTATTTAGTGCATGTGAATGTCTGTCGTTAAAATAGAACAGTGACCACGTGTTCTCCAAGACTTTCCGTTCCCCACAGGGCTATGCAAATTGGAGCCAACACGGCTTGTAATTCTCAGGTGTGGTATTGTGAAATAGAATTTCGAAAGGTATTTGATACCTTGTAAATAATATCATGAACGTTTGTCAAACTGTTAAGTGCAAAAAGATTAATCGAAAGTAAAAATAAACTTGTAATTTGAAAGCAACTTCCGTTTCTCGCTACCTTATTTCTAACAATGGCTGAAAAGAGAGTCACGTTAATACACTCTTGGAAATGGAAAAAAGAACACATTGACACCGGTGTGTCAGACCCACCATACTTGCTCCGGACACTGCGAGAGGGCTGTACAAGCAATGATCACACGCACGGCACAGCGGACACACCAGGAACCGCGGTGTTGGCCGTCGAATGGCGCTAGCTGCGCAGCATTTGTGCACCGCCGCCGTCAGTGTCAGCCAGTTTGCCGTGGCATACGGAGCTCCATCGCAGTCTTTAACACTGGTAGCATGCCGCGACAGCGTGGACGTGAACCGTATGTGCAGTTGACGGACTTTGAGCGAGGGCGTATAGTGGGCATGCGGGAGGCCGGGTGGACGTACCGCCGAATTGCTCAACACGTGGGGCGTGAGGTCTCCACAGTACATCGATGTTGTCGCCAGTGGTCGGCGGAAGGTGCACGTGCCCGTCGACCTGGGACCGGACCGCAGCGACGCACGGATGCACGCCAAGACCGTAGGATCCTACGCAGTGCCGTAGGGGACCGCACCGCCACTTCCCAGCTAATTAGGGACACTGTTGCTCCTGGGGTATCGGCGAGGACCATTCGCAACCGTCTCCATGAAGCTGGGCTACAGTCCCGCACACCGTTAGGCCGTCTTCCGCTCACGCCCCAACATCGTGCAGCCCGCCTCCAGTGGTGTCGCGACAGGCGTGAATGGAGGGACGAATGGAGACGTGTCGTCTTCAGCGATGAGAGTCGCTTCTGCCTTAGTGCCAATGATGGTCGTATGCGTGTTTGGCGCCGTGCAGGTGAGCGCCACAATCAGGACTGCATACGACCGAGGCACACAGGGTCAACACCCGGCATCATGGTGTGGGGAGCGATCTCCTACACTGGCCGTACACCACTGGTGATCGTCGATGGGACACTGAATAGTGCACGGTACATCCAAACCGTCATCGAACCCATCGTTCTACCATTCCTAGACCGGCAAGGGAACTTGCTGTTCCAACAGGACAATGCACGTCCGCATGTATCCCGTGCCACCCAACGTGCTCTAGAAGGTGTAAGTCAACTACCCTGGCCAGCAAGATCTCCGGATTTGTCCCCCATTGAGCATGTTTGGGACTGGATGAAGCGTCGTCTCACGCGGTCTGCACGTCCAGCACGAACGCTGGTCCAACTGAGGCGCCAGGTGGAAATGACATGGCAAGCCGTTCCACAGGACTACATCCAGCATCTCTACGATCGTCTCCATGGGAGAATAGCAGCCTGCATTGCTGCGAAAGGTGGATATACACTGTACTAGTGCCGACATTGTGCATGCTCTGTTGCCTGTGTCTATGTGCCTGTGGTTCTGTCAGTGTGATCATGTGATGTATCTGACCCCAGTAATGTGTCAATAAAGTTTCCCCTTCCTGGGACAATGAATTCACCGTGTTCTTATTTCAATTTCCAGGAGTGTAGTATTTGTGATTAGGCTGCCCCAGTCTTAAGTTCTCGGCACAAGATTAATTCAGGTCACCACGTAGTTTTCTCTGACTGACCCCGATTTCCTACTGCATTATCCGTTGCGACCTTATAAAACATCCGCAGGTGCAAGAGAGCACACGAGAATAAAGTTTAATCGGTGACAGATTGTTATCAAAATTTAGGTGGGCCGAAACCTTAGTCTATTAACGGGCATAATAGCCAGAGAAGGTTACGTCGGCGATAATAAGGTTGTGGCCCAGATCTTCTCTCAAAGCATGAAAGAAACTCCTGCTATCAAAAGTAAGCAACTTCCTCTTTAGCCTGCCATTATAAATTAAGTAATTATATAGAACGGACAGGCAGAGTTAATGAAATGCAAACAAAACTAGTGTGACGCCCCTGCCAGGATTTTCATTCGGACACCGGTTTTTTCAGATCGAGCAGTCAGTTGTGATAGGATGTACTAATTAAACTTCTTTTTCAGGCATCCACAATTCTGTTTTGTGTCCTCTTGCAGCGTTGATAACGGCGTTGAAAATACGGCGGTGCTTTTGTTTTTATTTTGTTTTTTAACTGTGTGAAATCTTTTGGAGGGCTAAAGAAATTTGTGGACAATTAATTAGTTTTTTCTTTCCTTTTGGGGTGTAATTTCGTTAGGCGTATAGTGGTATGCGAGTTACAAGGGCGCGAGCGCATAGTCGTAGAGCTACAGAAAACGCAGAGTGCAACTTAGAGGAAATGGAGACCGTAACGGCAGCCAAGAAAGCGAGAGCACGTAAACGGTGACACACACACAGGGTATGCAGGGCTGCACAAAGGAGCCCGGTAGCGGGCTGCAGTCGGGCGAGCAGGAACCGTTAGAGCAGGCGGGGGTGGGGGCGGCCGAGAGCACGCTTCTGCAAGATGAAACTCTGGAGAGGGCGGCGTGTGTAGAAAGCGCGCAACCAACATTCGCGGTTACCGCCGGTACCAATAATGACATTTTAGGAGAAATTCTTAAACTCGTGCGAAAACAAAACCGTAAATTAGACCAACAGTCGGAAGAACAGAAACGAGTTTCGGAAGATTTAACAAATAAAATTGCTGTCATAGCAGAAGACTTGAATAAACGGTTCGATGAGCAGGAACAAAGATTTGCGGAACAAACGCAAAAGTTTTGAGAACTCGAAACCCGCGTGAACGCGTTGGCGGCAGATAACCAATCAAGTAATAGGGCAATAAGTACCGAAGTCGTAAAATACGTAAAGATATGGAGGAAATTACCGAGCGAATAGAAAATCGAATTCACCAGGAAACTCTAAACAGTGTTTGCCAGTAAGTGTGTCCACAACAGGCTGCACTGAAGGCGCAAGCGGGCGCTATGGCCCAAGTCACGCAGAAAATAGGCGTACCGACTTTGGCAGTCGAAAGTGCGTCCGAACGGAGGGAAAATGGATCTGATAGGACACTCCCTGTGGCTGTTCGTGATAGCGAAGAGGCGCGACCACTATTACGCTTGAAACAGACGCAGAATGACATAAATAGAAGAAACCGTGAGTTGCCAAATCAACTGCTGCAAGTGAACGACGGCGAGGCAGCCAGGCGCGGACACGTAGTAGATGGGGGATCATATGATAGGGAAACGGACACAAACCAAAGTCAGGTACATGACGAACTTCGTCAAATGGAAGCGCGCCTGTTCAATCTACAGATGCAGATCCGAGTTCCGTTAACGAAACTGCGGTCACGACAACAGAAGACGAAAACTGTTGGAAACATTTCACTTCGGTACTGAAGTACTCGTTATTTCCAGACCCAAATACTTTGCAACACTCCCGAATTTGGAATTCACAACTTGATAACGGGGCCATACCTACATGATCGGGGGAGCTGTTAACAAATGAAGTTCGTGTATAACCACCTCCGAGACGAAGCCTATGCTTCATTCGAGAATTCTGGTCAGAGACCGAACAAGAAAGAACAAAATTAGTGACTCTTACGAACGCAGACTATAACGACTGTGATCATCCACTTACTTACTACTCCTCGGCTCCACAGCCCTTGAAGGGCCTTGGCCTGCATCGCAATATTCTATCCGATCCCTGGCTTTCCGTCTCCATCCTCTGACACACAGCTTTCTCGTGTTTTCTTCAACTCCATCCACCCATCTCTTTCTGGGGCTTCCCCTACGCCGTCTGCCTACAGCCTTGCCATCAAAAATCCTCTCACATGCTCTGTCTTCTTCCATTCTGACCACGTTTCTGACCAACTGTTGCGAATGCTAGCGAAGGTGATCGTCCACACCCTGCCGCTTACTCCTGCGACTTAGCTCGACGAAATCAGGATCTCGATGCACCTTACTTACCTTCTCAGCTCATTTGAATATGTTTAACAAAACTACGTGAAAAGTTCAGGAGCGAAATAATGATAGCAGGAAGAGGACTAAACATCTCCTGCAAGAAGTTGGACGACCGAGAGTCCAAAATAATTCGAATGAAAACAGAAATAGCATAGAAAACGCGTCCCCATGTCATGGTGACCACCGGAATTGGCCGTAACATTCCGCACCGCGCAGGAATTATGATCGGCGGGACAGAAACCGTGGGAGGGGAAGTTGGAGTTGGCGTCCGTAGGACAATCAGAGACCACGTGATGTGGGTCGCTGACCGCCAAATAACGGCCGAGACTCGGAACGAGTAGCTGAGATGCGATGTGCGGACCCACGCCACAAAGGCCGTCAGCGTCAAACGACACGCAACACGCAAGAATGACTGGATAATAGGACGGAGGGTACGCAAAGAACAGGAGGTAAACCAAATCAGTATATTCTCCGTGGATTTTGAAAAGATCCGTGAAGAATTACTGAAAGAAGGAGACGATATAATTTCGGAATAGTCCCTCGTAATAAATTTAGAAATTAACGGAATAATTGTGCCTTCTGTGCTAGACTCAGGCAGCGAAACGTCTGTGATTAGGGAAGACGTTTTGAATCGTTGCAGTACAAAGTGTGAGTGGTCATCCTTACCACTGCAGAAAACAAAAGCTAGGGGCGCCGTGCAGAGGAAATGTGTAGATGTGCGGAGACAAGTACACCTAAAACCACGTGCCAATCACATGCATTTAACGGTGTATTTTTGGTGCTACCGTTTCTGGCAGCTGAGATGATTCTCGGACGCGACTTTCTAATTACGTATCGAGCTGTTCTTGATTTCAAACGGAGCTGTGTTTCATTAGCTCTGCAAGGGCGCACAGCATAAATAAATTTTAACAACGAGACGAACACCGACGATCTCGTGTCCGAATTATTCGGTATGAGAATAGAATCGGATGAACCTTCAGGCAGCACTCGGTTTGTACGCAGTATGCAAAACTAAAACCAAGACGCAGGTGTAATGAGAAACAAAGCGGAGCATATCGTGACGGAGGAAGACAGGAGAGAGCTGCAGAAAATTCTGCAACACAACGCAGCAGTGCTTTCAGAAACTTCAGTAACAATATGGGATTTTGTCGACGAATTTCGTGTCAAGCGACATCGCCAATTTTCCGTTCGTCCATATGGGATACCGTCAGTGTCTCGAAGTAAAGTCGAGGCAGAAATGCAATCAATGTTATCACAAGGCACCATAGAGACAGCTGTGAGGCCCTGCAACAGCCCGTTGCTCCGTGTGGCAAAGGAGGACGGTTCTGTCCGACTCGTGCTCGATTCGAGAAGGATTAATACAATAACTGAGCCGGAAACGGACCGCCCTGAAACGCTAGACGGATTATTACAACGATTTCACGGAGTAAAAGTGTTGACCTCACGCGACCTTCGACGGAGCATCTGACAGGTCAATCTCGCTCCCTCCTGCAGAAAATGCACTGCCTTCTCATGCTACAGGCGATGTTTTCAATTCCGCAAACTTCCGTTCGGGCTTGATGTTTCGTCTTCTGCATTCGTGCGGGCGCTGGACACTGTGATACCGAGGGAAATTAGGGACAGGGTGACTCTGTACGTGGGCGATGTGCTCACTGCAGAGGGGTCGCGGTCAGAGCACAGTAAATTGCCCGACGTTCAACTGAACTCATTCAGAGGTAAAGGTGTCCCTGTAAATTTGAGTAGATCCGAATTTGGTAAAAGGGAAGTGAAACTCCTGGGACACATTGTGTCATCAGAGGGAATCTGTCCCGATCCTGAAAAACTCAGTGCAATACAGGGCTTTCCCGTATTCAAAACAAGAATAGAATAGCGCAGTTTTTTAGCACTAGTAAATATTTATAAACATTTTGTGAAACTAGCGTGCGTGACGGCCCCCGTCTATGCACTCTAACCAGGAAGAAACCCTTTTGGAACTGGGATGGAAGGGCGCAGGTCGATTTCGACGAATTGAAGAAGGCGCTTCTTGCTGCTCCACTGCTCACACATCCCGATGTAAACAAGGAGTTCTGCCTATGGACAGGTGGTGCACGAGCTGCATTGGGGATGACGCTGTTTCCAAACTTTGAACAGCATTTGCTAGCTGTGTATTAAAGAAGCCCGAGAGAAACCGTACCCTCACAGAATTGGAGGCTTTAGCAATGATTTCGGCCTTTACCAAATTTAGATACTAACTGTTAGGCCGAAAGACAAATATTTATGCCGATCACGAGGCCCTGCCGTTTCTCATGACGGCAAAATTAAACCATGGTAGACTTAAACAAGGGCAGTACACATGCAAAATTTTCAATTCTCCCTTATCTGTGTTCGTGGGTCACAAAATATCGTGGCTCATGCCTTATCGCGTAGTCCTGACGGACTCATGAGAGGCGCAGATGGAACAAAATGAGATGCCGTTCCATGTCTTATACATGAAACAGGTTCCATTTGAAAATTTTATAATTCTAACACTCGCAGGGATAGGGAAACAACAAGATAAAGATCCTACATGATCTCTGATAAAAAATAAACTGAAGGGAGAAAGAACTTCATCTTTGAGGGAATAATATACAACTGAAAATGGTGTTCTTTTCTTCCGAAAATGCCCTAATGAGATAAACTGGCTCTTTGCATTCCAAATGAGCTCATTAACAAACTAGTCTGGTAGTGTCATCTAAGCTACGGAAACTTTGAGGCACAAAATTGTTGGAAAAAGTTACAAGAGTCAGTTTTTTTCCACAACATGGCCAGTCGCATTAGAACTGTCCTCAACACTTGTAAAAGTTCCCAAAAAGGCAAAACCACCAACTGTGTCGTTCAAAGCACCGTTATATCCGATAGTGCCAACACAGTTGAATCAATTAGCAGCAGCTGACCGTTTCGCGCCTTTACCTAAGACAATAAATGGGTGTCGATATGTTGTGGTAGTGGTAGAGCTGGTGTCAAAGTATGTCGCATTCACTCCGCTGCGCCGCGCGACTGCCAAAGCGGTATGCACAGCGTTCATGCGAGACTTTCTCGCCGAAGTCGGACGCGCAAAAGGGATAATTTCCGACAGCGGACCACAGTCTGGGTCCAAAGAGTGGAGATCACTGTTACACAGAAGACAAATCACGCCCATCTTTATATCCAGATACAGCGCGCGTTCGAATACCGCCGAACGAACGATAAAGGAACTAGGTAAACTTTGTAGAATCTATTGCCACAAACAACATAAGAACTGGGGTCTGTATATAGAGGAATTCGAGAATATACTGAACAAAATGCCCCATGGATCAACTGGAATTTGTCCGATAACTCTATTAAAGAATAAAACTCCACGTGACAGGATCAGAGAGATCGTGAAGTTTCCGGCGTCACAGAATGTGACACATACGGAAGTATTTCGCCACGCTGTAAAACGTATCACAGTGGAAGCTGAAAACAGAAAACGACGGCACAAAGGTGCATTGCGCCAGATACATGTGCAGGAGGGAGACAGTCCTAGTCCGTTCTCACCGGTTGTCAAAGAAACCTAGTTATCACAGCAGTAAACTTTTCAATCTGCATGACAGACCATTTCGTGTAAAAAGGGTGGCACACGAAAATGCATTTGAAATACACACTCTTCGTACGAGGAAATCCCGTGGTTTACACCACATCAGCAACCTAAAACTGTGGAAGTTCAAAAAAATGGTTCAAATGGCTCTGAGAACTATGGGACTTAACATCTGAGGTCATCAGTCCCCTAGGCTTAGAACTACTTAAACCTAAATAACCTAAGGAGATCATACACATCCATGCCCGAGGCAGGATTCGAAACTGCGAGTGTAGCGGTCGCGCGGTTCCAGACTGTAGCGCCTAGAACCGCTCGGCCACTACGGCCGGCAACTGTGGAAGCAATAGGGTACTAAGAAAGGAGCGATTGTGTTTTAGTGTAATCATTATTAGAACGAAGGTTTATGTCATACTATGTTTTTCAACTCACAAATAAATGTTTAAATCATAGTTCTCTGAATGTTTGTCACTTGCATATTCAATAAGGCAAGTTACTCATGTAATTTGGTTGATGTCTGGTTGAGTGTCAGTCCAAGGCAGCATGCCCGAGTGAATGAGAGGCAGGTCAAGGTGCATTTTCTAATAAAAGGAAACAGAATAGACGAGCACTGGTCACGTCGATAGTAGTAGTAGATTTGCACCGTATAGGAACGCCTTAAGCGATGGTGAAGCGGAATGCGCAATGTAGAGAGTGGATGCTGAGAAGCCCATAGAGGCGATATGTTGTGTGCCGTAAGGAAGCACATGCGTTGTAGAAAGAGTGCAGATCAAGAAAGTGAATTCCGATAGAGGGAAGAGCCTGAGAATTCTGTGTTTCAGGACGACAAAGTGTATCTGGGACTGTGCCGACGGAAACCACGACCAGACCATATCGTGCAGGAGATCTACTCGCAGCGACAATGTTCCACAACTCTCCTTACACTGAGACACATTTGAAGGCAAAGAAGAGAACAGAGAATAGAAAATACAGTGTTTATAAGTGTGTAAAAGTAAAAGAATCGTAATGGTTAACCTTGATAAGCATAAATATTTAAATAATCATTAACATGAGAAATTTTATCGTTAACTACCCTGATTTAAAATTAAGTTTAGACATAAATTTGCATTATACCAGGTAGCTAAATTTGTTGCCAACTTTTGCCATAAGCACAATCGCAAATAACTAGCAAAGAAAATTATCCATGAGGTATTTATGAACCACCCCACCCCACCCGACCCCCTGCTCTCACACCTGATGCGGCCCCAGGCCGAGGGACTGCAGCTCACGCCAATGGACCAAATGATACAGCCTTACATTACTGGCCTCCAAGGTCACCGGACCGGACTGTTTGTGATTATTCCTTGTGGGGGCTTACGAAAGACTGTTTATGTGGTTCCGTTACCAGCAACAGTGAATGAACTGAAACATCGCAGAACAGAAGCTGTGACTTGAAACCTGCTCGCTGCAGTGTGGGAACAATTTGAACACCGCATTGACAAATCGCATGCATCTCAACGGGTGCTATTGAACACCTGTGCAAAGGAAGGGAAAAAAGCGGATTTCCAGAGTAGATTTTAAAGTGTTTATATATGACTACGCAGAAGCGGTATTGGGAGTTCGGTTTACGAAATCATGTGTTGGGAGCCCCACGTAAACGGGGTTTGCCTTGCGAACAGCAAAGCGCACTACGAGACACCGTGGTGTGGATGGAGGCAGGCGGCCCGGCAGTGCGCACACCGACGTAGACGCCTCGCCGGCCGGCTCTGGCGCAGCCGCTCCCTCGCCTGCCCTGGGCCCAGCTGGCAACGCCGCCCTGTGACGTCAGCGCTGGGTGGCGGCAGCCGCGCGCCCCGGCGGTTTGTACAGCCCAGTTCTGGAGTGAGGAGCCAGGCGTGTAGAACGGCGAGACGCGGTGCTGTCTGCTCGAGAGCTGCTTTCTATCACTTCTCCGGGGGAATACCAGAGGAAGGTAAGGCGGGCAGCCAGCCTCTACTGTAATTTCTGGAAGCTGCGGACGTTGTTCCGCTGTTTTCCACGCTTTTGTGTGGTCCGTCGCCTAACTCGCAAACTCAGCAAAATTGCTCCTCTACAATACGGCGTCGTACTTTGAAAACAGAAAATTAGCATCGCTACGAATGGCGAATAGTGTGTTAATTTACCGTGTCGAGTGTTTAATAATTTTTTTCTCGTTATTTCCTGCCTTTCTAGAGTCATTTAATCGCTGAAAACCTGAGAGAGAATAACGTGGTACAAATGGAAAATAGCGCCACATTCAGTCGGTCAGTGTTTCGATGTGCCAGTGTAGATTCCTGCAGAATTCTCCTACCACACATATTTAAAGTCAAAACCACGCGTTCTTTATTATGTCGCTGCATCGAAGTAACATATGTCCGTAGGACCAAAGTTGGCGATAACCATCAAATGCAGCAGACTGAGTGAGTTTTAGTGCGACACTAGGTCTTCTGCCTCTGGTTCCATCAGCCGTAGCCATCTCTGTTACGGAACTCCCAGCAGAAATTTAATTTTGGATGTTTCACATAAACTGGCCGAATTTAAACATCTAAAATGCCGTCGTAATCCAGTATTTAAGAGGTACAATTTTGTTACGGGTCTCACGCAGTAAGAAAAGTATCACAGTCCACTTAATAGTGGTGGGCAGGAAATCGCGTATCTGTTAGAAATCACAGTGACTGAGAAGTCACAGATATCACAGTAGCAACTTTACAGAATCTAACTGCGATTTCAGTCACAGTTAGCAGTCGCAAGTAGTATTACACATTCAAAGACGTGAGCCATCTATTGGTCGAATTTAACACTGCTTTCTGCGATTTCAGTGACAAGTCGCAACTAAGAGTCGCAAGTAGCAACTAAAAAGCGCGGTTAACAGTGGCATCTGTTGGCCAAAGTTCGTACTACGTCCATCTCTGCGGTACGCAATGGAGTCCAACTGCGATTTCCGTGACAAGTCGCAACTAAGAGTCGCAAGTAGCAACTAAAAAGCGCAGTTAACAGTGCCATCTGTTGGCCACAGTTCGTACTACGTCCATCTCTGCGATACGGTATCGAGTCTAACTGCGATTTCCGTGACAAGTCGCAACTAAGAGTCGCAAGTAGCAACTAGAAAGCGCGGTTAACAGTGCCATCTGTTGGCCAAAGTTCGTACTACGTCCATCTCTGCGATACGGTATCGAGTCTAACTGCGATTTCCGTGACAAGTCGCAAATAAGAGTCGCAAGTAGCAACTAGAAAGCGCGGTTAACAGTGCCATCTGTGGGTCAAAGTTCGTACTACGCCCATCTCTGCGATACACTGTGGAGTCCAACTGCGATTTCCGTGACAAGTCGCAACTAAGAGTCGCAAGTAGCAACTAAAAAGCGCAGTTAGCACTGCCATCTGTTGAGCAAAGTTCATACTACGCTATTCGCTACCGAGTCAAACTGCGATTTCTGTGACAAATCGCAACTAAGAGTCGCAAGTAGCAACTAAAAAGCGCAGTTAACATACTTTTCCTAGTGTCATCTGTTGACCGACGTACGTACTTCGTTATGAGAGCCTTGTGCCTCACGAGATCGATGTGCTGTGTGTGCATATGAACGGCTTATTTCAATAGTGGTACAAGTCCATTTTTGTTCATTTTGAGATACAGAGTCGTAAAGTTAAATGAGAGCTGAAAAATCTGCAGTTGAGATACCAGAAATATTGAAGCATATAGCTTCTTGCTAGAGATGAACCTTTATTTATGTTTGTTTGGATCATTAATTTCAGAAGCATTATAGACAGAAAAGTGGAGGTAATGGACTTGTACCACTATTGAAATAAGCCCTTCACATTATATGACGACATGCACATTCAGCATCAGTTATGGTTGGTCAAACACAGCTGTGACTCTGGAAGTATTATATTAATAAGAAGCAACATTGCCTTTTTCTCCCGAAAATATCGAGTAACGTAACAAATGTGTTTGATTCTGCTTCCAATATGACAGTGTTGCTTAATACTCCACATGCCTACAGGACTTTGCAATGTTAACGCAGAGGAACTCAGACATCTGTATAAGTGTAGTGAAATGAAAACAGTGTTATTGGGTCATATGAATGCCTCACTTTTGTTCCGACACAGTTCAAGACTCAGGATAAAAGTTTTACACCTGGTGTTCCACATGGCAACTTCACACACAAGAACTTTTTGCCGACACTACTACCACCTACATAAGTAAGCTTTTCCTGTGTTACTTTCAAGTAATGCACTTAAGCTATTCCTGATTTAAATGGAAGATCTGTACTTCCCACTTTCATATCAACAGCCTCAAAATGCATATTGTAGACTTTGCGATATGTTACAGGTCAGTGTCACACCAAGATCGTGGAGACGGGGAAGGGGGGGGGGGGGGGGCATGTCACTCTCCAACTAGTGTTTACCAGTAAATAAGTGGCGGAAAATTACGGGTATAGGACGGCTTAAACATGTGGAAAATGAGATTTTCATTATTCACTCACTGTATTTAACATTTATTATTCCTTTAAAATCGCACAACAACTTCAATAAAACGCAGTTTAATCACTCATCTGCACACTTATTTCGCAATTATGTCACTTTTAAACTGCAAAATCTTCTAAGAGCTGTCTTGAATCTTCACGAGTCTCTCTCAACAGCCTTGATGTGGACAGATTCGTACAGCAACCAGAACTGTGTCTGCAAAATCACAAGGATTATTAAACAATTTTTGCTGTCACTAATTACAAGTAATATAATTGACAGAGTAGATTGCTAAAATTTGCTCTAATGAAAGCCACTCAATGGGGTATATTTCACATTTGCAAGAACGATCTCACTGAAGTAATTAAGTCCATCGAAACACTTAGAAACTAACCTCTCGTCTGACGAAAACGGTCTAAAGACGCAGTGGCAATTTCTCCAGATCTGTTGACAATGATATTTTGAGTTATCACTTTACTGAGTGACTAAAATGTAGTTCGCGTACCTGTGAACATAACAATATGTTAGAATTCATTTTATAAACACGAACTATTACGCTACTGTATGGCTACTTACATATTAATTACACTATTAACATTTTCACAGTTGTTTCTTCAATACAAAATTAAAGCCAACGGAAGAACAAACGTAAAACATACTTACCAATGACAGGTTTGTTGAGATGCAATTTTCTGTGTGGACAGATGTAACTTTTTCATACGGTAGTAAGTCGCAGAAATCGCAGGAGTCACAGACATCGCAGAAGTAGCAGAAGTCGCAGAAGTAGCAGAAGTCGCAGAAATCGCGGAAGTAGCAGAAATCGCGGAAATAGCAGTGGCGGAGGGATACACCACCTAGGTTCCTTAACTGCGACTCTTAACTGCGACAAATCACAGTTAAGAATAACAGATACTGAAAAGTAGCATTCACAGAAATCACTGATATCGGAAAATCGCAGTTTAGCCCATCACTACCACTTAATGTCTCTTGCAGGCGTTGAAACTGCTGGACGTTAGTCACCCAGTATTTGAGAACGAGACAGCTTAGCGATTTGCGATAAACTCAACAAACTTTCAAAGACTGTTATTTCTCTCGCTAACCTTCTTCCTTGTGGCTCTATAAACGACAAACGTGAACAACCACACTTTCGCTGCTCGTGCAGTCAACTTCGGCATCAGACATGGCGTTTTGTTGCCTCATTAGTACCGACGCTGTTTGCAGCGCACTTCGCAGGCAGTATCCACATACACCACCGAAAGTATCGGCTAAATTATATCATTGTACGGCAAACGCGCCAGGAGATAAGTCATAAATATTTAGACGCGACAAAAACTTGTTTTTGCTTAAAACGGAGTGCAAATTAACGAGAGCATATTCATACAGCGTTTCATAATGAGAATGGCTCTGAGCATTATGGGACTCAACTGCTGAGGTCATTAGTCCCCTAGAACTCAGAACTAGTTAAACCGAACTAACCTAAGGACATCACACACATCCATGCCCGAGGCAGGATTCGAACCTGCGACCGTAGCGGTCTCGCGGTTCCAGACTGCAGCGCCAGAACCGCGCGGCCACTTCGGCCGGCTCATAATGAGAATACTGGCGGCATTGGAGACACGTTCAGAATAATTTCAAATCGTTCTTCTCTTTTCCTCGCTTTTACACGACAAATATTACACACGTTAACTCATTTCTAAAGTAATCAGACGTAGTTACATTTTTGTGTACATGTATTGTTATGTTATGTTCATAAATAAATGCAAAAAAATGTGCGTTACTTGGGGAAAAGCTGTTTCGTGCGCGGGCGTTCCGAATCGACTCGCGAAGCAGAACACGTGGCGACATGCCGACATGATTCTGGCGGTGAAACACAGCGCTTGCGTGAATTTCAGTATTTTTTACAATGTTCTGGAACTGAGGCTGTGGTGAACGTGCGATCTGTTGCGTTCCCCTTTATCTTGGTTAGACTGAGGCGAAGATGGGGTGACTAGTTCGAGAATCCTTGAAAAGTTACCGTAATGTTCGTGCTTCATGAAATAAATCTGTTTTTTTTTTTATCGTTCTGTCACGTCTCCTCTTTTGAGATTTGCTGCTGAGGGGGAAGCGATCAAATACCACACGTTTTTTGTTCTCTGCAGTGCTGCAGCGCTTCGTTTGGCTTTTCTCGTGTTAAAAGTTGCGTGATACGAGAGCATGCTGCGTTTACAACGCATCAGAGATCTCTTTGAGACGCGTCGAGTTGTGTGCGGCTTGCTGTGCAGAAAAGTTGTTGCAGTCATGCTTCCGCATTAGTCGTATCTTTCTGTACGAAGCAACGAATGTTGCCGGTTCTGGAGCTGTCACTTACCAACTTCTTTACTTGAATTGAATTGGATTTTATTTGCCTGTAGACAACCTTTATGTTGTATAAGGCATCGTCATTTGTTACATAATGATAGTTTGTTACACAAATTGTACAAAGAGTAGATACATAAGTCCACAGATGGTTATACAAAAGGTTAACATATAGATACTATTACGTAAATATTGCATATCTTCTACTTGTCCATAATTAGTTACACCGGTTGCACAGACAAATTTTGCTGTATGTCGTAAGATACAATTTTGTTAGTTCACAATCACACTTTGTTATATAAAAGAGCATCTTATTTTTCATTATATAAAAGACTATCATATTTTTCATTGTATAAAAGGTTTTATTACATATGAATTCACTTGTACTAGAGAATGCTTTCTCCTTCAGCCATGTCTCTACCACCGTTTTAAATTTATTTTCATGCAACTCCGTTGTGCCACCACAAAGTGCGTTAAAAAATGAGTCAAATGACGAGATTAACCCTTAACTATCAAAGTGACTTGTCTGTAACGTATACTACGAGATAGTGTCTCTGAGATCCCTGTGTTTTAATCTGAGATTTAAGGCGCAAATAATTTGATATTTTTAAGTTAAATGACGTTTCGTTTTAGCATTACTTCAGTGTTTTTTAAATAATCTTTATTGATTTGCAGGAGTTTACTTTTTATTTCACATTTTGTGCGGATTTTTAAATAGTAGACATAAACGAAGTTTTACAGAAATGAATTTTAGATTCTCAAAAATTACAGTACAACTGTAGCAAGTAAATTCTCCCATCAACTAAATGCTGGGATTTCAACATGCACATAAAAATTGCTCTATAGATACAAAACGAAAGTCTGAGAAAGTGACATTCAGTGTTGGGATTCAGTTTTATCACCACAGTGAACATATAATTTTAACTAAAGCATTAAGAATTGTATTGGAGAAACAGAGGACCACATCACTATTGTCCGGAAGTTCTTCCTCTGAATGACCCTTCGCCAGCAGAACTGCGATCACTGGCTCTCATAAAATCCGGCTATTTGTCGGCCTTTATCACTGACATCTCCCTGCATCCACTGACAAATGGTTTCATTAAACTTTCGATCGTTAAAACTGACAAGTTCACGAGACGCGTTCAGAGGAGACATCATTTGTCGGTAACACGTGTAAACAACAAAGAAGACAGTAGTGCAGCTCACAAAATATTGTGGAGTTGGTGCTTGAGGGCAAAGGCAGGTGGCGATATAGAAGCATTCTGCCAGAATTGACCTTAGAGAGACAGTTCCAAATTTTCACGCGGGCTGGGAGATAGCACTTCGTGAGTTAAGGGTTAAAGAGCAGTGTAAATTCTTACGCGCAGCCGATAACGACGGTAGAATTGAAATTGTCATTTCGAGTGTAATAATTGTGAGAATTGAGGTAGATTTATCATCGCGGCTGTGACAGAAAGTACGTTACTTTGCCACAGCACTGTAGGTAAAATTCGAAGCTCAATTTCTGGCTTTGTTCACTTATTCCAGTAAGTGTAGGGCCCTGTAACACAAAACAGAAATATGCCTATACTTCACGTGACCTATTCGTTTACTCCAGTACAAGTTAGTCCATTTGAGGGAAGTATATAAATACGGTAATCGAGTTGAGATCTGGAAAACTGCCACACGTCTTCAGCTACCGACCGGGTCTTAATTTTTTGCTGGAAGAATGACCGATCATCACGTCTGTCGTGGATGCCGCACGTTTGACACTTTTGTACGCATGATTGCTGTGTATGATTACTTGTGTTAACCACGTAACAGATTTAAACTCCTTTTTAATCTATTTATGTATTTCATCGTAGGGTATCTAAATTCTGAGAGACCGAATTAATAGTATTGATGTGCAGCACACGAATTTGAAGCAAGTTCTCTGTAATTTCTTAGTAACGATTTCCTGTCCTGAGAAGTACTTTATCTATCGCTTCGATGTATTGCCTTTATTTACTCAAATATGACTATGTACACATTCTGTCAAATGAGGCAGTAATATTTAAACTTTACGATATATTTTATCTGCCTGCCTGTTTAGACTTTTTTCTTTATTTTTACAATTTAATATCGTGACAGGCAAATATATAAATACATAGCAGGCTACTTGGTGAACGAGGCGGATGGCCACTCAAAGTAGGTTTCGTATACAGCAAAACCTCAACACGGAAATAAGTGCACCTGGCAGAAAGTGTTTGACAGAGTGTATACGATCCGGGAAAAACCCAGGAATAATTTCATCCGGGAGAAAACCGGCAAAAACCCGGGAATTTTTCATTGTTTTCAGTTAAATTTTTGTAATTTTGACTGGTAAGAACCGGTACTCTAACAAAGGATATTACTGTTTCCCGCTACTGCAGAATAATGCTTCAACAATAAAACATAAACGAGAGAAAAAAACGAAAATAAATTGCAAAGGAAATGCGGCATGTACAACGACGACATACAGTGCTCGTGCAAGCGTCTGCGAACAGCGAAATGTGTCAAAGGCTTTGGGAAGACTATACAATGCTTCATAACAACAGATTGCCTCCGATGAGCGTGAAGTCACAACTGTTTACATTTGATTCGTTTTAGCAGTTACGAGCGGGCTCATGCACGTTAGCAGTTGAGTCGCGTTTGAGTAGTAAGTTTCTCCCACTTTGGCCAAAGGAATGTCACTGTCGGCTGTGAAGCAGTCGCAGTAGGCAGCTGGATGCCACCGGGAAAAAAGGGCCTCCAAATTCATATTCTTGAGGGGGGTGGGGGACTTGTTTCACCAAGCGCCTAGGATCCAGCGCACGTTTGTCTATCGTTTATTCTTATGATTTTGAAAAGCTTCCCTTCTGGTTTTTGAACACATTTTAAGTTGATTTCTGAATGAATCATAAGTTGATATTTGAATGCGTGCATATTGTACGTAATGTCTCTGTTAGGAGTATCAAAAAATGGTTCAAATGACTCTGAACACTATGGGACTCAACATCATAGGTCATCAGTCCCCTAGAACTTAGAACTACTTAAACCTAGCTAACCAAGGACATCACACACATCCATGCTCGAGGCAGGATTCGAACCTGTGACCGTAGCAGTCCCACGGTTCCGGACTGCAGCGCTAGAAGCGCGCGGCCACCGCGGCCGGTGTTAGAATCCTCGTCGAATCTAGAAATACACTTCACGCAGACAAAAGGGGACGGGGCTATACGAGCTGAGCAGAGTAAAGCCGAACGGATGAATGCCAATCGCTATCTTAGGGCCGGCCGTGGTGGCCAAGCAGTTAAAGGCGCTACAGTCTGGAACCGCGCGACCGCTACGGTCGCAGGTTCGAATCCTGCCTCGGGCATGGATGTGTGTGATGTCCTTCGGTTAGTTAGGTTGAAGTAGTTCTAAGTTCTAGGGGACTGATGACCTTAGAAGTTAAGTCCCATAGTGCTCAGAGCCATTTGAACCATTTTTGAGCTATCTTAGGATTGTGTGGTTGATTGGGTTTGCGAATGATCAGGGTTGTTATAGTTACTAGCGAAATCCATAGATTCAGACTACCAGAATGGAAATAAACGACTGGCAGGAATAATGGGTGAGAAAGATCACGTATTATCTTCTCGGTGTATTCAAGAAAATTAAATTTTGACAGAAAATTTTTGTCCAGATAGCTACTCTAGTAAGGACCAGTTGTACAGTACCCGGGTAGCAGCCACTAGTTCTATTCTGGAAGTAACGCGGAAAACGTGTTGTACGAACACGTAATAACGCCTAACCGGAAAATAATTAGATAACATATCGATTTTTCATGTAGCAAGACGTTCGATGAACTTTGAGGTAATAGATTCTTTCGCAGAAAGGAAAGCACGCCATGTAAAGCTATAGCAAGATTAGAGAGAAAAATATGCTAGGAGCTAAGGCTTGAAGAAATGTGTACTTTTTTCCTTGTCTCTTGTCTTTATTGGTTTTATGTATCCTATATTTAATTTTGTCACACAAAACAGAAAGTTATTAGCTAATAGGAAATAAAGAGTGCAAATTTTTTCATTAGTTGTTGTTCTCCCGATTACAAATAATCCCATCCACTGTTAACTGCGAGATTTTTAAAGAGGGGCAGGCTGTCAAACCGGCCGACTGGGAGCAGAAGAGGCACCACAAGACGTTTCAATGTCCACTGTCCTGAATATAGTTTGATGGCATCCATTACAAAATATACATGTATCAATTCCACAGAGTGAAATACAGTGACTTGCGATAAAAGAATGCTTTATCAAGAGCACTGCACTTTGGCACACTTAAGACCAAATAATATGTATTAAATTTCCTCGAACACACATGTTATATGTTCGACTTTTCAGAAAGATGTGCGCTACGAGATGAACATATTATTGAAAGTTCGATTTTTAGTATTGACCCGTTTCGCAAATATCCGTAGATCCGGGGCTGATGCGCAGAGCAGTCTGAGTTATAGTGGGTAGTCTCCACATGACCCGTGTTTACATTCAGTGATTTTGCTGTTTCCCCTTCGTTTACTCTCATGTCAAATGAAAACAAAACGAATACCTGTGGTCAGGAGCCATCAAGTGAATTAAAATACATTCACATAATTACGGAAAGCTAAAATATGTCATTAGTTTCAAATTTTATTTCCACCTTTGTGACAGTCAAGCATTAATCGTCTTGCAGAACAATGAAGTTACTTTCATCTGTTTGCTAAAGAAATTTGGCTTTTATTAACCTTTTTTGCAGAAGAGGTCAACGTACCTGAAATGAAATGTTTAATTCCACAGTACTGGCTAGTTTGAACTGTTCGCTGCATTTCTAGTGCACGTTTCCATCTTCTAGTACCTATGGCATAATGCCATAATAAAGAACCAAACATGATATAATACAGTACTGGTGCTGCAAGAAAATTTACATCTCGAAAACCACACTGAAACGCTTAATATCAGGTCGAGGTCTAATTCATTGGGAATCTGGACATACGAATATGCACTTTAAGTATGCACTTTAAATGTGCACATTTTAGTATGGTTCACGAAATTCCGATGCTCTTGGAGTATCCTGTGATGTCTTGTTTCTTTTATGACATATGTATGAGCTTTCAATGTTTTTACACGTACGTACATACGGGCTTATTACGTCATCATAGCTGCGCAAGCGCTGTGTCGCCTGTCATCTATATTCTCTGGCAACTGCTGAAACGAACCTATTTCTGACAGGTCGCGGGAAAATACTGGGACTGGTGGTTTGAAATGCGTTACTTTCAAAGTAAATATCCTTTTACGTAAGTTGAACTATGTGCGAGAATGTACCATGAATTTCTTAAATCGCAGAGCGTTTAACTCTCATTTAGAAATCAACTTCTTGATAGCGAGCCATTTAGAATTTCAAACCCTGAAGATCAGACATTTGTCATTATTAAAAATTTTACTGGCACATTTGTATGATATATCTTAAAGTGTAACACGCACAAAAAAGATCAACATTATATGCGAAAGCTTAGCTTCTGTTGTAGCTTATTAACGTTAGACCAATATTATATGTGTAAGCTTTTCTTTTCTTGTAGCAACGCTATGTATATTAATTTAAACTATTAACTTTTCCTGTTTGTGTGTTCGTGCTACTGAACAGTGATGTTGCTGTTGGCTGACTACATCACGTGTCCTATGCTCTGAATATCCGCTGTCATCGACTGGCGAGATCACCTGACATGAGCTATGACTGGCTTACAATAGCGCTTCGCAATCTAGATTTCAATGATTCGAAAAGTAACATGCAGTGTTTGGTGGAAGTCCAATGTATACTTTCGTAATACGAAAATACGCAGCGTACATATTGCTGCACATCAAATATATTTGGACTTGCATTCAGGATGACGACGGCTCAATCCCGCGCCCGGCCGTCCTGATGTAGGTTTTCCGTGATTTCTCTGAATCCCTCCAGGCAAGTGCAGCGATGGTTCCTTTGAAAGGGCACGGCCGACTTCCCTAATCCGATGAGACCGATGACCACGCTGTTTGGTCTCTTCCGCCAAACAACCCAACTCAACCCCAAATATATTTCCAAAACGTGTTTTTTTTCCCCGAGTTTCGTTTTCTAAAGTGCGAGGAAATTCTACACCCGTGTATAAAACCATAATCATTCAAAAGATTGACAAGGGAAAATATAGTGTCACTTATCACGGAAAAAGCGTGTCTTCACCTGGGAGAAAGTGTATTTTTAACCCGGAAATCCGGGGAAAAATCCGGAAATTGTTTTCCTTGTCCGCGTATACACCCTGTTTTCAGTGTCGCCTAACGTAGGCCTAACGAACTAACTTCAGCCCTCTGTAAACAAAAAGCATCTGTTATTCGTGCAGTAGGCACAAGTACTAGAAGGCGCAACGTAGGCATATCTGTACTTTTATTGCAATACCTCTCGACAAGTTGAGCAGCGCTTCGTCGCCTGCAGTCGCGACTTCGGCACAGGGATCGCATTCTTTCTTCCTGAAAACGGCCGGGCTGTGTCGCTGCCCCGGCGAGTCCATAGTACGAGTAGCCGCGTGTGAGTGAGTGGTGGATGAAGGAGGGAGGGAGGGAGGGGGAGGGGTGGCGCTGCAGGCAGTGGGCGGCGCGAGGGACACAGTGTTCTGGACAGGCCGAAAGCCTGTCCCCAAGTTTGTTTCAAGGTCGAAGAAAAGTTGGTTCCGTTCGATGGTGATAGAAATAAAAAATTATTTCCGCATCTTTCGGTGCGGTGCAGCCCCTTACGCAGTCAGTGTTTCAAACAATTCTTAGCTGTACTTGTAATTCGAATACATCCAGATCGTTTGGGATCTGAGAGTAAACACTCCAAATATGTGAAATAGTCATTAAATTCTTTTTGAAGAAAATGAAGCTTCACTGTGTAGTCTCTCCTTGAAACGGAAAGTAGCTGTTGTTAAAGGAATGAAAAATAGCACGATGGTCGGGTTAGAAACTTCGAAGCGGTCACACACATCGTCATTGTGTCGGTTTAGGATGCCTGCCTGGTGTATATGTGTATTGGATACGGTGGTGTCTTTATACGATCAGTGTTCAATTAGTGTATTTCAAAACTTTGAACAGAACGATAAATTCAGTTAACAACATTACAATAGATTCCTTGCAAAAGACTGAAGAAAGTATTCATCATATAGGAGCAGAGAAATAAACGTCTCAATTTTCCCAGCATTTTCTCTACGAGAGTACATTTGTTTTCAGGGGCAACGCTAAACGAATGAATCTGCGGTTAGGTCGAGTTTCCGTACCGCCTTCCAGCTTGCAAAGGGTTGCGCAGTTTCACCGATTCTCGGGTTACGTCGACAGTGTGGAAACTCGGCCACAGCCAGAACTCAACACACCTGCAGTGTGACGTGTGCGTGATTATTCATAGCAACATTAGTCTCCCAGACTTCTGTGCCCTCCGACGTAAATTTTCACGACTTCACAAGTCTGCAGCTACAAATATGCCGAAGTTTACACTTTGCTCTGCTCGCTGCTTTTTTACGCTTCGGAGAGAACAAAATCCACCCACAAACTCACTTGCAGATTTCAACTTGCGAGCTTTGTTTTTGAATTAGCATTACTCGAAGAACAAGAAGAAGAAGAAGAAGAAGAAGAAGAAGAAATGGTACCAGACATTCATCCTGTAGTGAAATGCGGAATAAGTGATATTCGTTGACATTGTGTTTTTGTGGTTAACGTTTCAATAAAATGGCAACGAAACATAAATTCGTCAATTTAAAATGCGTTCTAAAATGACAGTCGTCGTAAGGCCCCAACACTCCGAGCAAATACTGTGTTTCTTAACTAGCTGCCTCCCCTCCCCCCACCCCCCCAGTTCTTTGCACGATGAAAATATTAAGAGATGTTGAATTTCATTGTCGGTTCTCAGTAATGCGGCAATCTTAAAAGTAAAATTTGCCACGAAACGCATCAATGACCCACCCTGCCGCGGTACACGGCTGCTGGGTGCTGTGTAGAGATGGACAGACACGTTCATCCTTCGGAACTAGTTCACTGGTGATCGTTCTTTTTTGGGAGCCGTTCATCTTTATTCGTTCACCGTTCATTTGTGCATGGTATACGGTTCTTAAGAAAAATTGAAAACCAGTAGTGTAGGTGACTGAAGGATGGAAGCCGCCAAGAGGGGGGCACTTGCCTCTCCTCTGGAGTACAGAGTTTTTATTCATTGCAGAACTCACACACTTGCTGAAGTAATTTCCGTGATTCTGCAGAACCTCTCGTGGTAGCCAATTGAAGCGTTACATGGCTGATCGCAGTGAAATAGTATAGGGTCGTTCACGGAAAAGCGACCCTGGTTACAGACTGCTCGCCAACTAAGCCCGTTACGAGCAGATACAAGAAACAGATAAACATGTAATAATTAGACAATAAAGAAATACCAAATAAGCCAATGCGAGGCCCAACTGCGAAACAATAGATGACGATTGGTGGGCGACAATGAGCAGTCCAGTACTCGGGGCCAATTTTTCGTGCGCCAGCCTGTACCACTGAAATAATGTTGTAGAAGTAGTCATATTCTCCTTAGAGAATGTGACACCAGACATTCGGTTATGGAGCGCGGGCTTCGTTCGGTTGTAAGTCGGTCTGCCTTCAACAGTAAACATGCCATTTTACCTTGGATCATAAAAAGACTGAAAGTAGCCTCTTGTCTGCTGTGTCGACTTCCTTTACTGCCTTCTTTGAAATATTGCTGTGGAGTTGCATATGAGGCATTTAACCCAAGTCTGCGTCACGGGTTTCGTAATGAATCGGCAGTAGCTAAATGTAGCGCTTTGTGGAGCAATGTTGTAACAGAATGCCTTGTGCATTCCACTATGCCTTAAAATTTGTTTCCTGCTTTATCACTTTCCTGAAAGATTACTCAAAGGCTCTTTGACTGATTCATTTTCCTTCTAACAAATACTATTCTCATTTCTAATCGTTTCATACTTCAAATTTTTCGTTTTCGCTGTTGTTACTGGTACTTGATAAAAATGTTTTCTAAATATATTGCAGTTTTATTTCCTAACTTATTGGTCATTTTATTGAACATATGTTGAATGCTATCATAGAATGATAAAATGTTAGATTGTCAACTTCAGAAAAGTGTCATGTCCAGAATCCTATTAACACAGAAAGGTTTACTTCGAAGAAGGTAATTGAGTCAAGCCCGTCTTGTAAGTATCAAAGTAATTTACCCATAATAAATACAAATACCGAGTCAACATCGATCATATCGCGGAGAGTTCTGGAGGCATGATAACATCACAAAAGTGATAAATTATGCCCCCCTCTCTGAAAAAATTTCTGCTTGTACTGTACAAGTACTACGTTTTAGACTATTGGATAAAAATTGTAGAAGCTGTTTTTTAAAATTACAGTTCATGAATATCTTTCTTTCATAACACAAACCCATTTCCAACAAAGTATTATAGGTACTACAAGCATTGTAGTATTTCAATAAATATTTTACATTTTACAAACTCAAGTGGGGTCAGACATTTTCGCATATGTGCTATTAAAGAAAGCCGGCCGCAGTGGCCATGCGGTTCTAGGCGCTCCGGTCTGGAACCTCGCGACCGCTATGGTCGCAGGTTCGAATCCTGCTTCAAGCATGGATGTGTGTGATGTCCTTAGGTTAGTTAGGTTTAATTAGAACTGGGGACTGATGACCTCCGATGTTAAGTCCCATAGTGCTCAGAGCCATTTGAACCATTTGTTAAAGTAATTTGGGGCTCAATTGACTGTAAATGACATTAGAATGAACTCAAAGTAGAGCATGGCCAATTTCCTTCCCCATCCTTAGCTAATCCGAGTTTGTATCCAAACTCAGATGACCTCGATGCTGATGGTATGTTAAAACACTAAGCTCCTTCATTTTGAAAGACTGCAAGATTTGTGCACTTAGCTGGATATTGAAGAAATTGGGTCTCCTCTATTTCTGAAGACATCTTGTGGAAAATTAGGATGCTGCAACAAAATTGAAAACCTTGAAAATTGTGATATTAAAGACTTGTAGCTTTTCACCTGTTGCAACAATATTACACAACAAAGATATATTACAGTTTTAACGAAGTGTCAATCGATACAGGTCTACACTTGTTGACGGTGCTGCGTAACGACCGTGCTGTTCAGTAACGCTGTGTTTCAGAATCGACTACCATGGCAGCCGGCAAGGGAGTTCAGGAGAGCACACCTGCATACCTGGGTGGCCTACTAGACGCTGGGGAAGGTAACATGGTGACTTTGGCGGCGGGGGAGACGCGGCTGGTGGCGCACACAGCCGTCCTAGTTACCGGGAGCCCCGTGTTTGCCGCAATGTTTCGCCACGACATGGTGGAGTCCAGCAGTGGCCTGGTCAACGTAACAGATGTGGACGGACCGGTGCTGAGAGAGCTACTGACGTTCATGTATACCTTCCATGCCCCCCAGCTGGCGAGCATGGCTGCACAATTACTAGTCGCCGCCGATAAATATGGCGTGCTTAGCCTGAAGGCTCAGTGCGAGCAGCAGCTGGCCACTGGACTGGCTGTGGACAACGCGGCGGCCACAGTTGTTCTCGCGGTGCGTCACTGCTGCCCCGGCCTCAGGCAGACCGCCATCTCCTACATAAAGGGGCGCACGCATGAAGTGATGGCCACGCAGGGCTGGGCTGACGCAGTGCGCACCCAGCCAGAAGACGTCATAGAGGTCAGCAAGCTGCTCGCGGAGACACCAGAGTCCAGGTAAGCACGAGATGATCACCATTAATTGTGTGTGTGTGTGTGTGTGTGTGTGTGTGTGTGTGTGTGTGTGTGTGTGTGCGCGCGCGCGCGCGCGCGCGCGCGCGCGCGCACAATAGACAAAACTGTTTTCAGATTGTGTTCAAGCAATTTTAGAACAGCTGTGCAAATGCATGTGTCTGACACATTTTATGTGACTGCAATATGTAACAAAATAATGCTATGGCTTAGCCCAAAGCACATAAAC
Organism: Schistocerca americana; assembly: GCF_021461395.2. Lineage (NCBI taxonomy): Eukaryota > Metazoa > Arthropoda > Insecta > Orthoptera > Acrididae > Schistocerca > Schistocerca americana. The sequence continues at coordinate 29,803,888 of NC_060129.1, read as the reverse complement.
CTGAAATATCTTGTTTAACCCTGTAAGTTCAGCTATCCACTGTTCAAAACACTGTTGGGGCAACTTCTTGAGACGAATAAATCTGAACCTCACTGCAGTGATACATATCTGAGCAACAGAATGTTCATCTAACTTCCAAACAAGGTCGTCATGACGAAAATCGGGGCACAATTTTGAACACAGTTTGAAACACAGTCAGTACATGTCAGTTCCGACAGATGATGGAGAGAAAGCAATGGGCATCATAGCTGTAACGTTGTATGTGTCAAAGTGGGCTTCGACTTGTGTGTGATATTCAGACCAATCCTCTTCATTACCATTAAACTAATGGTGCTTGGGAGGAGTGACTGGCTGTGGAGCAACTTAGTCATTTGTTAGATGCTGAGCAGCAGTTGCTCAGTGTGCTGTACCTGAAATTGAAGAACTTTATGTTGAGAGGTAACCTGTTATGGCTCAGACACAGTTAAATGCTTTCTGGCATACACAGGGTGAAACAGTACACACAAAGAATAGTATACCCATTGTCAGATGTCACAGGCTGCACAGATTGCTAAAGCAGGACAAGTGGCGAACTGTGGTGACACTAACATCAGTCTTCAATGCTTGGAAGAGTGCAATTGTCTCAACACAGTGTACTGAACACCTCTAATGATAGGCTCAACAGGTAATGACTGCATGTGGCAATGTTAACACTGTGACATCAGCAACTAAAACTGAAATGGGCACGTGACTATCGGCACTGGACGTTGGTGCAGTGGCAGAGCATTGTACAAGTGTACAGTCTGATGAGTCCCAATAGCTTCTTCGTCAATCGGATGGTAGGGCATGAATGATATTCCAGGGGAAAAGCTCCTCCCATCTGTTCTGTGGAGAGACAAGCTGGCAGTGCCGCCGTCATGATGTGGGGAACATTCACAGGGGCATCTTGTGGGTCCAGTGGAGCTTGCTCAAGGCACCATGATAGCAAATGAGTATTATACATTGGTTGCAGACTACGCATAGCCCTTTGACTCACATTTATTGACAGTAGTGGCAGTTTTCAATAACATGTGCCAGGTCACAAGGCCAGGAGTGTGATGGAGTGGTTTGAGGAACACATTGGCGAGTTCCAGTTGATATGCGACCCGATCGCACACATCTGGCATACGATGGAATGTGGCATCTGAGCTGATCTCCCCCCCCCCCCCCCCCCCTCTGGAATTGATGGACATTAGGTGACTTAGGCTGTGTCCTACGTGAGCGACAGAAGAGACTGACAGTGCGCAGCAGTTTCAGGCGACAAAACACAACCGTAGGTGTAGTTACGGAAGTGTCCTACGTGAGCGACATCTGTGTCGCTGCCTGTCTCCCGCTGCAACTCGCGACGTTTGAATTCAAACGTATTTGAATCTTGTTGCTGCAGCATGTGCAACAGATACACGCGACGGCAGCCATTGAAATATTTAGGAGATTATAAGAAAACTATTTGGTGAAAAAATTTGGTTCATCCGCATATTACAGCTTGATATCGTCGCTTGATAAAGGTCTCAATTTATTTTCGTTATTCGTCATAGTTACTGTGCTGCACGAAATTGAGTACATGGGTGCACGAAATTTTGAAGAATTTGCAGAGGTAAAATCACATTGCATAGACTTTCCATATAGTTCATTTAAGTCCATACATTGTGTATGAAATGTTCAAATGGTTCAAATGGCTCTGAGCACTATGGGACTCAACTTCTGAGGTCATCAGTCCCCTAGAACTGAGAACTACTTAAACCTAACTAACCTAAGGACATCACACACATCCATGCCCGAGGCAGGATTCGAACCCGCGACCGTAGCGGTCTCGCGGTTCCAAACTGCAGCGCCCAGAACCGCGCGGCCACTTCGGCCGGCTGTATGAAATGTAATAATATATCTAAACTGTATTTAAAATTGAGACCGGAATATTTCTTTTCATTCTTGAGATATTGGTTTTTACATCTATGGACGGGGCGGAACATTTCCTGCGCTTTGGGAATCAAGTGGTCGTAAAAATTGTTGTATTTCATAAACGGTTAAAGATATCGAAAAGATGATATTTGGAAATGACAACACGCAGAAAGGACTATTTATCATATGATTGACACTCGATTCACTTTTGTAAACGCGTGAGCAGAGCAAAAACAAGACTCCCTCTAAATAACACCATGAGGTTTTTTCTGAATTTTCATAGCCAAACAAAGGGAAAGAAACAGTAAATGGGGTATCAAAGTGATCAGCGTGAGGTCTAGTTTTGCATGAACATACGTAACTGCTTGAAAGTAATCTGGGTAATTATAAAAAACTTGATTAATGAGGTGAGGAAAAATTGAAATATTTCACAAAAAGCTGCTGCCAAGCTATGTAAATGAAGTGTCAAAAATTTCGTCTGTTCAAGGCCTAGCTATTTTGCACATAAAGATACATTGGTATTTAAATGTCAAAAAGGATTCCATCGAATCAAGTATGTTACATAGGCAAACGAGGAGTCAGTAAATCATCCCTCCTGAATAAAACTTGAAAATCAAAAATGAAAGAAATCATCCAGATAATTTATGAAATGATTTGTGTAAAAGAAATAAGTAGATCAGAGAAATGTTCTACATGCTTTTCAATGATGCTCAAAATCATGAACAGAAAATGAGGTGCTCCAAACATTTCCCTAATATTTTTTATATCTTATTTTTAGACAAATCATTACACAAAATCTTTGACTTTCTTTTTAAAAAATTTGTATGCTTTACCTTTACACACTATTTAGATTAATGGTAACGCTTGGCCTTAACTCTGACTGCTGATGAATTACATTTGTAACAGCAGATATCTGTAAAATTTCATACTTCATTGTAATTTGTTAGGAATTTAATGTTTGTGATATACTGGGAGAGGTGTGTATACACTTAAAGACAAAGTTCTTTGGCAAGACCTTAAAATATGCTTAGCAACGCAGTGTAAACAGTATATATAAAGTGTATTATACAGAATTGTAACGGAGTCAGTTAAAATATAAGATGCAGCTGAAATTGAACCTAGGACAACAAATCGTACTCATGTTCTGTAACGCTACCTCTACACATCTAACTGTCCTTCAGTTATCAATCTACGTACTTACATGTCTATTTATGGTAGTCAGTAATGTAGTCAGTCATTCTTCTGCATTTATTGGCTGTTAAAAGTTCTTGATCACGTAAAAAACATTTGTATTTAATGTACTGGTGAGATAGTTGAATGCTCCTCTGTTCATTCACGTGTCTTTGAAGATTTGTATGGTGATCTTGGTAGTTGATATTTATGAAATACTCCATGGAGATTCCTCCCTTTGTAAATTTCATGCACAGCATTCCTTTTCGCTTGATTTTCTTAGGTAAATATAATTTTGTAGACTTACTCTCCAGCTACAGTATTCTACAGTTTGAGGGCGCTGTTTTATAGGGACAGCTGGTTGGCTCTAAGCAGCCTTCTTGTAGCGCGACATGGTCGTTCGCACGCAGGAAACTCGAGCTCTTGCCTGATGTTGCTGCTTGTCGCTGGAGTGTTACTTATCCAGAAGTTGCTCGCTTCTGTCACTCACATAGGACACTGCCTCAAGTGTGCAGATGCAGTGCCAACTCCCTCCAGTGACCTACCAAGGCCTCATATTTCTTCCATGCAATTAAGTTGCTGCTGTTGTCCATGCCGGCTATTAGGTAGGTGGTCGTAATGTTGTGGCTGACCAGTGGCTATATAATACATCTGTTGTTGGTGTCTGGAGTTAGTCACTTAATTTGTTTTCTTCTTCCACCCTATGCGTTCTCATTTTGCTGCCCATTAATGTCCCCCTCCCTCCCCCCCCATTATGGCACAGTGCGTAGGGATTCTTGATAAGTTGTATTAGAAATTTAGTCTCCCAATTTGGTTAGCTGGTTCTATTGTTTGAGGTCATGGCTTCATATATTTAATGTTCGGTGGTTACATTGTGTACTTGTCAGTGGTATCTGAAATTTCTTTAATTCCTGCAGAATAGGTCTGTGTTTTAAGGCATTCCTAATTTTTTAAATGTGAAACATTCTCTGGTTACTCATGCAGTTGAAGTGCTTGTGGTAATGTCAGCTTCCAGATTAGAAGTACAGCGTGCCAGAGCTCATATCGACATGTTTGATTCTTAACCTTGGGTGAGATGTGGGGAGAAATATACAGACTTGTTGCCCCTTATTGCCTGCATTTTAATCACCTTCCCAGGTCTCCATTTTTCAGAGTTTAAGTTGGTACTTGTTAGTGAATGCACAGTTGATTAGTTCAACTTCGTCTATTCTAAGACCAAAATCTTGTGGGCCGAGGCCCCGAAGCCTGGAGGCAGCTGTACAGTAGCTTGTGCGCCTTAGCCATTCTGGTTTTTGAGGAAAGTTGGCCTGCATTTTCTGGATGATTCCTGCAATTATGGTTCCCCAAACTGTAAATAGCGTGCCTAGCCTTAAGGCATCATATATTAATTCTGGTAAGTACAGAGTGATCTGTGATGCTAGTCTTTGGAGTATCTGTGAATGCATCCATTCTGGATCTGGAGTTCGTTTATTCTTTAGTTCTATTATTTCTACCACAACTTTGTAATGTGCAAATGGGTGGGTGACTAGCTGAATTGCATGGAGTGTGTTTGTGCTCCCTGAACATGGTCTGTTGTGTGTCAGTGACATCAAGGTAGATCATTCAGTAGGAATTGTTTATTTCTTCATCTTCCTGTCACTGTACTCTTATACTGCTGTAGCTTACACAGAACACAGGGCAGCAATACATCCACACATTGCAATGTTGTACATGATAACCTGTTGTAACTTCTAGATGTAGTGAAGCATGTCACCATGCCTAGTTCAGTCCCACATTCACATCTCACAGTACACATTCAGCAGCCGAAACAACACTTGGAACTGACAGTTGGTCCTGTGCACACGACAGCAGCCTGACTTCTGGTAGCCCCAGCTTTCACAAGCATCTTTGAGGTACTGACAACTGGGAAGTTTTCCATCAGTAATTGTGATTGGACTGAAAGACAAAAGGGGAAAGATGTTCTTGTCGGAGCACAAAAGGGTGAAAACATTGCTCTTTGAAGGACTCGTGCAGAAAAATGGAGAACTAGCTGCTTAAGCCCTCATTCTGCTTTACGTACCAAAATTTTTATCATGCAAAGATATTTATGCACACTCCCACTGCCCAGATATCTCTCTATCTCTCTCTCTCTCTCTCTCTCTCTCTCTCTCCCTCTCTCTCCCTCTCTCTCCCTCCCTCTCCCTCTCTCCCCCTCTCCCAGCAATAAATGGAAACCCTTTCTTACTTACACTGTCTCCCTCTCTTTCTTTTGCAATGCCACTGTCTCCACCTAACTGCAACGGCTCAAAAATGCTGTGGTGTCAATGTTATTTTTTCCCATCCCCATGTGTTCAAAATTTCAGTCCATAATGTGCTGTCCCCCTATACCTGTGTGTATTAGGATGCAGACCCACAAAGCATGTGTAGGGTCTCCACGCATCTAGTTTTCATTTCCACTGTCATCTCTCCATTTTTCTCCTATTGGGTATATGTCCATCCATCTCTCTTTCACTTCTACCGCTATTGTCTCACACTGACCAGCAATATCTATCTCTTTTGGTTTCATTGCTGTTGTCTTCATGCATTTCAATTTTTCACTACGACTTTATCACCTCCATCCCGCCACCTAGCCTCCTCTTTTTCTCCCACTGGCACTGTCTTTCCTAGCTTTTGCCATAACTCTCTCTACTCTTTCAGCACAAAAAAAAATTGAGTATTTCCAGACACCAAAATTTTTGGTGAGGAAGGTGCAGTGAGGACTGAGGCAGCTGGTTCCCTACTTTGCTGTCAGTCTTTCAAAGAGTTAAATATTTTCACCCTTTCATGCTCTGATAGCATTTTTCCCCTGGTAGTCTTTCCCTGTGCATCTAAAGTTTCCACAGCCAATATCTCTGGAACCACGATACATACTGACAAACGGCTTTTCCGGCTATTAATGTAAGGCAGGGAGTCGCGAATTTAAATTCTGTGAGACATTTTAAATTGTGTGGAAATACTGGTATCAACTCACTTACTTTTTTTAAAAAAAAATGGACACTCCATATTATTCCATACACAATCAAGAGCAATCACAATAATAATGGCGTTGGTTGCATTGCAATACATAAATTACATTCCAAGAAATTGAAACTAAAGTTGCTGCATGAAATGAACAAAATGCGCTGTTATTGTACTTCCTGCTAAACGAGAGTGACCCGCACATTGCTCGTAATCACGAAGTGATTGACGTGCATGTTCTTACATTCATTTTTTAATTTTTTTTATTTATACAGCAAGTTCTGTAGGACCAAATTGAGGAGCAAATCTCAAAAGCCATGGAATGTGTCAGTACATGAAATTACAACATAAAAGTAATAACAGATAAAAATAAATGACTTTGTGACTAACCTAGGCCTCCTAATTGCTGAGGACTGCTGCATATTCCCTAAATCTACAGCTACACAAGGCTCCTCTCCACTCAACTCTGACAGTTGGTCAAATCTATTGCATATATGCAAAGTAAAACTGTCTGAATACCTCCTCTTCCTAGCTGCCTTCTTGCCAATTGCCAGTTCCCATTCCCCCACTACCCTTCACCCGCCTCAACCTATCTAGTTCCTCCTTTGCGTGTTGTAACTGCTCCTCTATCAACTTATTTCTACTACAGATTCTGCATTCCCAGGAGAGGATCTCACTAAAATGACCACTGGCTTCGCCACTGCATTCCCCCCGATGAAAATACTTTGAACAAATCCTACACCGTAGCCCACTATTCACAAACCTACGACAGAACCCACACTCCTCACTCATGGTAAAATTTTACAATTACTGAAAAAACTATATGGCTAAGTTACCAAAGTTCAGTTACACCACTAGAATTATTTATAGAACTAACAATAAAGGTCTTGAAATTCTCTGCCTACTAAGAAAGCAACTACTTGTATAAATACTACTACACAACAGCTAATACCAATACCAACAAAACTTCACAAAATTATTAGCTAAAACCAAAAAATTCGAAAGGCTACTGGAACATTAAACGAAGTTAAAACAGCAAATGAAAATTTTACTGAAGTATTTCACTAGAAACAATAAGAAACGTCGGGTGAAAACTAATGTACGGAATTTACTAAACAACTTAAACGCACAGAAAACTCTAAAAAACCCAGCAAGCGAACTATTCCAAAAGTTTATTAAATCGTTATTTCGCTTCAAACAGCATGAAACACTGCCAAAAACTATTAAATTTAATAACTGTATAACAGTGGACAAATACGTTTGTCAGTACTTAGCTTTCTAACTGCTACAGCTGTAGTGCAAGCTGCAAAATGTACACACACATTGCTATCATGAGGGCCTAAGGAAGTAATAAGGGTTTATGCCACAACCATTGATATCTACATAAGTGTCCCTCATACTTGTCGTATTCATCTCCGTACAGATTGTGGAACAGTACCTGCCAGTGTACGCTGCCCCGTTACAGTGTCCAGGTCAACCTTTCGCCTCTGCAGTTGCGTACAGCAGTGGGCTGCAATCGGCACTGTATGTGGGAATGGCTCACTGTGATGCGGGTTGTTCATTGTGAAAGTATGTACAGGTACATGGCACTGGTGTACTGTACACTGTGATTGGTGTCAGTTGTAATTGTGGTATTAATTTACCTGTCAATCTGTTCTAGGCATTTGACATGGTATTCAAAAATGAGGAAACGGTTGACATGATGTTACTGTACAGAGAATGCCACAAATATGGCACATCTCCACAAGTATTGTCAGAAGGCTTTGTGTGACAGGGCAGTTCTGTCCATGAACGTGATTCTGCAGCAGGGGCCTCACACGTGAAGCAACAGATGGAGTAGTTGTAGTGATCCCTGCAATAAAGCCTCGTGCAAGTATTCGTCAAATGGTGACGGGTGGGAATTCCTCAAATGAAAGCATGACATGTATTCTGCACAGGCATAGATACCACGCGTATCATGTGGCAGTTCATAGTCCTCCATAACGACTACGTTCAAAATCACCAAGAATACTGTCAGTGCAGAGTTGCCACAAGCTGTGGAAATCAGGGAATTTCAAAAATGTTAGGGAATAAGGGAAATTTGAAAAAAAATTAACACAGGAAATATCTTGTTTTGGTCCCAGTAGATGAAATGGTTTGTTTACTGAGGTGCCAAGCAGTCACTGGTGGGGCGCAGCCACTTCCTTCCCTCGTTCTTTCTGCTTCTCCCTTTCCCACCTGTCCCCTCGCTTGCAGTCAGTGCTGCCACCACTTCTTTCCATTAGCCTAGCAGCTGCCAACAAGAGGCAGGGAGGTGTGAGGAGTGGTTTGTTTGGCTCTGATTCTCAAGAGACTGTAGACACAGCGACTGGCTGTGTGTGTGTGTGTGTGTGTGTGTGTGTGTGTGTGTGTGTGTGTTTTTGTTTGTTTTGGTTTTCAGACAAAGGCCATGGCCGAAAATATAGTTGAGTGTGTGATTGGTCTTTTTTACACACCTGTCTGCAGCTCCGTATGGGTTGATCACCGTGGACTCACTTCATCAGCATGGTTTCTGTGACACGTAAATAACTGACCACATGGGTGGACTTCCACGACAGGCCAAAATTGCAGGCCGTTGCTGAAGGTATCTCAAGGGATCGGGCCTGCCAATATGAAACCATGAAAAACTCGAATTTTTCATTGTTTTAGTTTCAGTTAAATTTTTTAAATTTTGACTGGTAAGAATTGATTCTCTAGCGAAGAATACTACTGGAGAACAATACTGCAGCAATAAAACATAAACGAGAGGGGAAAAAGTAAATCTTTAGTTGTGAAGGAAATGCTCCATTTACAACAAGAAATCATGTTGCACGCACAAGTATCTGCAAACAGCAAAAATGTATCAAAGGCCTTCGTAACAATAAACTCCTTTCTGTAAGTGTGGCGTCACAACTGCTACATCAGGTTCATTTGAGCAGTTGCCAGCGGGCGGATGTGCAGTTGACTTGCATATGAGCAATAGCTTCTCCCTCTTCTGGCTACTTGAAGTGCGGCTGTTAGCTCTATCGGCAGTAGCAGCAAAATGCTAATGAGAAAATTTTTTCTTACGTTCCATAGCTGCCAGCTTCACGCATTGTGCAGAGTTACCCGAGTTGTAGTGGGGAGGGGTTAGCCTCCACGTGACCCGTATTTGCGTTTAGTGATATTGCTGTATAATCTTCTTTTACAGCTCCCAAGTCAAATGAAAATAAAACGTTTTTCTGTGGCCGGGAGCTATCAAGCGAATTAAAATACATTGACATAATTATGGAAGGCAAAAATATATTAGTTTCAGTCTTCTGGATTTTATTTTATTTCAAAGATTTTAGCAGTCGAGCATTAATCACTTTGCAGATCAATGAACTTACCGTCTTCTGTTTGCTAAAGAAATTTGGCTTTATTAATCACTCCCACTGAGGCAATCAATTTATTTGAACCAAAGTGTTTCATGCCACAGTATTGGCTAGTTTCAATTGTTCACTGAATTTAAAGTCCACTTTCTCATGTTGTGACATGTATGGTATTATGCCATTATAAAGAACTATACATGAGATGGTACAGTACTGCTACTCGAAAAAAATTTACATCCCAAAAACCACACTGAAAAGGTTAATATCACACGGGACCTACTTCATTTTGAATGTTGACAAATCAATGTGCACTTCAGGCCGGATTAGGAGTTTCAGTATAGTTTACAAAATTCTGATGCTTTAGGTGTATCCTCTGACGTCATGTTTCTTTTTGGCGTAATGTAAGATCTCTTTATGCTTTATACATACATACATACGTGCGGGCTTCCTACATCATTGCAGCTGCACACGCGCATTAATGCCTGTTTTCGGGCGAGCTCTGGCAACTGCTAAATCGAACCTACTTCTAACAATCTCGGGATAGTTTTGCAAATGGTGATTTGAGAGGCGTTACTTTCAAAGTAAATTTCTCTTTATGGAAGATGAATTATGTTACGTGTGAGAAAGTGGGATGAATTTCTCCAATCAGAGCATTTGACTCTCGTTTAGAACTGAATACTTTCAGGCCCAACCATGTAGAATAATTTGTGTCTCAGGAGACCAGACACATCATTATTCCTAATTAGTGGCACATTTGTGTGAAATACCTTAAGTATAACACACGCGAGAAAGATCAATACTACATGTAAAAGCTTAGATTCTCTTGTAGCTTATTAATCTTAGAGACCAATATTATATGAGAAAGCTTGGCTTTTCTTGTTGCCACACTACATATATTAATGTAAACTGTTAACTTTTCCTCCTTGTGTATTCACGCTATGTAAGTGATCTCACTATTGGCTTACTACAGGGTGTGCCCTATTCTCTGAATATCTATCATCGACTGCCGAGATCATGTTGCATGAGATATGATTGGCTTACATAAGGGCATCGCAATCTCGATTTCAAAGCTCTGGAAAGTAACGTGCTGTGTTCGGTGCAATTCGAATTTATACTAATATGAAAATATGCAGCGTATTTGTTTCCAAAACCTGATGGAAGACCTACCCTTCAATTGCATCAAATAATGTGGTGTCAACATGATGGATGCCCTGCGCATAATGCCACAGTGGGACAGTAGGAGCTAAACTAACCACCCCACATCGATGAATTGGACAGAGCAATCGTATCGAGGGATTTCCAGGAGGATTGCCAGACCTCACGCCCATGGACATTTTTCTCTGGGGAAATGTGAAAGACGTGGTGTACCAGCAGGTCCCAACAACAAGTACGAACACTACAGCCTATATTCGTGCTGCATGCTCTGCAATAGCATCACAAACACTGATAGCCACGAGTGGATCAGTGATGGAGTGGGCACAGCTGTGTTGCCAAGGATATAGTGACAGCAGTCACTAAAGATGTTCAGTGACACGTCCTGTACATGGCATGTACCATTGTGTAATTGATAAACTACATACAAATAGCATGTATCCCTCTGTGTGACCCTTTGACAGCCATTAATTTTGTTTACCCTGGTCAGTGGATACCAGTATTTTCTTACAGTTATGTGTACTGTAGTAGTATGAAGCACATACGAGTAAACCATGCCCTTGTTTATCTTGCGCATGACTGGACATCTGTGTGTTTCCTAGGCCACGTACTAACAGTGTACATAGCGATACGTAAATACAGCTTTGTTGTATCATAGTACTTAAATCACATCGCGATTTCGAGCAACATGTGGGTTTCTCTTATATTGTGAAAAGTGCAATAATGTCATGTTCTGCTTATTTCAAGCGTCAAATTCATGTACCAATTTCTCAATGTAATTTATGCATTGCGGTGAAATCAATGCCATTACTGTCTGCCCCTGGTAACTCAGTGGTCAGCGCGACGGAATGTCATACCTAATGGTTCGGGTTTGATTCGCGGATGGGTCGGGGATTTCCTCCTCTCAGGGACTGGGTGTTCTGTTGTCCTTATCATTATTTCATCCCCATCCACATGCAAGTCACCAAAGTGGCATCAGCTCGGAAGACCAGGTTGAGATTCATTGGGAGAGTGCTTAGAAAATGTAGTCCATCAACAAAGGAGGTGGCTTACAAAACACTCGTTCGACCTATACTTGAGTATTGCTCATCAGTGTGGGATCCGCACCAGGTCGGGTTGACGGAGGAGATAGAGAAGATCCAAAGAAGAGCGGCGCGTTTCGTCACTGGGTTATTTGGTAACCGTGATAGCGTTACGGAGATGTTTAATAAACTCAAGTGGCAGACTCTGCAAGAGAGGCGCTCTGCATCGCGGTGTAGCTTGCTCGCCAGGTTTCGAGAGGGTGCGTTTCTGGATGAGGTATCGAATATATTGCTTCCCCCTACTTATACTTCCCGAGGAGATCACGAATGTAAAATTAGAGAGATTAGAGCGCGCACGGAGGGTTTTAGACAGTCGTTCTTCCCGCGAACCATAAGCGACTGGAACAGGAAAGGGAGGTAATGACAGTGGCACGTAAAGTGCCCTCCGCCACACACCGTTGGGTGGCTTGCGGAGTATCAATGTAGATGTAGATGTAGATGTAGACTTGCACCAGACGAACTGTCTACCCGATGAGAGGCCCTAGCCACATGGCATTTATATTTTAATGCCATAACTACTACTTTCTGTTGAAACCAATATTTCTGCACAGTTTAGAATGTCCCATAGTTTTTACTTTCTTGAGCCCCTGCTGTACATTCATACCCATGAAAGCTGTTAGTCAGTATCTGTTGGTGGTTCCACAGATAATGGCGGTGAAAAGTTTAGGTGGTACGCCACGTATCAAATTCTGTAAGTCAACAACATTTAGACAGTTTACTTACGTACTTCGGCACATTTAGGTACTTCGTCATATATAAACAACAAATAAGTATGCATAATATGAAGTTAACACAAAATCATTTGACTTAGGTTTCTTTTTGTATACCTTGATCAAGTGAAATTTTTGTCTTAAGACGTAAAAATGTTGTTAGTAATTACAGAATCAACAGCTTTTCCAGTGATATGTTTTTAACAGTAATTTTAAGTTATTTTCAACACGTGAAAACCCTCATGAGGCCATTTTTAGCACTGTAGTACAGCTTCCCATCTATTTATATACGTGCGAAGTGCCTATTATACAGAGGTAGTATGTCATAAGGTTTTATTGATGGAAAAATGCTGGGTAAAAACAAAGTTTCATGACCTCAGAACCTATGCAATGGCCCTAAAACCCTTGCCATGTGTTCATTACATCAGTTAAAACTATATGTGTACTTCAGATGGGATATCACACACATACTTTGAGTGGATATAGACACTAAATATGAACTCTTAGATATCATAACAGATAATGATATCCAAAAAGTTTCAATCTTACTGAAAAATGTCATCTTAAGAAGACATGGCAAAGGTGCTGTCATGAATAGAAATTACTGTCCCCACAATTGGTGCTTTCCCTACACAAAAATCTTGGTCCTTTGTGGCTTTCCCAGGAACTGCCCATGAACAAATTGTGCTTTCATAAGCCACTTAAGGTCCAGTGTGAGCCACACCTAATGCAAAATAACCAGACGATTTCCTCAGTTTGCCTGGGCTGGAAGGAGTGTGTGGTGTTTAAATTTTGACGCTGTACTGAAGGATAGCAACAGTATGACATATCTTCTGTCTGGTATACAAATGGCTTTCAGGCTAAGGGCTATCCGAAATACTACATGCCTTGTCTCTGTCACCAGCGGAACACGAGTTATGACCCGCTGAAAATCCGTATTTTGGGGCGCAGCATTTGGAGCATAATGGTATCTTGAAGTGCGATCCATGGGATGACTAAAACACAGCGTCCTAAAAGTGTTAAGTTGCTTGCTCAGAAGTGTGATGTCAGTCAGTGTAATCACCAACTGGTGTTCCTTATGCTCTTGCCACTGAATGCTTCTGCTGCAGTACAGACTTTACTTTGTGTAATTGTCTTTCATTTCCTTGGTATGTGTATGGCGTATGCCAGCAATTTCTGTAGCCAATTTATTCTACTATGTACAAGGAGTACAGGGGAATGTGGCATAATTTTATATATAATTTTATATATAATCAAATAAAAATAGTTGTTTCTTGTAATATGACAACAGATGATCCTCGTATGTAATTTAACATGATTATTAATATTTGAAACGGAAACACATCACTAGTGTTTGTCTTTTCAAGAAATCTTGTTACTGATTCATTACATGTAAATATAGTTCAGATTGCCACTCAGCTTGCAGACATTAGCTTCTAAATCTCACAGGAAAAAGTCACAGACAGCTGATGTTACAATTACTTCCTTCAAAATTTTTAGATAACATTATTGGGAGACATCGGTATATGAGTTAAGCAAAATTTGTAAAAATGTCTCGACGACACAATCATTTATTAAAGATATGACCGTTTTCCACCTCTAGAAGTAGGCCATTTTCAGATAATGTTCTGTAGAGGTAAAAATTAAAAATTCTCATTCACACAGGGTAGTCAGCAAACATCAAAAAGTGTGTGCATTGAAACAACGTATCGTCAGACGTGGGGCTGCCAGTGAAGACGCTTAGAACAGCTGTGCTCACCTCAGCTGTGTAACTGCTGCCGATGGCTGAGGTTAAACAGCATCAGTGTTAGCCAATGGGAGGCAATTTATGTTTTCTATGTTAAGATCTGAATATCCATTTTTAAAATGTATAAAATTGTAACTGTAAATGGCCAAAACAGGGGTATGTATAATCTACAGATTTCGTATGTCTTAAAAACAGTTCTGATACATTAAATAATAAGCCAATATGATAGGTTAAAATGTAACCCAGAACACTGCCTCGAGGCAATAGTTAGCATTGCGAAGATGCTGTTTGCATAGCAACTGCCATAAAGTCATCACTTATGTACAGGGCTACTCAGAAAGAGGCAACAGATTTCACATTTATTGCTTCCATAATACAAAAGACACACAGCTGCAGCATTCCTGGAAATAGAAATCAACTTTTAATGCACTGAATGAATGTGAGCACCATGTGATACACAAAAAATATCAGCTGGCCGTGGTGGCTGAGCAGTTCTAGTAGCTTCAATCCGGAAACGCAAAACTGCTATGGTCGCAAGTTCGAATTCTGCCTCGGGCATGGATGTGTGTGATGTCCTTAGGTTAGTTAAGTTTAAGTAGTTCTAAGTTCAAGGGACTGATGACCTCATATGTTAGGTCCCATAGTGCTCAGTGCCATTTGAACAAAAATATCAAAGCAGGGGCTCATTTCCTGCCACACACAAAGCAGCTGGTCTCTTGTTATAGAATTTGCAGATTCAACAGTGCGATGTTGCAGACTTCGAAGAATGTCAGGCATGGGGAGGTAGAAGTTTGATGTTTTACGTAGCCCCACAGATAAGTGACAACGTGTGAGGTCTGAGATGCTGGATTGGAAGAGAAGGACCGGAAGATGAACGTCATTGTCGGTGGCCCCCTAAGTCTCCAGGCCGATGGGCCAGTACGAATGTGAGATAACTTAATAGCAGTTGCTATGGAAACAGTGTCTTTGTATTGCAAACGATCGCCTCAAAATGAGGTTCTGGGTTACAGTTTAACCGATTAGATGGGCTTATTATTAGTTTTATAAAACTATTTTTAAAATACACGATATCCGTAGGGTGTAGGAAGCCCTAATTTGGCTAAATTGTTGTTTATTTTTAAAAATAGATGTTCATAGCTTTACATGTGAATTGCTTCCCACTGTCGTCACACGCCCTCTTCCATGAAATTTAACCCATGGCTCCTCAGCCATCAGCAGCAGTTTCACAGCTGAGGTGAGCATAGCTCCTCAAAGCTTGGCACTGGCAGCCCCATGGCTAACGATACGCCATTGCAAAGCACACTCTTTTTAGTGTTCAGTGATTTCCCTGTGTAAATGAAAATTTTTAAATTTTATCTCTACACAGCATTGTTTGAAAATGGCCAAACAGTAAAGACAAGAACCAGTCATATCTTCAATAAATAAACGTACAGTTGAGGTGCTGTTCAGCAATTTTACTCCCTTCGTGCAATCATGATTCCTGGAGCTATCACAGAAATCAATTATCTTAGCTTGTGTAGGTGTTTTTCCTTCAAAAACATGTAAATATGTTTACACTGAATACAGTGACAAATTCGAACTTTTAATTCTCATTCAGTGGCAGCCTCTTACCAGATGTCGGTAACATATTTACGTTGTCCTCATTACCGATCTTCCTCGTACTCATTCAGCATTGTAGTCTGATGTTTAGTATGGGCCTACTGAGTCAAGTGTGTTGTTTCCTCATGTCTATCAACACTATTTAGTGGACAAAATTTAAATGTTATGATGACGTTTTAATGACTAAAAGTTTCCACTGGCTTAGCTCCATTCTCTCGTGCCTTATCTGAAATACCTTCCCTGCAAAGTTAAGTATCTGCTGTCTTAATGTTTGTTATGTGTGGCTGTTATAGTTCAGTCTTTGATAAATGAGCTAGTTTGAGTATTGCTTTAGTGACATATTTGCAGTTTCCTGTTCGATAATCCTGTCAGTCCAGGAATACTGGGCCCTTACATTTACCTTTGGTTTTTATCTTTCTGAACAATTTTTTGTTTGGTACACTTAGCTGCTGTTATGGTGGAACTTGGGAAAACCAGTGTGTAAACTGACAGAACGGTGGGCTGTTGAACTCAGGCTCCCCACCAGCGACACACAGCATGTGTCGTGTTGCCACTGTGGACAGGCCCCCGGCTGCAGTAAGCGGCCTTCTGCACCCCCCCCCCCCTTCCACAATACCCTGTGCGCCCACCCGCTGACACAGTGCCTCTTGTTTTCAGCGTGCCGGCCACTGCAGACTGCAGGCCCACCAGCACCAGCCACGGCACTCAGCCGCTCAGCGACCGTGGCCGCACTCCCACTGCAGCTGCACGCCATACTCCCCCGCCACCTGACGACTCGGCCGTCTCCCGCCTGCGGTGAGTACCATCACTGCCAACACACGACTTGTACATTCACAGTAACTCTCAGTGCTGCGTCAACCAAATGTTACAATGAAAAGATCTAATTTAAATTTTTTAAATTTTCGATGAAGCTGAGCTTGGAGCTGTCAGGAAAAATTACTTCTTCATTTAATTGGTGTGTTTAATGTGGCTGGGGCTCTTGATGGTGTTGACGTACCTTAAAAATTAGTGCTAAAAGAAGTTGGTGAGAAGACAAGGTTTCAGTGCACTGACATTCAACGAAACTTACATGTCACGTGAATGTATTCTCACAAGAAACCTCTTTTAAGTGTGAGGTCACAGACTGTCGAGAATGGTAGTTGCAGTGGTCAGACGTGTGAGGGGAAATGCTGACATAATTGGCGGCCAGTGCAACCAACAGTAACTGCAAATGTTTAGATTCACCATACAATTTTGACACTACAGCTGCTAGGTCGCTGGCATTTGCGGAAATGAAAAAACAGGGAAGGCGACATTAAGTGTATCAGACAAATCCTATATATGCGTCAAAACCGAATGATTGACCCATCAGATGCCTTTCATTGTGCCACTTGCGTGGAGTTGCCACTTTTAACAAAGTGTTTATCGGCATGCGTGAACATCCAACATTTCGTTTCAATCTAATTTAAATTTTTTAAATTTTCGATGAAGCTGAGCTTGGAGCTGTCAGGAAAAATTACTTCTTCATTTAATTGGTGTGTTTAATGTGGCTGGGGCTCTTGATGGTGTTGACGTACCTTAAAAATTAGTGCTAAAAGAAGTTGGTGAGAAGACAAGGTTTCAGTGCACTGACATTCAACGAAACTTACATGTCACGTGAATGTATTCTCACAAGAAACCTCTTTTAAGTGTGAGGTCACAGACTGTCGAGAATGGTAGTTGCAGTGGTCAGACGTGTGAGGGGAAATGCTGACATAATTGGCGGCCAGTGCAACCAACAGTAACTGCAAATGTTTAGATTCACCATACAATTTTGACACTACAGCTGCTAGGTCGCTGGCATTTGCGGAAATGAAAAAACAGGGAAGGCGACATTAAGTGTATCAGACAAATCCTATATATGCGTCAAAACCGAATGATTGACCCATCAGATGCCTTTCATTGTGCCACTTGCGTGGAGTTGCCACTTTTAACAAAGTGTTTATCGGCATGCGTGAACATCCAACATTTCGTTTCAATTCTTGCTCTAAAGGAGATGGGCGGGTTGCTACCTTGTTGATGTACAGAATATGTAATAATAAATAGATACTTCTACAGCTCGAAAACCAGCAGTAAATTTACAACGTGTAGCCGATATTTTTATAGGCAGGAGAGCCCCAATATTTTGTCCACCGATAGACACAAATGTTTCAATATATCAAGAGTCTATATAAACATATCCATGTATTGGATACTCCATATTCTTAAAAATATCAACAATTCTAGTCTAGCTCTGACTGCCATTCTGCAATCAGTCTGCTTATTCCCGTCGTGCAGCCATTAAGGCGACGGCAATGTTTGCATGTGAGTCACCTGAGTAAAAGTGACAGCCCGACCAATGCACAGCCCTTTTATACCTTGAGTGCACGATACTACCACCATTTGTGTATGTAGACATCGGTATCCCACGACTTTCGTCAGCTCCGTGTAATACTTGACCTGTCTTTGCTTGAAGGCACACAAGTGCTTGTTAATGGTGAAACATATACTGTCAGGTCGAAATTATAAACTACTTGCCATTATAAACAGAGACAATAAACTTTAAGTAAGTTAAACGTTTTGTTCAAAGTAACTGATGACTTTTCACCCACAAACTACATACTTTTGTTAACAAAATGCGATTTTAAATTTAAGTATGTACTCGAGTTGTGGACCATCCACCTCAGGCCACATGTGGAATTGCTGTTTGAGAAATAGATGAACAGAAGGAGATGTGTTGGATGATATGCAGTTGCATTGTATGGCGGCGGTTCAATGGCTCATATCATCTGACATAGTTGCAGTTCACTACAGGCTGCATATCTCAGTGCTCTCCATAGAGAGTAATAGAGGAGTGAAATCAGGGTAGCTTGCCTGCTGATGTGCTGCAGCATTCCATCCTGCCCAGAAGTCAGGAAACTTTTCATTTGGTGGTTGCTTTACAGCAGGAGAAGAGTCTGGGCAATGGTCGTGTTCAAACCACATACACTGTCAGTTATCCAGTGGTACTTCATCTGGAAGAATGGGCAGAATGTTTGTAAGAACATGTCCATACGTACTTCCATTTAACCTCCCCCCTTTGATGAAGTAAGGTCCCACAATGTAATTTCCTATCATACCACACCATACATTCACAATTCAAGATCATTAGTATTGTACCTGACCAAGCCAGCATGGATTGTTAGTGTCATGTGCAGGCACTGCAGATCAGATAGATATAAGTGTATGCTATGTTCAAAATAATGTCTTCGACTGTTTCTGATGTACTGACAGACGGTAGGGATGACATTTATGTGAATGTGGGGTGAGAATGACACTCGTCTCCCACATTCCTATCGGTACGTCTCATGCTACTGTTTGAACTGACAAGCGTCGTAGCTGGAACAGTGTCTTCAAGTGCTCTGTCAGCCACAGTCTTCGTCCTTGTCCTCTGTGTGATGATGCTGGAGCTCTCTGATCGCACCGGTGACCTGATTATTCGTGCAAGGCTCTGGCGCAATGGACAATGATGGAAAGAAGACATTCCTGTTTCAACAGAATTTCTTTGACATCCTTGATATAAAATTAGCATGTCTGGCTTCTCATTGCTGTACATATCTACATTCGAAGAATACTGAAGCACAAGACTCGCATATAGACTTCGCAGTTCGTGCTAGTTCTACGATGCAGTCAAGTAAACAGTTGAAAGGTCACTTACATTGGTGCAGCCTTGCCTGACTATCTTTTGTTCGTGATGCAGTGTTGTCTGTCAGTGGGGTGAGTGAGTGAGTGAACGAGCCAGTGAGTGCCCACTCTGCCTACCCACCTACGTCATGAGATGCTTCTGTGTGCTCTTTCAAAGTGCTGTACCACAGTGCATGTTTTAAATCAGCAGTGACCCAGTGTGGAGACACATCCTGGCAGTGTTTACTGCTATGTAAATGAGTTGACACTATCATAATGCAGCAGACGACTGCCCACTCCTGAAATGCAACGTTATGGAGTGAATTACATTAACATGGGAACAGCAATCAAAAGTCAGGGCTCCCGTATATGTTACAAATATAAAACCGAATGCCTGTTCCACTGAATATGTGTTTGTCTACAACTTCCTCCAAAATTGGCATATATATTCCGTCTGATACGATATTAAACAAAAAACACTGCAGGTATGCTGGAGAATTAAGGCTTTCCTTTGATGGGATGCATTGAAATGCGACAATTCTTGTGACAAGAGTTGTGCTCAAAAGTGATGGAAAACTTGTTTTGTGTGTTCAACTCATTTGCATGACTTTTTTGTCATGTTGATAAACATATCTCAAAAGTATGTGTACACCAGGCATATAGGATATTTAGTGTGTTGACAGATGTTAACAGGGTTATTGGTGTGTTAGTAGTAGTGGTGATTATTTGTTTAATGTAAAAGCAGTTAGTGCATTTGTATTACATGTTGTTACAAGAATGGAATGAAATGCATCAAGGTTTAAGAAATATTACATACTGCTTTTGGTGAGTCTACCATCAGTAAAACTGGTCTTTACGACTGATACACATGTTTCGAAGATGATGATTATGAAAAGGTTCATAAAAGAAGACGAAATAAGTTTCACAATATGTTGTTTGACCTAACAATCAATCGTCTGTGACAATATTCCATATGGCCAACAACGGTCAAAACTGAATGTCATGTTTCTCACAGTGTTCTTAGATTTCAACAGTTTAGTGCACCATGACTTCCTGTCACAAGGTGAAATGGTCAGCAAGCAGTGCAACTTTAAAACTCATCGCCAGTGGCCTGAAGAAAAAAAAAACCTCCAGATTTGTTGTGGAACAAACATCTCTGCATTGTGATAATGCACCTGCTTACAATTTGTTGCGTGTTCTTGCATGTTTGGCTACAAACCATACTGTAGTCATGCCCTTCGCACCACGATCATCCTGTATGAAATTTTGTTCCGAAAAATTAAGACAAACCTTAAAGGCCTGTCTTTTTCATACACAGATCATATTCGAAACACATCCCTGAGAGATAAGGGTTATCTCATAGACAATTCCAGAATTGTTTCAGTAACTGGTACAAACACTGGAATAAATGTATAACATGTAATGGGAAATGTTTTGATGAAGACATTGATGTAGACTAATACATAAACCCAGTAATAGATCCAATATTCACTGCTTTCATTTTCAATAATGTTGTCAGTGTTGGCACCTACGTTTTGTTGACAGGCGATGACGTATTTCACTACTTAGAAATGTGATTAGTTACTTGTGTTTTCTTCCTAAGTATCAGAAGGGATTGCTGCCAACAGAAGGTAGTGTTAGAGTTGTATTCCTGTGGAGGTCAACCATTGGTTACCAACAGGATTCACAGGTCAAAGGAGGTGACTCTTTGGAGTGAATTAGGAGAAAGTTACAGGTCATTTAGTAATGAGATGGAGTGAACCAATTTTTAATGGGAAGTGGCTGCAGATTTGTATTGTGGGCTACTGGTAAGTATCTGTCAGCAATACGCTGATAGATCTGTATTGTAGAGGGGAGATTTCTAGATTTGTAACTTGTCGTTAAGCAGAAGTGTATACACGACTGGTCACAGTTTTACGTCTGTGATGGTTTTTTCATTTGGTGTCTGAGTGTTTATAGCAGAGTGTAAGAGTGTTGATGTTTTGTGCAGGTTGCTTTCCGAAGCAGAGAGAGGGAGGAGGCTGATAGAAGCAGCCAAGGAGGGGGCGGTAGAGCAGCTGTGCAGGTTGCTGGCAGCAGGAGCGGACGTGGGGGTGAGGGACAGAGCGTGGTACAGCCGGACTGCCCTGCACTGGGCAGCAGTCTGGGGCCATGTGGGGGCAGCCAGCTGCCTCATAGGGGCCAGCGCGGAGGTCGACGCCAGGGGCAGCAGGCAGACGACACCCCTACACTTCGCTGCAGCAAATGGCCACACGGCTTTGGTGCAGGTGCTGCTGGATGCATCTGCTGACCCAAATGGCAGAGATGACTTGGGGCTCACGCCACTACACTTGGCGGCAAGGTGGGGCCAGACAGGGGTGGCGGTTGAACTGCTGCAGGCGGGAGCTGACAGTGTGGCCAGGGATGGCGGGGGGAGGACCCCTCTGGACCTCGCCATGCAGAACAATGAGCAGCAGCTGGTGGAAATGCTGCAACAACGCTGATGTGCAGCATTACACAACACATAATTAGTTTTACCATATGTCTTAGTCATAAATAAAGAACACAGAAAAATGATCTTTTGTTCACTCATTTATACCTAACATTTCGTGCTGCATACCACTACTCCGGTAACACATGACAACTGCACCAATCAGAGATAGCTGTAAACTAACATGAGCAACCATTATTTTGAGGATTCAGTTTGTAAAATACTTCACGATAGATTTTTCAAAATCTCAACAACTGAAAAACACTCCATTATTAGTAAACATCACCTCTGTCTCATCATATACAACATATTCAAGTTACTTACAAGGATACAGACAGTACCTATCATGACTGCCTGTATTTTGAAATGTGAACACCCAATCTCTTTGAAGACACTAATGGCACAATAGTGTTGATTGTCTAGCACATCATGCAGTTGCATTAACGTCTGTTGTTCGAACCAGTCCCTGACATTACCTGATTACTGGCAGCATGCATGGTGCAATGTTGCACCAGTGTAAACTGCACGATACTCAAACTACTGTCATACGAAACTATGTGCCTGACTGAGACTTGAACTCGGGATCTTTGCCTTTTGTGGGCAGGCGCTCTACCAACAGAGCTACCCAAGTGTGACTGATGCCTCGTCCTCAAAGCTTCACTTCTGCCAGTACTTCTGGTAGAGCACTTGCCCGTGAAAGGTAAAGATCCCAAGTTCGAGTCTTAGTCCGGCACACAGTTTTAATTTGCCAGGAAGTTTCATATCAGTGCACACTCTGCTGCAGAGTGGAAATCTCATTCTACTGTCATAAAAGTTGTTCAGTTAGAACGTATCTTCAGTTGCGATCTCATTCTGAGTGTACTTCTGTATCTCTAGTATGCAAATACTTGTCTTTAATCACAATCTCACATTTGTAGCAGCACTTCTACCACACACTTCACAATACTGTACACGGAATGTGTCACAGATCAGGGTGATTCATACAGATGACATTATCATCAAAATTAAAAGAAATAAAATTCTCGACTTTGGCCCATAAGTGAAGTAATTCCAACTGGTGTGAACCTAATAAGCGACTTATTGTTAGGTTAGTTAATTGAACTATAGATGTCTGTGTCAATGTAATTTGCATCGAGTGTCAAACTCGCATAATTTTTTAGAATTTTTGAGGAATATCAGTCATTCTGTGTCAAAGCAGGTGACCATCTCTGCAGACAGCAAGCATTTCACAGTTCAGACTGTCGCACTCTCAGTAAAGGCTCTCACGTCGGTCATCTGCTGCCACAGCGCATTAATGCTAAATGTCACCGCACTGCCCTAATGGGTACGTTCGTTGTGTGTCCCACACTGATTGCTGTGGTCATTTCAGGCAGTGTTCCTTGTCTGTCAGCACTGGCAACTGCATGCAAATGGCACTGTCCTCTGTTGTTAAGTGAAGGCCATCAGGCACTACCTGGAATTCGGTTATCTCTGTGCGCTCTTGACACTGTGGACTTGGAATAGTGATTTCCCTAATGATTCCCGAAATGGAATGTCACATGCATCTGGGTACAATTACCATTCTGTGTTGAAACTAGTATTGTCGTCATGGCCGTAATCACATCAAACATAAATTTCTTGAGTACAAGGAATAGCTTCACCAAACAGCTGCCCTTTCATACCCTGTGTGTGTGGTACTATTGTCATTTTATATATGCATATTTCTAGTCCATTACTTTCCTCACTTCAGTGTATAGTGTTTAATAAAAATGATGGAACAACCAGTGGGTATGTGAAAAACAAAACACACTATGACAAAGTTTTACTAGATGTTGCCTTTGACGGCAGTACTACATGATTGGTAGTTACAGAGAAGGAAGAGATATGTGTCCTGTGTGCAGAGAAGAGGTTCTTTTAAAGCATCAAGTGATGTGAAAGACTCGTAAAGTGTTGAAGTTGGAAATGAACTGTCTGAATTGAGCATGTGGGGTTGCTTTTACTATAAACAACAATTTTGTAAATTTTACATTTTAATGTGACACTGCAGCTAATGGAACAGTGCAGAATACACCAGCGGTGATGAACGAGAAGTCGTTTCCCATGCAGGCGGCTGCAGGAGATTCATCATGCGGCATGACGATGAGTCAGCCGTGGGGCCGTGAGACAGACTCGCAGCCCATGGCCTCTGTGATTGGGTGCCGCCAGTACTCAGGTGAGAGATCTGGAACTTTCCTTCAGTAAGTATTGGTCATCAGTGCACCTGTGGCATGGTAAGTGGTCATATGTATAACTGCTACATGATGAAATAAACAACTTATACTCAAAACTTCACACCACAATAGAAATAGAAACTGACAACACACTAAGTTTTCTGAATTTTGCCGTATGAAAAAAAACAGTCCACATGACTTCACAATATTTGGGAAACTGTCAACTATGAGCATCACCATTCACAATGTGTCTAATCACAAGCAAGCAAGCAAAAGAGCTTCAGATTCATGCTCCATGGGTTGAACAGAACATCCATAAGCAAACAGGATCAGACACAGGAGCTAGACACAATAAAACATGTAGAAGAGGAAAATGGTTGCAAGCCCTGTATGATAGAGAAATCAAACATTTGTAGAGCACACGCACACACACAGACAGAGAGAGAGGGAACAAAATTCAAATTCGTTTATAACAAATGAATGCCAACAGAATTAGAAAACACAAGAACATTGTAAGAACAAAATTCCACGAAGTACATGAGTGTGAGAGTGTGAGGGTGTGAGAGAGTGTGGGAGTGTGTGTGAGGGAGTGTGTGTGAGGGAGTGAGAGAGTGTGTGTGTGTGTGTGTGTGTGTGTGTGTGTGTGTGTGTGTGTGTGAGTGTGAGAGAGTGAGAGAGAGTGTGTGTGCGTGTGTGTGTGTGTGTGTGTGTGTGTGTGTGAGAGTGAGAGAGAGAGTGTGTGTGTGTGTGTGTGTGTGTGTGTGTGTGTGTGAGAGAGAGAGAGTGTGTAAGTGAGAGTGTGAGTGCCCTCATAAAGCAAAAGGAGACTGTCACAATAGAACCTGAGTAATAACAAATATGTACGCAAAATATTTTGACACACCAAAATCACGTCGTTTAGGAATGAAGACATGTTAAGTTGCTGATGAACCTCACATTTCCAGCATTTGGTTTGCAGATTACAAGCTATCAGTCCAGGGCACCATACAGATGGTCCTGCAAAAAGTGTATAATGTAAAAATCACAGAAGAAGAATAAAAATTTTCTTTAGATGTCACTTTCTTAGATTAATTGAAACATAAAATATGTTCACTTTTTACAGTTTCCAATAACAAAATCCCACTGAGATGGTACAGAGGTGCCGAACAATATTTGGGTACCAAGAAACAAGTGTTTTTGCATAAAAGGCGGACCAATTTCCAAAAAATTAATGTATCTTCGCCGTTTACTGTAAAAGTTATTTTCCACAGTTGCAATTTCGGCTTTGGGCACAGAAAAATATTTCATCCAAGCACATATCACAGTGAACTCCTGACATATACGTGTTGATTTTTAGTAACTTATGTTGAACAGTTTCACCAATTTAAATGTTAACTGTTTCATTGCATTCATTATTAAATGCATTATAATGGCTTCTCTGAATTTATTTCAAATGGGTTAGCTATCCTTACTCTCAAATTACACAGATTGTCTACTTGCTTCTCAATAGGAATCCATAGTGCTACATTACAAGAACTGCTTAAGTGACTACATCGAGAGACCCATGAAGAACAAGGAGGAAATGCGGTGCTTCAACCCATTAAGACTATACAGGAAATAGTTGACTGGGTGGGAAGTAATGACCAGTGGAGGAGTATGGTGTGTACAATTTTTTTAGTCATGGCTAAATTTAGGAAAATGTTCAGAGACTGGGTGGCAATTGGGGGTCAGCACGTAAGAAAACGTTGGAACAAAGCTAAGGATTAAATATTTGTACAAAGAATGGGTGCGAAAAATTAAAAGATGGGTACGACCCAGGACAACCAGAAATCTGGGAAGAACCCGGAAATTTTTTCATCCGGTAGAAAACAGTGAAAACCCAAGACTTTTTCATTGTTTTAGTTTTCTGTTAAATTTTTGTTATTTTGACTGGTAAGAATTGATTCTCTAGCAAAGA
The DNA here is from genome assembly GCF_021461395.2 of Schistocerca americana. Classification (NCBI taxonomy): domain Eukaryota; kingdom Metazoa; phylum Arthropoda; class Insecta; order Orthoptera; family Acrididae; genus Schistocerca; species Schistocerca americana. The sequence continues at coordinate 29,777,936 of NC_060129.1, read as the reverse complement.
ATGCTGCTGTATCCTGGCACTGTAGAATGATACTGCAGCAATGAAACATAAATGAAAAAATAAATAAATCTTTAGTTGCAATGAAATAATACCATTTATAACAAGAAAACACTGTGCTCCCACAAGTCTGCAAACAGCCACTGACGAGTGGCTTTAGGGCGAAGACTATGTAATACTTAGTAACAATAAACTCCTTTCTATGAGCATGATGTCACAACCGCTTACATCAGGTTCATTTGAGCAGTTGCTAGCGGCCTCATCCGCATGCGCAGTTCACTTGCATATGAGGAGTACCTTCTCCTGCTTCCGATTACTTAGTGTGGCTGTTAACTGTATTGGCAGTAGCAGCAAGCAGCCAAATGCTACTGAGAGTTTTTTCTCGGGCCCCTAGCTGCCAGATTTGTGCATGTGCAGAGATGAGTTGTAGTGGGGAGGGGGGTAGTCTACACATGACCCGTGTTTGCGTTCAGTGATTTTGCTGTTTCCTCTTCGTTTACAGCTCCCACGTCAAATGAAAACAAAATGTATTTCTTTGGCTGAGAACTATCAAGAGAATTAAAATAATTTCACATAATTATGGAAGGCAAAAGCATATTAGTTTGTTTCCTGGGTTTTATTTCATTTCAAAATTTTTAGCAGTCAAGCACTATTCACCGTGCAGAACAATGACTTGGCATTATGCCATAATGAAGAATCGACATGAGATTAGTACTGTACTGCTACTCCAAGAAAACTTACGTTCCAAAAACTACACTGAAAAGCTTAATGTCAGGTGGGACCTACTTCATTGTGAATGTGGACAAACAGAAGTGCACTTTAGGCCGAATTATGCACTTTAGTACAGTTTAAGGAATTCCGATGCTTCTAGAATATCCTCTTTTGGCATCTTTCTTTTATGGCGTAATGTAAGAGCTCTTTATGCTTTATACATACAAACATGCGAGCTTCCTACATCAGTGCACCTGCACACACGCAATTACGCCTGTTTTCTGGTGCTCTCTGGCAACTGCTAAACCGAACCTATTTCTGACAGTCTCGGGATAGTTTTGTGAATTAATGGTGATTTGAAAAGCGTTGCTTTCAAAGTAAATTTCCTTTTATGGAAGATGAATTATGTTACGTGTGAAAAGGTGGGATGAATTTCTTAAATCAGAGCGTTTGACTCTCGTTTATAACTGAACACGTTGAGGACCAACCACATAGAATAATTTCGAGCCCAGAAGACCAAACACTTACATCATTATTTCATATTTACTGGCACATTGATGTGGCGTACCTTAAGTATGACACACGCAAAAAAGATCAATATTACATGTGAAAACTTAGATTCTCTTGTAGCTTATTAATCTTAGAGACCAATAGTATATGAGAAAGCTTGGCTTTTCTTGTTGCTACTCTATGTATATTAATGTAAACCATCAACTTTTCCTCTTTGTGTATTCGCACTACGTAAGTTATCTTGCTCTTGGCTTACTACAGCACGTGTCCTCTTCTTCTTAAGTTGCCAATCCTAAGATTGATTTGCAGCAGCTCTCCATTCAGTGCGATTGTCGGCCAGCCTCTTCAATTCCGTGAAACTTCCGCATCCTAGGTCCTGCATTATCTGGCTTATGTACTTTCTTCTAGGTCTGCCTCTTGCCCTTTTGCCCTCCACAAGGCCTTCTGTTATAGAGTGGAGAAGACTTTCATGTCTCAGAATGTGTCCCATCCATATATCTCTCGTCTTCTTGACCGTCTTCCAAAGAACTGGAACTTCCTCCGCTCTCTGCAGGACTTCTTCATTTGTCATCCTGGCCGTCCATGGAATTTTTAACATCCTTCGCAGACACCACATTTCGAATCCTTCAATCCTTCTTCTTTCGTCCTCTCCAAGTGTCCAGGTTTCGCTGCCGTAGAGAAGCACACTCCCAACAAAGGTCTTTATTAACCGCTTCCTTAACGACAGACTTATCATATTTGATGTGAGGAGTCCTTTCCTTTTATAGAATGCAATCTTTGCCTGATTTATTCTACTTATTACATCTTTCCTACTACGACCATCTGATGTTATTCTGCTTCCCAAGTAGACAGTCTTGTATTTCTTTCAGCTTCTCTCCATTCAGGATTATATTCGTAATTGCTTGATTTATTTTGTTTGCTTGCAACTAAGATTTTTGTTTTCGACTTATTAATTTTCATGTTGTACCGTGTAGCAAGAGTGTTTTCCATTGCCTCCAACACTACTTGTAATTCTTCCTCATTTTCCGCTAGGACAGCAATGTTATCCGCAAAACGCAGCATATCAACTATTTTTCCCTGGATCCTGATTCCATTAGCTTGTCCTAACTTTTCTCTGACCTCGTCCATTGCTTTCTGTATGTACATATTAAAGAGGACAGGGGAGAGTGCACATCCCTGTCTCACACCCTGTTTAATTTTTGCTTGTTGTTGATGTTCCCCACATCTCACTATTGCCACCTCTTCTTTGTATATGTTTCATATCGTTCTCCTGTCCTTGTACTTAGCTCCAGTTTCCCTCAATATCTGGAATAGTTTTTTCCATTCAACCTTATCAAAGGCTTTTTCGAGGTCAATAAATGCTATGTAGGTGTCCTTTCCTTTTTCCATTCTTTTTTCTATTATGAGCCTTAGGGCCATAATGGCTTCTCGCGTACCTCTCCCTCTTCTAAAGCCAAACTGGTCTTCTGTGAGCATGCATTCCACGTTCCCTTCAATTCTTCTGAGGAGGATGGTCGTCAAAATTTTTTATGCATGTGATGTTAGGCTGAGGGTTCTGTATTGTGCACACGATTTTGCTGGCATTTTCTTTGGTAATGGAACAATAATACACTTTTTGAAGTCCTCAGGCAGCTCTCCAGTATCATATATTTGGCAGATCTGAAGAAAGGGAACCTTGAATTAGCATACAAAACAGTGAAACGCTTCTTCTCTGGAGGACAAAGGATTAGATGTAATGCCCTAATAAGAGAGGATAATAAGATGGTGTATAATCATGAAGATATAGCACTTACATGGAAGGAATGCCTAGAGAAATTATATGGAGGCACGTGTCCTATGCACTGAATATCTGCTGCCATGAGCTGGCGAGGTAACTTGGCATAAGATATGATTGGCTTCCAAAAGGGTCTCGCAATCTCGATTTCAAAGCTCTGGAAAGAAACGCGGTGTGTTCGGTGCAATTCGAATTTATACTTTTGTAATACGAAAATACGCAATGTATATGTTGCTGGTATCAAGTCTTTCCAAAACTTCTCTCCTTTTCTTTCATCAACCGCCATTTCAAAACCTCTCTCCCCCATTCCATTTTTTCCCAGGAAGGTCTTCGCCAGTGTATAAAACGTTAACCGCTCAAAGGATTGATGGGCTTTACAGTTCCGACGGAAAATCTACGGAAAACCTTGTCATTTAGCACGGGAAAGGTGTATTTTCGCCCGGGGTAAAAAGTATATTTCTTAAACGGCTGTCTCTCTCCCCCCTCCAGTACTACACGGCTCTCGCTAGCCTCGCCGTTCTCACGCTGTGCGACCATCTGGCGCGTCTTCCGACGAGTCTGCCTTGTCACCCTACCTACTCGCCAGCCTCCCGTAATAGCAACAGCTTATGATATGATACTTGTTTGGGGTACTCTGGAAATTACAGTTACATCTACATGGATACTCTGCAAATGACATTTAAAGGCCTGGCAGAGGTTTCATCGAACCACCTTCACAATTCTCTATCATTCCAATCTTGTATAGCGCACGCAAAGAACGAATACATATATCTTTCCTTATGAGCTCTGACTTCCTTTATTTTATGATGGTAATCGTTTCTCGCTACTTAGGTCGGTGTCAACAAAATACTTTCGCATTCGGAGGAGAAAGTCAGTGATTGGAATTTCGTGAGAAGATTCCGTCGCCATGGAATTCACCTTTGTTGTAATGATGTCCAGCCCAAATCCTCTGTCATTTCTGTGACACTCTCTCCCTCATTTCGCGATGAATCTAAACGTGCTGCTCTTCTTTGAAGTTTTTCGATGTACTCCCGCAATCCTATCTGGTAAGGATCCCACACCACGCAGCAGTATTCTAAAAGAGAACAGACAGGTGTAGTGTACACAGTCTCCTTAGTAGTTCTGTTACATTTTCTAAGTGTCCTGTCAATAAAACGCAGTCTCTGGTTAGCCTTCCCCACAACATTTTCTGTGTGTTCCTTCAAATTTAAGTTGTTCGTAACTGTAATTCCTAGGTATTTAGTTAAATTTATGGGCTTTAGATGTGGCTGATTTATTGTGTAACGTAAGTTTAACGGATTCCTTATAGCACTCATGTGGATGACCTCACATTTTTCTTTTTTAGTATCAACTGCCAATTTTCGCAGCATTCAGATATCTTTTCTAAATCGTTTTGCAATTTGTTTTGATCTTCTGATGACTTTATTAGTCGATAAACGACAGCGTAATCTGCAAACAACTGAAGACGGCTGCTCAGATTGTCTCCCAAATCGTTTATACAGATAAGGAACAGCGAAGGACCTGTAACACTACATTGGAGAACACCAGAAATCACGTCTGTTTTAGACGATCACTTTCCATCAGTTACAACGAACCGTGACGTCTCTGACAGGAAATAGCAAATCCAGTCACATAATTGAAACGATATTCCATAAGCACGCAATTTCACTACAAGCTGCTTGTGTGGTACAGTGTCAAAAGCCTTCCGGAAATACAGAAATACGGAATCGATCTGAAATTCCTTGTCAATAGCACTCAACACGTAATGCGAATAAAGAGCTAGTTGTGTTTCACAAGAACGATGTTTCCTAAATTCATGATGACTGTGTGACAATAGACCGTTTTGTTCGAGGTAATTCATAATGTTCGAAAACAATATATGATCCAAAATCCTGCTGTATATCGACGTTAATGATATGGGCCTGTAATTTAGTAGATTGCTCCTACTATCTTTCTTGAATATTGGTGTAACCCGTGCAACTTTCTTGTCTTTGGATACACATCAATAATCGAGCGAATGGTTGTGTATGATTGTTAAGTATGGAGCTAATGCATCAGCATGCTCTGAAAGGAACCTACCTGGTATATGGTCTGAACCAGAAGACTTGCTTTTATTAAGCGATTTAAGATGCTTCACTACTCTGAGGATATTTACTTCTACATTACTCATGTTCGCAGCTGTGTGTGATTCGAATTGTGGAATATTTACTTCGTCTTCTTTTGTGAAGGCATTTCGGAAGGCTGTTTTTAGTAACTCTGTTTTGGCAGCACTGTCTTCGATAGTATCACCATACTTATCATCCAGAGAAGGCATTAATTGATTGTTGCTGCTGACATGCTTCACATACCACCAGAATCTCTTTGGATTTTCTGCTAGGTTTCGAGACAGTTTCGTTGTGGAAACTGTTATAAGCATCTCGCATTGAAGTCCACACTAAATTTCGAGCTTCTGTAAAAGATCGCCAATCTTGGGGATTTTGCATGTGTTTAAATTTGGCATGGTTTTCTTCATTGGTTCTGCAAAAGTGTTCTGACCCGTTTTGTGTACAAAGGAGTATCAGCTTCATCGTTTGTTAATTTATTTGGTACAAATCTCTCAATTGCTGCTGATACTATTTCCTTGAATTCAAGCCACATCTGTTGATTTTGTTCCATTAAGAGAGACGTGTTGGTAGTAGGACAACAAGGACGCCAGTGAATTTCTTTAGTGCAGTTTGCCTACATCTGGTGCCAGTATGCTCTCAGGGGCAAACCTATTGTTCTGCTTTGATTGGCAGATAATTAACCTGTCATTCTGCTTTGATTGACAGGTCATGAACCTGTTGTTCTGCTAAAAGGATCCTTCCTTTTGACTGACAGGCACTTAACCTATGGTTACCCTCCCCATTCCACTCCCCTCCCCCTCGTCAGGAAACCTCCCCCATCGCTGCTACGGGTACAGTTTCAGGTCTGAGTTACTGGAATAGCCCCTCTCACTCTTAATAATTTGTTGACTACTTGATTAAATTGATCTCCCCCTCTGGTAAACCCCCTCCCTTCCCATCCTCCCTCCCAGAAATTAGCAGGAAAAAGACTGAGTTGATTGGTCATTTGGAGGAAATTCGGTTGTAATATGTGGAATATTGTTTAGACAATGTATAGAATATTATTTAATTATTTATGGCACTGTATGGAACATAGTTTATTTAATTAGTTAAAGAATTTGTCTGGAAATCGATTGTTGTGTATGGAATATAGTTTAAACAATTTAGACAATATGTGGAATATTGTTTATTTAAACAGTTCAGGGGACTCAAGGCAGTGTATGGAATACATAGAAATTGGAGGCTCTTTGGTGGAGAGGAAGGATCTCATAACAGGAAATTCAAGGGTATATTGTTTATCTATAAAAAATTCAATTTGTGGGAGTTCGATTTCTCTTGCTCATCATTCTGTGCTGTTTGGAAACATGTAGGTGTTGTAAAAACTAATTACATGGGGCAAACATGTTGCATGACCCGATGTTTGGCACTGTACTCTGGGTATCTTAGCCTTATGTTTGGTCCTTTGTCGGCACTTAACCTATTGTTCTGTTAAGTGGTTTGCCATGTCACCTCCATTTCCTTAAGCTATTGTACCGCCTTTGATACCAAATTAAGTAATTAGTTATGTCCTCCCACCATTTTCTGGTACACCTTTCGAATTTCACATGCTTTTGAATGACATTTCTGGTGCATTTATCTTTGTCACCCACCCCCTTAAACTACTGTACTGCATTGTACATAAAAAATATGCAACTTAACCTAATGTTCTGCACTTAACCTGCTGTTCTGCTCCATGTCACCCACTCACACACAGCCTCCCCTTAACTATTGTACCGCTAACATCACATTGATATAAAAAATTTATGCAAATTAAATAAATCGATATCCTTCACATAGAGGGTGGTCCATTGATAGTGACTGGGCCAAATATCTCAAGAAATAAGCATCAAATGAAAAAACTACAAAGAACGAAACTATTCTAGCTTGAAGGGGGAAACCAGATGGCGCTATGGTTGGCCTGTTACATGGCGCTGCCATAGTTCAAATGGATATCAACTGCGTTTTTTAAATAGGAACCCCCATTTTTATTACATATTCGTGTAGTACGCAAAGAAATATGAATGTTTTAGTTGGACCACTTTTTTCGCTTTGTGATAGATGGCGCTGTAATAGTCACAAAGGTATAAGTACGTGGTATTACGTAACATTCCACCAGTGCGGACAGTATTTGCTTCGTGATGTTAAAATGGACCATTTCTAATTGTGGAAATGGTCGATGTCGTTTCGATGTATGGCTATTGTGATCAAAATGCCCAACAGGTGTGTGCTATGTATGCTGCTCGGTATCCTGGGTGACATCATCCAAGTGTCCAAACCATTCGCCAGATAGTTACGCTATTTAAGGAAACAAGAAGTGTTCAGTCGCATGTGAAACGTCAACCACGACCTGCAATAAATGATGATGTCCTAGTAGGTGTTTTAGCCGCTGTCGTGGCTAATCTGCACATTAGTAGCAGACAAATTCCGAGAGCATTGGGAATCTCAAAAACGTCGGTATTGAGAATGCTACATCAACATCGATTGCACCCGTACCATATTTCTACGCACCAGGAATTGCATGGGGACGACTTTTATCGTCGTGTACAATTCTGCCACTGGGCACAAGAGAAATTACAGGGCGAAGACAGATTTTTTGCACGCGTTCTATTTAGTGACAAAGTGTCATTCACCAACAGCGGTAACGTAAACCAGCATAATATGCACTATTGGGCAACGGAAAATGCACTATGGCTGCGACAAGTGGAACACCAATAAAGCTTGGTGGGTTAATGTATAGTGCGACATTATGGGAGGAAGGATAATCGGCCCTAATTTTATCGATGGTAATCTAAATAGTGCAATGTATGCTGGTTTCCTACGTAATGTTCTACCGATGTTACTACAAGATGTTTCACTGCATGACAGAATGGCGATGTATTTCCAACATGATGGATGTCCAGCACATAGCTCTCGTGTGGTTGAAGCAGTATTGAATAGCATATTTAATGACAAGTGTCATTCACCAACAGCGGCAACGTAAACCAGCATAATATGCACTATTGGGCAACGGAAAATGCACTATGGCTGCGACAAGTGGAACACCAATAAAGCTTGGTGGGTTAATGTATAGTGCGACATTATGGGAGGAAGGATAATTGGCCCTAATTTTATCGATGGTAATCTAAATGGTGCAATGTATGCTGGTTTCCTACGTAATGTTCTACTGATGTTACTACAAGATGTTTCACTGCATGACAGAATGGCGATGTATTTCCAACATGATGGATGTCCAGCACATAGCTCTCGTGTGGTTGAAGCAGTATTGAATAGCATATTTAATGACAGGTGGATTGGTCGTCGAAGCATGCATTCTCACAAATGATAAGTTCACAAAGGTACATGTATCACATTGGAACAACCAATATTAAATGTACAAACGTACCTACGTTCTGTATTGTAATTTAACAAAACCTACCTGTTACCAACTGTTCATCTAAAATTGTGAGCCATGTGTTTGTGACTACTACAGTGCCATCTATCACAAAGCGAAAAAAGTGGTCCAACTAAAACATTCATATTACTTTACGTGCTACACGAAAATGTAATAAAATACGGGTATTCATATATATATATGCGATAGTGTAACATCTAGGAACATATTTCTGTTTCAGATCTAGTTTTTCACACGTACTTCAGTGACGGGTGGTAAGCCAACTTGTGCCTGTCCTTTGAAGTTTCATTTCTTTGAGAGGTCATATTAGTACACCTGAACACTTCTGCTACAAGTGTTGCAAACCTGTAATGAAAAAGCACCAGTCGGTACTTTTAGATTTACATGTACAAGCATGAGCTGTACAAAGGAATAACAATGAAAATTTGGCCAGACAGGGACTCGAACCCGAATTTCCCACGTTTCACGAGCACTCACCTTACCACTACGGTACCACAGCACGCTACACGCACTGACCCAAACTTGTGTATGTCGTCAACCATGTGTCTACAGCCACATACGGAAGTTTGCCTCTTGCCGTGTAGTATGCTCAGATAGCCTAAACGTGCCAGCACGGTAGCTCAGCGTGTTTGGTCAGAGGGTTTGCTACCGTCTGTAGCAAAAAAGTGTGTGAATGTATCAACGAAGAACCTAAATGGGTGTCATCGGACGTCCGACATGAGCAAACATAACGAACAATATAGAACAGATTGAGATCAGCAAAAACGAAAAAAACGAAAAAAAAATGTAAAGCAACCCCTCACACAATGTGGGAAATCCGGGTTCGAGTCCCAGTACTGGCATTAATTTTCCTTTGTAAAGCTGATGGCTGTCAGTATTTGTAACTGCAAATACAGTTCACGTATTTCATAACGGCTGCAGTCACCACTGCACCTATTCCTTTGAACATGCATACATGTCTGAAGGAACATTACCTCATAATTCCAGAGAACAAAGGGACTCCAGTATCGTATCATTTCAGACTTTGTCCGTGAAATGTACTTCGCATACTTTGGTGTAAAGGTTGGGGATGAGGACAAGTCATCGACCCTGCAGCTAATCTGTTTGTCATGAGGATGCACTCTGTATGCAGTCCAACCAATGAAATACATACACACTTTTACATATATACCCCGCAGGTGACCTCATGGAGTTCGGCGTGGGGTATCTTGCACTACTAGTAGTCATTTTCTTTCCTGATCTGCCCACAAAAGGAGCAAGGGAAAAACGACTGTCTATACACCCCCATACGAGCCCTGATTTCTCTCATCTTGGTGATCCTTATGCCTAATGTACGTCGGCAGCAGTAGATTCCTTCTGCAGACAGCTTCAAGTGCTGGTTGTCTAAACTTTCTGATTAGTGCCTCGCAGAAAGACCATAGCCTTCCCTCCAGGGATTCCTATTTGAGTTCCCGAAGCAACTCTGTATGACTTGTCTGCTGAGCCAATCTATCGGTGACAAATCTAACAGCATGCCTATGAATTGCTTCCGTGTCTTCTTTTAATATGAACTGGGTGGGGATGCCACACTCTCGAGCAGTACTCAAGAGTCAGTTGCACTTGTGTTCTACGTGCTGTCTCCTTTTCAGGTCAACCACACTTTCCTAAAATTGTCCCAATACCATCCGTGTCCCCTACTACAATACTCACATGCTCTTTCCATTTCATATCGCTTTGCAACGTTACACCCAGATACTTAAACGACTTGACTATGTCAGACAGGACACCAGTAATACTGTATCCGAACACTACAGTTTTGTTCTTGCTATTCATCCGCATTAATTTACATTTTTCGACATTTAACACTAGCTGCTATTCATCACATCAACTGAAAATTTTGTGCAAGTCGTCTTGTATCTTCCTCCAGTCAATCAACTTTGACACCTTACCATACACCATGGAATCATCAGGAAACAACCACAGATTGCTGCCCATCCTGTCTGCCAAATTATTTATGTATATAGAGAACAGTGGTCCTATTACACTTCCCTGGGGCACACATGACAATATCCATGCCTATGATGAAGACTCACTGTCGGGGACAACTTACTGGGAGTAGTGGGACAAGGATAATGCTACCTCACCACATTCCACCGTTGCCAGATGTATCCAAGAAATGCGGCGATAACGTCATCCAAGGTGGCGTCATGTAGACTTGGCAACAGTGCATGACGTCATCCAAGATGGCGTATTTTGGCGGGAAGATAGGTCAATTGGGCTACTAATCTAACACTCCAGAAAAAAAAGCCGGCATGGTCAGATTCCAACAAGATAATGCACCCAAACCCATTTATCTCCACTAAGCAAAGAAAATTGGGGGAAGATAGGCCAAGTGAGCTACCTCTACTAACCTAAGTCACTCGACCGCCACCTCCTCCTAGAGATTCGTGGGAAAAGGACTTGGGCATAAGACTTTATTTAAACAATTTCATGCAGGTGTGTTCGCCACGAGGTCCGAACTCCAAATAACTTAGTACACAGCACCACTGCCAGAGGGCGCTACCGTTATGCCAGATGATGACACAAGTACCATTATCCAAGACTGCGGCAAACAGTGTGTTCTCCACGAGGTATAGTACACAGCGCCACCAACAGAGGACACCACCGTGACGTCAGCTTATGATGCAGGTACAGTTATTCAAGATGGCAGCACCTACTGTGTCAACCACCACGAGGTCTAGAAACTACTTCATGTCACTGCTACCAGAGAGTGCCACTGTCACATCAGATCATGACCCAAGTACAGTTATTCAAGATGGCTGCATCTACTTGGTCCACCAGCACGAGGTCCAGAGTGTACTTAATATCTCTGCCACCAGCGAGCGCCACCTGGACGTCAGAACATGACACGTGTACCGTTATTCAAGATGGCTGCGACCAGTGTATCCACCATGTGGTGTCGGCCTAGTTCCTATTGGTGCAGCGATGTCGGCCGATGGCTCAAGATCGTCAACTTTCACTCTCGCCCCGCTGATGTCACAGCTTGGGCCTTATACTCGCGCTGGACATAGTCTTCTGGGAATATTCTCTGAGGTTATGATCATGCTACTCTTCAAGCATAAAATATATACTTGTTTTCTTCATGTAGTCAGTATAGCTCAATCGGTTAAGTGATGGAACTATACTGACTACACACATAAATCTATTATTATCCTTCCAGGTGTATTTTCTATATACATAGGTAAACTACATAACCATGCATTACTCATTTAGTATAATGGCAGGGCTTTGTTGTCGGTCTTCGTATGGGTGCTGACGTATTTTATCTAAGTCAAACATATTCAAGAATCTCCAAACAGCTTGTTAGGGTAACACAAACCTCATTATAGCCTTCAAGCAAGACAATCTGAATTTAAAGCACATCTACCAAGCACATGTGGGACTGGACATGTTGTTCATTGATTTTGTAATTCACAGTATGGATTTCTCGTCATTGATAAAACAAGAGGTACAGGCGAAACTTTCAAGAGTTTTTACATATATAGCATGGTAAGAGATGTTAGTACATCAGTCAACTCCACACCATGGACCAATCTGAGCGAATGTCTACCTCTCAACCCGATAGGATGGATGTACACAGACAGAACATTCACTTGTACTTGGATGCGATACTTCAGGCCATGGCGCATAAAGTTGCAGGTATGTGCAGGGAACTACAGACATATTACTAGACTCTTCTGAGAATGTTGAATGCGCTAAATGAGCTAGTTAATCAAGTCAGTAAGAAAGTAACCGACATAACTGAAAAGGCTGATGCTATTCAAGGGAAAATATATGTACACTTCCTTGTTGTTGAGAAGGTAAGTAGGAGGAGGAAGAAAATGACTGGATATATAAAGCATCACGGCACAGAGATATCTGATTAGTATATGCCGAGATGTCGACAATGAAACAAAAAGTGATTCAACTGTGTAAAGCAGTTCTTGAGAAATTGTGACAGTTCTGTGAGCTGTGGTTTCGGCACTGTACTGAAGCCAAGCTGGATGCTAACCTTTACGGACCAATCCTAATATAGTGTCCTTACCCCCCCCCCCCCCCCACACCTGCCCTTGGCATCACCTCATTCAGCCCTTATCGAGCTGAAGAAAGGAACTGGTCCAACACTGTTGTGCATGAATTCCGTTTCACAATTACCAACATGTCATAAACATGGAAGCAGTTTATGTCCAATTATTTCTCCCCATTCCTCATAAGGATTCCCCCTCCTTCCTTGCTTCACAGAGGAATCGCAACAGTAAAATTCTGTGTGTCTGTGGACAAGGAAAATCCATGAGTCTTGCAATTCTTAATTCAGTTTTACGAGATGGGGTTTTTGTAGTACACTTGCAAGAATACAGCCATTCAGTACTGTAAGCGTGTATATCTATACTTAATCCATTTTATGCACTGGAAGAGAAGGGAAAAAGAAATGTAATTTCGAGCTCGCATTGATGTCCTCTCCATGAGTGGGACCACCTCAAAGTCCACGAGTGAACACTGCGTCACATGCAGTTGCAGAGTTAAGAATTTTGTGTTCTAGTTTGTGTGGCTGCACAGTGATATGACAAACTGGAGAGACTAGGGTCGGGTCAGTTCAGTCCTAGGCTGCTAAAAGTTCATTCTGCTGGCCAATTTGAGGGTCTTTTTGGGAGATTTCTCATGTTCATCATGTCTTGGTCAGGCACTGGTCTCTGCTTGACTTAATCCAACCAATATAACTTAGCTTCACTTCAATATAACTCAGCAGTCACCAAAAAATTACACCACAATTTTCTTTTCTTAGATTGTTATGGACCCATTTGATTGCTACAAGGAATGAAATGGGTCGATAACAAACTAAGAAAAGTAAATTGTGGTGTAATTACAGGACAGTCTGCTACTGATTCTCTTGTTATGTGCATATCTTCACTGAAGAATGTTATTTTTCTGTAAGAGATTCATTACTTTCTCAAAAAGTCAAAGTATAGGTACCCAACAATGTGAACTTCCATTCATTACACTTCCAGCCAAATTAGTGAGTTAGTGGAATGCAAGAAACTTGTGAGGAATACTATACCTCTATTATTTAACATACCAAATAAGCCCCAACAACTGTAATTAGAAAGAAATTTTCACAGGTGTTATAATAAAGCAGTAAAAACACAGAAGAAACAGTTAACCAATTGTTGCTGCCTCTGAGCTATTAATGGCAAGAATCATCAACACTGTTCTCTTTTGATGAAAAAGTAATTACATGTACAAAAAACAATGTTTTACAAAATCGCAAGAATCTGTAAATCACTAGACTCCATACAGAATTCTTGTGTGTCCAGAAAAGTGCCTCTCATAATAAGAACAGACAGCAACAGAAATATTTGCTTGTTATGCTTTAATACTGTATTCATATTCTCTTGCTTTCGACATGATAAACTGCAGTTATACAAAAATTCAAAAGTATTTTTTCATTAATAAGTTGTACCTTATGTCACTAGATCAGCTCATTTTCATTTATTTGACAATAATTCATGTCCCTTGATAATTTACTGATGCTTCAAATGCAAGAATGAGGTAACTATTTCTTTAATTAAGTAGAAATGCAATTGATACTGGCTTTCTTGCCACTAGGTGTGCTAGTGTTGTTCCAACTGTCAGACAATAAAAACTTTTGTAGCACTGAGTTTCGCAGCTGTTTATATACATTACTTTGCATGTACTATTGAAATATGCTTACACAGTTTCGGTACCAAAGCAATCTGCTTTGAAAATACTAAGTAGATAACTATCAGTATTTTGAGACATAATAAATTTTGTGTATTTCTTGTCAATTTTCAAACTTGCTGACAAGTTATAAGAAAACTGGCAATTCCTCCCCTTGTGGAAAAATTCCTGTGGGCCCACACAAAAAGAAATAATAATCTTAATTTCAGTATGTCGGGATCTTTCAAATACCACCTCATATTTTTTGTAGGAATTCTAGAAAGCTTTCGTATAATGTTTGAGTATCCATTTATACAAATTTCCTTGTGATCTGAGACTTTCCGCCGGCCGGTGTGGCCGTGCGGTTCTAGGCGCTTCAGTCTGGAACCGCGTGACCGCTACAGTCGCAGGTTTGAATCCTTCCTTGGGCATGGATGTGTGTGATGTCCTTAGGTTAGTTAGGTTTAAGTAGTTCTAAGTTCTAGGGGACTTGTGACCACAGATGTTAAGTCCCATAGTGCTCAGAGCCATTTGAATCATTTTTTTTGAGACTTTCCCAGTATATTCTCTCCTTCCAAGGGGTCTGGTGGACTGCAAGAACCAGTCCTCAAAGGGCCACAATATTTCAGTGAACAACTGTTCGGCGATTATCATGTCGTGCTGGTGGAATGATGTGTCTGCAGCGTGCTGGCGATATTTATACCTGTCAGTTCAGAGTTCAGGCGTTGTGCTGCCACATCACTGTGCTGTGCTCAGTGGTTGGGGAGGGGGAGGGGCTGCGGCGGTTGGAGGAGAGAGTTTCAGTTGCCTTCCACACGCTGACCTGTCGAATTTCACATCCGGATGTCGCCTTCTGTTTTGATGGAGTTTAGTATTGGCTTGCATTACTCATTGTAATCCCTGTATTATATGTCACACAGATTTCAGTCGTTTCTTTGAAAATAGAGCCCCAAAATTTATCAATAGTAACCAGGACTTCCATTTGTTGCTAATTCATTTTATGTCCATTTTCAATGCAATGTTCTGCTACAGCAGACTTAGTGGGCAGCAGTAAGCAGGTGGGGTGCTCATCTTCTCTACATCAGTTTTGGATTATGCAGATCGTCTGCCCACTATAATTTTTTCTGCTTTAACATGGAATGTGGTACACCACTTTTTTGAGACCCAGGTCATCTTTCATTGTCCTTAATGAAGCTTGTATTTTGGCTGGTGGGCAGAAAACTTGCGTTATGTGCTGTTTTTACAGTAGTTTGTCAATTTTTGATGATACAATGTCAACAAATCTTATTCTTCTGTGTTTTTGGCCTCTGTGTTATTCTTGGGGCTCCTGTGTCACAGGGCCACCCGAATCTGTCAGTTGCTGTATCCATTGCCGTGGAAGACAAGTTCAACGGTTCCCTGCTCTGCTGTCAGACTTCATTTGTCTGAAATAGAGTATGTCATGTGTACCTGAGGGCTGAGCACACGATTCTTCTGTGAGAGATGATAGCAGCTGGAGGCATGAGATAGAAATTCGTATGCACTGAATTACGGTAAACCTGTGGGCAAGAGAGGCGTCAGGCCTACATGGAACCAGGACATCGAGAAAAGGAAGTTTGCCCTCGTCTTCTATTTCAGTGGTAATTTCAATATTTTCTTGGATGGAACTCAGATGTCCTCAGAATTTCTGAGGTTTTTTGGGGCCCCATGGCCAGATGACGTGTGTGTTGCTGACATACCAAAAGAAACAAACAGGCTTAATTCAGTGATTTTCAGTGTTCTGGAAATGAAAACATGAAGAAATTCTTTTCAACTGGCGAGAAGGAGCTGCCCATTGCTACCCATCACTGCTCACAATGTTGTCTGTTGAAAGAAAATAGGTCGATGTTGGAACAAGTATATAAAACTTTGTCAGTTTTATGGAGTCTTCCAATGGGACTTGAGTCATAAGTGAAATGACGCCAAAGCTGACTATAATATCGGTCTCGTGCAGCCGTAGATCCTTCAGCACCTTCATCAGTCAGCTGCAGTCTGAAAATTTCATTCTGGAAACATCCCCTAGGCTGTGGCTAAGCCACATCTCCGTAGTGTCCTTTCTTCTGGGAATGCTAGTGCTGCAAGTTTCGCAAGAGAGCTTCTGTGAAGTTTGGAAGATAGGAGAAGAGGTGATGGTAGAAATAAACCTATGGGAATGGGCGTGTTGGTAGCGCAGTCGGTAGAGCACTTGTCGACAAATGGCAAAGGTCTCGCCTTGGAATCTCTATCCTGCACACAGTTAAAATCTGCCAGGAAGTTTCGTATCAGCGGATACATATCGTAGAACTCCCCGCCATGATCGGTTTGGAGATTGTCTGGGCACCGATTCGTTCCTATCTGTAGAAAACGTTCAAAAGCGTCAGTCACATTTGGACCCGTTTTTGTCTTGACCGGTAATGCCCACACAAATTTCGAGTATGTGTCAATAATGATTAAAATGTATTTGAATCCACTATTCTCATGTGAATATTGCCGCACATCTACAAGATCGACTTGCCACGAGTCATCCAGCCCTTTATTCATAACGTGCCTGCGAGGATATGTTATTCGTGCTGGCTTGTGCAGTTCTCGAACTACCGTCTCCATACTTATTAGATGAGACCTCTCTCTCGAAGTTCAGAGATTATCGAAAAAACCTCATTCCAAAGAGCTGTATTACCTGCAGCAGCTGACGCCATGAGCAATCGTAGTCGATCTATTAGTTCGTTGGGGTCGTCATAATGTATATACTGCAGGATTCGATTGTTCACTGCTTTAAGCCCAATGTCAATACCATCACCGCTGCTGATGCTGTTGTTGATGTTTTCGTGTTCAAGTATTGGTTTTATAATGCTTTTATATTTCCTGTTGCTGAGGCTTTTCTTGATCTTGTGTACACCAGTCATGTGCAGTATTTCACGGTACATTACCTTATCATTAACTGAATAATTTATGGGTTTCTCGGTAGGTCTTAGGAAAATAAGATACATTAAGCTGGGTGTTCTGTCAAACTGCCTATCACCAAACTGTATTTTGTCTTAAGTTACAGTTATGGGATGCGCAGCAAACATGTACGGTCTTCCCCTGCTAACGCCGAATGTTCTATCTATCTGACCTGGACCATGATTAATAATGAATTCATCAATGGCAACACCTATGATCCTGATCGCCCTTCTCAACAACAAGGAAGTCTACATCTATTTTCCTTGAACAGCATCAACGTTTTCAGTTAAGTCAGTTACTTTCTTACTGACTTGATTAACTAGCTGATTTAACGCATTCAATATTCTCAGAAGAGTCTGGTAATACGCCTCTAGTTCCCTGCGCATACCTGCAACTTTATGTGCTATAGCCTGAAGTTTCGCATCCAAGTACAAGCGAATGTTCTGTCTGTATACACCCATCCTATCGGGTTGAGAGATGGATATACGCGCGAATTTGTCCATGGTGTGGAGTTGACTGATGTACTAACATCTCTTACCATGCTATATATTCAAAAACTCTTGAAAGTTTCGCCTGTATCTACCATCATTAAGTTTTATTATTTTATCAATAACGAGAAATCCATGCTGTGAATGGTTCCAGCAATCTGCACATATCTTTACAAAATCATTAAATGGCATGTCCGTTCCCACATGTGCTTGGTAAATTTGCTTTAAATTCAAATTGTCTTGCTTGAAGGCTGTAGTGAGGTTTGCGTTATCCCTAACAAGCTGTTTGGGGATTTTTGAATATGTTTGACTTAGATAAAATACGTCAGCACCCATACGAAGACTGAAACAGAAATATCTTCGAATTTGGTCTTGGTTTTCCAAGGCAACATCTTCAAATATGAAGACTGTGTTTGGTTTTGCTTTATCAGGTGGTGGGATACCACCGCTTTCACTGAATATTGTGTATGTAACACCACCTAAACCTCGCAATATCTCTTTCAATAGCTGATACTCGGGTTGAAAAAGTGTTTTTGAGATTACACATGTTTGAATCAGACACCATCTATATGCGTTAGCAGAGTCATGAGGATGTTAGTCTTGCCACAATTGGATGGGCCTACAATAATTGTGGTGGTGGACAGAGACGATGCAGCCATCTTGAATAACTGTACTTGGGTCATAAGCTGACGTCACAATGACATCCTCTGTTGGTGGCGCTGTGTACTAGACCTTGTGGAGAACACACTATTTGCCACCATCTTGGATAACGGTACTGATGTAACTGTAGCGCCCTGTGGCAGTGGTGCTGTGTACTAAGTCAGTTGGAGTCTGGACCTCATGGCGAACACACCTGCATGAAACTGTTTAAATAAAGACTTATGCCCAAGTCCTTTCCCCACGAATGCTTAGGAGGAGGTGGTGATCGGGTGACAGGTTAGTAGAGGTAGGCCAAGTGAGCTATCTTCCAGCGATTTTCTTTGCTTAGTGGGGATATATGGGGTGTGATGCATTATCTTGTTGGAATTTGCACTTGCAGCCTTTTTTCTGGAGGCTTTGGTTAGTGGAGGAAGTCCAATTGACCTGTCTTCCCACCAAAATCCGCCATCTTGGACATCTTGGATGACGTCATGCCATGTTGCCAAATCTACAAGATGCCATCTTGGATGACGTCTTCGCCGCCATCTTGGATACATCTGGCAACAATGGAATGTGGGGTAGCATCACCCGTGTCCCACTACTACCGGGTTCTGTTACTTAAAAAGTCTTTGAGCAACTCACATATCTGTGAACCTATTCCATACATTCGTACCGTCATTAACAGCCTGCAGTAGGGCACAATGGCAAATGCTTTTTAGAAATTACAAACAGAGAATATGCCTGTAGCAGTTCGTCTGTAGTCCACAGTATATCACGTGAGGAAAGGACAAGCTGAGTTTGCATGACTGATGCTTTCTGAAACCATGCTGATTCGTGGACGTAAGCTGTTCCGTCTCAAGAAGATTCATTGTTTTTGTACTGAGAATATGTTCGAGGATTCTGCAGCAAACCGATACTAAGGATATTGTAATTTTTCGGGTCCATTATTTTACATTTCTTATACACAACAGTCAGCAGCGCATTTTTCCAGGTGCTTCGGTCTTTGCAATGGCCGAGAGATACCCGTTACCCCCAAGGTCAGTTAATGGCCAATGCCGTAGAGTTCCAAGGTTCATCCTTGGGCTGGCGACTTATTTGCTTTCAACTCTTTCAGTTGTTTCTCTCCGCCAGGGATGCCTATTGCTATGCCCTTTTTACGAAGGCGTGTGCGATGGTCAAACGACGATATCTTTGTACTAATCCTGTGTGAATGATTTCATCAATGCCGAATCTAAAACTTCCGTTTTTTCTTCGCTGTTGCCGCACCAGACTCGTTGGAGAGTGACTGGATAGAACCACTCGGCCCCCTAAGCAGTATTACGCAGGCCAGAATCTTCTCGGGCTCTCGGCGAGATCTTTCGTTGAAGTACGACGGTGGAAGCTGTTGTACGCTTCGCGCATCGCTATTCTTATAGACGCAAGAATTCCTATTAACTTTTGCCCATCGTCATCTGCGAATTCTTTTTTTTGAACCAAGGCTGCAACAACAATGTGAAATCTCACCATTTTGGGATTCCAGTGGCATGGGGCGAGTCTTGAAATTACAGTGATTATTATTAATTCTGCTCTTGGAACATATGATTACACAACTTTAAATGAAAAACTGAATCTTTTATTCTGTACCTCTGTCATCTGTTAGACTTGACGGCGCGCTTCCACTTTGAAGGAAAGAGCACATGACGGGTCTGATGAAAATTATAAATTCAATGACTGCCGCGTGTCCCAGTTGTTTTCACAACATGAACGGTATGATTTGGTCAGAGATCTGTTATTTCTAAAAACCTCTGCGCTACAGGAAAAGAAATTGTTGGCCTTTTGAACTTTTCTTCTTCTTCGTTCAGAATTTTTTTAATAAAGAATTTCCTTCCTAACTTTTCTGATTGCGATGACACCCTGTACATCTCCAATGTTCCTGGTTTGACGCAAATGTTTGGAAATTGTAAGTCAACACGAGGCTGGAGACTCTTCATTAAATCTAAAGAAAGAATTCTCAAGGCTGTTGTTCTGCACTGCGAACTTCCATACCAGTTGGATATTCAATATATTTGAAACACAAACATTATATTGTAGACTTGAAGCCGGAGGATCTCAATAACAAAGAATATTAGTCCATCATTTATGGGAATCTGAAAGTATTCTCCTTGACCCTTGGTGAATATGGTGGCCACACTCCGTTCCCCTACTTCCTATGCGAAAGGGACGGCAGTGATAAACACAGACACTGGTCTCAGCAAGTCTTATCAACTACAATGGAAACGCTGGAGGCAAAACTGTAGTATTCCATTTTTTTGTGGACTCAAAGAAAAGTCCACCTCTATTTTACGTAAAATAGTTGGTTTTATGAAGCTATTAAAGTCCTAGCGTCTTATCGTAGATTGTGTCGGCTACAACTGACGGATGAATCGCAATATGATGGCTATAGTTTGAGTGGCACATTACACCACCCTATTGTTCAATGGGCATGACTGAACAATTTCTGCAGTCAACAGCTGAGGCACTGTTACTTACGTTAAATCCATGCACCACGGGAAGGTCGCACGACTTCGGATGGAAAAAATCGGTTTGTAATTGTCCTGAGGGCGAAAACCTAATAAAGAGCAGAATGATATCAGTCTCAAGCTCGGTTTTTAATTGTCCTGAGGCCGAAAACCTAATAAAGAGCAGAATGACATCGGTCTCAAACTATTCTCGGGCGAATAACTCGAAGTCGACCATTCGTCTTCCCCACCACTTCTCTGTCTCGAGAAAGTATGATAATATCGAACTGAGAGTATGTTCGAGGTTCCTGTAGCAGACAGAAGTTAAGGATACTGGTCTGTAATTTTGCGGGTCTGTTCTTTTACCCTTCTTATATGCTGGAGTCACCCGCGCTTTCTTCCAATCACTGGGGAGTTTCTGCTGGGCGAGAGATTCACGACAAATGCAAGCTAGGTAAGGAGCCAGTGCCGTAGAGTACTCTTCGTGAAACTGAATTGCGATTCCATCCGGACCTGGTGATTCATTTGCTTTCAGATGTTTAAGTTGTCTCTCTACGGCAGAGATGCACATTACTATGTTGTCCATGCGGGAGTCTGTTCGATGTTCAAATGACGGTATGTTTGCACGATTCTCCTGTTTGAATGGTTCTTAAACGTAAAATTTAAACCTTCAGCTTTCGTTTCTATATCTTCAACTGCCGCACCAGACTGGTCAACAACGGACTGAATGGAAGCCATAGACCTGCTCTCCCAATGTTTCCACAATCACAAACAACTATAACATCATATGTTGCCAGTTTGCAATTATAGACAATGGAAATGTTGTCTTGGCATAATGTTTGCAGATAAGGGCGTTCTTAGAGTCATTTGGATTTTGAGTTTTGCTCTGAACAGATTTCCTTATTAGATCAGGATTTGCTAGGATACTAGATGTGAATTTGACAGCATTCATTACACATTCAAGATTGAATTTCTTTGTCGCTATAGGAGTTGTTATGCCACAGGCAATTGCGAATGGGGGTATGACCGTGGAACATCGAACAACACAGATCGGTTCTATATTAACACATCAGCATATCTACCAAGTAGTACCTGTGTTAGTAACTACACTTTAATTACAACCACCCGATAGGTAGTACACTTTATGCCAATTTGTCCCCCTGCTTAGCTGGATGGTAGCGGACCCAGGTTTGATTCCCGGCCGGGTTGGAGATTTTCTCCGTTTGGGGACTGGGTGTCGTGCTGTCCTCATCATCCTTTCATCCTCATCACCGGCGCGCAAGTTACCCAATGTGACGTCAACTGAGATAAGCTTTGCTCTTGGCTGCCGAACTTCCCCGAGTGGAGCCTCCCGGCCAACGATGCCATACGCTCATTTCCATTTTATTTTATGCCAATTTCATGTCTGTGGCCTTTTTAGCGACCAGTCATGTTATTAGGGAGAGACGAAAGCGTTGCAACAAGATTGCAATAGCTGCGAAACATCACAAGATGGGTTGAGTCTGTATCATATGAAAAAAAGAAGTTAATGAAAAAGTGAAGAAGTTACAAGCAAATTTCTTTTCGCCGACCGTAGCAGCATCCGTTACGTAAAAACGCCTTGTGGGACGTGGTTTGGTTTAAAGTGTTTATTTATTTTTCTAATTTTTTTTATTTTTTTTACTGACATTTTCCAACCACGCAACAAGGGTATGCGAACTACTGAGACAGGTAACCCAAGAATGGTCGTAGACTTGTAATCGGCGTATATGATGCTCTGCTGTGATTGTGGGGATGCTAGAAAAAACGAAAATGAAATAATCTGAGCTGTTATTACAGATGGTTTCGTTCGTTTTCGTAAATGTGTAAGCCATTTGTCATAGCATTGAAGAAGAGAAAATAACTAAGAAAATAACTAAGAAAAGTTAGGGACTGAGGTCATTTTTCGTGTAAGACGAGGGTAATTACTAATGGTCTAAGTTCCGTGTTGCCTTGGCAGGCGCTTTGGAAGACCAGCGACCACACGACCTTACAGAGATCACACGTACCGCGGCTTTGTTGCTGAAATACCTTTTCGTTCTTTTGGCTTTCGGTTACAAGGACCATGCAGCCAACGACGTTTGTAAAGTGCCAAAGAAACACAACAGCAAAAAAGCAGAATAGCATAAAATGACAAAGTTAGCATATAAACACACTGTTAAAGTAAAATAAAAGCGCAATTACACAAAAACCAGACAACCAGCGGCAGTGATGACAATGACATTGGAACAGAATTACAAATAGAACAACACAATAACGTTATGACAAGCATACAGGGTGACACAGAAAAACGGGAACATTTCCACAATCCCATAAAATTGGAAGTGATGAGGGAAAAAGCTTTCATTCATAGGAACTGAAACCTTACAACTTTGCCATTTACGAAATATTTATGGCATTCATCACTTTTTAAATATTGCGTCCTTTAGATGGCGTCCTCCTGTACGAATACATTCGTGAAAACTGCTGTTGAGATTCCTCATTGACCGCTGCAACAGCTCAGCTGGGATACTGTTTTAACTCATTCAGGGTTCTTGATCGAGTCCTGTAGACTTTGCTGTTGAGGTAGCCGCACAAGAAAAAAATCACAAACGTATAAGTCAGGTGATCTAGGGAGCCAGGGAATGTTACCGAATCGTGAGATCACATGGCTGCCAAACAATTCTCGCACATATGCCATTGATTGCCGTGCAGTGTGTGATGTCGCTCCGTTCTATTTGAACCAGGCTTCTTGAATGTTTGGAAAGTTGCTCAATGCAGCTGAAACGAAGGTTCGTAACATCTCCACGTAATGATCGGCATTGACAGGTATTGTGTTTCCCCGTTCATTTGCGAAAAAATACGGTCCCATAATCCCATGTGATGAAACACCACACCATACTGTCGCTTTACTAGCGTCTAAGGATCGCTCATGAACGTCATTAGGATTTGTGTTTGCCCAGTAACGGTAGTTCTGTTTATTCACATAACCTGCGAGATGAAAATGTGTCTCATCTGACGTCCAAAACTTGTTTAGAAATTCATCGTCATTGTTTTTTTTTGTTATCATTTGTTGACAGAATCCTAATCGTAATGGGTAATCGTTGTCCTTCAATTGTTGCACCATCTGAAGTTTGAACGGATGAAATTTTAAATCAAGATGAAGAATTCTGCGAACACTCTCCTGAGAAATTCCAACCACTGCTGCTTCCTTACCAACTGAGCGCCATGGGCTCCGTAAGACAGACTCGCGCACAACATCAATGATCGCTCGACAACGTAAACTCCTTGGTCGTCCTGTTGGTTTCTTCCTGAGGGTGGATTCTGTCTCTTCAAACATATGAACCCAACATTTTATCGTGTGTTTCAACGGAACGGTATCATGACGTCCCAAATTATAAAAACGTCAAAACTCCATCCGCACCGCTACCAAACTATCATTGGTTTTATAAAACATTTTTATCGTTAACTTACGCGGTTGTCCGTTCCACTGATCCACGATTACTGAAATGGCGGACTGTTTACTCGCTAACTGTCACGAACCCGCAGTGCTGCCACCTGCCCATGACTGCCACTACTCATTTCAAACATTCCCGTTATTCTGTTACACCCTGTACATGTGCTCTTACAGAAAAAAAACAAAACATTAACGGGCAAAAACCCTACCTCACTTATTAAGTACTACAATATCTGAAGAACAGAATTGCAAATAACATCATATAACAATACGACAATTACACCATGCAGATAGACATACTTAAAATAAAAGAAAAATCCAGAAAGACAAACACAATACAACCAACAGTATATAGAGTAGTGGCAGTAGAAGTGTGACATAAAATGCACAAGAGAGCTACAATGAAAATGTAATGTACAAATAGAGGTTTGCACGCAAACAGAAACACCAAATTACGCACCCGATTACGAACCGCTCCGATGCCATTTGAAAATGAAGGTCTCTGCACCTCATAAATTAAATCTGGATGCTGGTAGTTTTCAAACAGTCTGTTAGCAAGCTATACTTCTGTTTATCGAAACTGCGGAGTAGAACAGGAACGCTGGTAGGGAGGAGGCAACCTGCTGCAAACAGTTTCTTATGCAGGGTGCGGCCCGGGAACTTCCTTATTTGAAACACGCGGCACACAGCGGCTGTTACTCTTTGTTACGTTGGTTTCAGTGCTATCAAAAGAGGGAGACTTGACGTTGTTTTTTAAGGTTCGTTTAGTATCGATCATGCTGTGAGCAAGAGAAGAAGATGCATTCGCTGTTGCGGCCTACTTTTCGAATGGACGTTGGGTCACTAAAACTCAGTGTGCATTCAGGAAACGGTTCAACATCGCGCCTGAAGGTCGTGTGCCTGATGGGAAATCAAATATTATGTGGGTAGACACCTTCATGGATACTGGAAGTGTGCAGAAAAAGAAACCATGACCTTCAAGAACCACCAGAAGGTGAGGATGTCGATTTTGAACTCCCCCGAGCGATCTGCACGTAAACATGCAGCTGCCGTTGCAGTTTCTGAACGCTTAATGAGACGAATTCTTCAGGAAGCGTTGAAATTTCATCCGTATAAACTGTTAGTGTGGTACACTCTTCATTCGCGTGATTTTGTCTTACGAAAAAATGCGTGTGAAGCCTTGTTCGATGAGCTGCCTCATGACGCCTCAGCGTTCTTCAGCGACGAGGCACGTTTCCATTTGTCTGGCTGCGTGAATAAACAAAACACACGGTATCGTAGTGGCACGAACTCTCGAGAACTTCACGAGCAGCCCCTGCATACATAACGTGTCACTGGAGTGCACATCTAAAGTTGGCGCTATTGGCCTACAGTTTTCCGAAGAGAACGGTAAGGCAGTGACGGTCACTTCCGAGAGTTATGTTCAGATGACTGAAAAGTTTTTTCTTCCAGAACTTGAAGAAATCGATGTGGGTGATGTTTGGTTCCAACAAGATGGCGCCACAGCTCGCACAGGACGAACACCTAAGACCGTGTGGCGCGAACACTTCCCTGGCCGCCTCACCTCTTTGAGGGGCGATCTCCAGTGGCCAACACGCTCGTCAGATTTAGCGCCATGCGAGTTTTTGTTACGGGGCTGTCTCAAATCCTTGGTGTATAGCAGTTGTCTGCAGACCCCGGCTGAGTTACGGAACAACATTCGTGTTGCTATTGCCAACATCCTTAGAGACATGTTGGAAAAAGTGGACCGACACTTTCGATTTAGACTCCCCAAATGCATTGAGCAGAACGGAGGCCACTTTCAGGATATTGGTTTTTTAGAAAGAAACAGGAATTAAATTGATGTCTCTAATACTTTCTGATCTACGATTTTTTTTTAAATAAGGAAGTTTCCGCGCCGCACCCTGTAAAAGTCTGACTGTGCAGTCGTGTACTTGTAACGTGCCAATACGATGCGGTCAAGATCCGCGGCTGACGTTGTGTCCTGATCGCAGTGTCCAGACGCGACAATCTTCAAGCGACACAGGTGCGCGGGGTAACACACGTTTTGCACCCTCATGCAAATGACAGGAACCACGTGACGTGTACGAAGCTGCACCGAGGCGGACCACGGTCGAGGAGAGGTGCTCCATTTTACGGCCGCCAGGTGGCTGAGAGACATGTCTGCCGTTCACAGCTCCAAGCCTCATAAGCAGCCCTCCTTATCCGATGTGAAGGAAATACAAGCTTCTCCTTGGCAGGGTTCCCTGTCACGGATTCTGCTCAATGCGTGGAATTGTTTTTCTACTCGCACGACCGCCAATTATTCTATTCCACAAGCAAGGGGAAAATTGCAACGTTATTATCCTTTCACAATCTGTGCTAGCCGACTCTGAGACATTTGGCGTTCTGTTTAGTCTCTCTGCGAGGTACCAGAGTCAGTGTCACAGATTATTAAGCGGAGGAGTGTTCAGATCTGACCAAAAGTTTCAGTTTTCACTTTTCTTTTCAATCACTTGTAAAATATATTAGCTACTATTGGGATGTGTATGGAAAACGATGAAAACAATATGTTATTCGAACTTCCTTGTCACGCCCCTTTTTGCAACTGCCTGTGGAATAACAATTCCTATAGCAACAAAGAAATGCATTCTTAAATGTCTAATGAATGCTATCAAACTCACTTCTAGATTGCTGGCCTAGGTTCCTGACCTACTAAGGGTGACTGCTCAGAGCAAAACTCAAAATTAATTCCAGTTGTGGCCACCAGGTGCGAACCTTGCACCGTGAATACAAGAAAAACGTATAGAATTGCCTTCATATCTTATGGATTAAGAAGGGGACATCGCGAGAAAAGGTCAGAAAAGTGAGAAGAGGATAATGTTATTATTGTAAAGGAATAATATTATTATGAAACACCGCTCACATAGCTTGTGCAATTAGAGCACTGGGGACGTCGACGGGATGCTGAGTCTGTCTGCTCAGCAACAGGTCCGGTGGAATCTGAGCAAAGTGCTCCCGTATGCTGGTCTTCAGGTCAGGTAGAGACCGGAAGTGTCCCTGTTAAACGCGTTCATTTAGCTATCCTCAGAGCCAAAAGTCACATGGATAATATCAGGTGGTTCTGCATGCTGTGCATCTGATAAACATCTGGAGATAACACGTTCGTGGAAAGTTGCATTAAACAGATCTTTCCGTTGGGCGACCAGCATGAGATGTTGCCCTATCATGCACGGAAACTCTGCTTTCCACACAGTCGCACTCTTCCAAAGCAGCAATCGCTTGCTGAACATGGAGGTCTCGATGACGTGCAGACCTCTCGCTGTACCTGACAGTCCCTCTGGGTGTAGTCTTTCCCATGAAAAACAGACTGAGAATAAAGGTGCTGTGAATCCACGCCACATAGTCACATATGGCAAGTGCAGTTGCTCTTTGTGCACAGCACACGTTTTAACAGTACCCCAAATTCGGCAGTTCTGTGTATTCGCGGCACCCTGTGGCGTAAAATGTGCCTCGTCGCTCCTCAAGAATTGTCTGGTCACATGTCGCCAACTTCTGTCCGCCCTGGAAACTGAAGACCAAATATAAACCGTTGCTGCGGATCATGAGGTTTGAGTTGCTGCACAATGAGGATGTTCTACAGGTACCAGTGTAAAACAGACCATAAAAGTTTCCGTACTGTTGACCAAGGGATGGACAGTTCTCTGGACTGGGGACGTGCTGCATGGGCAGTTACAGCAGCACCGACCTTGCCAGTAAGTTCCAGCAGGATAGGACACCTTTCTCTTCTGTGCGCCACACCATCTGTATTTTCGAATTTCATTATCATCTTCTTTAAACGATCTAATGACATCGGACCTTTCCTGAGACGTTTCATTCGGCGATACTCTCTCAATGCAGCAGTGTAATTGCTGCCGTTCACATAACTCAGTTTCACTGACAGGTCATGGTCCCTCTTGGTGACTGTCACACTGTTCACTCACGTTACGGATTTTCAAATGACAACGTGAATGTTATACCATCATACAAACGGTGAATAGCGCCAGATTTGCACCTGGTGGCCAAATTTGGAACTTATTTTTTTCCAGTAAAAGTCGGTTCTGCATTAATGCGTTAGCCTATCTACCAAGTTTCGCTGCCATACGATACAACAGTGATTAGCACTACCAAGTGGTGAGCTGAGAAAGAAATTACACTTCAGATTACAAGGGGAGATCAAAAAGTTTCTGTCTGAGGGCATTGCTGCACCCTATATGCAACGCAACGCGTCTCCGATGCGCGTATGCAAGGTGATTCAGCAGCCTGCAATGTTATATTTGGCCTTCAGAACTGACGAGCGAGACTTTCATATCCTCTCGCTCGCAATGTACAAGCCCTAGAGGCAAAAATGAATAGAACCTTTCTTGAAGAAAATCTTCTTCTTCTTTCGCTTATACCTTTATCCCGTGCCCGTGCTTTCGCAGGGTCGGCATTGTTAGAATCGGAGTTTGCAAGGTTAATGTCAAGGGGTGGCCGGATGCCTTTCCTGCCGCCACCCCGTACCACCCCCCCCCCCCCGCCCCCCAAGACGGAAGTAGTGTACCCCAGCTGTCTGCGTGTAATCCATGGAATAGTGTGAACATGTTCAGATGTCTGCGGGTTGTGTAACTGAGGTGGGACGTGGGGATCAGCCAGTATTCACCTAGAGGAATGTGGAAAACCGCCTAAAAACTACACCCAGGCTGTCCAGCACACCATCCCTCGTCTTCAATCCGCAGGGCGGATTCGATCCGGGGCCAGCGCGGCTACCCCAGTCCATGATGCAGTATATTGGCGCTCTCAGCTAACCTGGCGGGTTATGTAATATAGTTAAATTTTGTACTGGGATAGGTTTTCGCTGGTGGCCACGGTTTTCGACTTACTGGAGAAAAACTTAATTTGACATTCAAACGGACCTCCACCTCCCACATTCATCGCTCACCTGTCGGGATTTCTAGTATGTTGTTTGTGGCACTCCTTCCATTCAATGTAGAAAAATTTATACTACACGAACTGTTCTCGATATACGATGTTTGTTGGTCTCTGTTGATTGGGATATTACGCCACCAGCGTGGTCGGAGATGTGGTTAACATTATTAATCTAAACGTACCCGTGAGTGTTATGAAATGAAAACGGCTTCGGTACACGTTACGCAAAAACTAATTACATTGCCTATTCGACCCAAACATAAGCATTACAAGCACATAAATTTCGCAGTCAGAAAACCTGACTAATACAATGGTGCAGTTATTTATTTAATGATGTTAAAATTCACAAAATTGTTTGATAAAATTTACGCAAGCGTCATTTTTGCAATCTGTAAGTGCTCCGCTAAACTGCTGCGTAATAAGACCAGTCAATAAATTGCAAAGAAGGTCGAATGTGGGATGTAATTCGTGCAGACACAAATATTTATACAGTTTTAGGAAGGAGTGCTATTAACAACATACTATAAATCCTGACCGATGGGAGTTGAAAGGTGGAGTGGGGGAGTGTTTTAAGGTCACTTTTGTAGGTTTTTCTTCAATAATTCGAAAAATGTGGCCTCTAGCGCGAAAGTATCCCGGCACAAAATTTAACCGTGACAGACCCATTTGTATGGCAAGTTCAATGTTCTTATGTCATTATTTGGAAGATGATTTAAAACCTGTTGCCGGTCGGAGTGGCCGAGCGGTTCTAGGCACTACAGTCTGGAACCGCGCGACCACTACGGTCGCAGGTTCGAATCCTGCCTCGGGCATGGATGTATGTGATGTCCTTAGGTTAGTTAGGTTTAAGTAGTTCTAAGTTCTAGGGGACTGAAGACCTCAGAAGTTAAGTCCCATAGTGCTCAGAGCCATTTGAACCATTTAAAACCTGTTCCAAATATAATATTAATCGCTGACATGTATGATTAAATAAGGCTACAAATTGAATCTTCAGTCATGTTGCAGTCTGCTGATGGATTCAGTCACAAGATCTTATCAGCTGGTCAGATTGTTTCGTATTCCAAAGAAGCTTCTACAAATATTGACAAGAAGTCAATGTGATAGTCGTTCTTTTGCTTGTAAGTCTCTAAGTCTCTGAACCACTTTGCAATACTCAACATTTCCTATTTCGCGGAGCTTCATTTGAGTGGCATACGTTAATTCTATGGCTCCTAAATTGTTTCTCAGTAGCAGTGTCTTACGCCTCTTCCTGCGTTCGCTTAACTCTACAAACGACTTTTGTGGGCTACCAACTCGATTTTTAGAACACCGAGTTTTAATGGTAGTTCGGAGCCAGTTACGGCTATTATTTTAAGGAAGTGCTTTCAGCTTTGCGTGACGCAAGCCATCGTTTCTTTAACCGTGACTTTATATAATACAGTTTGTGTTTAAAACCTTTCTTTCCTTCCACAGGGATGGTAAGATCTGATACTACATAATTTTTCATAAAGTCAAGTCTTTTTACAAACTCTTTAACAGAACTTCTCTTCATGTGGTAAAAGAGCTTTTCCTGTCATAATTTTGACTTCCGAAGGGCCTAGAATAAAAACCAATACGGTTTCAGAACTCATTCTGGAGATGACATTTTTGTATGTGGCCACATGTAAACTCTGCAAATCACACTTTAGTGCCTGCACTAATTTCTCTATTATTCCAGCATCGAGTAGAGCGCGGAAAAGGCGAACACCGTATGAACTCCGATTTCGCTTATTTTATTGTGATGATCATTTCTCCCTATGTAGGTCGACGTCAAAAAAATATTTTCGCATTCGGAGGACAGAGTTGGTGACTGAAATTTCGTGAGGAGATCTCGCCACAACGAGAAGTGCCGTTGTCTTAATGATGTCCACCGCAAATCACGTATCAGGTCAGTGACACTTTCTTTCCTATTGCTCGGTGACACGAAACGTGCTCCCCTTCTTTGAACTTACTGTTGTATTCGGTTAATCCAGTCTGGCAAGGATCCCACACCGTGCAGCAGTAATCCAAAAGAAAACGAACAGGCCTTTTAGTAGATCTGTTACATCTTCAATAGTATAAGATTAAACTGTGGTATTCAGCGGCTAGTTTTTTTTTTTTAATTTCCAGCAGAGGAATGATTTTTCTATCACAGTATACAGGGTGATTCAAAAAGAATACCACAACTTTAGGAATTTAAAACTCTGCAACGACAAAAGGCAGAGCTAAGCACTATCTGTCGGCGAATTAAGGGAGCTATAAAGTTTCATTTAGTTGTACATTTGTTCGCTTGAGGCGCTGTTGACTAGGCGTCAGCATCAGTTGATGCTAAGATGGCGACCGCTCAACAGAAAGCTTTTTGTGTTATTGAGTACGGCAGAAGTGAATCGACGACAGTTGTTCAGCGTGCATTTCGAACGAAGTATTGTGTTAAACCTCCTGATAGGTGGTGTATTAAACGTTGGTATAAACAGTTTACAGAGAATGGGTGTTTGTGCAAAGGGAAAAGTTCTGGACGGCCGAGAACGAGTGATGAAAATGTAGCACGCATCCAGCAAGCATTTGTTCGCAGCCCAGGAAAATCGACTCGCAGAGCTAGCAGAGAGCTGCAAATTCCACAATCAACTGTATGGAGAGTCCTACGAAAAAGGTTAGTTATGAAACCTTATCGTCTGAAATTGGTTCAAGCACTGTCTGCAGCTGATAAGATTAAAAGAATCGATTTCTATGATTTTATCCTTGCTCAAATGGAAACAGATGAATCTTTCGTTTCAAAGATTGTGTTTAGTGATGAAGCAACTTTCCACACTAACGGGAAAGTCAACCGTCACAATGTCTGTATATGGGCCACTGAGAATCCGCGGGAAACAACTCAGTATGAACGTGACTCGCCTAAGGTGAACGTTTTCTGTGCCATTTCAGCCAATAAAGTTTTTGGTCCCTTATTCTTCGAAGGTGCTACTGTAACAGGACTACAGTATCTGGAGATGTTAGAGAATTGGCTGTTCCCTCAGCTCGAACAAGAAGCACAACAATTCATATTTCAGCAGGATGGAGCGCCACCACACCTGAACGTCAACTACCCGAGGCGATGGATCGGCCGCCAGGCAGCCCGTGACAGAGCACTTCATCACTGGCCTCCAAGAAGCCCTGTTCTTACCCCCTGCGATTTTTTCTTATGGGGGTATGTTAAGGATATGGTGTTTCGGCCACCTCTCCCAGCCACCATTGATGATTTGAAACGAGAAATAACAGCAGCTATCCAAACTGTTACGCCTGATATGCTACAGAGAGTGTGGAACGAGTTGGAGTATCGGGTTGATATTGCTCGAGTGTCTGGAGGGGGCCATATTGAACATCTCTGAACTTGTTTTTGAGTGAAAAAAAAACCTTTTTAAATACTCTTTGTAATGATGTATAACAGAAGGTTATATTATGTTTCTTTCATTAAATACACATTTTTAAAGTTGTGGTATTCTTTTTGAATCACCCTGTATTATAACATCTACTATCTTAAGAGGTACGCAGGAAAACACCCTGAACTATTAGAAAAAAATTAGTAATACAATAGTATGAATGAAAATAATTATAAATAGCAATACATATCTGGATTTTCGGAAGCCATATGCTCTTCACCACACTTCAAGTAAA
Source organism: Schistocerca americana (assembly GCF_021461395.2). Classification (NCBI taxonomy): domain Eukaryota; kingdom Metazoa; phylum Arthropoda; class Insecta; order Orthoptera; family Acrididae; genus Schistocerca; species Schistocerca americana. Next base: position 29,745,167 of record NC_060129.1, on the reverse strand, counting down.
AATACACTTTACCGAATTCAGAGACGTAGACTGATTTCAAGAGATTAGAGGAGCTTCAGACGCACTGCAAGCGAGACTTAAATGCAGACTGGCTGTACCGCGTATCAGTACAGAATGAGCGAGCAACACACCGCCTCAACAGACTACAGCAGGAAATCACGCATTCTGGGAATTACTCGCATTTGAAAAGTGGACTTCTCGCCAGTTTTTAGGGCAACATACGCCGACGTGCGTCGATGCCAGGTGGGACCAAGCAGCTCCAAGTTAGTTAGCCCTGCGCCGTCGTCAGCTGGTCTTCAAGTCGCCGCTAGACCTGATACCGTATTTTACGACTATAAGACGCATTGTTTTTCTTCGAAAAATTGCCTCCAGAAGTCAGGTGCGTCTTGTACTAGAAATTCCTTAAAAACGTCCAGCGTTTGATTTAAAATTCCCTTCAGTCTTAAAAATAGCCATATATTCAACACTGTTGGAAACCTACCTCTACCTGCAGCAGCAGTACACACCATGCGACGAACACGAGTTGCCGGGGTTCACCAGCTTGTTAACTCTGTCTGCCTCCCGCCCCGCCATCACAAACCCAGAACACACTGTCTAGCCTGTGATGCGTCACTGCAGGCTACGCTGACAGTGAACTTGAGCTGAAAGTGATTTGTGTTCTCGGTAACAGTACAATGTTTTTATTAGTAGCTAGTTTCGCTCATGGCAGGATACAAACGGTATTCTTATGATGTGGGCTATAGACTGAAAGTAACAGCGTATGCAGAAGAACATGGAAACACAGCAGCTGAGCGGCATTTCGGCCCTCCACCCAGAGAAAAAAAACCATTCGCGATTGGCGGCCTATTGAGGAAGAACAGAAAAAAGACGAAGAAGACTAAATGTTCAAATGGAGGATTGAACGCAAAATGGCCAAAACTAGAAGACGACGTACTTAAATGGATTCAAGGAAACCGTCAAAATGGCACTGGAATTAATACGAAAATGATTCAAATACACGCTCGTAAGCTGGCGGTACAGTGGAACTTCGAGGGCGGAGAAGCACAGGTTTATGAAGCGCCGTGAACCTGGCGCGAGAACCAAAATATCTCGGACAATGCCGCAGGAGTACGAAGAGAAAATATTATCTTTCTATCGCTGTGTTATTCCACAACGACAGAAAACCAGTGTCGAACTAAGTCAATTAGCAAATATGGATGAAACGCCTCTGACTTTTTATGTGCCGAGTAACAGAGCTCTTGCTGTGGAAGGTGCTAAAACTGTAAACATAAAAACAAGTGGACATTTCAAAAATACATTGTACTGTTGTCCTGGCATGCTGTGCTGACGGTACTAAACTTAATCCGATGATGATTTTCTGGCGAAAAACCATGCCAAAACCTTCTGAAATACCGACAGGTATTGTTGTTGAAATTATGGATTAAGAGAGAGTAGGAGAGAAGTAAAGGTGCTTTATTGAAGAAGAGTTCTCTTCTTGTGTTAGATCAGTTTAGTACTCATTTGAAACAATATGTGCAAGAGAAATTGAAACAGGGAAATACAGAGCTTGCTGTTGTTCCGCGAGAGCTTGCTTCGCAGTCGCAACCTCGTGATGTCTCGATAAATAATTTAAAGTGTATATGAGAGAGGAATGGAACAGATGGGTGATTGATGAAATCCTACATGAATTCACGCCGAAGGGAGTTTTAAAACGAACTACAATCAAACAAGTGCGTCAGTGGATAAAACAGTCGTGGTCTAGAGTGAGAGAAGACTTCATTATTAAATCTTTAAAGAAGTGAGGCTCTCGATGGCAGTGAGGGCCATCTCATGTATGAAGAGGACAACAATGACAACGAAGAGGAAGAAGAAGAAAAAGAAGAAGAAGAAGAAAGTTAAGGTCAGTTCTATTTTGTAAACTAAGAACTTTTTGTTTACTGACTTTGCAATCTAATGATAAAAATGGTAAAAATGGCATTTTTTTAAAAAATAATTTATTGAAAATTAAGGTGCGTCTTGTAGTCCGTAAACGCAGCGGCGTTGCCGCAGTGGTAGCAGCGGCTCCCGTCAGATCAGCGAAGTTTAGCGCTGTCTTGCTTTTTCCAGCCTCCTTAGCCTACACATGTGTCAAGTACATGTCACAGTGTTTTGCTGTTTACCGTTATAGCCAAGGTGCATTGCGCTATAGGGAAAAAAATTACGAATAAAGTTTTGCAAATCTGCTTAAGCTATCATGGCAGTTTCTAAATTACGAGTCGCACCTGTATTTTAACCCTTTCACACCAAGTGGTTATTATTGTTTCGATTAAATTTTACTGTCTCTTGACTTCCACAAAAACATTTTTCCTCGATGGAAATCACGGCATTATTGCACGGTTGGAGGCTGTTCAATATAATCTACGGCCGGCAGTATACAGAAACCCAACAGCGGATTCATGGTACTTATGTTGCACACTAAGAAATATAATAAAATAGTAGGTAAAATGACTGGACGGGAGGTAAATCGCTGGAAAAAGAGACGGTAAACGGTCTGCGTCGTGTTTGTGGACATTGTGGGTTGAGAAAAATGATCGATGTTCTTCTCCGAGCTCTTAACAATTTCGCAACATGTGCCACTTTCCACGTTTTGTCACAGATTGTCGGCGTAGAATTTATTTTCGACGCGTGACGGAACCGGCTTTTCGAGTCAGAAGGTCGGAGCGTCAGTTAATAGAACGCGCGAAGCAACAACGAACGATTCGTACTATCGCCGTCAAAGCTCTTCGATACCCGTGTCAGAGACGTGTCTGCGCGACACGGCAGCAAAGATGATGCCAATCACTGCAGCTACCTGTTGCTTCCAACGGCGACTGCCCGACACAGATGGGAAGGTGCAGACCAGCAGTGTTCGTAACGGGAGGCGACGGCCAATGGCGTTGTGCCGAGGGCGGGCCGTCAAATGGAGGGATTGACTTAGCTGTGAAGGAAGAGGCAGGGGGGGAAGGGGGAGTGCCGCCAGTTTATCCCCTCCGCGGCTATATCTGCGGTATTTCACTGGCGTGTTCGGGGTTAAAGATAATTAATCCTTACTGGAGAGATTTCTAACTTACTAGTTTATCGTAGATGGTTATTTTCCTAATATTAATCGCGTCATACGTTTCTATACGGATCTGCACTGAGGTAATGAAGGTCATGGGATACCTAGTAATATGGTGACGGACCTCCTTTTTGCCAGCATATTGCAGGAACACCACCTGGCATGGACTCAACCAGTCGTTGCAAATGCTCTGCGGATATTGAACCGTGCTGTCTCTAAAGGCGTCCATAATTTCAAAAGTGTTGCTGGTACCGAATTTTGTGCACTAACGTCCTTTCAGTTATTCCCCATAAGTGTTCGATGGGGTTCGCGACCAGTGATCTGGGTGGCCCAGTCATTAGCTCAAACTGCCCAGAATGTTCTTCAAACCGAATTCGAACAACTGTGGCCTGATGACACTGCCTGTTGTCATCCACGAAGCTTTTATCACTGTGTGGCAACATGAAGGCCATGAATGGCTGCACATGGTCTCCAAGCGGCCAGACGTAACTGTTTCCCGTCAGCGATCGGTTCAGTTGGACCAGTGGACACAGTCTGTTCCACATAAAGACAGCTCACTCCATCATGAAGCCATCGCCAGCTCGCACAGTTCCTCGTTGACAACTTGGCTCCACGGCTTCGAGGGGCCTGCGGCACACTCGCATCCTACAATCAGCCGTTACCAACTTAAATCGGGACTCATCTGACGATGCCACAATTTCGTTCGTAGTCATCTGGGGTCCAACCAATATGGTCACGAGCCCAGGAGAGGTACTGCAAGGGATGTCGTGCTGCTAGCAAGGGCACTCGTGTTGGTCGTCTGCTGCTATAGCCCTTTATCGCCACATTTCGCCGCACTGTCCTAATGGATACTTTCGTCGTATGCCCCACATTGATATCTGCAGTTATTTCGCGCGGCGTTGCTTGTCTGTTAGCACTGACAACTCTACACAAACGTCGCTGCCCTCGGTCGTTAAGTGAAGGTCGTTCGCCACTGCACTGTCCGTGGTGAGAGGCAATGCCTGAAATGAGGTATTGTCAGCACACTCTTGGCACTGTGGATCTCGGAATACTGAATTCTCTGACGACTCCCCAAATGTAACGTACTTTGCATTTAGCTCCAATTACCATTTCGCGTTCAAAGTCTGTTAGTTCCCACCGTGAGGCCATATAGTCTGTCTGTAAACTGAAGAGCGAGCAGCGCCTTTGGTGGGGGAAGTGGCCTTTCCCGGAAGAACGCTGCCACTGGCCTACAGGGCCACCCAAAATCAGTTGCCCTGTTACCCGTCTAGCGGTGTAGTTCAGCGTGCAGTGATATACTGATATACGTCGTTTCTGTTTGTGGAATCTTTGTTGCCAGCGTCAGTCAGTTGACTTTGTGTACTCACTGATATACTTCAGTATCCCGAAGTGATGGATAATCGCCCTGCATTGCAAGAAAATGTGCGGAATACGAAGAAGAGGAGGTATTTGCGGAGTAACGAGCGTTCGATCGTCTCTAACGTTATTACAGCGTGTGTTAAGGAGGCAACACAAAATGAACTGTTGGTTAACATTAACAGCCCCAATCAAAGGGCTGCAGTTTATGCAAACGTCAGCCTCGCCACTATAGGACGCATAAGGAAGGAACGTGAAAACAAGCCGCATGGTTTACTGGAATCGCCGCGAAGGAAAACTGATAATTTAGGGAGGAAACCCATCGTCATAGACAGTTTCACAAAATCAGTCATTCGACAAACGATGGAGGACTTTTACATAAACCAAAAAATAGTGCCGACATTACGGAAATTGCTTAATGCCGTGAAACAAAAAATACATTTTCCTTGGCAGAAAGATGTTTTACACAAGACATTGCGTGAAATGGGATTTACCTGGAAAAGATCTGTAAGTAAACGAAAGATTCTCGTAGAAAGAACGGATATAATTGACTGGTGATGTAAGTATCTGATCCAAGTGAGGAAATTAAGGGAGCTAGGCAGAAAATTCTTTTATATTGATGAAACTTGGGTGGACAATAACATTACTTACAGAAAATGTTGGCAGGGCCGTGGCGTTGAGGGCATTATGGACAATGTTAGCGGAAGCAATAGGATTATAGTGGTGAATATTGGATCAAAAGATGGGTTCTTACCCAACGCACAGTTGGTTTATAAAGCGGGTTGTGCATCAGGAGACTACCATGGGCAAATGAACTACGAAAATTTTTCTAATTGGATATCGAATAAAGTGATTCCGAATCTGCCACCGAACTGTGTTATTGTTATGGACAACGCTTCATATCACAACAAGGAACACAACAAAGCTCCAACTAGGTCCTCGAATAAAAGCGAAATGATTGAATGGTTATTAAAAAATAAGGTGGAAGCTGAGTTGACAATGAGAAAAACAAAATTATTTGATTTAATTAAACAACATAAGCCGGAAGACAAAGTATTTGAAATTAATAAAATACTTGAAGCCCATGGACACACTGTGCTGCGACTTCCACCATACAACTGTGACTTAAATCCAATTGAAATGGCGTGGGCAAAGCTCAAGAATTTCGTCAGAGGAAGAAATATTCTTGGAGATATTTGCATGACGAAGTTGCTGCAGTTGGTGAAAGAAGGTATGTAGACATTTTCTGAGCTTCCATGTTTTATTCCGAACTAAATTTTGCCGTAACCGAAAGAGAGCGTATACAAAAACTTGTCCCAATTGTTACAGGTTTTGAAACGATAAGTCAAGATGACTGGAGTGCATACTGCCTCCATGTGGAGAAACTTGAAAGAGAATATTGGGTTAAGGATGGGGTTATGGAAGACATAATAGACGCTATAGTTATTAATTTAGAAAGTGATGACGACGAGGACGACGACGACGACGACAGTAATGATAGTGACAATGTTGATGATGACCTCTAAAATACGATGTATGTAAACAGGCAATGAATATTTTTTTGAAAAATATGTTGTGTGTTCTTTCAAGCCTGACTCTGCTCATACACTATGAAATTTCTTTTGGTAGAAATGTAGTACATGGTAGTAAAAGATTTTCCAAGATAAATACAGTCAAATGTTGTCCAAAGCAATAAATACCATTATCAATTGTTGTACAAAACCAGGAATAACTTGAGAGCTTCATGGTAAAATCAATTAACGTTTCGCTAGCAGAACGTGATTCAATCACGTAATACATTTAATGCCTAGAGAACAGCAGCATTTGAATATACTCTGTCACTAAAACTCTATCTCGGTTACTATTCACATGATTCTAAGGAATATTGCTTAAAACATGTGTGCAATAGCTAATCTAAACACTACTGAAATTTCTTTCGAGACACGTATACCGATTCTGGACTTCTATGTAAAAAGCTTGACATACAAGGTGCGTTCACATATTAATTTTTATTTTTTGGTAAGAACTTTACTTGTTAATCTACAACAATGTTATCCTATTCAAAATATTCCCCAGTACATGCTATACACTTATGCCAGTGCTTTTTCCAATTCCCAAAACACTTTAGGAATTATTTCCTCGGGATAGTTCATAGGCCTTTTGACTGCATTTTTAATCTCACCCATTCTTGTAAAACTGCTGTCCTTTAAGGCCTGCATTGAAATGTTTATACCACTTGTGTGTTCTGGGTTTACTCATAAGAGACTCACCAAAAGCAATATTTAACATTCCTAAAAATTTGATACACTTTATTCCAAACTTATAACAAAATTTAGTACAGATTCTCTAATCTATTTTTATACAAAACAAATAATAGTTGATGCTACCAAAACACATATAACTTTTTTGACAACTGAGAGCCGGCCGCGGTGGTCTAGCGGTTCTGGCGCTGCAGTTCGGAACCGCGGGACTGCTACGGTCGCAGGTTCGAATCCTGCCTCGGGCATGGGTGTGTGTGATGTCCTTAGGTTAGTTAGGTTTAAGTGGTTCTAAGTTCTAGGGGACTTATGACCTAAGATGTTGAGTCCCATAGTGCTCAGAGCCATTTGAACCATTTGACAACTGAGAACTGGGTAAATACCCAATATGCAAAACATTGCACAGATACTTTTCAGACATGTTTACGAAGACAGTGGCAAAAAAAGCAGTGCAAACCGAACTAATACAAAACACGGAATTATAAATTTCTGCTTACTTTTTAAACACTCTTCGTGTTGCAAGAATTGTTAAGTTCCAATGCAGACCCTTTAAAGAAAACTTCTACATTTTAGTAAGAACAAGCCTTAAATTCTACAGGTTGATTGCACTATATCTGGTTCGTCTTACGAATAGAGGAACATACATTCACATGAAGAGGCATTCGGTTCTATGTTTGTAGTAGAATACTGACTTCCGTTCTTATGTTAATATTATTTACTCTATAATGTTTTGTTTCGAAGAAGCTATCGTCTTTTGTTTTCCTTATACTCTTAATGCATTTGTCTAAAAATAAACACAGCCGGGACGTATCTGTACGCGGCGTCGCCACAGATATGAAGCGCGCTCCGCCGCAGGGCCGGTACTACGTTGTGAAACAGCCTGTAGAAGCGCCCTGTGACGTAGCAGGGTAGGCAGAGTGGGGACTCGTTTGCTCGCTCTTCAGTTTACAGACAGACTATAGTCACGTCGGAAACCTCGCCACATGAATCACCTGCGTACAAACGATGGCTCCCTCAGTGTGCTTTCTGCCCTTTTACACCTCGTATATGCGATGCTGCCACCATTTGTGTGTGTGGATGTCGCTATCCCATGATTTTTGTGATCGCAGTCTGCGCTGTCTTTTCTTTGGGGCATGTACAAACTGTCGAAAAGATGACTGTGAAGTGGGCGGCTGTTTTGCAAAATTGAGGTAATAATAATTTCTCGCTCTTGGGGCGTGATGGCACTTAATTTCCTCCCCTCCCACTGAAAGTATTCACCATGGGCTGATAGTGTCCTTACCTGTGATCACTGGATTACAGTTGGTGCCTCACTGGCAGAAATTCATTTGCTTTAAACCAGCTTTATGATGAATTCTCAAATAATATACTCAACAAAGTGTTGAACAACCTCAACTGTTTTGCATAACTGCCCTACCTGCTCTCTACATTTGTTAAACGCCATGGCAATGGGATGACCATCCGTAGTTCTGACATAGGATATTAACCACGGGCAGACACATAAAATAGCCTCCAAATCAGTCTGACAGCGGCTAAATGTTTACGAGGTGCTTTCACATATGAATTCTGACAGATGAACATCACAAAGTTGGTATCCCCTTACACAGTTAGTGCACGCGGTAGATTTAACAGTAACTGATATTCCTCTGCAGAAATGTGTGTAGTTGACGTGGAGAAATTGACGCCTTGAAGTATCTGGATAGTAGCCTTGAGGTATTGTGCGGCTGCTAAATAGGCACGAAGTGTACTTTGAGCAACAAGCTTAACAAAGGTACAACGAAAGTGACTATGTACTGTTAACACACTGAACGCTATCCTTCGACCTTGACAACTTTGTTACACTGTGATTACAATTCTTCTGGGTATTATGGCGCGTCGTTGGTGAAAACTAACAACAATAATACACTAAAACCGACGTTTCGGCCGAATTGCAGCGGCCTTCCACAGGGTACGACTGGTTTTGCATGGGGATAGGTGCTTCTATTTATGACAGATATCGATGTCTGGCGTCACTGTTGTAAAATTTTTAATTGGCCCTCTAACATGATTGGCTAGTCATGACGTAAGGGAACATGGAAGGAAAGAGGCTATTCGTGGGTGTCCATGTCGTCAACAATTGGTAACTGTCCGCCAATCAGCGTTCGGCTTCTGATGCTAAATGCTATACAATGAGAGTTATACGAACATTTGAACATATAAAAAAGATAGCAACAAAAAAAGAATATTCTCGGCACGTTTTCCCTCCTGGTGTGGGCGTAAGTGGACTGACAGTTGCTGTAAAAGCTGTTTGTGCAGATACGCCCGTGTCCCGTGTAGCTTCTGCCCCGCGGCCCGTTGGACTGGGATGGCCGGCAGCCAGGACGCCGGGAGTTCGTAGCCATCTTCTCTGTTGATGTTGTCAGGCTGCTCAATAATTTCAATCGCCTCCCGTATTTTGCGTTCTCGCATCGACGATTCTTTCGCCACTACTCGGGCTTCCTGGAACCTGATAGGTTTTCCACAGTCACGGTGGTGTTCCGCTATCGCCGATTTATTATGTTGTAATCGTACATAGCGTTCGTGTTCTGCTACTCGTAAGCTGACGGGTCTCCCTGTTTCTCCTATGTAGGCACCTCCGCACTCACACCGTAGTTCGTAAAAGACTTGCAGTGTTAAGATAAACTGAAGCGGCTAGAACCGCTCGGCCAGAACGGTCGCCTGACGAAATATATAAAGACTGTCGTTTGAATAGCTTAGAATTTTGAAAATTTAACATTTGTTTATAAAATTTTAAGGTGAAAATTTACTAGAGAGCTTGCTTTAATTAAAATATAGTTAATTAACAAATTCAAAAGATTACAGAACTGTTTTGTATATCTCTGGTGTGACTTACTGATTGACACTTAATGTTGCAATATTTGAAATTATGTTAACTTACAGAATTTCTTAACTAGCAACTTAACTGGATAATGAATGGCGACATTCAGTGGAGAAAATTAGTGTAAAAAATTCTAGTATTAAATCCTGGAGTTCAACAAGTGCAGTGGTTGAATTGGAAAAAGTAAATTTTGATCTGACTAATCTTTAATGGCAATTGTATTTCAAGTTACTTAGTTTTTGAAAGACTGAAGCGTGTTACCAGAAAGAATGAAAGAAGTATTTCTCATGAAAGGTGTCAATTCTCTGAAATCTACTGATTTGCTTATACTGCTTTAAGAATCACACACTGTCCTAATAGTTTCAATTATCTGTTACTTTACATTAACGTCATTTCCACCAAAACTAAATATCTAGCTGTAATCAGCAGACTGAAAGCTATGTCTTGAGTAATAAACTAATGAGAAATATTGTATGTACGGTATTTTGGTATTTTGGGGCCTGTGCAACATACACAGAGAGTCTTTCGTCACAGACAGTTTAAATATAAATCAGATAAAGTAGTTTATCAGCAGGAGAAGAATGTTAGCAGATGGAATAGATCACGTATTCAATGTTTCAGGATGAATTTGTCAATCTCAGTGGACACATTAAATCTAGTGGTAACAGTACATTAATTTCAGGTAACAGTTCAAATTTTGAAATGTGAGTAGAATTGTTATGTCATCGTGCAGTGAGTACAAGCCCACGCAAGATAACATGGCCCCTGCACAGAAATGAACAATGAAGAGAATAAAGTTTTTATTCTTGTTTTTGTTGCTATCTTTTTTATATGTTCAAATGTTCGTATAACTCTCATTGTGCAGCATTTGGCATCAGATAAAAGGAAACTGCTAGCGGAACCTTAACTTACTGAAGTTTTGAATAACGTGAGAAATGAACGTAAATACGGCCAGATGGATCAAGTCAAGAAATAAAAGAGCGTCTTTCAGGACAGTCCGCCTCTGCGACTGAGCGCTCAGCATGTTCGTTTCGCGGCACTGCCAGGGGTTTTCCCTCGGTGGAGGACTGGCGCAGCTTGCGTTCATTCTCGTGGTGCCAAGTCGAGAGCTACTCGACCTATTAGGGGCGGTTCCAAGTTCAAGAACCCAGGCGACGAGTGGGGGAGAGGTGTTCCGACAACGTGGCCTTCCACACCACATCCAATGACTGCATTGGATGCAGGATGACACGGTAATCAGTGATGGCAGTTTGGCCCATCTAGGACCAGAATACTGAACTTTCGACTTGAAAATTATAACGGCTCGCTGCAGTACGCATAGGTAACAAATGTACGTTGTGTGGGGTGTGATCGAGCAAACAGTCTTATAGAACGCCGTATATTTATTCATATCTTGAAATTAAGTACATTGTTCCTCCTACAGGCGGAAAATCTGGTTTGCTCCAAATGTGCTTTTAATATTCAAGTCAGGAAAATAGAGCATTACCATTAAGAGATCATTACCGTAAATTTCTCAAGGTCATATCTGAGCCATTACCATTCACTTTATAAAACTATACTGCAACTCCACCGAATTACTATATTTTTGTATATCACTGCTGGAACATAGCTTGCCTAGCAAGCGATTTATTGTGCTTAACAATGTGAAAAGAAAAACCACCAAAAATAAAGAGCAAGCTAGCCAAGATATAAATTGGTTAAATTCACGTAATATTCAGTATAAGCAAGGAAGCACGAAAATTTATATACTCACTATCATGAAAACAACAAACTTGAACATGTGTTACTGCATACAAGCTTCTGACACATTGTTCCTACAAATACCAAGGCTCTTTCTGTAACACACATTACCAAGTGGGGGGAGGGGGCTTTACTTTATGCCCACTCAAAATGATTATTGTTGTTGTGGTCTTCCGTCTGAAGACTGGTTTGATGCAGCTCTCCATACTATTCTATGATGTGCGAGCATCTTCAGCTGCAACTGCAACTGCAACCTATATCTTTCTGAATTCGCTTACTGCATTCATGTCTTGGTCTCCCTCTAAGATTTGTACCACCCACACTTCACTCAAACACTAAACTGGTGATCCCTTGGAGTCTCAGAATATGTCCTATCAACCGATCCCTATGTAGTTTGTGCCACAAATCTCTTGCCTCTCCAATTCCGTTCAGTCTCGCTTATTGCGTACGTGATGGACCCATCTAATCTTCAGGATTCTTCTGTAACAGCGTATTTCGCAAGCTTCTATCCTCTTTTTATCTAAACTGTTTATAGTCCATGCTTCACTTCCATACAAGGCTACACTCTAGACTAATACCACCAGAAAAGACTTCCTAATACTTAAATCTATATTCGATTTTAACAGGTCTCTCTTATTCAGAAGTGCTTTTCTTGCCATTGCCGGTCTACATTTTATATGCTTCTCTGCTTCACCTATCGTCAGTTATTTTGCCGCCCGAATACCAAAACTCATCTACTGCTTTAAGTGTCCCGTTTCCTAATCTGATTCCGCAATCATCACCTGATTTAATTCGACTAAATTCCATTACCATTACCTCTTTTCAAAACATTGTCCATTTCTTTCAGCTGTTCATCCAAGTCCTTTGCTGTCTCTGACAAATTACAATGTCATCGGAAAACCTCAAAGTTTTTATTTCTTCTTCCTGAATTTTAATTCCTACTCCAAATTTTTCTTTTGTACCCTTTACTGCTTCCTCAGTGTACATATTGAATAACACTGGGAATAGACTTGTCTCACTCCCTTCTCAGCCACTGCTTCCCTTTCATGCCCTTCGACACTTGAACTGCCGTCAGGTATCTGTACAGGTTGTAAATAGTCTTTCACTCCCTGTATTTTACCCTTGCTAATTTCAGAATTTCAAAGAGTGTATTCCAATCAACGTTGTCAAAATCTTTCTCTAAATTTTCAAATGCTCCAAATGTAGATTTGCCTTTCCTTAATCTATCAGGATAATTCGTAGAGTCAGTAGTGCCTCACGTGTTCCTACACTTATATCCAATTCAGATTGATTCTCCCAGAGGTCTGGTTCTACCAGATTTTTCATTCTTCTGTATTGAATTCGTGTTATTATCTTGCTGCCATGGCTTATTAAACTGATAGTTCGGTAATTTTCACACCCTCAGCAACTACTCTCGTTGGAATTGGAATTACCACATTATTCTTGCATTATGAGGGTATTTGCTCTGTCACACACAAATTGCAGACCAATGGAAGACTTTTGTCACGGCTGCCTCTTCCAAGGCTATCAGTAGTTCTGACAGAATGTCGTCTGCTCCCGAGCCTTGTTTCAGAGCTTTTTGAAATTCTTATAAGAGTATCATATCCCCTGTCTCATCTTCATCTACGTCCACTTCCCTAGCTGTAATATTGCTTTCAGGTTCATCTCCTTCGTATAGTGCCTCTGTATGCTCCTTTAACGTTTCAGCTTTCCCTTCTTTGCTTAAGACTGGTTTACAATTTGAGCTCTTTATATTCACACAGCTGCTTTTTCTTTTCCTCAAAGGCCTCTTTATTTTTCCTACACGCAGTATCCGTGTTTCCCCATAGTGAAATATGCTTTCAAATCCTTACACTTGTCCTCTAGCCATTCCTTTTTAGCTATTTTGCACTCCCTGCCAGTCTCATTTTTTAGACGTTTGTACTCCATTTCGCCTGCTTCATTTCTTGCATTTTTAAATTTTCCGCTTTCATCAGTTAAATTCAACTAGTATCGCCTGCGGTCAAAATTCGGCCAATTGCGTCAGTGGACCTGATTTGTGATGGCAAATGTCGTGTATGTTACAGTGTCCGAAATTTTAGACGCAGAACTGGTGAGTGATCAATGCTGCATTGTAGCTATGTGTATTCTTTAAATAATTCATTGATTTCTAGTTGTTCGATAATTTCAAGGTAGTATTTGACATAATGCGTTGAAAAATAAATTTTGTATTAATGGTGGGAAATTTACTTTATGTGAACGCCGTTATATCGCGTGAAGTCACATCAGACGCGACGTGATATGCATTACAAAATCTGCGCTGTAAATTCATCAAACCCCAATTGCAGTTCTCAAAATTATTTGTAATTATCTTCAGTGCACATTTAAATGTATCTTTCACAATGGCAATAGAATTATCTTTATCAATATTTGCATTATTCCTATTATTTCTTATACTTTCTCTATGAAAAAATTATGTCTCTCTAGCTCTCTCAGTCCGACCCATTAATTTTCTTCTTCGAGGCACAGAGTAATACAAATATAGTTTCCTTACGAGACGTTGTAGCTAATGAAAATGAATAGACTGAAAATCAGAAACATTAAATTTTGTGGCGAAGGCGGCAACCGAACACAGAGTTAGTTTTGTTTACTCTTAGACCACTAAGTTTTGTTTTCCACTGTTGACATGAACCAGTAGCAGTCTGGTATGTGTGTGTTACTGCAAACGATCTGTCTGTAACATTTCTTCGAGATCGTCCCTAGAATGCAACTTCACGTAGCGTTGTTACTTTCTTGTGTCGTTTCTGCCGTAGCACCTGATCGTCGCGCGTAGCAGAAGTTGGTAGCAATGCCAGAGACGAAGCAAAGCTTTTCGCATGTGTGTGTCTACTTCCTTTTACTTTTCCTAATGCCTATGTATAAACTCTATTTTTTTCTTTTGTGCACATCTACTGTGAAATTCCTAAGGAATTATGTAAATTTCATAGGCCTCCTTGTACAATTGATTTTAAAAATTGGCACTTCACTTTTTGATGCTCACGTATTAATACTGTGGTTGTTAAAAAAGAGCAGATGCATTGTCATTATGAATGCACACATTGCTATTACTTTCTCTATGCAAAAATTGTGTCTTTCTAGCTCTGTGTCTTTCACTCTAGTCCGTTATCATTCTCCTAGGCATGCCTTAAGACAAATATAGTTCCCACTTAATAAGGTAAGTCGAAAGTAATAGTTATTGAAAATGAAAAAATTGAAAATTAATTTACTTCAAATGTTCTGGTACTGGCAGCAAAACCACACTGCTTATAACACTATCATATATCCCTAACAACCGAACCTTCAGTCCTGTCACGGGAAAAGCCACATATAACACTCTAACTTGCCATGAAACCCGCTAATGTTACCTTCTGAGAGGATTTAAAAGTTTTACCGCGAGTGTGTCTAATGGACAAGGGTATCGGACTATAATTTCGATTTTTGTGAATAACAGAAAAACCAAACGTGCTTTAATCTTGGGAGACAACGAATGTGGTAAAATCATAAATGAATGAAAAAACATTAACGGTCGGCAGCCCAATTAGGCATATTAATTAGAAAATTTACACTATGTGATCAAAAGTATCCCGATACCCTCAGAAACATACGTTTTTCATGTTAGGTGGATTGTGCTGCCACCTACTGCCAGGTACTCCATATCAGTGACCTCAGTAGTCATTAGACATCGTGAGAGAGCAGAATGTGGCACTCCGCGGAACTCACGGACTTCGTAGTCAGGTGGTTGAGTGTCACATTGTGTCATACGTCTGTACGCGAGATTTCCACACTCCTAAACATCCCTAGGTCCTCTGTTTCCGATGTGATAGCGAAGTGGAAACGTGAAGGGACACGTACAGCACAAAAGCGTAAAGGTCGACCTCGTCTGTTGACTGACACAGACCGCTGACAGTTTAAGAGGGTCGTAATGTCTAATTTAACATCTGTCCATACCATAAACTGGTAGAAGCCAATCCCGGGAAAGATCAGTTTGGATTCCATAGAAGTGTTGGAACACGTGAGGCAATACTGACCCTACGACTTATCTTAGAAGATAGATTAAGGAAAGGCAGACCTATTTTTCTAGCATTTGTGGACTTAGAGAAAGCTTTTGACAATGTTGGCTGGAATACTCTCTTTCAAATTCTGAAGGTGGCAGGGGTAAAATACAGGGAGCGAAGGGCTATTTACAATTTGTACAGAAACCAAATGGGAGTTATAGGATTCGAGGGGCATGAAAGGGAAGCAGTGGTTGGGAAGGGAGTGAGACAAGGTTGTATCCTATCCCCGATGTTACACAATTTGTAAATTGAGCAAGCAGTAAAGGAAAGAAAAGAAAAATTCGGAGTAGGAATTAAAATCGATGGAGAAGAAATCAAAACTTTGAGGTTCGCCGATGACATTGTAATTCTGTCAGAGACAGCAAAGGACCTGGAAGAGCTGTTGGATGGAATGGACAGTGTCTTGAAAGAAGGATATAAGATGAACACCAACAAAAGCAAAACAAGGATAATGGAATGTAGTCGAATTAAATCGTGTGATGCTGAGGTAATTAGATTAGGAAATGAGACACTTACAGTAGTAGATGAGTTTTGCTATTTGGGGAGCAAAGTAACTGATGATGGTCGAAGTAGAGAGGATATAAAATGTAGACTGTCAATGACAAGGAAAGCCTTTCTGAAGCAGAGAAATTTGTTAACATCGAGTATAGATTTGAGTGTAAAGAAGACGTTTCTGAAAGTATATGTATGGAGCGTAGCCATGTATGGAAGTGAAACGTGGACAGTAAATAGTTTAGACAAGAAGAGAGTAGAAGCTTTCAAAATGTGGTGCTACAGAAGAATGCTGAAGATTAGATGGGTAGATCATGTAATTAATGAGGAGGTATTGAACAGAATTGGGGAGAAGAGAAATTTGTGGCACAACTTGACTAGAAGAAGGGATCGGTTGGTGGGACGTGTTCTGAGGCATCAAGGGATCACCAATTTAGTATTAGAGGGCAGCGTGGAAGGCAAAAATCGTAGGGGGAGACTAAGACATGAATGCACTAAGCATATTCAGAAGGATGTAGGCCGCAGTAGGTACTGGGAGATGAAGAAGCTTGCACAGGATAGAGTAGCATGGAGAACTGCATCAAACCAGTCTATGGACTGAAGACCACAACAACAACAACAACAACAACAATCCATACCATCACACAGGAATTTCAAACTCCATCGGAATCCACTGCAAGTACTGTGACAGTTAGGCACGAGGTGAGAAAACTTGGATTTCATGGTCAAGTGGCTGCTCATAAGCCACACATCACGCCAGTAAATACCAAACGACGCCTCGCTTGGCGTAAGCAGCGTAAACAATGAACGACAGAACTGTGGAAAACGTGTGGAGTGACGAATCACGGTACGCAATTTGGCTATCCGATGGCAGAGTGTGGGTATGGCGAACGCACGGTGAACGTCATCTGCCAGCTTGTGTAGTGCCAACAGTAAAATTCGGAGGCAGTGGTGTTATGGTGTGGTCGTGTTTTTCATGGAGGGGTCCTGCCCCCCTTGTTGTTTTGCGTGGCACTATCACAACACAGGCCTACACTGATGTTTTAAGCACTTTCTTGTTTCCCACTGTTGAAGAGCATTTCGGGGATGCCGATTGCATCTTTCAACACAATAGAGCACCTGTTCATAATGCACAGCCTGTAGCGGAGTAGTTACACGACAATAACATCCTTGTAATGGACTGGCCTGCACAGAGTCCTGAAGTGAATCCTATAGAACACCTTTGGGATGCTTTGGTACGCCGACTTAGTGCCAGGCCTCACCGACCGAAATCGATACCTCTCCTCAGTGCGGCACTCCTGTGAGAGTGGGAGCTGTCACCAAGACAAAGGGTGGGCCAACGCCGTACTGAATTCCAGCATTACCGATGGATGGCGCCACGAAACTGTAAATCATTTTCAGCCAGGTGTCCAGATTTTTTTGATCATAAAGTGTATATTTGAGAAAACTGAATATTGGTTATTGAAGTTGCTTTTGTTGAGATTTCCCTTGGAATAGCAACCAGGATACAAACTGAAATGGGGCACTCTGTACTGTGTGTAGCAGCAGTTGTCAATAACATACACACCAGTAAATTATGAGGTGCAAAGGTGCACCAAGCTTATATTAATGACAACCACTCTGAAAAGCATCACTTAGCCAAATACTGATATATCACTATAAGCAGTGCAGAACTAAATTTGGACACGAAGGCCTTCTATCTTGACTGCCATGAAAAACACAAATAAAGATGAAATGGTTCAAATGGCTCTGAGCACTATGGGACTTAATATATGAGGTCAGCAGTCCCCTAGAACTTAGAACTACTTAAACCTAACTAACGTAAGGACATCACACACATCCATGCCCGAGGCAGGATTCGAACCTGTGATCGTCGCGGTCATGCGGTTCGAGATTGAAGCGCCTAGAACCGCTCGGCCATAGAGGCCGCCAAATAAAGATGAATGGAATCATAAATACACAGTTTAAGCTCGTCTACATGTAGCAGTTTTCCTTAGTAACAGTAACAGTTCAGTTTTATCCTAATAGGTGGAGAATATGATGGGGACACACAAAGTAGTATAGTTTCACTAGTCAATGCAATTGATTATTACAATATTAAAGGCTAACTCTAAAGGCTAATCATTCACTTCACTTGGAGTTATTCATAAATTACTTTGCTAGACAATAAAGTATAACACTGAGCTTAATTAACTTCAAAAAAGGAACCTTTCATGATGGGTTCCAAAACTACCCTTCTTTAAAATTGTGCATAATTTTTCTTCTAAAAATACTATCGTAAATCTGTTCATTAAAGATTTATATGTACTTGAACTTTAATTACCTGTGAAGCAGATATTCTTTGGAATAATATT